>NC_135337.1:4859990-5467488 GCF_023851605.1 Tamandua tetradactyla
TCTTGTCCAGGTAGCTACAGCCAGATGTCTGGAGTCACACAGTATCAGCACAGATCCTTCTGATGAGCTCTGGATCGATTCATCCAACCATCTGTTATATTGGTCCACTGTGATGTCCTACAGGCCCCTCAGATCCAACACATGCAAACTCAACTTTCTTGTCTCACTGCTTACCCCTTCATCCCTCCCTCCTGTCCTACAATGGTCGTCTAGGTGTATCGTATTACCTCACCAAGTCATTCAATCCAACCAGTCTTCAACCAGCACCTTTCCCTTACTGGTACACCAATTGGCTACAGTATCTTGTCAGTTCTTCCTCCTAACCACCTTTCAAACCTGTTTCTCCTCTTCCTCCCTTGGGTCCTTTGATCTTTTGCTAGGATTTGTGTAAGACCCTCCTAGCCTATCTCTCCACCTCTAGTCTCTTCTCCCTCTAATCTACAGAATGCCATCCTGCCAGAGGGAAATTTTAAAAATATAAATCTGAGCTTCTTTCTCCCTTCATGCAATCCTTTAATAGCTTCTCATATCCTAGAATGAAGTCTGAAATATCTTACACAAAACACACACTTTTTATCTGATTCAGCCCATTTCCCCACCCCACCCCCCTTGTCTTCTGCTAGGCCTTCCCTTGAATTGTGTGATCCAGCCATAGAAAAGCACTAGCAGCTCCCTGGATTGACTGCTTTTCATTCTATCAGACTTTTTTTTTTTTTTTTTTTCGCATGGACAGGAACCGGGAATCGAACCTGGGTCTCTGGTATGGCAAGCGAGGACTCTGCCTGCTGAACCACTGTGGCCCACCCTCTATCAAACTTTTGAACAGGCTGTTTCCCCTGTCTGGGATATTAGAAATAGTAGTGACAGGAATACTAACTATTATACTTACTGATCACCCACAAGATGTGAGGCACTCTGCTAATGAATTTATATAAATCATCGCAATTTCATAAAATAGGTACTATTATTATCCCCATTTTATGGATGGAGAAACTTAGAGAAGTTAAGAGACTTGCCCAAGGTCACAGAGCTGACAGGTGGCAGAGCAGGGATATGAATCCAGGTTTCCAATCAGACCGATGTCTACCACATCCCCTCTACATATATGATAAATTCGTGTTGTGCTCTAGAACTCACCTGCGTGATCCTATCATCCTTGAACCCTTCCGTGACTGCTCCCTCACAGCAAACAGTTAAGTCTCTCCTTCCTGTCAATATTTCTTATACATAGTTGCATGACATCTACCATCTCTGCCATCCTGGGCCCATGGGAGATATCTACCCACTTATCACAGGCCCCCTATCTAGGCAGCTATGCTCTGCACCATGGACCCTGCCCTCCAACCCAGGCTGTGACTGATTGAAAATGGAATGGACACCTCACCCTCAAGGGGCCAGTCCACAGGCTTGAACTGTAGTGGTGCTGTATATGTTTATAAGTCTAAATTAAGAGCTGCTGGAAGGTTGTGGTAGCCAGGAAAATGCTCTATTCAGATCTCCTTCAACAGAAATTGCAGCAGGAATTATAGTTGGCTGACATCTTCCAGCTGCTGCCTTTGGGATCCACCATGGCATTCCCATATCTCCCAGTCTGCCCTCAGTCAATGAGCACTTAAAAGAGCCGCATTGAACTTCCCCAAATTGAATTCTTAATATTCTCACAAGCAGTGGGGACAACCAAAGCAATAGGCTGAGCCCCCAATCTTGGGGGTTATTCATATGAAACTTAACCTCACAAAGGATAGGTCAAGCCTACTTAAAATTAGGCCTATGAGTCACCCCCAAGAGAACCTCTTTTGTTGCTCAGATGTGGCCTGTCTCACCAGCCAACACAGCAAGCAAACTCACTGCCCTCCCCCTGTTTACATGGGACATGACTGCCAGGGGTGTGGACCTTCCTGGCAAAGTGGGACAGAAATCCTAGAATGAGCTGAGACTCAGCACCAAGGGATTGAGAAAACCTTCTCAACCAAAAGGGGGAAGAATGAAATGAGACAAATAAGGTGTCAATGGCTGAGAGATTCCAAACAGAGTCGAGAGGTTATCCTGGAGATTATTCTTATGCATTAAATACATATCACCTTGTTAGTCAAAATGTAATGGAGAGGCTGGAGGGAACTGCCTGAAAATGTAGAGCTGTGTTCCAGTAGCCATGTTTCTTGAAGATGATTGTATAATGATATAGCTTTCATAATGTGACTGTGTGATTGTGAAAACCTTGTGTCTGATGCTCCTTTTATCTACCTTATCAACACACAAGTAAAACAAATGGAATAAAAATAAATAATAGGGAGAACAAATGTTAAAATAAATTTAGATTGAAATGCTAGTGATCAGTGAAAGGGATGGGTAAAGGATATGGTATGTATGAACTTTTTTCTGTTTTCTTTTTATTTCTTTTTCTGAATTGATGCAAATGTTCTAAGAAATGATCATGATAATGAATATGCAGCTATGTGATGATATTGTGAATTACTGATTATATATGTAGAATGGAATGATCATAATAAAAAAAAGAATATCTAAAAAAAAAAAAGCACTTTTATGTATATATATAAAAAGCCGCATTGGCCCATTCCTGTTCTGTGAGAGACCCCTCTAAGGGACAGCATTTGCTTGAGAGTCTCCTTGCTGGCCTGACTGAAAATTTCTCAGAACTGCACCATGGTCTTCCTTTCCTTTCTCTTTTCATAGATGTCAGGCTTGCATCACAGTCTGAAAACTCATTCCACCAACTCCTGCTTCTTCCACCTCTCCTCTTCATAAGCATCTCTCCCAATGCATTTCTTGCACATCATATCCTGTTTTGGTGTCTGCTTCTTGGAGAAGCTGAAATGACATAAGGATAGAAACCATCTTTATATATCTGACACTCAGTGTCTACCTGGCACATGGCAAGCACCCAATAAATGCTTCCTGAAGTAATGAAGGAATGAGCAGTCTCCCTGACTGTAGCTATTTCTCCCCATCCATTTCTAGATCACTTCTAGATCAGTGTTCCTAGAGCATGACTTTGTACATGTGACTTCCTTTCCCTCCAACATGCAGGTAATAGCAGAGCAGGTTTCACTTTTATAATTAAAAGGAGCCATACTTTTTTTTTAATGTTGCAATGCAGCATAGTGATTTAATGACCTCTCTATTGTACTACAGAATTTTAATTTTTTAAAAGGCAAAACTCAAAATGGCAGGATGAAATTTCACCGTCGAGTAATGGAAATGAGTTGTAAAGTATTTTTAGAAAATGAGGAATTTACTGAAGTGAAATGAGGAACTGGCCTCTATTATCCTCACCTCCAAAATCATTCCTTTTGAAGTTCTATGTGCTGGGCTTGAGTAGGCTAGGTCCTCCCACTCCACAAACACATTGTGGCTCTCCTATTATTAATCTTTAATTCAGGATTCAATACCTTCAGTAACTGTCCACATCCTGCGAGTGGAATCTGGGCTGCCATGGCACATCACTCACAGGGGTGACAGTCACATCAGTCTCGGAGAATGGCAGCCCCTGCAGGGGTGTAGTGCATGGTCTGTGTGGAGTCTCCTTTCTCAGGAAAATCCTTGAGCAAACTTCCTTCTCCCCCATACTCTACAGATTGAAATGATCCGGGATGGGTTGGAGCTGCATACCCCAGGAAAACATGCTCTTAAGCTTAATCCATTCCCATTGTAAATGGGACATTTTAATGAGGTTACTTCAGTTAAGGTATGGCCTCCTGAATTAGGATGGATCTTAATCCTATAAATGAGGCCCTTTATAAGCAGAATGAAATTCAGACACAGGAAATAGAAGCAACAGGGAGCAGCCAGAAACTGGAAGTCAATGGCACGTGGAAGAGAAAAGAGAGGCCAGGAGAAGTTGCCATGTGGGTCGTCATGTGACTGAAAAGCCAAGGACCAGGGATCACCAGAAGCCAACCCCAGAATGTCATGGTCTCCTGGGAGAAAGCATAGCTATAATGATGCCCTGATTCTGGATTTCTCTTAGCCTCTATGTGCCAATAGATTCCCATTGTTTAAGGCAATGCATTGCATGCTATTTGTTTTAGCAGCCAGGAAACTAAAACAGCATCCTAAAACAATTCCTATGTGATCAGATGAATTCTGCTTTCCCTGGCAAATTTCCTTGAAACTGACTATTCATGTAGTCTTTTTGGCATGATAGCCCAGGAAAGAGTTATAATAAACATTATCTTGAAGCCTTAAACACAACCCTTGGCTCTGCAGATACCATAATGACAGACTTGTGCTCTCAGTACTAGGAAATTTTGTGGTCACTGGAGCTCAGAAACGTCCTAGGCCTGTAAGCAAGCTTTATTCTGATTTGTGTCTGGGATCTGAGGGAAAATTGGAGGTTCTGAGTGCCAGTTCATATCACACTCTCATGGAAGCAGAGAGAGGAGTCTCAACAATTGCATTTCTGTGATGAGAAGATGAGAAGAGTACCTCTTTTTGGGCCCCTTGGGGCATTCTGGGCTATGTGAATGCAGTTTGAGATTCACATTTTAGTAAATTAATGGCCAAAGGCAGAGGCAGAGATGAAGCCTGGACAGATCTAATGGCTTCTCCTTACAAGCATTGACCTATGGTCAGAGAAATGCATGTGGTTGCTGCTGAAAGTGGAGACACAGTGGGTTCAAATTATATCAAGTAATCTCATTAGAATAATGAAACTGAACTTTACCATTTCCCTTACATCCCACCCCCCTCCCCATTTTCTCTGGGCAGCTGCTGTGAGTCCTAACTTGCATTTCCAAAGCCTGAAATAGATTTGCTCTCCTGAAACCAACTCCAATATTGTTTCCAATCCTCCTGCACCTTTAGTTCACATACTGCAAATGTGTTTGCGGAATTTGGGTGAAAAAATACATTTTTAAAACCTTATATTTTTGATAAGATAAAAGGGAGGCCTCGTTAAAGGATTTCTCTTGTGAGTCTCTTTGTAAAATCACACCAGTTTTTCAAGCCAGCTTATTTCACGCACGGAGTTCCTTAATGCCTGGAAAAAACCTCATTTTCCTATCGTACCAAAACTTTGGATTTCTTGTGAGATGATTTACCTTTTAGGACTTTTGCACAGAGGGGCACAAAGTGTGAGGCTGGCTCTGGGATTGCTGCTGGCTAGTGAATCTGGCTGTGTGACACAGTCAGAGCCCAGGAGCTGGCCCTGAGCCGGCCGGGACAGTGGGGTGGGCTGGGGAGAGGTGGGCAGGGGTGGGGCCAGTTCCTGGGGATGCCCCTTGTTAGGGTGGGAATGCACTGGATTGCATGGAATTGCTGTGGATGGAACTGGGTTTCCTGGCTTCCCCAGAGGCATGGGCAGGGAGAGAAGAGGTAGAGGAATCCGTTCTCTGAGCAAATTCCCCACAAGTGGCACTTTTGCAACCATGTATAAAAGGGAATATAGTGGCATGATGGTCGTTCAGACAGGATGAACTTTTCATCACAGGAAGCAGAGGGAAACTCAGGCCAGCTGGACCGTTAACAATTGACATGTTCCTGGTCGAACAGCTAGATGCTCAGAGAAGGTGCTGGCCTTTGAGGCGCTTGCTGGCCTCTCAAAGTCCTTGTCCCCTAGCCCTGCCCCCACCCTCCTGCTCCGTGCAAGGACCTGACCACGTGTCTGCCACGTGGCCCCTAGGTGCAGGCTGCTGGCCCCTGATGCAGGTGTGCAGCAGCGCAGGCTGCAGAACTCTGGACAGGAGTCACAATTCATTGTGAAAGAAGGTTAACCTGCTAATAAAAAACACTTGGGATTTGCCTGGCATTGCAAAGAGCTCAAATTATAGCCAGAGAATAGCCTCCAGTCCCCTTTGTTCCTTCCCGTCCACCCTGAGCAGTGCTGCAGTCAGCACTCACGCTGGCCTTCCATGCGCCTCCCCAGCTTGGCTGTCTTTGTTTTAGGTTAGTGAATGGAGACACCTTCGGAAAGCGCAAGAGGCTTTGTTCCATGTCAGAGCTGCCCAGCCACACCACTCCAGCCCCTCCTCTCATTATTTCATTCTTCCGGCCATGAATCACTCCTGCCACCTTGTCCATGTGCTTCCTGCAAGGAGATAAGGGAAGGAAAAGGAGAGGGGAGCACTAGGCCAGATCATGTAATGCCTTGAGAGTTTGGGTGGGCTCCTGGTTTGAAAGTCCACAGGGGGTGGAAAAGGCAGTAACAGGATGGTCCTGCTGGCCCTGGACAGGATAGGGAAGCCATGGGGACAGCAGGGCCCTATGGGGCTGCACGGTCCCCCAGGTGTTCTCCTAGGATGGTGACAGGAGCAGCATGGCTATGGGCTCCCATTGCTCCCGGCATCCTGGGCAAATTAGCCGGCCTCTTTGAGCCTTTACCTCCTCGTGGATATCATGGGGACCCCAGTCTACTTCATGGGACTATAGTGAGAGCAAAAAGACCTAGTACAGGTTAAGCACCTAAAACAGTGCCTGGCACCAGGTAGGAGCTGGACATAGATTAGATTCCCCCCTTCCCTCCATATCTTCCTTCTTGCCTTCCTCCTACTACTAGCAGAGCAATAGTCCCTCTGCGAGGATGCTGTCCTCAGAAAGACAAAGCCAGTTGTCTGGCCATCTCAGAAAGGCAGGCTGCCATGCACATTTCCTCTTCTGGAAACAGGAGCAACTGGAAGAAGACTTGGGGACAAATGAATACAGGCCCTGTACTGAGGGGGACCTACACACACTCACTTATTTTATCTCAATCCTGTATTTGGCAGTGATTTATTAGTTAATTTTCTTATCCCAGACTCATGGCAAGAATATGAGTCCCCCTTTTAAAGGCAGCTCTTATTGTCATTCAGCTCCATAATTATCATTCAATATTTATTGTGTTCAGGGCCCTCTCCCAGACACTATATATTTATTTCAGTCTGGAAAGTTGAAGGCTGAGAGGCCTGTGTGAGATGCCAGTAAAATCCCAAGGGCACATGCCATGAGGATGAGCAAGTCTTTGCTCATACAACTTCAGCCTTATACGCTTAGGTAAGGATGGCTGAAATTTGAGTAAGAGGTCTTTTAGGTTAAATGAAAGGAAATGCTGGTTAATTTCCAGAAGTACTAAACTCACAGAACTCATTATCCAAGAGGAAGTTGAGTATGAACTTAGAAACCACGCCAAAAGGATTTTTAAGTAAATTCATGGTTGACTGACCTGTGTGTGCGGTATCCTGTGACCCCGTGCATATAACACCAAGATGGCCATCAAGCATTTCACAGGATATGGAGAGAATGAGAACTTTGGGGTCCCTTGTGACTTGGGTTCTGGCCCAGTGTCAGTTCATGTGCCCATGGGATTGTCCTTGTGGATTTCTTAGATTTGTGGGGGTTTTTTTCAATGCAATTAATCTGAATTGGAGAGAAGAAGACAATCCTGCAGAAAGAGCTTTGTAGCAGTGGGGGAAGAATCTTCTACATACACAGCAGTGTTCTTTTCCCTGCACAAAACTCCAAAGGTCTGTACCCTTTTAAGACCATAGCAATCTTGCAAGAGCAAGGAGCATTTGTATTAGAAAGGGGTTGCTGGATCATTCCCATTTACTGCAGTTTCTGCCCTGAACAGTTCTGTGTGATAGCAATTAGATTCAGAAATAGAAACAGTGATGGTGCTAGAAATGCAGTTGTTGAGCTCTGTATCTTTGAGGCAAAAAGCAAGCAAACAAACAAAAACCCAACTATGTACTTAAGAACTGAATATTTATTCACTTGCGGAGCAAATTTTTTGAACAACAACTCTGAACCACGTGCTCAGCATACAAGGATGAATAACACAAAATATTTGCCACCAGAGAGGTTATCTAGTGGGTTGACCAGCAAATACTTCCAATACTGTAGGTGCTACTGGGGGAGGAGGGCAGCGGGTCCATCTCCAAGAGCAGGAGTCAGGATTTGAAGGACAACCAGATGTTCCATGGTGGAAGTAAGAAGGCAGACATGAGAATGTGGAACACTTAGGGAAATGATAGAATTCATTAGGGGTGGCTTTCAGGCTGCCTGAAAGAAAGGGACAGGAGGTAAGTCCAGAAAGAGGATGAAACAAGACACTGAAGGTGGTACTCCACACCACTGGGCACCACCACCTGGCCAAGCTGATACATGAACTTGATCATGATACCAGGAGAGGAATACTTGGGGACAAAACCAATGCATTTGGGTTGAAGATAACAGACATCAGTGGTGGGCACTGTTTCTGTAGAGAAGCTGGGAAGAGGAATGATCAGATTCAAATTTTAAGGCAATCGTTATTGTGATGGCTTACATGGGGGTGAGATGAGAAAGGAGGAAAAGGGTAGGATGACTATTGTGATACCCAGGTGTATTAGCTAGGGTTCTCTAGAGAAACAGAATCAGCAGGAGATGTCCATAAACATAAAATTTATAAAAGTATCTCACATAACCATGGGGATGTAGAGTCCAAGTTCTGTAGGGCAGGCCACAAGTTGGTAGATCCAATGAAGGTCCTCTATGAACTCTTAGGAGAGGCTGGCTGGCTGAAGCAGGAAGACAACTGACTGTCTCTTCTGAATCCTCCTTAAAAGCCTTCCAGTAATTAGATTTAGCATTACTCATTGCAGAAGACACACCACTACAAATGCAATCAGCTGTGGATGTAGCCAATGTGATCATGATTTAAGTCCATAAAATGTCCTCATAGCAATAGACAGGCCAGTGTTTTCCTGACCAGACAACTGGGCACCACCACCTGGCCAAGTTGCTACATGAACCTGACCATGACACAAAGAGCTGAATGCCTAGGGACAAAACCAATGCACTTGGGTTGAAGATAATAGATTTTAAAGATTTACTTAGAAGGTGGGCCCTATAGGCCTTGGTTACCAGAGGGATATTGGGGATGAAGAGGGTAAAGGGTGGTCAGGGTTAACTTCCTAGTTTCTTTGAGCACTAACTTATCATTTAATGGAAATACCATTCATTGAATGAAACCTGAATGCTAAAGGAAGAATATGACAGAGAAAATAATTAGGTTTTTGATGTGTTATACTCGGTTTTTATATGAGGCAACCAAACAGAGATATCCAACAGGTGGTGTATATACAGAGCTAAGTTCAAAAGAGAGGTGAGGATTGGAGATAAAAGTCCCAGGACAGCAGCAGATCAAGGTGAAATCTTGCTAAGGGAGACCCCAACACATTAACAGAGAAGCAAACTGAAGGCAAAGCTCTGGAGATTGCCAATGCTTAAGTTATGAGCAAAGGAGAATGAGGAGGGCAAGCAAAGAAGTGGGAGGAGAGAGTCTTACCAGAAAACAAAAGGAAGGATGACTTTGGAAGAAATAGGGTTAGAAAGTGTCCAATGATGCAGAGGTGAAAGAATGTAAGGACTGCAAAGAAGCCATTCAATCTGACACCTGGATGGTCAGATTGCTGACCACAGTGAAAGCAGATTCTGTGGGGATATTTGGGGAGAAGCCAGAAAGCACTGGGCCAAGGAGGGAATGGGAAGCAAAGAAGAAGTGACAGTAGCATAATCTACTCCATCCATAAACTCAGAGAGGCAGGGAAGGAGCTTGGGGGATGGACAGGGGAGGAGAATTCACTGTCTAGGGAGGTTTAAGTCAGAGGAAACCTGAAAGTAGTTATTTGCAGAGGTGAAATGGTTTATGGAGGGAATTTAGGAGAGAAAGAAAACTGATGGAGTGAGGATGCAGAGCACATTCAGAGCCCCACTCAGGTGTCACATGCTCCTTTTCCGCCTCTCCTGTCCACCCCTGCTTTGTTCCTCTCTGACCTTGACTAGGGCCACTCATCCAACATTTTTTTCACATGGTGTTTTATGTTATAGATATTTGAGTGCATCACTTATCTTTTGTTATTAATATTGAAATTCTTTCAGGGCATAAAGTCTACCTTAAACGTTCCTTAAACTCAAGGATTTCTTGTTTGTTGGTTTTCATACAACTGGGTTCCATAGTATTTTTAAAAATTGAGATAGAAATCACACAGAATAAAATACACAAAAAGTTTTCATCCTGATGTCTTCTTACATCTGTATACAGATGTGAAGCCACTAACCCAAGATATGGAATATTTCCAGCACATTAGACATGTTCCCATGGCCCCCCATTGGCATCCCTCTCCAAGGTCACCACCTTCTAACCTCTATCGTTGTCAATTAGTTTGGCATGTTCTCGATCATCTTATAATTGAAATCACATGATGTATGTTCTTTTGTGTCTGGCTTCTTTTACTCTATTTCTCTTGTGTGAATGGCTAGTAAGATTTTTTTTAATTGTAGTGAATATTCCACTGTTTAAACATACCACAAATTTCTATCCATTCCACTATTGATAAATACTGGAGTTTTATTTATTTTTCCCCCCAATTTGGGGCTATTACAAATAGAACTGCCACAAACATTCTTGTACACATGTTTTGGTGAACATAGGACTCATTTGTGTTATATACCCAAGTATGGTGTGTAGGGTCACATGGTGTACATTTGTTCAGCTTTAATAGATACTGCTGATGTGTTTGTGCCAATTCCTATTCCTACTTGCAAGGTCTGAGTGCTCCAGTGCTCCAGTATTTTTGAATAAAATGTGATTCCATGAGGAATGCCAAAAATACTAAAAAGAACAACTGCTTTCAAGAACCCTCAATACTTCAGAAGTACCTGTTGATATGCTAACAATTGTTAAGTAAATAATGTTACTCCATCATCCAGGAAGATGTCTATTATAAAATTCATTGTTAATCTACTTTGAGTTAAGGTAAATTACTGAATATAAAATAAGTGAATTTCTTTTAAAACAATTTCACAATTCATGATCTTCACCTTTTAGAAAGACTTTCTCACCTTATATTCAGATTCATGAGATTTTATTTTAGTACCCAATTATAGCTCTGATTTCTCCTAGGAACCGACAGAACTGCCTTATCCTAACAATGTGATGTGTGCACTTTGGATGTGCCAGGAGTCAGATGAATTCAATTATGCACTCATTTGTTCATTCTACAAATATATATTGAGCAGCTGCTCTGTGCCAGTCACCATGCTAGGCACTGAAGGTAGGAAGACATAAAGGATTGTCAGACACAGGTTCTGCCCTCAAAGAATTAAATCTAGAAGAAGACATCGATGCAAAGTTACAAGTTTCACACTTCATTCATACAGCAGGGTACCATTAGATGGAATTTTAACAGAAGTTGCCATTTAAGCAGGTCTGTATTTTCTGTGTGGGTAGAGACAGCAAGTTATTTGAGGGAAGATTTTCTTTGTTCTCAAACCACTTGAGTGTTTCCTCACTGTAAGCCACATGGGTGCCCATTACTAGGAGGGAAAAGAAGTGAGGGGAATCTCCTGAGCTTGGCCAAGCTTGCTCTTCCTAATACTCCTAGGGAGAAAGTGGGCCAAGTTGCTTAAAGTTAACTAGACTTTGGGAACCTAGGGTGACCTAGAATCTGACATGTTCACAACCTTTCCAGTTATTGAGATAGTCCAGAATGATGTCGGCTGGCTGGAAGGGATCCAGGGACCTCAAGAAAAGGACAGTATAGCTCAATGCTAGGCCTAGATGTTGATGTGGAAGTAAGAAAGTAAGGACAGAAGACTCTCTGGACCCACTACACCAAGCAAAGAGGACCCACTCTAAGGGCAGCAGCTGAGTGCGAGCGTGACCTTCAAATCTAAGCGTGAGCATCCTTGGCTGAACATAACTCTGGAGGGAGTAGGAGTGGGATGTGAACACTTAAAAGCTGAGTTCTCATTCGCATCTCACACTGCTGAAGAGTTTCATATTCATTGTAGGCTTTAGCAGATATGGTTGGTTACTGAAGCAGAGTTTTCATCCCATATTCCCTCCAGATCCCTTTACTACATTTGTACACACTAGCTCCTGTAACCTTCCTACAGGGAAATTAGAATGCTCTGTTATTCTGTTTCTAAGTTCACCTTGGCCCACTTCAGCTGTTAGGAGTAGGTCATAGCCGAATACTTCTGTGGAGTGAAATAATCTGATCTAGATAGAAAGCAAAGAGTAGGAAGAAGCACACAGTAGCGAATATGGGCCAAGCTCTCACGGACAGTCTGTATATCGGTTGGAAGGATAACACAGCGACTCTGACATCTCCAAGATGAAAGATGCTGACATGACTATCTCTTGACTGATTTTGTAACAGTCTGAGCCGTCGCCCTCTGTGGCTAGTGTTACAGAGTCATTCCGGAATTTTTCTCATGGTTCTCCTGGGACTGCTCTTCTCGTCCCTATGGGAGCTTCTGTTCCCATGATGCTTTTCTTTCTCCTAAGAAAGATTAGATTGGAAATAAGTTTCTGAAAACTTGCATGTCTGAAGATGTCTTTATTCTTCCTGCATACTTGATTGATAGTTTGGTTGGGTATCGAACGCTAAGTTGAAGAGAATTTTTTTCTCCAGAATTTTAAATATACTGCTCCATTTTCTTTTGCTTCTAGTGATGCTACTGAGAAGCCCACAGCCATTCTAATTTCTAATTGTTTGTATGTGACTTTTTTCTCTCTCTGGAATTTTGTAGACCTTTTTCTTTCCCCCAGTTTTTCCAGTGAATGCCAATCTATTTCATTCATTGTGTTGGGAATTTGGTGGACTCTCTGAAATTGGAAACTTTTCTCTTTCATTTCTGGGAAGTTTTCTGGAACAAATTCGCTTATGATTACCTTCTGCTTTTTTCTTTGTCTGCACTCTTCCTGGAAGTCCTATTATTTAAGTGTTGGGCTTCTTGAACTGATCTTCTAATTTCTTTTCTTTTCTCTCCAATTTTCTATCTCCTTGACTTGCTCTACTTTCTGGAAATTTACTACTGAGGTTTTCATTTCTGCTGTCATGCTTTTAATTTCTAAGAATTCCATTTTGGCTTCTGAATGTTCCTTTTTTGCTCTATCATGTTCTTTTTTCTTGGATGCAACCTCTTTTCTTATCTCTGTAAAGATGTAAAATATGTATGTACTTAAATTTTTCTCTTCCTGCATATTCTCAGGTCCTTGGACACTCCTTTCATTTCTATTTGTTTGTTTTGGTGTTTATCATTCACATTATTAGATTTCCTTACATCTGGTAATTTTGGGATCATGATTAAGAATGGGAAACTATAAACATGATTGGAAGCTCGTAAGCTGATTAGAAACTCTGGGCAAGTGGGCATAGCTTTGGACATTGTTGCATTGTAGGATGATGTGACAGTGTGTTGGAGAACCTCCCATATCAGTATTCTTAGTTTTGTCTCTCTATGGCTACACAAACTCCCTAGGCACTCTAAGTACTTAAAAGAGTGCCTTGCATGTAGCAAGTGCTCAATACATGTTAGCTATTATGATGATGATGATGATGATAGGAAATACATACACAGAACTACAATTATATACATGAACCAAATAATTCAAAAACCCATGTCCTTTCCAGGATCTTCACACAGATTTACAGAGGCAATCATTTGTCAAAGACTTGGACACAAACTTTAAATGATGGTCTTGATGCTTCATAGTTGGAGGGCAGATAATAGAGAGCATAAATTGAAGGATGAAGCACAGAGGAGACATAGGCGAGGATGGGGAGGCAGCTGATTGAGAGGATATAAGGTGCTAGAAGAGTTGTCAAGTGGTCACAGTGTCTTTCAGAGAATGCTAGTGGCTTCAGTAAGCCAGTGTCTAAACACTCTTCATCTTTGCAGTTCCAGTGGAATGGCTTTTGGCACACTTGGGGGCAGATTTGTTAATTACCTCCATGGCTCTTCCAAAAGCCATCCATTCTGCAGAGGATGGCACCAGAGGACCGACTCTGCCAGGAGAGAGAAGGAATATTTCATTAATCTGGCTGTGGGTTATTAAGCCACTCTTTCTTCCTATCGCAAACAGATTGTGAATAACACTGTGTTCTCTCCCACCCTCCCTCTCTGCATCCTTTTCCTTTTCCTGGGAAGGCTGGTGCAACCTGCAGAGCCTCCCTATTCTCAACCCTGGTGGGTGCTGGCCTCTCTCATTCTTGGGAATGGAGAGGATGCCCTTTTGCTCCTTCCCACAGCTGTCAGCCCCCAGCCACCTGGGAGTTTCCTCCAGAAACCTGACTTGCAGCTTCTGCAGTGCTGGGTCACTGGCCACAGTGTTGAGTCCTCCTAGGAGCTGTGTATGTAGCTTTTGGCAGAGGATCAACTCCAAGAATCATTGATTTCAAAGCTGCTCAGCATCTTTGTCTCAGCTCTCTGTGCGTCTGCTGCTCTCAATTTAATTCTAATAACTTTATTGGCACAAAGAGATGGAGAAAGCATTGCCAAAGTCAATACATCAAGTTTCTACAACCAGATGATACTTTTTGCATTTGTTTCAGTATAGATGAAAACTGTAGGGACTCACATTCTGCTTTATCTTTGGATTATTCTCCAGTAAAATAGTTCAAATTAGGAGGTCTGAACGAGATCATTTCTCCCAGTTCTGCAGCTCATTATTTTCTCTTTTTTTTTCTAGGTTTATTCTTGGGTTGTTTTTTTTTTTTTCCATATCTTTTCATTTAATTTTTTTTACAAAGAAAAAAACATCCAAGTAAATATTTATTGAGCACCTACTATGTTCCAGACATTGTGATAAGGTCTTAAAAATATACATTATCTTTTTTTTTCTAGGGTAGGAAAACCTGGAAGAGACTAGTAAAGAAGTGATCAAATGTGATTACCCATCCATCCCAGGCAACTAATAATACAATTTCTATAGGTCACAATCTAAAGATAGCTGCGTGGGTCCCCAGATCTGACCCTACTCTCTATGCAAACTTGGACAAGCTTTCTCCATCTTCTCACCTCTAAAATGGGGATGACAACAATAGCACCTACTTCTTGGGTTTGTTTTGAGAATTATATGAAATTGCTTTAAAAAAATGCCTTTTAAAAAAGGCCTTGGCTCTTGGTAAGCACTAAATAAATGTTAGCTAGTTTTATTACTATGATGTCCAGAAACCTAAATGGTTTTCTGTCCAAGCTCCTCCTTTTACAGGTGAGTATCTGGAAGACCAGAGAAACTGACTTGCCCAAAGTTTGGTCTCTTTGATTGTAAACAAGTGTACTGATCGCCTTTACACTATGCTGCCTCCTTGGTCAATGGCCTGAGTTTTGATTCTGGAAACTCAGCTCACCATCCAGTGAGCTCCTCACCAAGTATCCAGGGAATTTTATTGTTTCCCAAATACTGGATATCTTGGAGTACAGTTATACTGCCATTGCTGGCATGTAGTTCAATAATGGTTCTTTTGGTTTGGGTGGCACTGATGTGGTGCAGCATTTAACAGCCCACTCTGGAACCAGAATTGGTTCAAATCCTAATTCACCTTTTTCATGCCGTGTGATCTCAGGCCAACTACTTAACCTCTCTATGCCCCCAAGTTACTCAAAAGTAAATGCAGATGGTAATGCCACCATCCCTTACTGCATTGCCATGAGGATGAATCAAAGAGCTTAGCCTGCTGCCTGTCGGTGTAATACTCAATACATGGAAATTAGTGTGTTTTTTATACTAATTTTTAGTGCTTGCTCTTATCCATGCGTTAATTTTATCCATAAGACACCCCTCTAAGAGAAGAAGGACAATTGCCTTTATTTCTACTGCCTAGCTGAAGGAACTAGATATTGAGGGGGGCTAACTCCAGCATCCCAAGGCTAGCAAATGCCAGCAGCAGGACTAGAACACAGATAGGTTTGCGATTCTTAGACCCGTGCTCTTCTCCTAGACATTTCTACCTCCCGAACCAAACAAACCTGAAAACATCCTGGTCATTGAGAAGGGAAAAAAAGTAATAATCAAGATGGAGAACTTGGAAATTGAATAGGATTATCATAAAGTCAATCTTACAGTGATGCTTTTGAACTGGACACTTCAGAAGCAAAACACACAGACGCACGAAGTGGAGCTGAAAGAAAGGAAGTTCCATACAGCACTGCAGGGGCAAAATAGAATGCACACTGTCTGCAGAAGAGCAAACAAACCAGCAGTTAGCAGCCGCCCTCCTAAGTTAAAGCCAGGAAAATAATGCAGGTAATTGAACCCTTTTAACTCATCCCAGATCTGGGGCAAAAACAAAGACTCAAAGAGAGACATAAGCAGGGGGCCATTCGATGAGAGTCCAGATTAGAATCCTTAAAGACGGTACAGTGCTTATGAGAATGATTCTGAAGATAAATGTGGTTGTTAAGGTAATAATCTGCATATTTATGTAACCATAAAGCAGGGAGCCAGAGTGTTCCCGGGGAACTATTCATTAGGTCAGGATGCGTTTGGAAGCGGAGGGAAAGGATGCCCCATTTGGGGCAGATGTTTCGTCTTCCTCTCTTCCAAAGGCATCATGAATCTAAAGGAGGTCTCAAGCAGACCTGCTGAGAAGACAAGTCATTTTTTTGTCAGAAACAGCTGTCTGAATTGATACTGGTGAATCAAATAATTCAAAAACCCATATCCTTTCCAGGATCTTCACACAGATTTACCTCATGGAGTACAGAGGTCTTTCTAATGCCTCTGAACCTTGTGGCAAGGAGTAATCCAGCCCAGCAGCTGTATTCCTCGCATGCTCTGTGCCTGCCCCAACACCTCTCCCAGGTATCATCAGTTCACCCTCCAGATGGGTGGGGAACCTAAACGCTCACTTGGCATCAGTTTCCCCAACTTCTGTTGTTGGCGCACGTGGCAAGGGCTGGGAGTTTAAGAGCTAATGAGAAGGCTTGGATCATGAGGTGCTGCTTGCTCGAAACCTTGTTTTGACACGTGCAAGACGGACGCATTGCTGATCAGGTAAAAGACTGGGAACCGGCCCACCCCCACGCCCAGTGCTGTCAGTAATGGGGGGATTCTGTCCTGATGCAGCTGTGAAATCCCGGAATTATAGGATGCTAAGAAGCTGCCCCTTCCCGCAGCCCCCGCAGCCCCAGGCACAGACGGTTGTTCCACCAATTTAACCAGCTGGACCTAAGAAGCAAGCATGGACCCAGCACATCTCTGAGAAATACGGGAAATATAGGTTAGACTGTGAGCATCATTACTACAGCTTTGCTACACCACTGGCCGAGGAGACTTTCTTTTTGCCTAACTGATCATTTCCTCTTATAAAAACAGGACTTTAATTTTTAGAGCAGCTGTTGGTTTATAGAAAGATTATGCAGAAAACACAGAATTCCACTCATACTGGAGAGGCTGGAAGGACTCTGCACCGACTACACGCTCCGACGATAGAGCCAGGTCTGCTTGGTTTCCCTCCGGACCTCTGCGCCTGAGACAATCTGCCACCCTCCGTTTCTCTTAGTGGCCCAGTCGCTGGGGAAACTCTGATGGACATTTGCAATTCCGTGGTACAGGAGTGACGGCCAAGGACGTTAGGCATGGAGAGGGAAGGAATGTTACGAAAAAGCTGACAAGAGAGGAAGTTGGGTCTTTCATCTTGAGAGAAGGTAAGAATGAGAGAGAGGATGAGAAGAGTACAGGGGGAAGAGCTGCGGATGACATACCTGTCTGAAGGGTATGAAGACTTTGGAGCAAGCCCACAGGACAGGGGCAGCAGTTAAAGGACTGGGTTAAGGCCAGGGATGAGTTATGGAGGAGGTGGGTTCCAGAGGAGAGAGCTGGCCTGGGACAGGCAGCGGGAAGGAGCAGCTAGAACACCGTCCCATTCTCTCGCCTTCCACAGTCTTCTAGCCTCCTTGACCTGTCCTGCCATTCCTCTTGGGAGCAGTGCTTGTCAGTGGGTTAGGAATGTTTCCACTGGTCCCTTTTTTCAAACCAGCAGGTCAAAAAGTGTGCAAGGCTCAGTTTACGAGTTTCAGAGTGATATTTGCTCATAGTGACAGGGATAGTCCCCTCCTTGAAACCTCAAAACCTACCTTGAGGCATGTCCTCCTGGAGTGTACTATTTTGAACTCAGAACTACGTGATTCAGTTGGGAAGTATGAGCCATTTGTGCTGTTTGGATTTATTGGCAATTAAGTTTTTAAGCCATTTTTACAGTGCTCTATAATTAGAAACACAATGTAATGTACATTATCCACTTGGTTCTTGAAATAACCCTGCTAGCTCCATTTTATAGAGATTGAAATTGAGGACTTAAAACGATTGGAAGACAGACATATAGCTAACAAGGGGCCATCAGACTTCCTGGTTTTGCTTTTTTTTTTTTTTTTTTAGCTATACCCATCAAGGATATCATAAAGCTAAATTTTCCGCCGTGAAAGGCATCAGTGAACCTCTTAAAATCCCACACAGAATTTGTATGAGAGTATATATGTGCTCATTCTCTGAGTTTAAGCAGATTCATGAAAGTTTTCATGACATGCAAAAGATTATACAGTAGTGATAAAACGAAAATCTGTTTTGCTATTTTCCTCTGCATCCAACACCTACCCCATACACACTAGAGACGCGATAAACCAAAATTAGCACACAAAATCACAACTGTAACAACTTCCAAACTAAGCCCTTCAGAACTATTCCAAATATTTGGCATTAGGCTGCACAAAACATTCAGACTAATTGGAGTCTTTACTTTTATCTGAATGTTTGGCTCTTTTGTAGTCATAAACTCAGTTCTGTCCTGTCCTAACTATTCTCTGTGGCTTCTCCTGGCCACGTTCATGCAGCCTGGGGAGAGAACATGGCAGACTAGGAGGAGATAACTTTTCCAAGCCTCGTTAGTATGCGACTCTCCAGTTCTGTTAGCAGATACTCTGGTTTTCCCATCCAAAAGTCCAGTTTTTTTTCCAACATGCACATTCCCCAGTGTGGCCCTGGACTTTCCTGAATTTGGCTCTATCCCCAGCTCCAGTATGTGAATCTTGATTTTTCTGACTAATCATGGTAGTTTCATTCTCTGTGCTAGGAATCGGTGTAAGAAGAAATATGTAATTCAATTCTACTCAATGAGAGTTGAGAATCACTGCTCTGGGGGTGCTGCTGGGAGAGGTATTTTTAGCTCTCAAAAGAACCTCATGGAGTATAGAGGTCTTTCTAATGCCTCTGAACCTTGTGGCAACAGACACGATCTCTGGAGCTGTGGCAGCTATCTTGCAACAAGCAGCATGGGGGCGGGGGGACAGTCAAGCAGAAGTACAGAAAAGTCCTGGGTCCCTGATGGCATTACTGAGACAATGAATCAGCCAACCCTGGTTCTTCCCTCCCTCTACACTCCACGGTAAGTGATACGAAGAAGAAAAAGATATTTCCCCCATTGCTTAAGCCATGTTTGATCTCAGTTGACTGCTGGCCAATGCATCCTAATTAATAGAGCTCCACGCCATGTAATTATCTTCTAGGGAGTATCTTAAAGTAAGATCAGTCTGCTGCTTTTGAAATAGACACGCCTTATAAAGGAAAAAAAAAAAAAAACCCCGGCCAATAGAACTGGTTAACTTCTATAATCCCAAATTGCAAATATCAGAAGGGACTTTTAGGATAATTTAGGTGATTTTTAAACTCTTTAACAATAAACTCCCTACAGTTTACAGGGATACTTTAGGAGCCCACAAATATTTAAGTCAAATTCATCTAGGATTTTTTTTTACAATGAAAAAATTATCTAATTAAAAAAAACATGGTTAAATGTTTCACACATGAAACATTTACATACTAGAAACAATGTATTCAATTGTGCTTCCCATCTTATATTCTTTTGTTTGTGCAGTTCCTGCCATAGTTATTTTGTAACTGCTCACTGATTACAAATGTTGCAGCAATACTGGTCCATTATTATTATTATTATTTACAATGAAGGCCTGCGCATGTCTGTTTATGTAAAATTGTACACATGAATATCAAATATAGTACCCATGGGCCTTGTGAAATTAAATGTCAGGTAAATGTACATTTACTCAACATCATGTATCATCATGGTATAATAATTAGTTTTAAAATAATAATTGAATAAGTTTGTGGTCTACCATCGTATCACATTATGGATAGTTTCAGTATTTAATGTAAGGTCTGAATGCTTCTATTTTCCTTCTAAAAGGTAGAATAAGTCCACCTTGCAATGTGAAGGTGCTGGGTTAAGTCTAGATAATTGATTAGCAAAGACATTAAAAACCTAAAATATATCTTTAATGTCTTAAGCAAAATAAATGTGCTTGTTTTAATGTCTGAGTAAATATCTGAGAGACAGGCAATGGGGCGCCTGAAACATCAATGAACATCTCAGAATTGTTAGCGGTTGTGCCCACCTCTGTCCCAAGGTCTTACCTGTATTCGTTGACATAAACCCCCCAATGACCCTTGTATAGGAGATGATTTTAATTAGCCCATTTTATGCATAAGGACAGCAAGACCAAGGCATTCAGCCAGTAAGTGGCAGGTGCCTCCAGATTCTAGACTCTTTATTTGCTGCACTGTATTTTCCTTTCAACAATGAAGATTGAATTGGTTGAAGGACCTGTTTGTAACTCCCTCTCCAGACTGGATATTTACCAGCTAAGGAATAAGAGCAGTTCTCAGGTGTTGTTCTTCCTTTTTTTTTGGTATGGGCAGGCACCGGGAATTGAACCTGGGTCACCAGCATGGCAGGTGAGAATTCTGCCACTGAGCCACTGTCTCATTACCCCTGCTTATGCACTTTTAAATTTGGAGTAGGTCCTGCCAAATGATTCCCCCTAGACCTTTTCCCCAAAGCAAGTTAAGCTCCCAACACTCTAGAATATTATGCCCCTCTTCCCTCAACCACAATGAACATTGTCGATATTAAGCATGTATTAATCTGAAGGGTGATGATATCTGCTTTTAAGTTGCATTTCTCTTATTTCTGAGGTTGCACTTCTTTTCAGGTGTCTATTGCACATTTACGTCTGTTCTTCTCTGAGTAGCTATTTTCCTCTTTGGTTGTTGAAACTTTTCTTTTTACTTTATAGGGGTGTTTTAAATAAGACTATATCAATTATTCAACTACTAGATGCTGTAAAAATATTTTGTTCCTGGCCAGTTGCTTGAAAATTAACGTTAAATATAAATTGTTGTATCATTCAAAAGTCATTAAGGTTTATGTAGTCAAAAATCAATCTCTTTCTTAATGGTTTTCAGAATTGATGGTTTATTTAGAAAAGTCTTTCTCATTTCTAGATTAATTGATTTATTTAACATTTATTTATTGAGTGCTTTCTGTGTGCCAGTCACTGATTTAGGTACTGGGGATACACCAGTGAAAATTAAATTCTTCAATATTTTCTTCTAGTACTTTTATGCCCCCCCCCCCTTTTTTTTTTACATCTAGGGCTTAATTCATTAAGAATTTGATTCGGTGTATGTTGTCACTTGGTCTTTCTGCAAAAGTAGAGCATATTGCCTCAGTACCATAAACTGAATTGTTTGTCCTTGTACCTCTGATTTGTAATGATACCTCCTGCAAATGCTAATTCCCATAGATGAATGAATCTGTTTCTAAGCCTTTTTAGTTCTACTGTTCTCAGTACCAAACTATTTTAATCACCGTAAATTTGTACTATATTTGATATCTTGTAGTACAAGAGTTGGCCATCTTTGTTCTTTATTTTTACTATTTTCTTGGCTAGCTGTGCACAATATATGAATTTTGTAATCCCCCAAAATTGATTAGAAATGTCTACTGTCATTGTGATTAGAATAATATTGAACATAGATTAATTTAGGGGAGAATTGCTGTCTCTTTACAATAATGGGCATTTCCATTCAAAAATCTGATATATCACTCTTTTTATTCTGGTCCTTTAATATGATCTTCGGTAGAGTTCAATAGTTCCTTATATCTTGTGAAATATATTCCTAGGCCATTTCTAATTTTCAGTTTTATGTGAGGGTATCTTTTTCTGCATTGTATTAACTAATTGGATATTGTGGGTATGTAAGAAAGCTGTTCATTTTGAATGTTTTCTTGAACAGATCTAAGATTTTTTTCATCTGGCTTTTCTTGGATTTTTCTCAGTAGAAAGTTACAATAGCTAAAACTACTTCCTGTTTGCTCTTTGCTGGGCTTTTAAGAACATACATATAGTAATTTGTTTAATTCTCACAATTACTCTAAGAGGCCATCACTGTTATTGTCCCCATTTTGCAGATGAGCAAATTAAGTGACTTGCCAAAGGTCACGTGCTCAGTGAATGTTTGGTGTCATGCTTGCCTCTCTACCATTTTATTTTCAAATAATACTAGATTTGCCTTTTCTTCTGTTATATTGTTGCCTTTTCCTTCTTTTTGTCATATTACATTGACCCAAACTCCTAGAATATTGGGGGGGGCGGTGCATGGTCCAGGAACCAGTATTTAAAATTTTTTATATCGCATTCACCAAAGATGTTTTCACATTCATTTTTATTATCATTTTTAAAAGTACTGGGTTAAAAATTATTAGTTTTGATTACTGAGAGTTTTGGCCCGTTTTCTAATTTTGTTTCCACAGTAAGAACCTCTCTCACCCAACTGTAGTTCCTGTCTCGAAACTGCTCCAGGGTGTTTGTTTTTCAAACTAGTGGGAAAGCTTCTCCTGTTTCCTAGTTCAGTATAATGCTTGTGGTTTTTTTCATATATATTTTATAAATGAAGGGCTTCCTTTTATTCCTGGCTTACGAAAAGCTTTTATTAGGAATGGTCATTGAATTTTTAACAAGTGTGTTTTTTTAGCATCCATCAAGATGCTCATATGACATTTTTTTTTCCTTTAATCTATGGATGTCGTGAATTACATGGATGAATTACAGCCCCACATTTTTGTTATCATAAATAAATAATAAGCATCTTTAAGGAAAAATTATTTTCTGGCATTCTGACAATATTCTTAGATCAATTTTTCCTAAATGACTTAGCAGGTTGAAAGGTTTGCCATTTCATTTTTAACTTTTCGCAAACGAGGCAATTTTTTTTTTATCCTATTATCAATAGCGTATTCAGCAGCAGCCTCCCTACGTAGCGGTCTGGGATAATTTGACACCTCATAATGCCTCTCTCCCTATTTTCTGTCGTGCTTTGCATTGTGAGTGAGGGGATGACAAAACTGACGGCCCAATAACTGCTCAGCCTGGCAGGCTCTTTCAGTACCTTTTAGGGGAAATAAAAGAAAAACCCCATGTGGCAAGATCCTGAAAAGGAACTTTACTACCGTAGAATCGAGCAATATGTCTGAACGGTGCAGAAAAATAAAACTAGAGGTTTGGAGTTCAAGGTCTTGCCTACGGATGTGGAGTAGTGGGCAGCCAATGTCTTCTCTCTCCCTTGCAGGGGCTTGTGTTGACGACTGATTAATGAAGTCACTGGGAAGTCCTGCATTGGACTGAGACCCCTGCCTGCGGCGAAAGCTAAGGAGGACAATGGGATCGCCCAGGACAAGTGGGGATAGCGGTCAGCAAAGAGGGCTGGGCATGGGTGTGAGCTCCATGAGACAGAGACCAGGGACCCTGGCAGCTTCCTTCGTGGTTCCATCCGCAGCACACAGCATGGAGCCCAGCCCCCAGGAGTGCTCGGCGAAGACCTAGTGAAGGGACAAAGGATGAATCCAAATCCTGCCAGCCACTGCCAACAAGGACTGAGCCGAGGAAGAGGATTTGTTCAATGTAATGAAGGTGTCATGGCAGTTACAAATCATTTAATTTCAAGCAACAAGAAAAACACCATGACTTTAAAAATAAGGGATTTTGGAACTGGCCCATGGGTGGGGCTGGGGGTGAAGGAGGAAGAGGGAGCAGGCAGCCGTGGCCTGGCCAGCCCCTGGAAGGGAACTCTGGCTCGGTGCTCTTGGACAGGCCGTGTTCCCTCTTTGGACCTCAGCTTTTCCTGTAAAATGGAGACAATAAAAACATCCACAGTGGCTCAAAAGTTTTCTGGAAACCCATAAGTTTTGTATCTGAGTAAAGGGATTTTGTTAAGGGGGCTGGGGAGACAGTTTTGTTGTTGTTGTTGTTTGGTTTGTTTTAATTTACGATCCCGGAATTGTTTAGGAAGGTATAGTGGTTTGAATAGCATCCCCGTGATATGATTGACTTATGCCCCCCAAGCATATGCTCAGGTCTCTGCCCCCAGTCGTGTGGATGTGGACCTGTTTGTAAACAGGATCTCTGACGATGTCATCAGGTAAGGTGAGACCTAACTGAGTCAGGGGAGCTTTAATCCAACATGCTTGGAGTCCTCAGGAGCAGAGAAAATTTGGACACAGGAGTAGGAGACAGGCAGGGAGATGGATGGCCATGGGAAAGAAGCAGGGATTGAACAATGGATTGCTGGACAGCCACCACCACAACACCAGACTTCAGACAAAGCCTGATCCCGTCAACACCTTGATTTTGGACATCTAGCCTCCAAAACCATGAGGCAGTAAATTCCTACTGTGTAAACCAAGCAGACTGTTGCATTTGTTGTAGCAATTCTGGCAAACTGGCACAACCCAAAATTCATGTCCACCCAGAACCTCAGAATGTGACATTATTTGAAGTGGGGTCAAGGTGAGAACATGCTGAATAAGTGTTGGCCCTAAATCCAATGACTGTGCCCTTAAAAGAGAAAGGGAAGACAGAGACACATAGGGAAGAAGGGAATGTGGTCATGAAGCTCAGAGCAGAGCGGCCACAAGCTAAGGAATGCCAGGAGCCACCAGAAACCAGAAAGAGGCAAGGACGGTGTTCTAGTTTGCTATCTGCTGGAATGCAACACACCAGAGACAGATTGGCTTTTAATAAAAGGGGATTTATTTTTGTTAGTTCTTCAGAGGAAAGACAGCTAAATTTCATCTGAGGTTCTTTCTTACATGGGCAGGCACAGGGTGATTTCTGCTGGCCTTCTCTCCAGGCCTCTGGGTTCCAACAACTTTCCCTGGAGTGATTCCTTTCTACATCTCCAAAGGCCTGGGCTGAGCTGCGAGTGCTGAGATGAGGTATGCTGAGCTGTTTGGGCTGTGCTATGTTGCGCTTTCTCATTTAAGCACCAGCCAATTAACTCAGACATCATTCATTACAGCAGGCACACCTCCTAGCCGACTGCAGAAATAATGAGCAACAGATGAGGTTCACATACCATTGGCTCATGTCCACAGCAACAGAACTAGGTGCCTTCACCTGGCCAAGTTGACAACTGAATCTAACTACCACAGAGGGATTCCCACCAACAGGTTTCCAGTTGAAGTGTGGTCCTGCTGACCCCTTGATTTCAGACTTAAAGCCTCCAGAACCACAAGAGAACCACAAAAGTCTGTTGTTTTATGCCAAAAATAAACACATAAATAAATAAAGAGCTCTTTTTTGTGTGTTGTATTTCGCTTATGCATAACTGGAAAGTCAGAAAGAGGTAGTCGAAAACTGGCAGAGTCTCCACATTGCCACCAGACACTCAGTTTCTATCCTTTCTGCTCTGCTACCCATACTGTGTGGGTCTCCTTCTGTTGTACCCTCCAGAGATTGTGCCCACGTCCACAGTGGAAGAAGGAAAGGTAAATGAACAGGCCAGCTGAGTGTGTCCATTTTTATCAGGAAAGCGAAAGCTTCCCCAGAAGCAGCTCTTACTTTCATCTCTTTGAGGAGCACTTGATCAATCCCTGATCCAAAGTTCTGAGATTCCACCACTGTTTTAGTTGATTAAATTCAACATCTGTGGTTGAGGAAAGGCTTTTCCCTGAAATCAGGGGGCCCCAATATTGAATTTCAGTATTGAATTGAAATTGAGGAGCTAGTTAGAGGGAGGATGAGAGAAAAGATGTTGGCTAGAAAATAAATGGTGTCCATTATGGAAGTTATGCTTTTAAAAGGTGCCTAAAGGATTGGCTGTCTAAGTCATGGGGCCCAATGTGAAATGAAAATGTGGAATTCCTTGTTCAGAAATTACTGAGAGCAACAATGGAGTATTAAACCAAGCATGGGACCCTTCCGGGTGCAGGGCTCTGTGACATTGAACAGGTCCTGTGTCCGTGAATCTGGCCATGGACCCAATGCTGTCCCATGGGCTGGTTGGTTGAGAGATCATTGGTTAATTCAGGTGAAATGAGGAGGAAGGGAGAATGCAGTAGGTTGAAAGCTGGAAGGAGATGAGGACACGGAGACAGCACTGACACTCCTTTGAGAAAATAATGATGAAGTACTGGGAGAAAGCTGGCTGGATAGGAAAAGAGAGACGAAAATGGGTGGAAGCCAAATGTGCATAGCAAATTGCTGCCCAGGCATTTTCAGTCTCTCTCTCTCTCCCAGGCCATCTCATGGTGGAGCCTGGAGGCGACTCTCATGTGGGGCAGGTTGGATTGGGACTGAAGCTGAGAGCGACATTCTCCTCTCATCCAGGTGCACGCCTCTCAATGGATGAGCTGCTCCAGGAGGCCACTGAGGGCAGAAGACCTGGCTTCAAAGCCCAGCTCTGCTATGGACCAGCAAATCCCTGAATCTCTGTATCTCAGCTGGCTTCCCTATCAACAGAGGACAGCAAAGCCTGCGCCTCAAGGTCCGTTCAAGAGTGACTTGTGAGCTGTATGCAGCTCCAAAGGAGAAGTACAGTTGTCGCCCTTTGAGCAGACACTCTCCACACCAAGGCCGGCCTTCCAGCCCCATCCTGCCCGTCCCTCCGCCACTCTCAACTCCAGTCCTGCAACACAAAATTTAAGGGGGGGGGGGAGTGTTGGCTTTAAGAGTATTCCATTAATTATATAATAACGCTGTCAATGTTTGAGTGGCGGGTGGGATGGGGAAGGTGTGGGGGGGGAGGGAGGAAAAGGGAGGCAGTGCTTGTCTACTTAACCCCCCTCCATCCCTCTCCTGACCTTTGCCATCCATTGGGAGGCTGGGCCTAGGGTTATGCCACTCGGTGATGTTGACCATGCTTCAGTGACATCACCCCCATCAGGCCCTGAGACATAAATTTCATTTCCCAGAAGATGCAGCAGGCGGTAGCTTCTGGGCAAACAGTGACTCTAGCTATAAATGTTGGCAGAGGAGGGATACCTTTAATGGAAAAGCTCTGTGAACCTCAAGCAGTTAGGCTGTAAATCCCAAAGCAGACAGGGATTTAATACTTTGGACCAGAAGTCAGATTCACCAGAGACAAGAAAAATAATTCCAAAGCCCATTGGAAGGAATCAGCTATTAAAATCTAAGGATGAAATAAAAGCCGCATCTGAGGTATGAAAGCATGGCAATGAGGCTAGACGCCCCTACATGAGAAAGAAAATGTTGAACATGCCACTTGGATCTGTGAGCCTGGCAGAGGGATGTGTCTTCAACAAGAGGCGGTGAGAGGAGCCTCAGCTGATAAAGGGGGCAGGATGGGGGAGCCACTCCTTCAGGTCACACTAAATGAAACTTACCCGATGGTCACATAAAATCAAACTCTGAAGGGAGGACAGCAGAGGTTCCCCTGGAAAACAGAAAAGGACACACTGCAAGCTGAAACAAAGGTTGGAAACTACCTCCTTTCCCAATTTCACTTGCTGACAAAACGCACTGGAAATCTGAGTTCTGTGACATTCTAAATAACGTCATATGCATTTCATTTTTTATTCCTTAAGTAAAAGACCAGTCACAGGATGAGTTTGCATCAAACACCAGCTTACTGCAGGAAGAAATGGAGGCTCTGCTTTCATCTTGCCAGACGTCTGGGCACTTAATGTTGTAGGATACACCGAGTCTTCTTGGAAGGTGATACCAGCACACAGGGGCAAAATCTTGGTCAGCTTGACTACTGCATGTCCACATGCCCAGCCCTTGGGAATTCCTGCACCCAAGGGGTCACGCAGCATGGCTATCATTGTCCCCACTGTTCAGATGAAGAGACAGCAGTTCAAAGTTAGGTGGGGCGGTGCAACGGCGGCTCAATGGCAGAATGTTCACTTGCCATGCCAGAGGAAGACCCAGGTTCGATTCCCAGAGCCTGCCCATGCCAAAAAAAAAAAAAAAAAAAAAAAAAAAGAGGTTAGGTGACTCTCTCAAGGTGACATCAACCTAGAGTTTCTTACTCCAAATCTCAAGTTTTTTGTGACTTTACCATACCACCTTTCCAAATTCCTCCTCAGCATGCAAGACTTTGAGTGGGAGCCCCACCTATGGAATGAAAGATTCAAATGTGGTCTGGGTGGACCTGGAGAGCCCCTAAAGTTTCCCCCGGTGGCCCTACACTACCTCCTAATCTGGAATTGACCCTCCCTGCTCCTGCATCAAAGAAGCATCCTCTCTCCTCTGGAGTCAGCCTTTCTCAGGGCCTGGCAAATCAGGGAGCTTGGGGAATTTGCTAACTGTCACACGGCCTTTAAGTGGCAGAGCCAATGCTGCGACCCGATATCTTTAATGTTTGTTCCATCATTTGTTCATTTATGAAGTAAACAAATTTTGGGTCAGAGCAGGCAGGGGATGAAGAGGACGCTTGACCTTGCATTTGCCCTGAACCAAATATCCAGATTAAGTCCAAGGAGACGCGGAGCTGTGAAAGCCTTCCCGGGGAATGCGATGACAGTGCAGGCTTGGGAGCACTGAGCTAGATGGAGGTACCCTGGGTACAAGAACCGCGTCGGCTTTGTCTTTATATTCCTCCTGCCCAGCACAGAGCTTGACTCATACACCCTGACCGCAAAACCTACTATAAATCTACAGCAGACAAAATGGTGTGGTGCTGGCTTACAGACAGATGTTATGACCCATGGGACGGAGCAGCCAGAAAGAAGCCCCCCCTACATTTATGATCAGTTGATTTCTGACCTAGGGTGCACTCAAAATTTGTTTACTGCATAAATGAACAAATGATGGAACAAACATTAAAGATATCAGGTCATGGGCGGGACACGGTGGCTCAGCAGGCAGAGTTCTCGCCTGCCAGGCCAGAGGACCCGGGTTCGATTCCCGGTGCCTGCCCATGTCAAAAAAAAAAAAAAAAAAAGATATCAGGTCGTGAGTATTGGCTCTGCCACTTAAAGGCCCCGTGGCAGTAAGCAAATCCCCCAAGCTCCCTGAACTTTAGTTTCTTCTGTCAGGTGAAGTGTACTTTATAGAGCTGTGAGGACCAGATGGGCTAAAGTGGGTATAAGAGCCCGAAGCATTTAAATGCACACTTTTCACACAAAAAGTGAAAATTCAAGAGGAAGAATTGTCGACATTGGCAATCCATTATTCTTGATGACTTATTCCTTGCTACCCAACCTCTCTGCCAGCTTCGTACTATGTTATGCTCTCCCACCCCGGTCTTATATGGACTAGAGTCATGGCAGGTGGAAGGAGTGGAAAGTTAAATAAACCTCAAGGACTTGACAGTCTACGCATTTCCTCTCTCTTACCTACAGGCATTTCTAAAAGTGTGTCTGCAATTACCATGGCAACCCTGAGAATGCCCAGTGTCCAGGCAAGGACCCTGTGTTAGATAGCGACGTGCGTATGTACTGGGGAGGCGGGGTGGGGGTGGGCTGGGGGGTGATCCAACTGTTGGGGTACTGCACACCCCACTGACTAGTAAGAGACCAAAAGGTGCCCGTGGAACATCCCCCATGGGCAAAAGCGAGTGAGCTTTCTTTGATGCTTTCAACCAGCTGCCGTTTGTTTTTGTACAGCCTGCCCTCCAAGAATGGTTTCTGCATTTTTAAATGGTTGGGAAAAATCAAAAGAATATTTTATGACATGTGAAAACTATATAAAATTCAAAGGCCAAGTTCCATAAAGAAAGTTCTATTGGAACCTGGCCACCCTCATTTGTTTACATCTATGGCTTTTACACTAAAAAGGTCAAGTTGCGGAGCTGTGACAGAGACCCCAGGGACCACAAAGTCTAAAATATTTACTACTGGGCCCTTTACAGGAAAAGTTTACCCATCCTTGGTCTAAGCTTTCCGTTCAATACACCGTTACAGAGAGCAGACTGGTGCCAGGCTCTGGGCTCACCCTTGGGGGACAGGCTGGTGAATAAAGCACCGCCCTGTCCTCAGGAGTCTCAGAGTCCCGGACAAGAGCCCACCGTCTAAACACCAGTCCAGTGTGTTCCTGGGGATGCCAGACCCTTTCTGGGACCCCAGGTTTATGTAAAGAGACCCCAGTTTTAGGTAATGTCCTGGTTGGAAGAAGTGCTGTAACATAGGACCACAAACGGGTTGGTTCAAATGACAGGGTTTTTTGGGTTTTTTGTACAGTTCCGGTGGCTAGAAGTCCAAATCATTGTGTTGGCAAGGACACGTTCTGTCTAGTCTGTGGGATTCTGCTGGTGGCTTGACAGCAATCCACGAAATAAGTGAACCTCTGCCTCCATCCCATGGCCGTCTTCTCTCTGACTTTGCATCAGTTGTCTGTATCTCTGTCCAAATTTCCTCTCCATATAAGGACTCTAGTCAAATTGGAACAGGGCCCACCCTAATCCAGTTTGGCCTCTTCTGAACTAATGACATCTTTAAAGATCCTATTTAACAAGAAGTTCAAAATCCTAGGACTAAGGTCAGGACTTGAACATGTCTTTTGGGAGACGAGATTAAATCCATAGCAGGTACTGTCATGCCCCCTGCAAAGGATCCTTAGCCATTCATGATTCCAGCTTAGGATGTAATTCAGTGGGCATGTGAGCTGTTCCTTTGAGGCACATCCAGTGGTCCATGTGGGTACGTGGGTGTGTGGGATGGCTCTCACATCCTGGTGCCACCTATACCAACCTGCTCTGACTGCCCCCTTTGCAAACAGTCACATTAGGCTGATGCTTCTTGGGTTGGATCTCCAACCCAGTCCATGGGTCACCTGGCCTCCATATAGAGCTGTATTCCCTGTTGCTTTAGAGATTATCTTATTGGCCCACAATTGCTGTTTTATTGCTTGTACTGCATGCAATCTGGTCTCTTGAGCTTGCTGTGCTTGCCCTGATCCATCTGGGTTTGCAATATCCCCTTCCCTGGGTAGATTCTCCAAGTCGCTCCTGATGCCACCTGTAGTCAGAGGCTTCTCACAAGGGGCAGAGGCAGACTGAGCAACAGACAGCACCAAGCATGGGCAGTGACAACAAAGTGGTAAAATGGCAAAATAACAGCAAAAATGTCAACAGCCTAAAAGCTGACCTGTCTGGTGCAAGACTAAACTATCCCTCAGCTGTGTGTGACCCAGCCGGGCTAAACTCAGAGGTTATACAGGCCAAGGGCTCTGCTTCTTTCAATGTCTAATGCATACACTGCACTGCACGATGGGACCTGTGATCTGAGCTCACAGGTGACTTAGTGGGGTAACTTGGGTTTTGAAAGTGAGCCTTAAAGATATCTAACGAATCAAAACAAACCCCTCTTGCTACTAAATAGGCAGGGTTACCAGATGGCCCAGGGAAAGGGCCCAAAGGCCCTGGTTGGCAAAGAGACGGTAGATGGCCATGAAGTGACCTGGTCAGGGACAAATGAAGGCTCCAAATGGAGGGTAAAGGGTGCTTTCCTGCCTCATTGAGGAAGGAGGACTGTTATGGCAAAGGTATGGTTTTGTTTATTATGGGAGGGGGCACTTGAACAGATTGAAATTTGTAATCTTAAGAAGAAAGTTGAAATGGGCGAAGGGTAGCAGTGTTATGGGTTATGTAGTTTGCTCTTTTGCAAATGCTGGCAGGTTCTGTTTTACCCAGGTGAGCTGGAGTGCCTCTGGGCTCGTGAGTAAGACTCACCTGTGTTTGCTACATCAGAGCCTGTGTCTGTGAAGTCAAAGGGGGTGGGCTGGTACCCTGAAACAAAGGATGAACATGAGAATAGACTATTTGACGTTGGAGAATTCCAGGAAAGTCCCAAATGTGTCATTGCTTTCCCCATCATGTACCTCACTTTTCTGGAAAGTTGTGTATAAATAAAATGTGCATAATTTGAATCAAAATAAAAATGCACTAATGGAGATTCCCTTTGCAATTTACATTTGCATAGTGCTTGGCAATGTTATTGACTATTGCTATTTCCAAAAGCATGATCTTCCCTTAGCCTTTATAACAATCCTGGGAGATGGCTATTTATTATCACTATTGTGTAAATAAGGAGGGTAAGACTGAGTGTAACTATGTTACCTCATAAAACAGTAAGTCCCTAGGGAAGGGAGTTCCAAAGTTACTCAAGCCAATGGCTGAAAAACATCATCAACGATCCCAGTTCTTTCTGTTCTGCCCCCTTCGGTCTCTCAGCCTTGACCTCGGGCTTGTCTTCCTCAGTTGCAAGAAAGAAGCGACAGTTCCAGACACCACATCCTTATGCCACAAAATCCAGCATTTTCTGCCAGTTTATTTTTCAAGAGATTTATTTATAAAGAGATGGCATTTTCCTCGAGTTTATTTTTCAGATTGAGGAAATCTTCACTAGAAGCCCTTCCCTGTAGGCTTTCCCTCGTGCCCAATTAGGGTTAGAATTAGAGCAGGGTCTAGTGTCCATTCCCAATGCAATCACTGGAAGGGGGGAAAATGATCTAGACTGGCTCGAATGAACTGCACTGACTGGTCTTTAAATTCATGACAACTAAGCTCAAGAAGGCCCTTAATGATTCCTTGCAATTACACCATAACTATATCTAGACCAGTGATTCTAAAACTTAAGTGTCCATCAGAAGTACCACAGATGACTGGACTTGGCCCCAGAGTTTCTGGTTCAGAAGGTCTGGGATTGGGCCCCCAAAGTCTATAGTTCTGACAAGTCCCCAGGTGATGCTGATATAGCTAGCCCCAGGACCACATCTTGAGAACAGGCTGCTCTAGATCATCGTATCTCCTTGTCTCCTAGACAACTGAGTTCGATTGAATAATGTGCCCCAATTTAGACATGCTGTTAATCATAATTCCTATTACTGTGGGTGTGAACCCATTTTAAATAGGCTCTCTTGAAGACATGGGGTAAAGGTGTGCCCCAACTGAATGAAGACGGGTCTTACTCTGGATTACTGGAAGCCTTATGAAGACAACCAGGAAGCCGCAGAGGCAAGAAAGGAGAGGCCGTTGCCATATGATGTGAGGCAGGGATTCAAGCCAAGGAACCCCAGAGGCTGCGGAAGCCAGTACCAGAATGCTACAGACCTGGGAGAATGCAAGCCTTCCAGCCTCTGAAACCATGAGACAGTAAATTACCATGTTTAAGCAAACCTATAGGGTGGCATTTGTGATAGCGACCCTGGAAAACTATGACAACAACTATACCACAATTTCTCCTTCCTCCTTGAACACCTATCACCTCCCCCTTGTTCCTCAATTTCAAATGATATAGCTTTGCTGCCCGCTAAATTGAGAACAGAGGAAAAATACAGCAGAAGACAGCATGCTCCCACTCTCACGTCTAACAACGTATGGATATGCTTCAATTTTCTTTCTTACTATAGATGAGTATAGTAAGAGACTGTGATGTGCCCATTTAAGGCCAACCCCTTCATAGTGCTGGCATCTCACTCCTTCTCTCCTACTCCAGGACATCACTCCAAAAAAAAAATTGTCCCCTCTACTAGATCATTTCCATGAGCAAACATGCTGTGATATCCATTCTAAAACAAAACAAAAAGCACCAAACAAAACCACCTCCTTTGATCCCATCCCTCATCAACCATTATCTCAATTCTCTGCTTTTCTTTACAGCAAAACTCTTGAGAAAGTCACTCTCACTGTCTTCTTTCTTTTCATTCTCTCTCGAATCCATTCCAGTCAGATGTTTATTCTCACCTTTCCCCTGAAACTGCTTCTGTCAAGGTTAACGATGACTTCCTGGTTCCTAAATCCAGTAGTCATTTCTCAATTCTCATCTTACTCAACCATTTGCAGCATCTGACAGCTCATTTCTTCTTTCTTGAAACACTTTTTTAGTGGCTCTCTCTTGGTTGTCCTCCTGCCTCTCCAGTGCACCTTCTCAGTCTTCGTTGGGTTTTCTTCAACTCAGACTCTCTTTTAAGTCTTGCATTCAGTGACAGGGCCTTAAGCAAATGCTATCTACATGCTGTGCCTCTCAAATTTCTGTCTCCAACCTAGACCTATCAGCTAAATTACAGACACATCTGTCCCGTGGTCCACCTGCCCTCTCCAGCTGTAAACAGGCGTCTCAGAATTAACATCTCTAATCCGGAGCTCCTTATTCCTCCCCAGTAGCATAGCACGATGAGCACGTACATACATACACATGTACTCCAAGTTTTCTTCCTACTCTCAGCAAATGGAGAATCCATTCTTCCAGTCTGTCAGGCCAAACGCATTGGAGTCACTGCCCTTTCTCTTACATACCACATCCACACTATCCACAGATATCTTTGGGTCTACCTTCAAAATATATCCAGACTCTGGTCCCTTCTTTCTGCTTCTACTGCCACCAACTCTGGTCCAAACCACTCACATTTTCTGCCTCCTTTGTTAAAAAAAAAAATGTTAAAAATTTATATTTTGATTAGTGCATTTCCTATTATAACTTATGTGAACAGCTTAATTGAACACCATAAGTACATGTAACCTTAGCAGGGCGTGAGATTTTGTAGGTTTGTCCAGAGTGATGCCTTGATAAGTCCCAGAAGGATTTGAACAGTGAATAAAAAAGTATTTGCAAAGTCCCCTTGGGGGAATGGTGAGAAAGGGGGAAAATTCAATTTCCATAAGTGGAGAATTCTTGATATTCTCGCAAGCAGTGGGGACAACCAAAGCAATAGGCTGAGCCCCCAATCTTGGGGTTTGTTCGTATGAAACTTAACCTGCAAAGGACAGGCTAAGCCTACTTAAAATTAGGCCCAAGAGTCACCCTTAAGAGAACCTCTTTTGTTGTTCAGATGTAGCGTCTCTTTCCCAGCCAACAAGACAAGCAAACTCACTGCTCTCATCCTCTCTACGTGGGACACGACTCCCAGGAGTGTGGACCTTCCTGGAAACGTGGGACAGAAATCCCGGAATGAGCTCGGACTCAGAACCAAGGGATTGAGAAAACCTTCTCGACCAAAAGAGGGAAGAGAGAAATGAGACAAAATAAAGTGTCAATAGCTGAGAGATCCCAGAGCCGAGAGGTAATCCTGAAGGTTATTCTTACGCATTAAATAGATATCACCTTTTTAGTTAAGGCATAACAGAGAGGTTGGAGGGAACTGCCTGAAAATGTAAAGCTGTGTTCCAGTAGCCATGTTTCTTGAAGATGATTGTATAATGATATAGCTTTCGCAATGTGACTGTGTGATTGTGAAAACCTTGCGTCTGATGCTCCTTTTATCTACCTTATGGACAGATAAGCAAAACATATGGATTAAAAATAAATAATAGGGGGAACAAATGTCAAAATAAATTTAGTAGATTGAAATGCTAGTGATCAATGAATGGGAGGGGTAAGGAGTATGGTATGTATGAATTTTTTTTCTGTTTTCTTTTGATTTCTTCTTCTGAACTAATGCAAATGTTCTAAGAAATGATCATGATGATGAATATACAACTATGTGATGAAAAAAGAATGTTCATATTGTATGTTGATTAGTTTTATTAATAAAAAAAGTGATAAATTTCACAGCACAGCACCACAAAAAAAAAAAAGGAAAAGAGTTCCTCATAAATTTGAACATAGAATTACCATGTGACCCAGCAATCCCACTTCTTGGTATACTGAATTAAAAGGAGGGACTTGAACAGACATTTGTACACCAATGTTCAAGCAGCACTGTTCATGGTTGCCAAAAGATAGAAGCAACCCAAATATTCATCAACAGTTGAATGGATAAACAAAATGTGGTACATACACAAAATGGAATATCTTTTCACTGTAAAAAGGAATTAAGTTCTGATACACACTGCAACATGGATGAACCTTAAAGAATTATGCTGAGTGAAATAAGACAGATACGAAAAGACAAATATCATATGATCTCATTTATATAAAATACCAAGAATATGCCAATTCAGAAAGACAGATAGTAGATTAGGGCAGAGGGGTGAGGTGAATGGGTACAGAGTTTCTGATTAAGATGATGAAAAAGTTGTAATGGATAGTACTGATGGTAGCACAATGCTGCGAATGTAATTACAACCATTGAATTGTATAATTGAAAGTCTTTTTTTTTTAAAAAAAAAAAAAAAAAAAAGCATGTTAACTATTCTCCCTCCATCTTCCCTGGTCCCCTTCTATTTTCCACACAGCAAGCGGAGTGATCCCATTAAAATGTAAATCAGATCATGTCACTCCTCAACTCAAAAGTCTCATAAAGAGCAAAAACCAAGATCCTTACAAAATCCTGCAAGAGATCTGGCCCTGACATCCCTAAATGAAATATCAACAAGCCCTTTCCCTCACCCCTTTCCTAACACTTTCTCTTCCCCTTAGCCTACCCCATTTTTCCCATGACATATAGGACTACCTGACATATTATATATTTATGTTTATCATCTATCTTTCCCACTAGAATGTGTAAAACACTCAGGCAGAGAATTTGAGACCATAATAGGCACACAATAATAGCATTTGTTGAATTAATTAATGGAAAGGAGAGTTCCCATTGTAAACCAACAAACTGGCAACTCTGTTATACCTTAGTCTCTTGTGAGTTAGATTAGTGGTAGTCAGTCTCACAGAAATCTGTCAACTCTGTGTTTCCAGGTTAATGTTCTGTATTTGCCAGGACAAGAAACACTCTCTGAACCTCTTGTACTCGCTGTCATCCTGAGAGCCCTAGCCAGCAGGCTGCCCTCAAAGGATCTCACCTCCTTTTTCATTATCCAAGTCCTGGAATCTTTGCTATTTAAGAAAACAATGGCTTTTTTTTCCCAATACAGATAATCCCTCCCTGATTCATCAAGTTCACAATCATAAATTTTTGCATATTGTTTTTTCTCAAAGCTGGCCACACTTATACACACCCAGAAAGAAATCTACTCAGCATAGCCCACAGTCTCCTTTTTGGCTATGGGATAATACACTCAGTTAAGACAATCAGAGGTGCCGGACAAGGATCATTTTGATAGTTGTATCTAGTCACAGTATAACTTCACAGGAAAACTGATTATTCTATCAGAAGATTCCACTCTTTCATTGGCAGTGATGTGACTTTCTTCTTTCATGCGAGCCAAAGTTTTTTCTCAGCCCTAGACAATGGTGTTCACTTGTTGAAAACTGAAAAAAAAAAAGAAATACAGCATCCTGTGAAAATGGCAAGAATTTCCAGGAGGAATTGTCCTGCTTGGAGCCTTGCCAGTGTGGCATTTAAAACATGCTTGCATGAGCTAAGAGACCCAAAGCTAAAAATCACCTCTCCAGATGATTTTTTTCTCTCTGTAAAAGATTGCGCTTCAGGTTTTCGAACAATCCAGTACATCATATAATTGGCAAAGAAGACAGAGAGACCCAACTGGAAAGTGAGACAAGGCAGCTGCTTGATCCCCATGTCTCCACTGAAAGGAGGGATCTCGCCAGGGGCTTGAACCGAACTAACTGGAAAAGGAGCTAAGGCAAGGGGTCTCTGAAGTTGGAAGAGGTAAGGAAGACTTTCTTCTAGTTTATCAACCTTGGAACTGGTGCACAGGCATAGCAGGTTTAGAGCACGCCACCTGCAAACAAGGTGAATTGCAAACCCAATGGGTAAAAGCTCAGCAGAATGGGTCATTAACTCTTTTGTAAAGAAGAAGAAATATCCCCTTAGGCAAGAATCTAAGAGCCAATTGGCAGTTAGTTTGGGGTGGATAGCTGAGGAGCCAAGAGGTGATAATCAACTCCTGCATTCAAAATTGCAACTTCATCCTAGTTGGAACTCCGCCAAAAGCTATGAAAATGGCCCAGGACAACCAGGCATGGGGTGAGGGGAGGTAAAGAAATTTAAATTAGTAAATATTCCTGATAATTAAGATAGGAGATTTTGTTTCCTTTCACTTGTGCTTGTATTGGGGTATTTCGCTATTTCCTAATAGATGGGAGTACCAGTCAGGCAGAAAGTGCTTTGGAAATTACAAAAGATTAGAAAAGGAAAAAAAAAGTGTATTTGTGTATTTTGTTAATTACCTGCTGTTATTCAAATTTGCAATTTCGGAATTAAAAAGCTCAGGGGGCTCCTATGTTACAGACGCCTTGTTGTCGCCCCTGTCTCCATAAGGAGGTACAGCTGTGTGCTTAGGAACCTCAGCTCGTCTGGCGCCCAGGGAGAACCTAACCCGTGCTGCAGTAGAGCTTTCCACAAGGGTATTAAATTGCCTGGGCAATCCTGTGACCCTATGGATTCTGATCTAGTAGGTCTGTACGGCCTGAGAGCCTGCATTGCCGCCAGGGGATGCCCACGCTGCTGGTCCAGGGGCTAGCAGGGCTTGAGTCCCCATAAGGGCCGTCTCAGGGCCCTTTTCCATGACTGGAATTCCGCAGGGGTGGCTTCCGATGTGTAACTGCTTAGGTTACTTGGCCAGAGCAGGGGTTCCTAGAATGTGGTCCAGGCACCAGCAGCCTCAGAATCTCTTGGGAACTGGTTAGAAACAGTCATTCTTTTTTTTTTTTTTTAATTTCAAGGTTTTTTGTTGTTGTTAATTTTTTATTCTATTTTTTTAAATACCAAAAAAACACCTAACAAACGCAAACATTCCTACTTTGATCATTCGTTCTACATATATACTCAGTAATTCAAAATATCATCACATAGTTGCATATTCATCACCATGATCATTTCTTGGAACATTTACATTTATTCAGAAAAAGAAATGAAACAAAAACAGAAAAAAATTTTATACATACCGTACCCCTTACCCCTCACTTTCATTGATCACTAGCATTTCAAACTAAATTTATTTTAAAATTTGTTCCCCTAATATTTATTTTTATTCCATATGTTCTACTCGTCTGTTGACAAGGTAGATAAAAGGAGCATGAGACACAAGGTTTTCACAATCACAGTCACATTGTGAAAGCTGTATCGTTATACAATCATCTTCAAGAAACATGGCTACTGGAACACAGCTCCACATTTTCAGGCAGTTCCCTCCAGCCTCTCCATTACATCTTGACTAACAAGGTGATAACTATTTAATGTGTAAGAATAACCTCTAGGATAACCTCTCGACGACTCTGTTTGGAATCTCTCAGCCATTGACACTTTATTTTGTCTCATTTCACTCTTCCTCCTTTTGGTTGAGAAGGTTTTCTCAATCCCTTGATGCTGAGTCCCAGCTCATTCTAGGGGTTTTCTCTAGGATTTCTGTTCCCACGCTGCCAGGAAGGTCCACACCCCTGGGAGTCATGTCCCATGTAGACAGGGGGAGAGCAGTGAGTTTGCTTGTTGTGTTGGCTGGAAAGAGAGGCCACATCTGAGCAACAAAAGAGGCTCTCTTGGGGGTGACTGTTAGGCCTAATTTTAAGTAGGTTCGACCTATTCTTTGTGGGGTTAAGTTTCATATGAACAAACCCCAAGACTGGGGGCTCAGCCTATAGCTTTGGTTGTCCCCACTGCTTGTGAAAATATCAATAATTCAACTTGGGGAAGTTGAATTTTCCCCCATTCTCACCATTCCCCAAGGGAACTTTGCAGGTACCTTTTTATTCACTGTTCAAACACTCTGGGATTTATCGGGGCATCACTCTGGACAAACCCACAAAATCTCATGCCTTATTCAAGGTTCCATGGACTTATGGTGTTCAATTAAGCTGTCTACATAAGTTATATTAGGAAATGCACTAGCCAATATATAAATTTTGTACCCAATAAACATTTTTTGCTTTAGTCTCACACATAAGTTAAAAATTTTAAAATATTAATTACCATCTATTTTCAGCACCCTGCAGTAATGACATTCGTTTGTTCTTCCTCATGCAAAAACATTAAGGTTTTTTTTTATTAATTTTTAAATTTTTTAAAAATACCAAACGCAAACATTCTTAATTTTTGATCATTCCGTTCTACATATATAATCAATAATTCACAATATCATCACATAGTTGCATATTCATCATCATGATCATTTCTTGGAACATCTGCAACTATTCAGAAAAAGAAATAAAAAGAAAACACACAAAAAATCATACATACCATACCTACACCCCTCCCCATCACCGATCACCAGCATTTCAATCTAAATTTATTTTAACATTTGAGAAACGTTCATTCTTTTTTTTTTTTTTTTTTTTTTTTTTTTTAAAGGAAAGACAGAGAGAAGGAAGGAAGGATAGAAGGAAGGAAGGAAGGAAGAAAGGGAAACATCTTTAAACATTTTCTTGTTTTATTGTATTCTGTTTCTCCGTTTTTGTTACATGGGCTGGGGCCGGGAATCGAACCGAGGTCCTCCGGCATAGCAGGCAAGCACTTTGCCCGCTGAGCCACCGCGGCCCGCCCGAAACGTTCATTCTTGACCCCACCCCAGATCTTTTGAATCAGAAACTCGGCTGGTGGGGGGGTGGGCAGGGGTGAGGGCACAGCAGTCTGTTTTGATAAACGCTCCAGGCACTTTTGATGTGCCCTAGAGTTTGAGAACCGCTTATCTAACCCCATAGGTCTCAACTTTGGCTGCATATTAGGATCATCTAGGGAGTTACAGAAATAATAATAACAAATAATTTGAAAAAATAAAACACAGGACCTGGGTCCCATCCTGGAGAATCTAATTCAGTCGTTCTGGGGTAGGGGGCTCAGACATCGGGATATTTTAAAAGCGTACCTGGAATTGTAATGTGCAGTCAGCGCTGAGAACAACCGATGTAGAACAGAAAACAAATCCTGCTCACGTAGCTGCATTAGCTGAACAGCCTCTTGTGACCAAACAGCGTGCTCCCCAGGTAACGAGGTGCGAGAGCGTGGGTGATGCAGAATTCAGTTCTCGCTCCTTACTCCACATCGAGGTCCCACCTCTGGGGACCCCAGTTTATATCTCCCTGTTGCCCTCCACACACCCTAGCTTGCAGTTGTGCATTCCCCTGGCTATCCTGTCTCTCTCCCTTTGCTCATGTTTTCCACCTGGAAACATCACCTTGTCTGCCAGGCTGTCATCAGCCAAAACTTTCACCTACCCTTAAAAGCCCATAACCAACCCCTGTCTTCCAGAACCCCCTTCCTAAATTCCCTAGCCAGATTAGCTCTATCCTTATGGAATTCATGGCACTTTATTTGTAATTATTATTATTATTTAACCTACACTGAGGTTATTTCATGAGTTATTTCAAGAACCGCACCTTATGCCACCTTGCATTCCCTCCTGTGGTGTGAGTGAACCTAGTAAGCCTTTAGAAAATAGATCGCTGAACCAGGAGTCAGGAGACTGGGTCTGAGATCTGCCTTTGCGTTTGGCGGGCTGTGGGACCCAGGTTAGGCCTCCCGGAGCTGCAGTTACCTTGTCTGGAAACCAGGATGTTGAACTAGAGGAACTGTGAGGTCCCTTCCAAATCTCAGGTCCTATGGTTCTACCCTGCCTCATCCTGGAAAAATAAGTCTAAACGTGAGCTCTATTGATCCTGGATGTGGCGGATTAAAACTGACCATCAGTTATCTGATCCCTCACACACAGAAAAGTGGAGGCTATTTTTCCCCCTCCCCTTGATGCTGGCAGGCCGGTGGCTGCAAGAGAAGTAAAGCTGTGCCACTTCTGGGTGCAGTAAATGGTGTCCAAGGCTGGGTTAGGGGTGAGGTAGGGAGAAGGGGGGCGAGGAGATGATTGGGAATGTCGGGGCTCCAGAGAAAGGCCTCCAGTGGAGGCTGACAGTTTTGGCTTTGTGTGCCCTACAGCACATGTTTTCACGGTCCTGAGCCACCATGATAAAAAGTCTGATCACTCTGCTGGGGTTACTGCGTGGAGAAGCCCTGAGTCTGCACGAAGAGGGAAGGGGGGCCCATGGAGTCCAGCCTTAAAGCCATCCCTGCTCAGGTGCCAGGCATGTGAGGAAAATTATCTCCGACCTTTCACACCAGCCCTGCCACCAGCTGAATTCCACCAAGACACCCCCACCAGTGCTAGTTAGAGCAAGAGATTCGCCCAGCTGAGCCCAGCCCAAACTACTGATCCACAAAATCAGAAGATGCAATAAAATCATTGTTGTTTTCAGCCACTATGTTCGGGGAAGTTCATCGTGAAGCAACAGAGAATCAGGACACCGTGTTAATAGCATTATTCCCTGTGTAGGAAATGTTATGCAGTTTAACATGCAAATATCTGAGAGCTGCAAGAAAAACATATGCAAATGCACACATCCTTAATATGGATTTGTGGAAATACTTGATATTTTGTGCTATTCCCACTTGGTTTGATTTCTCAAGCGAATTAAATAGTCTGTGGCCATTTCTGGGGCAGAGGGCACAAGGACCTTTCTGCAAATTGTGCTCAGACTGGATTAAATGCTAAGCACAATGCTGCGACTTGTCAAGGGGGTGGGTGCAGGAGGAGCCAGGGAGTGGTATTGAAGGCTTGAGGAGGTGAAGCACTCACATAAGGGGCCTCTGTCTGCTCGGGAGCACAGTGTGGCCATTTGCTCCAGTGGACATTTCAGTTTGGGAGAGATTTGCATTTTGAAAAGGGAGATTTTATTTCCTCCTCTCCCTAACTAATTTAAACCTCCCCCGATCCCAAGGGAGATTTTTAGTGCAGTAAAATAAGGACACGTTCAGAATCACAGCCTCTTTTTCTTAATGTGTTTCTTACGTAAATGCTGCATCAGGGAAATCTCCTCCTGCCTTACACTTGGATTCGGCTTTTGAGACCTGCAAAGTAGAAACACAGAGAAAGACACCTTGAAAATACTTTGAGTTTAATCTATTTTCCATTTTTACCTCAGGCTCCCACCTTTTTTTTTTTTTTTTTAATCCTTGTTCTTTAAGTTGAGCATATTTTAAAATCATCCACCGCTGAACTGGGAAAGCAAAGAGAAATGATGGTTTCTATATACTAAGGCTACCCAAACACTCCAAGAAACACAAGGCACTTTATAAGGCTCTAATAACCCTCATAATGCTGCAGTGACGTCAGGTGGCTCAGGGCAGGGGAATGAAAAGACATGTAAAGAGGCCCCATCTGAAGCCATGTGGCAGTAAAAGGGCTCTCTGCCCCCAGCCCCCACCCCATGCCACAGTGTTTCTGGAGGCAGCAGGGGGGAAGGAGGAGAGGAAAATACCTGGCCCCATAGGGCTCTTCTTTTCCTCCAGGTCCCTCTTGCCCTTCTCTCTTCCTTACCCCCTGCCCCTAGACAGAACATTCAGTGTTTGCAGCCCAGCCGTGGCACCCCACACAGCATCTGTCATGGCATGGCATCACGTTAGTGCAATGATTTGCTTATGTGTCTATTTGCCTCCTTGGGAACATATCTGTGAGCAGGAGAATGGTTCTATCTCAGGTCCACATCTCTGCATGCAGCCATATATATATACACTGAGAGAGAGAGATTGAATGGTTCGTTCAATGATTGAAGGAATGGGTTTGAAGCCCAACTCAGGCACATACTAGCAGCCTGACCTGGGAGAGGTTATCTAACCTCTGAGAGGACCGCTGGTTTCCCCCTCTGTGAGATGGTGATGTAGCAACCACCTCACAGGCAGGTATGAGGGATAAAGGGGGAAGGGGTCACAGGTGGGAGGAGCGTGGGCAGTATCACGGGGCACACAGTGGGTGCTCCGTGAAGCCTAGGCCACGCCCCCTTCCCCCTCCCACCTCCTAAAGCCAGGACCCCAGGGCCGGCCTTGTCGGAGTGCCAAGGGGGCACCTGCAGGGCCAGCGGAGCCCCTGCCCACGATTCTGCCCGCATCCCTGGCTATGACCTGAATCAATTCCCTTGGAACTTCTGGCTTGGATTCCACCTAAAAAGCAAATCTGCAGGTCGGGAGAAGAGGCACTCGGGACACTCCAAGCTGTGCCAGTCACTGGAACCTTAGTGTGAACTAGTTTCAGATCGGTCTCACAGACCATTAGGTAGGCGGGTTGGGGGTAAGGTTGGGGGGCGGGGGGAGGGGGAGAGGGGGAGACGGTAATTGGGATTGTTGGGACTCCAAAAATAAAAAATAAAAAGAATCAGGAGGGGCTGCGTGTCTTGAGGGGTTGCCCGGGTACACGGGGGCAGTGCAGACCCAGGTTCAAATTCCGGCTCTTCCTCCTGCTGGCAGTGCGACCGTGAGCAAGTTATTTAACCCTTTTGAAAAGGGAGCTAATAAGTGGATAATTTATGAGGTGGTGGTGGGGATTAAGTAAAGCAAAATCTATAAAACTGTTGGGTGATGCATAATAAACAGGCCCCGCGGGGGAGGGTCTGCAGCCCCGCCCCCAGCAGGGGGTTAGGGTACTATTTGTAGCCCTCTAGGCTGTTCCTATCCCTTCCCGGCCCTCCGCAATCGCTCGGGCTGTGCGCTCCGCCCCGGCCCAGCTGGGACCATGCTGGCAGCGGCGTAAGTTAATCATGAGCAAATGCATCTTCTCCATCCTCAAACCCCAAACCACGGACGGAGGCGAGAGCGCGATCATAGTTCATTCTAGCGGGGCAGCCGGCCTCAGCCACAGCTCCGGGATGGAAATTTGGAAACACTGCACGGTTCATTTGGAAGCGAGGGGGAAACAGCAGTAGGTGGGAGGCAGTTACGCACGCCTGGAGCCGCCCAGCCCCGGGGCGGGGTTAAAACCGGCCCCGCCTTCTGCAGGCTTCTCCCACCCAGGCTCGGCCGCCGGCCCCGCCCCCACCCCACCCCCGCAGGGTGCCTGAGCCGGGGACCCTCGGGCCGGAGCAGCGGCCGCGGCGGCAGGTCCCCACGGACCGGGCTCGGCGTGGGGAGGGGGGTCGGGAGCCCTGGGAGAGTCGGCTCGAGGGTGCGGGTGGGGGTGGGTGCTGGCCTTGTCGCCCCAACCCCCCGCCCGTGGCTCCCCGCCTCCCCCTCATTTTCCTCTCCCCCACCCTCTTCCTCCCCCTTCTCTGCCTCCCTCCTTTTGTCCCTTCTTCCCCCACTTTCTCCAGCCTCCCTCCCTCTTCGTGGAGTGCCACCCCAGGGAAAGGCGGGCGCCGACAGCGCTCGCAGCCCCCTCCTGGCCTTTTCCCGCCTTGCTGCGGGAAGGAGACGGGAAGACTTCTCAGCGGCCTGCCCGGCCTGGCACCGCCCCCCAGCCCGCCTGCCCTGCACACTGGGAGACGCTGGGCCCTTGTGCTGGGCACTGCGGGGCATTGCCTGGGGGCGTCCAGGGCGACCCCACACCCCGAAACTAGACAGGCTCAGCTGCCTCCCCCCACCTTCCAGCCCCGCCCCCTCCAAGCTCTGTGAGCCGCGGGCTGGGGAAACAGGGGGAGGGAAGAAAGCCGCCTTCCCCTCCCCCTGCTCGGGGCTAGGCACAGAGACCCTCCAACGGGGCGCCCTCCTGGGGTGGAGGGTGGGGGGCTTTCACACTAAGGTGGCAGAGCTGGGCCCGAGCAGAGCTTTATCGGCATTCGCCACTGCTCTGGAATTCTTTGACATTTCCTCCTCTCCGAGAATGGGCTCTGCTACATAAGTCAGATCGCTGTAGGAAACCAGAAAGAATCGTGATCTGAATTGTTGTGGAAAGTGTTTACTTAAAATCTTATTAAGGTTTATTTTTAGAGCCTCAGTCTGCTGGCCTTATCACCAGAGACAGATTCTAAGAGGTGTGGGGATGGGGAGGGTCTCTCTGCTCTGCTGACCTTTAAGAAAAGAACTCAGAGATGAAGGAAGAGCTGGGGAGAGGCAGGTTCTGTCCTGGGAGGGCAGGTTTTTATTACACTTTCTGCCGTGTCCCCACCCCATCCGCCCTCGCCTGCCCTTGACTGACAGGCAGGCAGCCTGGGCTGGATCCACCAGCATCCTGGCTGTATTCAGTAATGCCACAGCCCTGGGAATCCTTCCAGGGGTGAAAGGGCATTGCACCTCTCTTCTATCAAACCTAGACAATGCAAAGGACACGTCCCCCTTCCCCTGCCCCCTCCCCCCCCCCCCCCCCCCCCCGCAGACCCTGGGAAAAAGCCAAAATGACCTCTGGGATAGTCTCATAATAGCAAATTATTATTGAGTGCCTCCTACCTATCATCCAGTGTTCTAAGTGCTTTACAAAAAGGTTTCATTCTCACTACAACTCTGTGAGGTATATACTGTTATTAATGCCATTTTACAGGTTAAAAAAACAAGACACACAGGGCTTAAAGTGATTTGTCCAAGGTCATAGAACTTTCTGATTGCTTCCTCCTTGCAAGAGAGTCCCCATCCGGAAGCACGCTGCTTATACCCTGCTGGCCAAAGTGTAGTTTTGAATGCGCTCACCTCTTGGGAGAACCTGGCCGTGTGGACGCTGAGGAGGGAGGCAGAACGTGGGTGCTGGGAAGGAGAGGGCATGAGGAGAGAGCAGTGAAGAGAACTGCTGCAGAGGGAGTGACTTAGCATCCGTTCTCACTGAGCCGGTGCCAGGCGCTGCTGCTTCTTGCCAGGCTGCAGGAACCATCTCCGGCAACTCTCCGTTTGGCCAGGTCACTCCCCTCTTAGGAGAGCCCAGCACCAGCTTGATAGCTCCCTCTCCACAAGACTCCAAAAATACACAAGTCGTAAGGTCCCCCCCAGTCTCCTGTTCTCCCAGCTCTGCAGGGCAGTGTGGAGACTATGAGTGAACTCGCTGGAGACCTGGAGAGGAGGCAGGCGTCACAGAGAGATGGCTGGGTGGGGTGCAGGAATTCGTGGATACAGTCCTGCCGGGGCTCCAGGGATTTCTGGACACTGTCCTTTTATTGGCTCTGAAACTCTGTAATGGTGTGGCCAGGGGAAAGCCAGCAAGGCTGGGGCAGAGGAAGAGAGGAGAGCAGCACCCAGCAGGAGGAAAGGGAAACTGGGAGGGGCTGCTCCCTGCAGGAACAAAACCCAGTCAACAAAAGAACCAAAGGTCTCCTTTGCAAGGCAGGGCCAGTATTCCCTTGGAACAGTGCCAGGGAGCTTAGTGCAGCTGAAGGGAAGTGTGAAGGCAGCCTGAGAGCCACAACTGTGCTGAGAACCATTCAGAGGGTGGTTCACACACTCTCTCACACACTCACACTCCATCACACAAACACACACACTCGCACTCCATCACACACACACATACACACACACGCCACTAAGCATACTCCATCACACACACACTCCATCACCCATACACACTCCATTCACATGCACACTCCATCACACAAACACACACACTCGCACTCCATCACACACACACATACACACACACGCCACTAAACATACTCCATCACACACACACTCTATCACACACACACTCCCACTCCATCACACATACACTCACAACCCATCACACACTCCATCACCCATACACACTCCATTCACATGCACACTCCATCACACACACACACTCCTTCACACAGGCACACACTCCATCACACACACTCCATCATCCATACACACTCCCACTCCATCACACATACTCACAATCCATTACACACACTCCATGATACACACACTCCATCACCCATACACACTCCATCATGTGCACACTCCATCACACACACTCACTCCTTCACACATGCACACACTCCATCACACCCACATTTCATCACACATGCACTCACTTCATCACACAGAATACATCAAGTGTACACACTCCATCATACACACACTCATCACACATGCACACTATCACACACATTCACACTCCATCACACATTCCATCACATTCTCCATCACACATACACACAGTCACACTTCATCACACATACAGACACACTCCACCCCCTCACACACTCCATCCCACATACACACCCCATCACACACACTCACACATATGCAGGTACATAGCTATATACTGCCAACCTGTCAGTCTTACACCCACAAACTTTGACACAAATTTTATGTTCATATTTAGCACACACTCATTGTTAAAGATCGTATCATGTCCCCCAAAAGACATGTCCAAGTCCTAACTCGCAGTCCTGTGGATGTGAGCCCATTTGTAAATAGGATTTTTGAGGATGTTATCAGTTAAGATGTAGCCAAACTGAATTAGGGTGGCCCTTAATCCAATAATCTGATGTCTTTATAAGCTGAGAAAATTTGGACATCACAGGAGACAGAGAGGGAGAGAGGGGCCAGTGATGGAGGCAGAGGTTAGAGCAGTCCTGGTAAACTAAGACTGTCAGATTTAGACTCACACTCTGACTTGCACAAACACACTCTCGTGGGCAACAATAAAGACACAAACATGGAAACACCGAGTCACACCTGGGGAGACACATCTTGTCCCTTTACACCCACAGACAGGCCCATGCTCAGACAGGGTCCATGACAGACGCCAAGCCGTGTGCACTGGACATTCCTGGGGAGGGTCCTCACTGCTGGCCATGCCGGAGAGCCAGCACCAGGGCAGGTGAGTCTGGTAGCTGGGCACCCACAGCTCAGCTGCTGAAACTGAGGCTGGTTCTGGGAAGTTCTGAGAATCCACAGGAACGGCTATCCACAGGGAGTTCAGAGGCTGCAACCATAGGATTACCTGAGAAGCTCTGGGACCACTGCAGTGAAGACAGCATAGTTTTGTCCACTTGCAGTGGCCTAAAGCTTCCTCCTCTCTCATGGGCACCCATCACTGCTGATCAACTACTCCTCTGTCCCACGGTGCCCAGAGCATGTTTTTTTTTACATGGGCAGGCACCGGGAATCGAACCCGGGTCCTCTGGCATTGCAGGCAAGCATTCCTGCCTGCTGAGCCACCGTGGCCCATCCCAGAGCATGTTTTATGTAGACCCACACAGACAAGGGCATCAGACCTGGAGAACAAATAGCACAGGATTAAAAGCACAGATTATGGAGCCGGATTGTCTGGGTTCAAATCTGTGCTCTGCCACTTACTACCTGTGATGCTTTGTGACCCTGGGCAAGTTACTTACCCTCTCTGGACTTCCATGTCCTCAACTGTGAAATGAGAACAATAGTAGCATGTACCTCCTAGGGCTTCTGCAAGCACTAAACGAGTACCTCTGAACAGAGTGGTTCAACAGTTCCTGCATGTAGTAAGCACATTAAAGAGGTGGGTAGACAAGTGGGAGGGCTGAGCCCAGTGGGTGGGAGACAGAGCAACTGATGAGGAGATGAGTGGGAGGTGGGTGAGCAGGTAGACAGTCTGGAAATAACCACGGGCCATCTCCCTGTATCTCTGTGCTGTCAGCTTTGATGTTCTGGAGTGAAGATAAATGAGAGCATATTTCCTCTAACTGTATTTCCTCACAGAGCACAGAGCGTGCTCAGCCAGAAAGCCATAGAACACAGGAACATTTTCTTATTATTGTATAATAATATCACAGATAATGTCCCCCTTCTCGAAGGAGCCCAGAGCCATTAAGAGATTGTATATTCAGCACCCAGCTTGCACCAGCCCTGAGCTGGATGCCTGGAGCTGCTGGCGCCAGAGCGGGGCTGCTACCCCCTGAGAGGGGCGGCGCTTAGCAGAAGCTGCATCCTCAGGGTTTCTGCAGCAGGTGTGCTGCCACCTGGCCGACTCACACCGAGAGGCCACCCCCCCCACCCCACCCCCGGAGGCCCACACCAGCTTAGAAGTCTTGGAAGGCTCATAGAAGGAGGGGCGCTCTCTCTGTTCACCAGACTTACACAAGGAGAAATGGGGGAGAGGGAGTTCCTGCAGGTTTTTCTGCTTCACTTGGGCACTCACTCCCTGTCTACTTGCAGGCTATGTCTGCGTCTAGGAAAGGGCCACGAGCTGTGTCAGAGCAACTAGAGGGAGGGTTCACCCCCTGCTGCCGGGGTGGCCCCTACTCCGGGACTGGGCTGCACGTGCAGAGAGAGGGATTCTAAAGAAGCAGAGAACCATCTGAAGGATTGCATGGGCCCAAAGGAATTTCAGGGAGTTGATGTCCTGATAGGGCCACAGGGACAATGAAAAGCTGCCTAAGATCAAATGCCAGTCTGGCACAAAGCAGACCTGCTACTCTTCTCCACTTTTAAGCCACTTTTTTTTTTCCTATTTTCCTTTAAGGTATTTTCAAGCTAGGCTGTTCCTCTTAGGAGAAAAAGGGAAGCAAAAGGCTCCCGGCCTGAGAAGCTCTTAATGTCCTTCTTTTGGATCTTCTGCCTTCCTGGGCTCTCAGATGCAAACCCCTGCACTCTAAGGCTGGCTCTGAGCTGCCCTCTGTGGAGGAGAGGGTGGCGGCAGCCTTGCTGTTCTCTGAACACGCTGGCAACGGGCCATCGGCGGGCACTAGGGAGCCCCAGAGTCATCATTACATTCTTTCTGTGGTTTTTCAAGGACTGGGTCTCCTTCAGATGTCACAGCACATGTGAGACCACACTCTGCCTCCTGCTCACTGTAGAGACAGGTTCGGGGATGGGGGGTGCTTACAGCTTTTCAACGCCCTCCTGCTGCCTACGGCCACAGTCTGCAACCACCACTGCCACCACCATTTGCTGAGCAATACTCTTCTACCCCACATGTTACAAATGAGGACGTCGAGGCACAGAAAAGTCAAGTACTTGGCCACACAGCCGCTAAGTGATAATGCCAGCCTTTCAATACGAGTGAAGTCCGAGCATCTGTGACACACGAGGCCTTCCGACCCTGGCCTCTGCCTTCTCTCCAGCTTGTCACTCTCTCCCTTGCACTCAGATGGGAGAACAGCCTCTGCACCTCTTTTTTTTTTTTCCCTCTCTCTCTCTGCCTAGACTATTTTTCCTATCTCACCCTGTGCCTCGATTTTACTACAGCTTTTTTCCCCCCCCAGATTAACACCTGCTTCCTTTTCAGATTCATTTTATCTGTCACTCCTTCCCTGACCTTATTCCCTAAGCCCCCTAGACTGAGTGGGGCAGCCCACTTTTGTACTTACCTGGCCACAGGTGCATGTCCCAATCACTGTGCACGACATTTGCTATCATAATGCATCTACTTTCTCCCTCGCACGACCATAAACCGTCTTAGGGCAGCATTTATGTCTTATCTATCATGGTATTGCCAGTACCTGGCAGCGTGGCTGGTGCTTGGTCAATGTTTGTTGAGTTATGAACTTTTCCTATAAAGGGCCAGATAGTAAATATTTTAAGTTTCACAGACCACATAGAATCTCTGTCACATATTCTTCTCCTTCTTCTTTTCCTTCTCTTTTGCCTTCCTTTATAACCCTCTAAAAACATAAAACTTTCTTAGCTTAAGGCTTATACAAATCAGGCTATGGTCCAATTTTTCTTCGGATCCATAGTTGCTGACTCCGCTGACATTGGGTAAAATATCGCCAAATTAGAAAGCTACAAGTCAAACGAATCTGGTGATTTTCAAGTGAAGACCATACAGCTTCCCTAGAGGGCATTTTGAAACGGTGTGTGTGTGTCTGTGTTTGGTTGTCATAATGACTGGGTTGGGGTGAGGGGACGGGTGGTGGTGAGGGGTTAGCAGCACTATGTGCGCAGGCGCCAGAGATGCTAAGCTCCCTGCAATGCAACAAGGCGGTTTTGCACCGGCTGGCTGTTTACTGCTTTACTTTCACTACCTTCTAGAAGCAATGAAACTGCCTTGGGAATTCCATGGAATGAAAAGACACTAGAGAACCAATTCCTCGTCAGCTCCAGTTATTTGAGGAGTAAGGATAAGGACCCTCTGAGGTTTTTCATGTAATCCCTGGCACAGTACCTGACCCATGCAGGCCTTCTTGCCTGCTGAATCCTGTCCATTGTTGCTGGATTGGCAGAGCAGTGTGGCATCTTAAGATCTGCTGCTGCTTAGCTTACCGTGTCTTCTGAAGACTTCCCTAGAGCAGGGTTGCTTCTGGAGAACCAGGAGAGGAGGAATCAGAAGATCAATAGCAGACTGAACAGAAACAGGGATTTCTTAACATAGCTCAAAATCTGCAAGGACGTCCCATGTTGAGTTGCGGGTGGCACGACGCTGCACGCTGGCAACCTTCATTGAAAATGCACCACTTTTACACACGTTCTGTAACTAAGCATATAATCCATCTGCGCATGCTCAATACTTAGATCACCTCTAATTACACCATCTGGGGCCACTGTGCTCATTATCCTAACTCAGCCCATCTTTTCACTAATAAAACTATCAGAATTGCTTTAAGTTCAGGGAGACAGTTTGGGCCGCTAGGCCATCTGCTCTCATACTACGTGCCTAGTAATAAACTCTTTCTCTCTCTGAAAAAAGAAAAAGAAAACACACTACCAGGTAGCAGGAACAGGGCAATGGCTTGGCTAGTGTTCAAGCCAATAAGCCCAAGGCGGCTCACAGGATAACCCACTGGACTCTCTCTTTCTCCCCCATTGACTCCTTATCTGGAGGTTGTTCACCTGTGGGGACTTCAGTAACTTAAGTAAAACTTTATATACTTGAGTCATGAAAACTAATCAAATATCAGTACAAACTGTTACTCAAGTGCTTGTGGGTACTTTATACGTGGGAAAACAGAAAATGCACCCCTAAACAGAAAGGGGTCCAATCCCCCCTGAGGATCCGCGGGCTGAAGACTTGGTCTGAGACTAGTTCCAGCCTTTATCAGCATAACAGAGTCCTTCATTCTCCTAGAGCCTCCATTTTCCCATCAGTAAAAACAAAGGGATTGATCCCCTGCCAACTTTTTTCCCCCCAGAGTGACTGTCATAAGTCAAGAGAGATGGGGCATGCTAAAGTCTTTTATGAACTGTCAAGCACCATAAAAATACAAAATCCCTTAGGAAGTATTGTTTTTACATAAGTTGTAATCTAGTCCTTCATAAAAATTCTTTCTGGCTCAGACTTATTCCTCTTTAGAATAAACTAGCTATTTGCAAGAGAAAGCAGATCATATTGATCTTTCATTTTGGGGCCAGAGACTAAGGCACCGAGATCAGCTCATATTTCATAGCATTACTTAGAAGTACTATGATAGAATTTCCTTCATATCTGTCTAATTCCCTATCAGGGGTCTGCACGGGTATTCTTTCCACAGCTGCTTCCTTTTCCCCATTTCATGGCAATGCCATGAGATTGTATTGTCATCTCTGTTTGACAGATAAGGAAACTGAGACAGAGAGTTTAAGCAACTTGCCCAACAACATTCAATGAGAAATGAATATTTTTGTTTTTGAAAAAATCAAAATTTTCACGAAAATGAAATTTAGTCCATTTAATATCTGTTAGATGACTTACAAGTATTTTCTTCTGAAAATTTTATAAATTAAACATCGGCATAAGCAACCATAATTTTTCAGAAAAAAAATAGATTTTTAAGTACAAAATAGATTCTTGGGAAAAATGCAAATTCCAAATTTGCAGAAGCATTTCTTTTAGTCTATACTTCCTAAGTGCTGGGAGTAGATCCTGGAAGTCACTTTTTGAAGAAAAATGGGAAAGGACCTCATGGGTAAAATATGACCAAAAACTTTAGGAAGGATGAAAAGACTTGGCTACAAACACTTTAGGCGCCTCAACACCCACATTCCCTGGAATTCAGTGTCTCCAAGGAATGGGAGCTAGTTTAACCTCCCATTTCCCCTCTGTGCTCACACAATGCACCTGAGCCCTCAGCGCTAAAGCAAATCTTTTCTCTCCCATTCACTCCCATTCCCTTCGCCTTGGGTCTCAGTGTTGCCAGCATGTCCCTGGCTTCTGTAGGTCCAAAAGGCCAACGTTTCAGGCTAATTTGATTCTCTTTCACAACGTGGCAGCATGCTCAAGGGTACGCTGATGAGTTGCTTTATTATCTTGAGTCCTTGATGTCCAGATTCTTAGTTCAATTTCTGACAAAGCAGAAGGAGAGACTCTATCTCTAAGGCTAGAGGATGTGAGGGAAATAGAATGCTCTTTTAATATTAGCTTTATTGTTGTTATCACTTCCCCACCTTCACCTCTGCGGGGCCAGAAAATACTTAAAAACACCAGTTTCTTCAAGGCTTTAGTCGCTGCCTTCAACTTTTGGAAGAGCCTCTGTCTAACAAGTCTGATCAGTTGGCTCCCCAGATGTATGTGAACTGAGGCGCCCAAGCATGCCAATGGCAGCAGGCTCTGCTGTACATTGGGAGGAAGAGGTGCCCACTGAAGGCAAAGTTCCCCCCCACTAGGGATGACACTCCTCTAAAACCATCACCGTGGGTGCCTCCAAGGCCCATCTCGCTACCTTGACCTCCTTGTCTCCTTCAGTTGGCAGAGATACTCCAGCTGTGTTGTATACCATGTGTCACTTACATGCATGCGTCACCCACCAACATGTGTTCACCTGCCTGTGTGGCTGTTTTGGTTTCCTTCCCGGAGAGTTAACTCCTTGGAAGTTGGAACCAAATCTCATGAAAGCTTGGACTGAAAACAGCACCTGGCCTAGTGCCTTGCACACAGAAAGTCCTCAAAAAATTATTTATTTTAAAAGTGGCATCCTTAGATTTCTGCAGTTTTCTTGGATTTAATGGTTATAAAAATACATGGGGAAAAATCTTGAAACACTTGGACATTGAATAAAACACTTCTAAATAATTCCTGGGTCAAAGAGGATGTCTCATGGGAAATTGGAAGATATTTTGAACTGCATGAAAATGAAACATTTATCAAAATTTATGGAAAATACCTAAAGCAATGCTTAGAGGGAAATTTAAAGCATTAAATGCTTATATTAGCTAAGAGGAAAGGTGTCAAATCAGTCATCTCAGCTCCCACCTTAAGAAACTAGAAAAAGAGCATTACAAATCCAAAGTCAGCAGAAGGAAGGGTGTAATAAAATCAGGCAGATATCAATAAAACTGAAAACATAAAAACAATAGAGAAAAAAATCAACGAAACCAAATGTTGCTTCTTTGAAAAAATCAATAAAATTGATAAACATCTAGAAAGACTGTCAAAAAAAGGAGAGAAGACACAAATTACTCATATCAGGATGAAAGAAGGGCTCTCACTATAGACCCTGCAGACATTAAAAAGATAATATACAAGGGTTTCTAACATGAATAAGTCTACCCATAAAAATATGGCAACATAGATGAAATGAACTAATTCTTTGAAATCCACAGACTACCTGTTTTAGTTTGCAAACTGCTGGAATGTGCTATACCAGAAATGGAATGGCTTTTATAAAGGGGAATTTAATAAGGTTCAAGCTTACAGTTCTAAGGTTGTGAAAATGTCCCAGTTAAGGCAAGGCTATGAAAATGTCCAAATTAAGGCATCCAGGAAAAGCTACCTTGGTTCAAGAAGGCTGACTATGTTCAGGGTTCCTTTCTCAGCTGGAAAGGCACATGGTGCCATCTGCTAGCTTTCCTTCCAGGCTACTTCAATGGCTTCCTTGGGGCTCTGCCTGTTCTGTTGGCTCTCTCAGTTCAGGTGGCTCTAAAGCTTTTTCCAAAATGGTTTCCTCTTAAAGGACTCCAGCAAGTGAATCACTTTGAATAGGTGGAGACACGTCTCCACGGAAATAATAAAAAAGATCCTATCCAGCAATATTGAATAAGGATTAATGGACTTGGCTTTTCTGGGGTACACAACAGATTCAAACTGGCACATTCTACCCTTTGGACCCCCAAAAGATATGTTCTTGCCAAATGCAAAATACATTCATTCCATAATAATATCAGAAAGCCTTAAACCATGTCAGTAACAACACAAATACAATACAAAGTCAGAAACAGTACAAAATCTCATCAAAGTCAGCTAAGGCTAAACTCCCCTCTGGCTGTGGACCTGTAAGACTCAGAACAAGTTATCTGCTGCCAATATACAAAGGAGGAACAGTCATAGAACACGTATTTCCATTTCCATAGGGAGGAATCAGAAGAAACAAGGGTCACCGGACCTGTACAGTTCCTAAAACCTGCAGGGCAAACCCCATTAGATTTCAAAGCCTGAAACCCATAACCCTCGGAGCCTTGGGAAGCAGCAGTCCCGCCCTCTCCAAGGGCCTGTGCAGCAGCTCGCTCTCTCCACATACAACCTTGGGGGACACTGGAGAGACCACCTTTTTCTTGGCTCTACCCTCCCCAAGCATTGGGGCCACACCCGGGGTCTCTGCCTGCTCCAGGGCACATGCCCACCCCCTCCGGAACAGTGTGGTGGCAGCCAGCTTTCCCCAGTCCCCGAGGAATGTGCTCCACCCTCTCCAAGGTCTGAGGCGGCACAACTTTTCCTGAGCAATGCGGTGGAAGGCCCACCCTCTGCCTTCAGGACAGACTCACCCTCTCCAAGTAGTTTTTCTGCTCTCCTGACCTAGGGTTTCTTGACTTCAGACCTTAGCCTCCATGGCTCAGCCTTTGAAGTTATTTTTCCTTCAGTTTATCCCTTATCTCTCCCTTTGAGTCCAGACTGGCAGTGGTTCCATTTATACAGATCCCACAACACTCTTGTGGGTTTCCTATGCAATACCCTGGGATCATGCCCATCAGACAAAAGGACTCTCCACAAATCCTTCCTGGATAACTCCATCTCCAATTCTGACTTTTTCCATTTTCTTTGTACCCAAGAGTTCAGTTTTTAACTTACCTCTTTCCTCTTGCATTTTACTATAAGCTGCAAGGAGCAGCCAGGCTGCATTTTCCACATTTAGTTTGGAAATTTCCTCAGCTAAGTATCCCAGGTTATTACCTTTAAATTCGAACTTCCATCCAACAGTAGTGCACAGTTTAAAAATATATATTTTTATCATAAACAACAAACAAACCTTCTTTACATGGTTATAATCAATGGCTCACAATATCATCACATAGTTGTGCATCCATCACCATGATCAGTTTTTTGAACATTTGCATCTCTCCAGCAAAAGAAATAAAAGACGAAAAAGGAAAAACTCATATATGCCATACCCCTTATCACCCATTCTCATTGACCACTAGTATTTCAAGCTACTCCACTTATTTTAACCTTTGTTCCCCCTATTATTTTTTATTTCTTATCCATATTTTTTACTCATCTGTCCATACCATAGAAAAAAGGATCACCAGACACAAAATTTTCACAATCACACAGTTACACTGCAAAAGCTATATCATTATACAATTGTTTTCAAGAAACATGGCTACTGGAACACAGCTGTACAGTTTCAGACACTTCCCTCTAGCCTCTCTAATACACCAAAAACTAAAAAGGGGATATCTATGTAATGCATAAGAATAACCTCCATGATAACCTCTCAACTCTGTTTGAAATCTCTCAGCCACTGACACTTTATTTTGTCTCATTTCTCTCTTCCCCCATTTAGTCACGAAACTTTACTCAATCCCTTGATGTCAAGTCCCAGCTCATCCTAGGATTTCTGTCCCAAATTGCCAGGGAGGTTTATACCCCTGGGAGTCATGTCCTACATAGAGGGGGGAGGGCAGTGAGTTCGCTTGCCACGTCGGCTGAGAGAGAGAGAGAGAGGCAACATCTGAGCAATAAAAGAGGTCCTCTGGGGGCGACTTTTAGTCCTAAATTTAAGTAGGCTTAGCCTATCGTTTGCAAGGATACGTTTCATAGGGGCAAACCCCAAGATTGAGGGCTCAGCCTGTTGATTTGGTTGTCCCCACTGCTTGCAAGAATATCAGGAATTCTCCAAATGGGGAAGTTGAATTTTTCCCCCTTTCTCCCCATTCCCCCAAGGGGATTTTACAAATACTTCTTTATTCACTGTTCAAATCACTCTGGGATTTATTGGGGCCCTACACTAGCCTGGACAAAGCAACAAAATCTCATGCCCTATTCAAGGTTCTGTGTACTTACAGTGTTTAATTAAACTGTCCATATAAGTTAAATTAGGAAATGCACTAGTCAAAATACAAGTTTTGCACCAAATAAACATTTCTTGCTTTAGTCTCATACAGAAGTTTAAGTTTTAAAATATGAATGACCATCTATTTTCAACACCCTAGCAATTTTGCAAGATTCTGTGACACTTTAAAACAAGGATCACTTTCCTTCCAGTTTGCAATAACACATGCATCATTCCTGTCTAAAGCCTTGTCAGAATTATCTCTAGAGTCCATGTTTCTACCAATTATCTCTTCAAAGCATTCTAGGGCTTCTCTATCAAGCTTCTTACAACTCCAACAGAATTTCCCCCTTATCCATTTAAAAAGCTGTTCCAACATGTTTGGTATTTGCAAACCACAGCACCCCACTTCTCTGGTACCAAAATCTGCTTTAGACTGTAGGCTGCCGGAATGTGATATACCAGATACAGAATGGCTTTTCAAATGGGGAATTTAATGAGTTGCAAGTTTACAGTTCTAAGGCCATGAAAATGTCCAATTAAGGAAAGGCTACGAAAATGACCAAATTAAGGCATCCAGGAAAAGCTACCTTGGTTCAAGAAGGCTTACAATGTTCAGGGTTTCTCTCTCAGCTGGAAAGACACATGGTGATGTCTGCTAGCTTTCTTTCCAGGCTTCTTCAATGGCTTCCCCAGGGCTCTGTCCACTCCTTTGGCTCTGTCAGTTCTGGTGGCTCTAAAGCTTTTCCAAAAATGGTTCCCTCTTAAAGGGCTTCCGTAAGCAACCCTACGTTGAATGGATGGAGACTCACCTCCATGGAAATCATCTAATCAAAAGTTACCACCCACAATTGGGTGGGTCACATCTCCATGGAAACAATAAAAAAGATCCTACCCAGCAGTATTGGATGAAGATTAAAGAACATGGAATATGGCTGTTCTGGGGTACACAACAGATTCAAACTGGCACACTACCAAACAGCCAGGATGAAATACAGAATCTGAATAGTCCTATAACTTACTAAAGCCGTTGAATCTCTAATTCAAAAACTTTTCAAAAGATAAATCCACAGGCCCAGATTGCCTCATGGGTGAATTCTACCAAACATTTAAAGAAGAAATAACACCAATCCTTCCAGAAAAAAGAAGAGGGGGTAATAATGCACATCCTATAGTCCGAGTCCAGTATTCTAAGTACAAAACCAAAGACAGTACAAGAAAAGAAAACTACAGCTCAGTATCCATGTGAACATAGATGCCACATCTTCAGTAAAGTATTAGCAAACTGAATCCAGAAATATGTTTTTTAAAATAATATACTGTGACTAAATGTCCTTCAATGAATGGGGTGGTAAAATTCCTTTTACACTCTCATTGTGGTTGTGATTACACAAATCTATGCATGTATTACAGTTCATAAAACTGTACACACATATACAGCAATAGGTCAGTTTTACTGTATGTTAATTGTAAAAGTTAAGTTTAAAAAAATCCATGAGGATGTGTATGTCATTATGTGTATTTGTTTGTTAAAGCTGCTGGAAATGCAATATACCAGAAATGGGTTGGCTTTTATAAAGGGGGTTTATTAAATTGCAAGTTTACAGTTCTAAGGCCATAAAAATGTCCGAACTAAGGCATCCAGAGAAAGATACTTTGACTCAAGGAACACATGGCTGGCATCTGCTGGTCCTTGTTCCTAGTTCCGTTGCTTCTAGATTCTGATGCCTGTGGTTTCCTCTGTGAGCATCTTTGGCCCTCATTTAGCTTCTCTGGACATGACTCTGGGTTCTGGCTTGCTTAGCATCTCATGGGAAGGCCAGTGGCAATGTCTGCTGGGCTCTGCATCTCCAAACACCCATGTCTAGGGCTCTGTTCTCTGTGTCAGCCCTCTAAGAATCTTCAAATGTCTGTATCTCTGTCGTCTCTGATGGCTCTGCCTTTGAAGTTATTTTTCCTTCAGTTTATCCCTTTTCTCTCCCTTTTAGTCCAGACTGGCAGTGGTTCCATTTATACAGATCCCACAACTCTTGTGGGTTTCCTATGCAATACCCTGGGATCATGCCCATCAGACAAGAGGACTTTCCACAAATCCTTCCTGGAGAATTCCATCTCCAATTCTAGCTTTTTCCATTTTCTTTGTACCCAAGAGTTCAGTTTTTAACTTACCTCTTTCCTCTTGCATTTTACTATAAGCTGCAAGGAGCAGCCAGGCTGCATTTTCCATATTTAGTTTGGAAATTTCCTCAGCTAAGTACCCCAGGGTATTACCTTTAAATTCAAACTTCCACCTAACAGCCATATACAATTTAAAAATATATATATTTTTATCACAAACAACAAACAAACCTTCTTTACATGGTTATAATCGGTGGCTCACAATATCATCACATAGTCGTGTATTCATCACCATGATCAGTTTTTTGAACATTTGCATCTCTCCAGCAAAAGAAATAAAAGAGAAAAAAGAAAAAACTCATATATGCCATACCCCTTACCACCCCTTCTCATTGGCCACAAGTATTTCAATTCTTCCAGAAAATTACTAACAGCAGGGAAGGCTTCTGCTGCTCTCTAAATGCCTGCTCAACTGGTAGCCTCTTCCCGTCTTGTGCTGATCAACTCTGGTGACTGTGAGGTACTTTCCAAACGTGTTCCAAGTGAGTGCTGAGAGGTGGGAGCAGCGGAGCAAGAGAACTCCCAGGAAAGAAGGAAGGTTGCTAGAAAATTCCATTCTGTTTTCTCAATTCCCTGAAACGTCATTAGAACATCTATTTGGGATCCCTCTTATTTTGCCTCCCCCCACCCCCAACACACACACTTTGTGGGTACCAAAGGAGGAGAAGGCAAGAAACTGAGAAAACATCCCCAGTGGAGTACTCATTAACTGTGGAGCAGGAGGGATGAGTGAAGGGGGTGGGATGCCTAGGACATAAAAATGAGGACTGTGCTAATGAAAGCTTTTTGTCTGTTTGCTTATCTCTCCCCTTTTTCTCAATCCAGCTAATATTTATCAAAAGTCTAGAGGCTTGTGCGGTACTGTCAAGTAACTGCTTATATTCTGTCTTTGTCAGAGAAGCAGATCTTGATGGCAAAGAGCCATTTTTTAGGCGACTTAATTTTAAAACTGAATCACGGCTCAAGATGCTGCAGGAACTTTTGCCAAGGCTCTGGAACCCATCCAGGAAAACTTGGACAAGCAAGAGGCAAGTTTATCTACCGAGGCTCACAAGCTCGGTCCTCACCCTATTGCACTTGCATCTCGGTGAAGTGACACTGTGCTTTAAGTCTGGCTGAAACATCCCAAGAGGAAGCCATTCTCCACCATTCCACCCCCATGGGGATAGGTCTGGCGTGGGGGCTGCAAAGCTGAGTGAATTCTGGAAGGCAAAAGATGCAAAGCTGAGTCTGAGACTCCATTGGAAAGGGGCAGTGGGCTTAAGGGAGGAGTTGTCAGGGTTGTTACAGTCTGCATTTGGTGAGTAGAATGCATAGACAAGCTTCACCCATACACTGCTGTTAACAAAAGCAAAGGACAATATGTGGTCTCCTGTTATTACCTTTTCTTGGGGTGGGGGGAGGGCGGCCGGAGAAGCGTGAGGCAGCCAGAAATTGCATTTAAGGGGAGTTCAATTACGTGGCTTCTGTGCTTGAAACCATAAACCCTTACAGTTAGAAGGGAGCTGTGCCTCTTTTTTAGGGAAGAGAATTTGTGTTTTAGGGAACTCATATTTTAGGGGACTCAGTTGCTTGTTAGGCAGCCTGAGGTTATCCTGGGGGCACAGAACTTTCTCTTGCTTAAGAATCCAAACAGGTGGATTTAGAAATAATATTGGTAACTACCCCTTTGTCTAGAGGGTTTACCCGTTTTGGGGATCAGGTAGCTCGCCTTAGCGTCCTCTCAAAACAAAGGCCTAGGATAATCATGAATCAATTTCAGGATTATAGGATGCTTTATTTTATAGTTTACTAAGCAATTTCTCACACACTGTCTCTGTTTCCCAACCCTTTGAGGCAGGTTTTATGACTCCCAGTTTACAGATGAAGAAAGGAAGCCTCAGAGAAATTAAGGAATTTACTCAAAACCTCCCAACGATTATGTGGTAGGGCAGTTTTGTGCAGCGCCCTTCCCCTGCCCTACGCCACCTCTTCTATCTTGAGTGAAGTTCTCACACTGAAAGCCGCCACTCGGGATTGAGAAGTCGACAAATGCAAGATGAGAATTTCCTTTTATTTTAACTCTGAATTTAACAACTAAAGATATTAATAGTTGCTCTGCTGCTGGCTGAGAATATTTAAATGTTTTCCAACCCCTTGTTTTCCTTGCTTTCTCCTCTCTCTTTCCCTTCCTCTCTCCATCCCTCACTTCTTCCCTCCTCTCCTCCCTCCCTCTTTTCCTTCCTTCCTTCCTTCTGTCCGTCCATCCATCCTTCCTTCCTTCATTTACCATCACACAACACTCACTGAGACATGACAATGTCAGGTGCCATGACTCAGATCCTCAGAGAACTTATAAGGTAGCATTTGATCACAATTAGATGAAGATAAAGGCCAACACATTTAAGAGCTTTTTCATTGCCCTTGTTGGAATGTATAAATTTAATGCTTGTTTGCTTGTTTGCGGTCTGCACCCACCAGCAGTAACCCTGTGGTTTGGAAGGCATCTGTCCTGGTCACCCATGAATTCCCAGGGCCTGGTACAGATGCTGGTACCTAGTTGGTGCTCAGTCAACATTTGCTGAATGAATGAATGAACAAATGAGAAGTCCATTCTCCATGGGGGCCTCCTGGAAAGTTTCAAGGAAAAGATAGCATTTGAGCTGGGCCTAGGCGGGTAAGAGTGCTCCGGAGTGCCGAGGCAGATGGAAATGCTGGGCTGTGTATGATGGGCACAGAATTTGGCTGAAGCCCGGGCATGTGTGGGAGGGAAGTTGGGGCTGGGGGGAGGGGGAGCTACAGCATGGCAGGCCCCAAATGCCAGGACGTAGTCTGTTCAGTTGGCAACAGGAAACCATTCAAATTTCTATGTAGGTAAGAGGCTGGTCAGAGGTGTGAGCTTGTGTGATATGCTTCAGATGGCTCATGGTGGGGAGTGAAGGAAGGGGAGGCCGTTAGCAGGTGCTTAGGAGGGGGTTGCTAGAGCCCATGTGAGTGACAACGAGGACCTGAACTGGGTAGAACTGGGGGACTGCAGAGAAGAGGAGGCTCTAGAGGGGCATTTCCCAACCAAAGGTTCAGGTCTCAGGAACCCGCTGACTGTGGAGGTTAAGGGTAGCAAGATGTCAACGATGACTTTGTGATTCCTGGTTTAAGCGAATAGAAGAGAAGAGTGGGAATCAAAAGGAGGAGTTAGGCTTGGAAGAAAGGAGGGAAGGGGGAGTTGGTTTGGGCACATTAAGTTTAAGTGCCCAGGGGGCTGTCGGGTGAAAATGTCCAGCCAGCTGTCAGAAATAGGGGTGTGTCCGACAAGCCCTTCTAATCCCTGAGCCAAAAATAGCTATTGGAACACAGCTGGGGTGGCCTTTTAAGGCAGCCTCCAGCATCACAAAGGGGCATTGGAAGGGACCTTGGAGCATGCTCCCCCACCTCTGTACAGAGGGGAATTTGAGGCCTGGAGAGGTGACGTGCCCAAGGTCATACAAACAATTATCTCCCTGACCCCTACAGGAGGTCAATGAACTTTTTTTTTTTTTTGTATAGTGTATGGCGGGGTCACATTTCATTATTTTCCCATGTGAGTATCCTGTTATTGCAGCACCATTTGTTGAATTATTGTTTGTTTTGCTTGTTTGTTTGTTTTTGGGGAACTGCATGGACCAGGAATCGAATCCGGATCTCCTGCATGGCAGGCGAGAATTCTACCACTGAACTACCCTTGTACCCCTGAGGTCAATGAACTTTTAGGTGACTGAAATATTAAACTAGAAAAGCTCATAACCAGCCTCTCTAAGTGCAAAGTTGGTGGGGGTACCGACTAATAAATGAAGATAATTCTCTCTGTAAGTGAGGTTGGCCACCTCCCAGGGGAAGACAGGGTGAGGTGGGTTTTATTTGTCTGTTTGCTTTTGGTATGTTTTGTCTCCTAGGGTCTCCCGCATGTAGCATTCCCTGCGGGGCTATGGCTATAGCCGACCAACTTGCTCTGAGTCCTGAATTCATAACCCTCACCCAGAAATGGTTCCTGACTCCTGGGAGAGCAAAAGGCAGGAAGAAAACCATGCCTTTTACTGGACCCTATTCCTTCCTTCCTCCCTAAAGGACATTGCTCCAATTACAAAGCTGAGGACTTTTAAGAAAAGTAAACAAAGCCCCAACCACATTGCAAAGGTCATCTGGCCTGTGAGGAAAGAGTGAATGATTAACGCTGGTGAAAGTGGTTTTGAGGATTTTTTTATAAGCATTCAAAGGTGCGACTAGAAAATTTTAGCCGGGGGGCAAATTTTAAGAGCGGCTGGCTCTCTTTCATAAGTCACCTCACCTGCGCCACTGGCCCCAAGGGCGCGGACCACATGGGGACTGCTGCGGGGAAGGGTGCCCTGTGGACGCCTCCCTGCCGCCCCACCCCCCACCCCCTGCCTCTCCCCCGGGGTTTGGCTGTGCAGCCAGGCCGGAAGGGCTGAGACTTCCACCTGGAACCCGGGTCTTAACTGCCTGGCTCCAGTCTGCTTTGCCCCCATATGTCTCCCCTGTCACCGGCACAGTGAGAAACTCCTGTGACAAAGGCACAAAGGACATGGCGGTGCCCACATCCAGTGGGGGTGACCCTGCTCCGGTTCTTTCCTCTCTCTGAGCATTCAATGCCCATCTGCAACATGGGTTAATGCTGCCTACCTCCCTCAAAGGGCTGCCGAGGGATTAAATGAGATGAGAGCATAAAGCACCTCCCAGATGTGCCTGGCACATAGGAAATACCAGCGAGCCTTGGTTTCCTTTCCTTTCCCTCCCTGGGGCATTTCCCCATCTTCCCAACCCTTCTGCCACCCTACCTCAGGGTTCTACCGCTTCCCTCCCCATTCCTCACGGGCGTTATCTAAGGAAAAGGGGTGGAGAAGAGCCTGAGAGCTTTCTTCCCTCTCCCACAGGCCCTCTATCCTTGCCTGTTGTGATGGGGGCACTGGCCGGGAGGAGGGAGAGACTGAGCTCCTTGCACAGCCAAGACGCGTCCGGGTGAGCCAGTCTGGGCTGGGATGCCTGCACGTCCCACCCACCCCGCACCCCTCCACCGCTCCCAGGTCCCCAGGTCCCGCGTGGGCGGCGCGTGCAGGTGGTGGGAGCGAGGGTGCGAGGGTGCGGCGCCCGGGAAGGTCCGCCGCGTCTCCGCCTGCTCTCGGCCCCGCCCGGCTCTGTTTCTAGCAGGCGCGACTTCCCCAGCCATTTCCGAGCTCGGCGGCGGGGTGGTCCCGGCCCAAGCTGGGCGGGGCCGTGGGCGCCCCCCTGCGGTGTGAAAACGGCAGCGCGGGCAACAGCCGCGCCCTCCCCACCCCTTGCCTCCCTTTTCATTCCGCCCGCCCCCCATCACAGCCTCGCCGGCGTCTGCTTACCAGAGATTTCTCCTGCTCATCTCTCCGCTCTCTTCTCGAGTCCAGGAGCTGGCTGCAGAGGGCCTGGGCACAGCTGGTGGCCCCTGGACTGAGACAGCCAAACGTGCGCAGCTTTTTAGATGGCCCCTCACATCCCACTCGGCGGGAAAAGAAGACTGTCTTGGAAAGAGGCAGGAAAGGAGAGAAAACAACAAGATGAGAGGGGCGGGCCCCGAGTGAGGGGCTGCGGTGAGCTCCTTGGAACCCCTGCACGGACAAATTGCCCCGACTGCCTTTTGGGTGGCCTCACTTGCTCACCTGGTCTTTCGGGTCTGAAATGACACTTTGCTTAAGTGTCTTTTAGCGAGCGCTACAATGTATCGGGTACTCAACCTAATAACCTAATATCTCTCTATGCCCTAAGAGAGGCTACACTTCACGTTACAGTCAAGGGTCAAGGGTTCTGCACTAGAAGGCTAATTTTGAAAATGATGTTCTCTCACTAAGGAGCACCTGGGCATTGAATCTTACGTATTCGGGTTTCTAGGGTTGGGTACTTGACAGGAGATTCACAAGCTATGAAGTCTGAGAACTTAAGATATAAGCACACAAAAGAAGGTCACGAAGCCAAAAACATGGCTCATTGAATGAGAGGAAATGAATGGTCTAGACTCAGAGACAAGGAGAATGGGACAGAGACTTTGTGCCAAGGCCACTACTGTTTGTCCCCATGCCTGGCAGGAAGGGAGAGGAAAGGCCCCTTTCTAAGGGCTTTGCTTAAATGCAAAGTGTTTGCGTGTGCACAGTATACAGAACGCATGTGCTGGATCCTGAATAAGATAGCTATGTTCAGTAAATATCTGCTGTGACTAGTATGCGTCAGCGCCTGCAGTTGCGACCGGCCGCCTGGAGGCTGAGCCGTGGCGCTGGCCCCTCCGCAGCATGAGTTTGCGTTTCGAGCCTCTGCTGCAGCAAGCCGGGAGCTGTGCTGCGAGGAGAGCCTGACCCTTCCAGGAAAAAAGGCTTCCAGGGCCAGAGAGATTCTCTCCTCAAAACTAAAGTTGTCATTCTTCAACCCCCCAAAGTGTTACCTTGCAGGGGCAAGAGCTCAGGCTGAGAGTCAGAAGTCCTAGGTTCAAATCAATACCCTGCCGCGAAGCAGGTGGATGTCCTGGGAGCAACGTCACTCACTCATTCATCCCTCCAGTTATACATTTAACAAAAACATATTGGGCACCTACCACATCAGGCGTTCTCCTACATGTAAGGAGATACAACAGTGAACAAGACAGACAAATTCTGCCCTCACGGAGCTTACAGTCTAATCAGGGTACAGGCAAACCACTATGCAGAACGTAAAGTAGATAAGGGGATAGAGGGATGGGGTGCTTTCTATGTTAGGCTGGCTGGGGAAGAGTGAGCCATGTAAACACATGGGGCAAGAGAGTTTCCAAGCTGAGGGACAAACAGGTACAAAAACCCAGGGGTGGGAAAAAGCTTGTTATGTTTGGAGCACAACAAGGAAGCCAGCATTGTGTCATTGGAATAGAGTGAAGAGGGTGGCAGTGGCTGAAGGTAGAGAAGACGGCAGGGTCACATCATGTGGGCCTGGGAGGGAGTTTTCTAGGAGTGATGAGAGCCTATCTCTATCGAACAGATTGGGGCTGGGAAACACCATGGCCTGATTTCATGTTGAAAAGACCACCCTGGCCCTCAAGTGGGGAAGACGCCGGTGGGATGGGGTGGGGGTGGCAAGAGTAGGTGCAGTTAGGAAGTCCCTCCCACACTGGAAGGGAGAGGGTAATGATTTGCCCAGGGAGGTGGAGGGGGCGTGGTCAGTGAGGAGGGTCTGAGGGAGCAGACTTGGACAATATTTAGAAAGCAGAGTCAAAAGGATTGGCTTGTGGATTGAACGTGGTGAAAGATGGAAAGCAAGGACTCGGGATCATTCTAGACTTCGGGCTTATGCAGATAACTGAAGAGTGACTCCAGTTATGGCAAAGAGGGGCAGGTTTGAGCAGGGAAGTCAGGTGTTCAGTCTGGGACATAGTTTGAGCAAATCATTTCCCCTGATTTGCATTTTAGGAATTTCAAGGCTACCAAAAGGAAAAGCATTTTAAACCTTCAATGGTAAACTATGGCAAAATGTGTGGGCCAGTGGAAAGAGAACTCTCTTGGGAGTCATCACTAACTCTGAAACCCCAAAACAGTCATTCAATCTGTCTGTACCTCAGTTTCCCCCATTGTAAATGTAAAGACCCCTAGTGTCTATTTAATCTACAACAGTCTATCATTCTATTGCTTTTGAGTAAAGAAATCAACACAGGCATGCCAAAGTCCAAGAAACATGAATCCTGGTTGACAATTTTTAAAAGAGTTTTGCGAACATTTCCAGTCAACACACATTATTGTACACTGGTTTTGTTTTGGGCCCTATCTTAGGCTCTAAAGCTGCAACCTGAAAATACAGAAAGGTCCCTTCCTTAGAGAGCTTCCACTCTGTGGAAGATAGATAGAGGGTGGGTGGATGGATGGATGGAGAGGTGGCAGGATAGATAGATAGACTGATTGATTAGAGGTGGTCCTAAGTTCTATGAAGAAAAATAAAGCAGAGAAGGAAGGTGGACCATGCAAGACCGAGTAGGGAGGAACGGGGACTAGTGATGCTATTTCACATGGGGAAGGAGTTTCCTATGTTTTAGGAAAAGCTAAGGGGCCAGAATGACAGGAGAGGGTTGAACAAGGGGGAAAAGAGTAAGAGATGGGTTCAAAGGTTGAGGATCCTGGACCACGTAGGACCTTTAGATTTTAACTTGAGTGGGGTAGGAAGGGATTGGAGGGTTCTGAGCAGAGGAGTAACATGATCTAATAAAACTTAAAAGAGGACCCAAATTCTGAGTGGTACATGGAGGCAAAGGAGTACCTGGGCTAGCAGGCACAATGTCAAGATGCTTTATGCTCTAAAGCCATCAGGTATATTTGTTTCAACAAATGCTTAAACAACAATTTTTGGGCCTTGGCATGTAACCTGCACCTTTCCTGCTGGAACTTTTATTTATTGACCCACTGGATAGTTATCGATTTTCTGCTGTGTGCCCCCAAATGGGGGACACTATGGAGAGTAAAGCATAACCTCTACTCCTTCTATGAAGAATGAAATTGAGGTCTTGCTACGTTGAGTAACAACCAAGGCTACTAGCTAGCGAGTGGCAGAGCTGGGATTCCCTTCCATCACCACCCTGGTCACCTTGGATCTGGGCTGCCTCTGGAAGGAGTAACCTTGGGTAGAACCATTTTCTTTAGCCCAAACCATCCCCTTAAAGGGATGACCTTTGAGCAATGTGTTTTCTTTTCATCTTTGCTCTTCAGAAGAGCTGGGCGATGGAATTCAGGCATTCTCATAAAAGAGTTCCCTTTGTGCAATTAGGAAGAACAATTAGAAATGCTGCCTTTTGTATATGGTGCTGCTGGTGACCAGTAGAGTATCAGCTTAAGGTATTTTTTATAAGAACTTCATAATTCCGCCCGAGCGAAGTCAGGGGTGTTCACCCTGTGGGTATCGCTGCTCAAGGTGGAGCTGCTGGGAAACTCAGAGCAGAGGCATTTCACAGGACTTCAACTCTTGAGTACACAAGGAAGGTCTGGTGGTGTCCTGCGTTTGCACATCCTTGGACGGTAGATGGCATCGGAGCCATGAGAGTGCACGAAAACTATGGAGCCTGAAGAGAATAGACCCTTCCGAGCCTGAGAGGGAGGAATGGCAGCACTGAGAGGGGTGGAGAAGGAGTCAGAGGAGGAAGAAGCAAGAGAGTGGTGTCAGAGAGAACAAACAGAAGTGAGGCAAGGAGAGGTCCTCCAAACTGAGCTCTTCTGAGATGTCATGCGACATGAGAACCAAGACGTGACATTCGATGTGGCATTTAGGGTCAGATGGTGGGGCAGAAGCTGCATTTGGGATTGTGATTGAATCAAGTTTCTGGCTGATTCGGGTAGCAGATTAAATACTCTAGACAACCTGCCCAGATACAAGAGCTAAAATATTGGGTTAAATATATATATATGCATATTTGCGTATTTAAAAACCTTTGTAAATGCATCCCTGAGGTAGAATGAAAAAATGGAATCCACAAACTCTAAAAAAAATGAAGCCAAACTAGAAACCCTGGGATGCGAGTGAACACCAGAAAGTGGCTTTTTCCCTGGGGGGTGTTTTCTGAACCCTAGAGATTTAAAATTTTTCATTGACAGCTGCATAGGTTTCTAGGGCCTGCCTAGGGTGGGAAATCTGGTGAGAGTCACCTGCATAAATTTGGGATCAAGAAGCTATACTCTCAAAATAACGTGGAATTAGCCTGCCATGCAGAAAGAACTTATCTTAACCTTGGCATTGGATGAAGGGGAAAAAAAATCCCCTAAAGATTTGTAACCACAGGCTGATCTCAAATGTTTTCTGCCTGAATTCATCTACCTGTTGGCCTGAAAAACCTCAAGCATCAAATTTAATTTAATTGGTTTTGAGTTTGGTAGTGCCCTCAGGTAACTGGCAGAATCAAAAGTAAATCCTTTCTAGAATACCTCAGCTTCCTCCCAGACCTCAAATTATTCCTGCAGATAAAGTTCTAAGGAAAGGAATGGCTGACATTCACAATTTACGAAGCACACAAGGAAATGAGAGGGAGAGGGAGAAGAGAGAAAGAGAGAAAAAATATTAAAAGTATCCAGAGAGAAAAGGGCAGATAACTGACAAAGAAACAATGTATAGTCTGACAACTGATTTTTAAATAGCAGCAATGGAAACCAGAAAACAGTGGGGAAAAAAAATACCAAAAATGTACAGAGAAAAATTAAATGCAAACCTAAAATTGAATACTCAAAGAAACTATCTTTTAAGCCTGAAGATGAAATAAGAAAATTTTCAGGCAAATAAAAACAAAGAGTTTATTCCTGAATACTCTTATTGTATGAAGTGCTAGAGGGCATAGTTGAGGCAGAAGGAAAATAATCTTCAGTAGAAAATCTGAGATGCAAGAAAGAATGGGGAGCAAAGCTAGTGGCAAATACGTAAATAGTAAAAGAAGTTATGGACTTTATAAAATGACATTGATAAAATTCTGTATTTTGTGTGTGTGTGTGTGTGTGTGTGTGTGTGTGAGAGTGTGCGTAGCAAACGGGCAAGGACCAAGCCCTCAGATAGCAGTAGCAGATAAGTTGCGAAAGCGAATAATAGGCGCCAAAGCCTTCTAGGGTCCTTGCTAGAGAGGAGAAAAAAAGATATTGCATGTTTTCCTTGCGATGGTTCCTATTTTCTTTATGAAGAATTTATACATGGGGTGGAGGAATGGCCTTAGGGGTAGACGTCTAAAATGATAAACAGTTATTCAGCAGTTGCTCTGTGCCAGGGACTAAACTAAGAGCTCGCTGTAGCCATTGGTCCATCAAGTCCCCTCATTAAGGCGATTAGATCTATATTCTCCCAAGATGCCCATCGTGGAGGAAAGGAAATGGTTCTTTAGGGAAGTTAAACACCGTGCAAGGTCATGCAGTTAGAGTGTCAGAGCAGGCATGCAATTGCAGCTGCTGAATACGCAGCCCTCTTGCTAAAGAACATAATCCTGCGCCTGGAAAACTGGAGATGAATGGAAAAGGTCTTTTAGCGAAAAAAAATAAAAAGCTGGCCAGAATAAAGAAGTAAGGTTATCAGGTTTTTCGGAGCTGTGCCATCTGTCCTGGGAAACAGACAGGAGACGAAAGCTCCGCAGGTTCCAGGAGAGTCTCTCTTCCTATCCTCCCTTTTTAAACGTGTATGAGCTTTAGGTGGAAAGATGTAATTTTTGGCCAGAGTAACAGGAAAGGCCAACAACTTAAGGCCAGCTGGAATCCGCTGTTCCTGGTTCCATTCTAGGCTGAGCGGGTGACACCTGAGCACCCTGAGGCTGGGCGGGACCTGGAGCTTTTCATATGCGGGCCTCCGCTGCCCTCTGCTGGCCGCAAGCGGGAACGCTCAGGAATCGGCCCACACGCCCACTTGATCCCAAACTTCGGAAAGGCGTGGGGGGGAATCAGTTGGAATCAGAGCGTGGAGCGTGTCAGTCCCGCCCTTCTCTGCACACGTATTTGCGTTTTGAACCAATGGTACAGTCAGCTTTCAAGGTTTGGCATTCTGGGACTGTAAAGCTGGTTTTCAAACTTGCTTCAGCTGTTTTCCTCAGTTAAAAAATGGAAACAAAAAAACCCTGTTACATCTAACCCCCTTCTCCAACCTGTTTTCTAAAATCCAAGAATATGAGAATTAGAATGCAAATTTTGATGATTTAACAAAACACTGGTTTCTCATCATTTCACGTTTTCAAAAATTGTCTACTAACTGTATGCCTGGAAAGACATTTTTCAAACTATGATTTTGTATGTGAGAGTACAAGAAACCCACCATCTGGTTACTGAACTTCTGCAAAAAATAATTGTTTTCAGGGCGGAGCATGGTGGCTCGGCAGGCAGAGTTCTCACCTGCCACCCAGGAGACCTGGGTTCGACTCCCGGTGCCTGCCCGTGCAAAACAAAAATGTTTTCAAATTGAAATGTGACTTTTCATTAAAAGATCAGTCCATGCTTTTAGAAATTTCCCTTTGTTATATATTTGGGTCAAAATGTCCAAAAGTAATATAGGTTTCCCTCGAGTTGAGAAGCATAAATAAATGTCAGAAGCAGCCATTGCTGTCATGGAGAAACCTAGAATTCCTTGTCCCCGTGCTTGACAAGATGTGTGGCTCTGCGGACCTCAGGGAAACTCAGCACGGATGGGCTCATCAGTGTCCCCGACTCCTGTGTGCGCCCCCTTCGCTCAAGCCTTCCCTCTTCATGAAGTGGCCAGAATGAGCATCTAAAAATGAAAATCATGGCAATGCTCCTTCGCTGCTGCCACATTACTGACCTGAGAATAAAAGACACATCTCTTCCCACAAGGCCTGCTCACGCCACCCCTCCCAAGCCTGTCCTTGGCCCCCTTTCCTTCCCCTCCAGCTGTCTGTCTTTCCACACACCCTACGAATCTCAATTTAAATGTATCTCCTGTGACTCTATTTCAACCTTCTGTTTAATTCCTTCAGAGCACTGGCTGCCGTCTGTAACAATCGTGTTTAATCAATCTGCTCGTTCATTTCCTGACTCACCACGAGGTGCCGTCTCATCAGGGTAAGCCCTTGTCTCTTTTGCACACTGCATTATTCCTTGTGTCTAACAAGCGTGATGTGTACTCATGAGTATAGTGAGCAGAGAACTGTCCCGAGCAAGGCTGAGTGACTCCAGAGCCACCCCATGCAGATTCCAGCATCCAGTCCATTCCATAAACACAAGGAAGTTCCATCTCCACCCCACAGCCTGGGAAGCAGAGACGGGGCTGGTGCTGGGCCCAGGCTGGCAGGCAGAGCTGTGCCTCCATCTTTTAATTACATTAGCCATTGACATTGTTCCCTCCCTCCCTTCCTACTTAGAGAAGGCCAGGGAAGCAGAATGAACCAAGAATCACCATTTGGGAGAGCATCGAGGACAGCAGGTGAAATTCAGGCATGCTAATTCATCAGACTCAATCATTTAATCAGTGTGTAGATATTGATCTGGGATGCAAAGACCAGTGACTGAACCAACTCAAGATATTTTGGTTGATCCATTGCCTTTCCTTTGAAAGGCCACCAGCCCCATAGGTTCACAGCCCTGCTCCGAGGGAGGCATTTTAACAGTCCCATTTTACAAATGGAAAAATAACCAGTCCATGGTCACTGGGCTGGAGAACCAGTCCTGGACAGCAGGCTAACGCTTGCTTATTTCTATCCTCCTTGTCAGGCAATCAGAGCCTGAGCTGGGGAAAATAAACTCAAAACTGTCATCAGTTCAGAATCTGTGGCTTGGGGAGGCATGACACCATCCCCAAGGGAGGTAGGTGGGCCTGAAATACTCAATTGGCTCTGAGTAAGTTGGGTCAGATATCTTGGGACATGGTTCTATCCCTCTGAGGGTTACTGGTTGGATATAATTTCCTCGGCCGCATTTTGCCCCTCTCCTGGATAGAGTCCTGCCATCTGACAGAGGAATGATCCGCAGAGAAAGCAGTCAAGTCAAGAGGGGATGTCCCAGAGGCTCCCGGGCGGGGGGGCCCTCAGGGAGGTGAATCTGGGGGTGCTTTAGGAAGAAGGCCAGTCTTTGGGCCACGGCGTCCAGTTCGCCCGAGCTGGCATACTGAAGGAGGTTGCACTTTTGGACGAAATAGTGTTTCAGAAAATGCTGGCTCACACACTTGTGCAGCTTCTGCACGAGGCGCAGGAAGGATTTGTCGAAGATCTGCCAGTCTTTGGTGCGGGGATATTTCTCACAGGTCCAGAACAGGACTGTCTGCGGGAGGTAGAAGCGGGTGTCAGGCAACTGCGGAGAAGATCTCAGAAGCATCTACAGAGCTTACACTGCCTCGGAAGGCGGGAGAAAGGAGCCACCAGGGATTACTGATTACGCCGTGAATTCATGATTCCCAGCCTTTGGGTGGGGGGTAGGGAGGGGCTCAGCCTTGCCTCCAGTGCCTCTCTGGATTTATCCTCTCGCTCTCTACTGACATCCCCAGCAATCGTCACTCTCCTTAAATCTGCCACCCCCCACCTTGGGCAGAGGCCATTGCCTCCTCCTTCCCAGGGAAAATAGAAACACTCACCCTCCCAAGCTAGACAGTTCCACCTACAGCTACATTCTCCTCTCTTCCTTCCTGTTTGCCACCTGAGAGGAGCTGCCGCATCTCCTAGCCAGGGCCAGTCCTCGGCTGGTCCCAGGAAACCTGTTCCAAGCTCCCGACTCCATCAAGCCCCCCAGCTCCCTCCTGTCCTCTCACCTCTCTGCAAATCTCCAAAGAGTCACCTCTACTTGTCCTCGTTTCTTCTCCCATCCACACCCACATGGATTCTTCTGCCATGAACTCTCAAATGCTGCTCTCATTAAGGTCCAGTGATCTCCACGGTACTAAATCCAGGCTTTTTTTTTTTTCAGTCTTCACCTTACCTGACCTTTTGACAGAATCTGATCCTCTTATCCACATTTTTCAAGTAGCTTCTAAGCTATCACCCTCTCTTGGTTGTGTGTGAGCATTACAGCTTCTCCTTCGCAGGCACATCCAACTTTCCCTACCTCTAAATGTTGGAGTGTCTGAAGACTCAGGCCTAGGTCTCATCTCTTCCTCTATGTTCCGCCCCAGACACTATAAACTAAAATAGTGACTTCAATTCCCACTGAATGTAGTTGACTCGCAATTTTTTTTTCCCCAGCCCAGACTTCTCCTCTGATTTGCTTACCTGATACCTCTTAGATATTTAAAAACTACTAAGTCTCAACACGTCCAAGCTGAACTCAGGGGCTTCCCCCACTGACCTGGTCGACCTCCAGAGTCGCTTTTCCAGACAGTTGCACAAGACACAGGCCTAGAGGGCATTCACTGCCTCACCTTCCCCCATCAAGTCCTGTTACTCCCCCTGCCTAAATGTCCCTCAAGTCCAGCTACTTCTCTTCATCTCCCACATCATCACCTCCTTCTCCACCACCATCCCATCGTCCCTGGGCCCCTGCAATAGCCTTAGAGCTGGTTTGCAGGGACCTGTCGTCTCACCATTCAGTCTGTGGTCCACACTGCAGTCAAAACGCTCCTTCAGAAATAGATGCGTGCATGCCTCGTTTCAAATACATCAAGTTCTTCCCATTGCTTGTCAACGAACACAATCTCGAACGTTGATTTATGTACTTTGGTCCCTACCCGTCCATCCCTTGCTCTCTCCATCTGGCCACCGTGGCCCCATTTCGCGTTCTTTTCTACCACAGGGCCTCTGCACATCCCATTTCAACTGCATGGCGCATACTGCCTTTCTCTTTCGGCACGGGAGACTCATTCATCAGGCCAAATTTCCCTGCTACGTCTACAACACATTCTTTTAACCATGTACTTCTTGTAAGAAGCAATGATCACGGTAGCTTTTAATGTATTCATATGATTATTTAATTTTTTTCCTTTCCCTTATTAGACTGCAAGTTCCCCGAGAGCAGGAGACTTATCTGCTTTTATTTTCGGTATGTCACTCGTACCCAGCAGAACCACCGGTCCGTGGGAGGCTGTCATTACATGTTCATTGAATAAATGAATAAATAAGTAAATCTTATGGTCTAGATATTGAATATGTTTTTATTTATACTATACTGTTTTGAGTAAACAAGTTCAGAAATAATTTTCATGGTGATCAAGATAACTTTAGATATTAAAAAAAAAACAGTTTTACTTCTCCTTGTTAAACTTTTTTTTTCTCCTTAAATAAACTGAAGCAGTTAAGCCAATTATAATCAGGTCCATGTGCCTTTGAGTGGGTCTTAGGAATAAATAAGGAAAAATAAGGTCTTGCTTCAGGCAGGCTGTGGTGGCTCAGTGGCAGAGTTCTCACCTGCCATGCCGGAGCCCTGGGTTCGAGTCCCGGTGCCTGCCCATGCAGGGTGGGTGGTGAAGACTTTTAATGAACCCACCTTCCCCCTAAGGGAAGGAATGCCTAACTTTCAAATGTTCATCCTCAGGAATGCACCATTCAGTTGTGCCAGGTAAGTGTGTGAGGAAGGATCCAAACGGAGATCCTTTAACGGCTTCGTTAACATCCTCTAGTTGGTTTTTTTTTTTTTTTTAGGAGTCATCAGAATAGAAATGAATCCCTGGGTGGAGGGCAGTTTTGAAAGTTCGGAAAGTCACAGGCTGCGAGGCCTGTGGTGGCCTTACTCAGTTTTGCCTAAAATATTTATTCCATTTAATAGTTTTTCCAACTTAAACAAACAAACCAACAAGGTTTTATTCACACATAAGACACTCCCCCAAAGGCTCTCTGTGTAACCACAGGGTTGCCCGTTCACCACAGTCAATTTGGGAACATTTTCCATAAACCTATAGTCCTTACACCTCCCTATCATCGAGACTTAGCATAGGAACAGTACCTTTGTTGCAAGGAATGCATGAATATTATGATATTACTGCTAACGATAGTGCATATTTTGCTTTAGTTGTATTTTTCCCCATGAAAGAAGGAACCAGGAAAGGGGAATGAGGGTAGGCAGAGACATTTGCTGCCCTGACTCAGGGATGCTGTGGCCCCCCCCACCCCCCACAGGGTCTAGGTTTGTCTATTTCCATACTGAGCAATAACTTGATACTGAATAATAATTTGAGGCTCACACACACACAGACGCTTATACCCACCTTTACACGCGTACTCGTATGTACGCATGCTCACGCATTCTTGCACGCACACACAAACTCATGCACACGGGCACACACACTTAACACACGCATACTCATAAGCACACCCACACACACCAGGCCCACAAGGGACACGGAGGGTGGAGCTCCTCACCTTAGCAGCTCTCTGTGCCCTCTCGGCTGGCGCCCGGTGCACTCACCTGCAGATGGTGGGATGTGATAACTGGCCTCTTCCCTGGACACCAGACATCCTCCTTCATCTGCCTCAGCACCTGAAAGCACTTCCTTCGGCAGCCCCCATCCTCATCTAGCCCGTCCAGCAGCACCTGTTCGGCTTGGCAGAAGCTCAGCTGCCAGTGATAATTGGAACGGGCCAGCAACTTCAACCCGAACGACTGGAAGAGGAGAAAAATAAAATGGGGAAAGTGAAATGGCATGCTTGTGGAGGTAGAAAACCACCTCTGACGCAGCCTGCTAGTCTGGGGACCCATCGCCGGGCAGGCAGGGGACCCCCGACCCCCATGGGGAAAAGATGAGGCACCTCAGGGAAAACACATACCACCCTTACCAAGGAAAGTTAATAGGGGGAGCCTGGTTTCCATGTTTTCCCGTGAAACCAGTGCTCACACTTGAGGGCGTGCATCAGAATCACCTTGGGGGGGGTTGTATCTGTCTGCACGTTCTCCTGCTACAGTAAGGACAGAGCGGGGCCTAAAAACCTGCATTTCTACGACGTCCCCAGGAGGCTGGTGCTGTTGTTCTTAGGGCCACGCTTTGAGAACCACCCAGGTGGTGACAGCTGTGGGGAGACTGCACACCCCTTCAGAAGCTGCTTGGCAGCCAGGAATGCCAGGATCAGCGAAGTCGCATCTTTGGCTGGGGGGCAGCTGGGGCTCTGCGTGTCAATACCTTAATACACTCCACTTTGTTGGGGGAAGGCCAGCGCTTCAGACACCGAGGCCACCGGGCTTTCTCGGGCCAGGTGGAGATCTCCACGACAGGGACCAGCTCAAGTCCCACCTGACATGCAGACGTTTCCACGGCAACCCAAACCGCACAGCCATAGCTCGGGAGCACGCTGACCTCACCTGATGGGAAATCACCAAACAGACAATGAGACGAGCAAGTCCTGCTCAAGACAAGCGCTCCAAGAAGGAATCTGACCAGCTCCTTGTAACTAGGGGGGCAGCTTTCACCGTATCAGCGACATATCGAGGGGTGGGCCCTTTATGGCAAAATTGGACAAGCAGCCGGGTAACTCTCGGAAGTGGTGCTAGAAAATCTCATTGTTAATGGGCTTTTTCATTTTTCTTTCTTCCTCTAGGACTTTTATGGTATTTTTTGTTGTTGTTGTTGTTTTAAGTAAGAGATCCTTTTCAGAAGGCTAAACTGAAGGTGCCAAAATAGAAAGTACTCGTATCATATTCCCTACTGTAAAATGAAATCGAACCACTTTTCTAATTCCATCACTATTTCAACCGAACACCTAGATGTTGGTTTTTAGAGTGAGGCAAACCTATGCCATCTTGTTTCACTCTTCAACAAGATATTTGGACATTATTTGGGGAAAGCCTCTGTCCGCTAACTTTTCATATACTTTTAGTGGAGTTTTGCAGACCTTGTCTTTTATTTGAGTTGAAACCCCTTAGATGATATTTGTCTCCATCACCCAATAAACCAGCCTAACCTCAGATGCATTTATCATCAAAAATCATAAAATACTTTAAAGCATGTCAGAGCCACCATCTTAAAAGGTCAAGTGAATGGGTTAAGACCTTGCTGAATCAATTTCACCCAGAGAAGGGGAGAGAGGATAAATGCATATGGTAAAGTTTGCCAGTTCATATAGTAGAATTTCCTCACTTTGCAATTTGCTTCCCTTCTCTCAAAAGATACACAGTAGTTCTTATTTGCTTGCTTGCATTACAGATAAGGATAGCCTGTCTGGAATTGGGATCTACTATTTTGCTTGTCTTTCAGAGAAGAAAATGAAAGCTCATTAATTGAATTAGGCCGTTCAAAAGGCAAACATTGCTTTTCCTAGCCAGCACGTGATTAAAGGGCTGATTGTCTGCTTCTCATCAGAGCTGCCCGGACAGGAATGATGACGAGCTTTGGCACTTCAGCAGTATTTACCGAAAGCATCTCAGCCACCTGGCGGGGTTTGAAACTCTTATTTACACTTTCACTATTAATAACGTCACCAAGTGAAGAGGTGAGCAAATGAATGCTGGAGCAGCCTGCCTGGTTTACACCCTGGTTCTACCGTGTCTTCTGCTTACTGGCTGTGTGTACTCAATTTCTCTAAGCCTCAGTTTTCTCATCTGTACAAAAGGTAGAAAAAGAATTCTTATTTTGTAGTGTTGTTATGAGGATTAAATTCAATCATCCATGAATGTGTCTTATGCATAAGAAAAAGCCATTAAAAGTGAACTATTACCATTAGGAAACTTTCAGAACTGTTCTGTCCAAACAATCAAATGCATATACAAATGCATCCTTTCCTTTCTACAGAAATGGAACTTTGTATTCATCAGCCCTCTGTTTTTGTTTTTCTTTTTTTGCTTCTCTGGCACAGATATGTTTCAAAACTGTGTGTCACTTCTTCTTTTTTAAAGGCTGTGTAGAAGTCCACAAGGCAGAGGTAACAAATTTCATTTTGCCAATTTCTCTTTATTAGCCGTTTAGACTATTGCAAGCTATTTACTGCAGTGGATATACTCATGCATATTTCTATGTGTACTTGTAGGAATTTATTTCTAGGGCTGGAATTGCTAGATTGCCATGTAAGCACGTTATAAAAACAAAAATTTTCAGACTGCCTTTTAAAAAGGAGGCGCCAATTTACGCATCCAAGAGCAGTGTAAAAAAATGCCTATTTCACGATACCCGTCCCTACTCTGAACAGGATTACATTTTATCATCTCTGTCAAAATGTTATATGTTTTAATGTGCATTTCTTGAAATATATATTCATTGGGACATTTTTTCATACTTTTCCTAGCCATTTATATTCTTTTTCTTTGATTCATGTTTTTGTCATTATTTCTCTTGATCTACTCATCTTTTTAATGAATTCTTTGATAATTAAGGGATTTATCCATTTGTCCCCAATTTGCAATCCACCCCTTTATTTTGTGTTGAATAAATGAAGGTGTGTGTGTGTATGCCCTACTGTATGGTAGCTTAAATTTTTGTATTAAACTTAGTTCCTATGGCTTCTGGAGTTTGTGTTTTGGCACAGATCAGTAGTCTTTGAATGTGAGATCTCAACCTACTGAGGCACTGCAGTCAGCTGGAGGTGTTGTGCTAGAAATGTGCTAAAAACAACGATCTGAGGCTTGTGAATAAGTTACTTTTTTACAAAAGTACCTTAAAGTTTTTAAGTTAACATCCTGGAAAGGGTAAATGACCCACCACCCTTCCTGCTGCCACTGTCAGGAATCCAGTTAAACCCATGTGAGCGTCTGAGTAAGAATTCCATTCTTCTGTGTGTCACAGCAAAAAAATTTAAAAAAATCCAGCTAATTCAAATTATGAGGATGACACAAAGGAAAAAGCACATCAACTATTGTCTAAAATTAGGGACATGGGCCTCAAGGACAGGGCATTGCCAGCCAACACCCAAGCAGAGAGTTCTTCAGAGCCAAAGAAAAATGCCAGAAACTTCCCTTGTGCTTTTCCTAAGCAGCTCACCTGAGAGGTGACAGGTTCGGATGGCGTTTTCCACCAGCGTCCGGAACACCTGCAGCACCTTGGCAGGCACAATATCTCCCTCAACGCTCACGTCTGCCTCGTGCCACTGCCACAGTCTCTTCGAAAACTGTTCCACCCCCAGCCACTGCTGCAGGGCCTCCGGCTCGGGCACGGGGGAGGGCAGCCTGGCACCCTGCAGGCTGTAGTACCGCCAGCGCCGCTCACTGGCCTCCCTGTACCCAGCCAGGCCTTTCACTGGGACTGTGACAAGGAACTGGCAGGGGGCCAAGACCTGGGGTCAGGAAAGGAGGGAGAAACAGCATAAGTTCACACCCTTGGGAGGAAACCGAGGTCCCTGGGGATTGGACTGGCTGAGCTCAATGAACCACTCAGCCCACAGCCATATGACAGGGTGGAGGAGAGCTAAACCTGGGTGCTGCAAGGAGATTCCACCTCTGCTCTGCCATCAGCCCTCTGTAATGCTTAGGGCAGGTAAGTTAACTTGCCAAGCCTCTGGTTCCCTGAATCCACAAACAGAAAGAATGAATTCGACTTGGGACCCTAGAGGGGACCTAAAGTTTTGGGGAAGAAGATAAGGGAGGGGAAGGGACTAATATTCACTGAGCCACATATATACAAACCCCTGTGTTAATATTTCTCACATATCAGCCCATTTAATCTTTAAACTGTCCTGTGAGGTTCCCAGATGAGGCATGTGAGGCTCAGAGAGGCTTGGCGATCTCTCCAAGGGCACACAGCCAGTGAGCGGAGGAGCCAGATCTGGAGCTCAGGCCTTCTGGTGGTTTGCTCAGTGATGCTGCGTCTGTGCTGGGCAGGCTCTCCGACAAGAATGAGTGACCAGGGATGGGTGAGCAGTCTGTTATGAATAAAGAATGGGAGGGAATGGAAGAGGAGGGGAATGGATTCTGCAAAATGCCTTCCTTTCTTTTTGCCTGTATGAATGACCTCATGGCCAGCATTAAGGACTAATCCTTACAGAGTCTCAGGTGAAATGAAAGCCTGTTTGTTGAAACAATATAAGCTATTGAGGTGACTGTAAGTTTCGCGGAGAAAAGCGATCGGCCAGAATCCACCCGCTCCCCTTCTACAGGAGCCAGGTGAGCAGCGGTCAGGTCCACAGCCCGAGAGGTGGAACAAGTTGGCTGGTCAACAGTGACGGTAGTGCCAAAGGGAACTTGAACTTTGACCACGTCACGGGCAGCCCCTCCATGTGCATCTCCCCGCTGCCAGTCAGCCGTACACTGGTGGAACCACCTCCGCTTCAAGGGAAGTTTGACAGTGGAATTTCGTTAACCTTTGCCCAAGATCTAGTCATTGGCCAAGCCAGATGTCAAACCCAAGAGCGTTCCAACTGATTCTGCCTCACGCTTAGAGCACCATGGTTTGCTGTTTTAGATGATGGGTCCACGTGACTTCTAGTGTCCATAGAAAGGTGGCTGCATCAAGAAAGGAAAAATAAGCCAAACTATGGGATTCCCCATCTGCACATTCTCTGAATCGACTTGCAGGTGAATTCAAGAGGACCATCATGTTACTGGTCAAGTAGACGGTGCTTAATAAATACTTGTTGCATTAGGTCTAAGCTAAAATTAAAAAAAAAAATTATGTGCCACACTGTAACTATTTTCCAAACTTAATATGCAGGACATGATGTATATAACTGCAAGATCTATTTTAAGCTATGAATTAATTCTAAGTGGGGTCATAGGTGGAGGAGAATTTCCTAGGGTATAGTTCTAGGAAAAGCAATGATAATTATCTCTTTATTCCTACTGACTGGTCCATATTTGTGTAATTTAGGTTGGTCTAGGGTGGGAGGGGTAGACAGGGGATACTCTGACATTCCAGGAAGCTATCTAATTTTACAACTGTTATCCTGGAGTAAATTTCCTAAGATCCAACTCCGCTCCCAAATCCACAAGTCCCAGAACCATGCGGGTGGTTCTTATGTCCACTAAATGGAGTCCAACCACTATCAAGATGTACTGGAGTAACTGATTGTCCTCCAACTCACATTTCCTCCTGTTCAACTCAACACCCAGAATTGGCTTCACTCTACTCTTCTGGATGGTACTTACTATAGTCCACTTTATGCTAGTTTTTGGGTTTGGGGGAGGTACAAAATGACAGTAAGATGGTAGAAGGAAGCCTTTGAATGTGTTTTGGTTAGCCAGGAAGTTTTGCTTTTTTTGTTTTTAATTGAATGCCTTAAAGTAGAGGAAATACTCTCTGGTTGGCCACAGTCCCCACCACTCTCTAATGTGTTACGCTAACTGCTGTGCACATGTGTCATTTGTCTGACCCTGAAGAACTTCACGAGCACTGTCACAACCGCCTGGGTGAACTTCCACCATGGTGCTTCCCACGCAATGTGGTGTTTCTATAGGTGTCACCCCCCCAGGCTGTAATCTCCTCAAGGACAACAAGGCACCTCAGCCATCTTTCTGTCCTCACAGCCGAGCACAGAACAGAGTAGGAGCCTACCAAGAAATGCATGCTTAACTGAATTTTAATTACTATAGTGGAAAGTGCTTTGGAATCAATCAGAAGTTTCTGTCTGAGTCTGGCATTGAGGCTAATATGATTTAAGTCGTGTGACTTCTCTAAACTTCAGGTTTTATCATCTGTAGAAAGAGGGGACTCAAATGAGATAACATCTATGAAATAGTTTAAGAAACAGTAAGTTCTAAAAACTCCTGCTGTCATGGCCAGGTGGTGGTGCCTCGTTGTCTGGTCGGGTGAGAGTCCGACATTTCATGGACTTAAATCATGACCATGTTGGCTGCATCCACAGCTTGATTTCATCTAAGGGGGGGGGGCGTGTCTTCTGCAATAAGTGATGCTTCATCTAATCACCAGAAGGCTTTCGAGGAGGATTCACTGGAGACAACCACTCTTCCTGCTTCAGCCAGCAAGCCTCTCCTTAGAGTTTGTTGAGGACCTTCATTGAAGCTACCAGCTCATGGCCTGCCCTACAGACCTTGGACTCTACATCCCCATGGTTATGTGAGACCCTTTTATAAATTTTATGTGTATAGGTTCTGCTGATACTTTCTCTAGAGAACTGTAGATAATACAACTGTGGACACATAAAATATTATTTGTATTCTTGATGAACTCTACTGATCCAAGTCTTCTGACCCTTGGGGAATATTTAGGGAAAAGTAAGACTTGCTTACCTTAATGTTCTCATTGTATGTGTCAGAGTAAGGGACAGCTTGAAATCGAACATCCTGGCGGCTGATTTCTGTGGTCAAACGGTGGATAACTTTTTGTACCTCCTCTACAGTTTGGGAAATCAGCTGGCGCCTCAAGTTCACCTGGGTTTGAAGGGAGATTATTCAAAGGTGGTTATTCCATGTGTGGTCCTCAGGACATCCTGCCCTCCCAAGAACTTGAGGGGAGATAAGCTGAGATCTGACTTTGACCGAGTGGACACTGGTCACTACCTCAACATTCTCTTTTGAAAATCACTTCTGAAAATTCATCTGCTCTTTATTTATTTTCATGGGCAGGCACCAGGAATCGAACCCAGCTCTCCGGCATGGCAGGCAAGAACTCTGCCACTGAGCCACTGTCGCACCACCTGCTCAGTGTTTATTTGATCCTACTTTGTGGCAGGCACCAATCTAGATCCAGCAGTGAACCACCTAGAGAAAGATATTTGCTCTCTAGTTGAGGATACAGGCAAAAAAACCCCCACCAAAATATATACTACAATACCAGATGTGATAGAGCCCCTGAAGGGAAATAAAATAGGATAGGGCGCTAGAGAATGAAAGGGCTGTTGTTTTAGATAGGTTGGCCAGGGAAGCTGCTCTAAGAAGGTGACCCCTGAGTGAGCCATGAAGACAGCTTGGGAAAGCAAATTCCAAAGATGCTTAAGCAGAAGCACACATACAGGAGAGGAGAAAGAAAGTAATGGGATGACTTTGGAAAGGAGGGCAGGCACCAGATCATGTAGGATTTTATGAACAACGATGAGATTCCACGATAGGATAATAATGGCCACTTTCCAGGTTGGTGAAAATTAAACATTTTAATGGGTGTAAATGCCCCACAGATTGCCTTCTACTTTGGTCATCAACAAATGATGGCTCCCATCTCCTCTGTACTACCCTCTCCTTCTTCTACTAGATCCATAAGAAAAGGCATGAATTTATGTATTTTTCTGACTTGACACAGCATGCCATCCAAGAACTGGGAAGTACCCATAGAAAATTAAATGCCCCCTAAAATATATATCTTAAAAGATACTGAAAGTTTAGTGTAATAGATGTTTGTAGGAAACCCAAAACTTCAGGAAAGACAGAAAAAAATTCAAATGAAATAAGAAATGGGAAAGGTATGCAAGTTTTCCCAGAAATGAAGCGGAGTGTTTGTTTCGTTTCTTAGGAGGCACGTGCTGGCGGGTTATCTTTCAAGACTTCCTCAGAGAGACACTGCCGAGCCAAGCCAGGGTCTGGTTTTTAAGCCATATTTGATAAATATACATCCAAGGCTCATTTATGACTCTTTAAGGCCCTTCCGAATTTGGTACAAAAGGGCTGTTTCTATATATTACAGAGCTGTTTTGAAGAAACCCATAAAATGTTCAAGATATCCAAAAAGAAAAAAAAAGCCCAAATCTAAGAGATTTCTGTCTGTTTTAAGAAGAGAAGTCATCAATTAGTCCAACCCTCTGAGATCTCATGCCAACAAAGCTATAGATACATAGAATATAAATGTGCATACATATCTATTTATATGCATATTGTATGTATATCACATGTAGAGCCAATTCATCAATAAATATTTATTTAGCATCTGCTATGTGCCAGGCACTTTGATGAATGCGGGGACACAGCAATGGTAAGACAAATGCAGCCCCTGCACTTATGGTGGTGGGGAAGACATACATAAGGACAGAGTACATGTGTGGGAAGCGTAGGGTACACCAGGTACGGCAGTGTGCAGGCTCAGAGCTGTTTTCTAGGTACATACTCTCACAAAGGGGACTCTCTCGGTCCAGAAACCTAGCACAGCAAGGAATAACAAGACACAGAAGGTGAGGGCCCTGATCTTAAGGAGCTTGCCATTTCACTGGGTACTGTATGATATGCATGCATAAAATTATCTTCGTAAAAGTCAATGTGTTTTGTCTAAACGTGAATATGATAATCATGCCTATGATACTTTTAACATCTTTTTGCCACCAGCAGCTAGCTACCCTGCTCTGTACCTTTTGTGTCTATCCTGTCATATTCCTCATGGGAGAAAGAACCAAGGGTATCCTCTTTGAATGTTAGGAAATTATGGAGACTCTGCATCTTCCAGTGTGCAAGTGGAAGAGAGGGGGCAGGTTATTCTCCATGCCAAATAAAAAGTTCTTTTAGAAGCCTATAGTCAAGGGTCCTCTCCACTCTGGGACACCCCTATATATTGTGATTCAACTCCATTCGACCAATTTTTGCTGAACATCTACTTCATGCCAGAATCTGTGCATAGGTGTAGTGAAGAGGTTATCAGCTGACTGACAGGTAAGACAAACAAACAGGCAACTGAGAACAGTGCAATCATGTGCTAGGTAGAGGTCTGTGTGGGATGATATGAGAAAACAGAAAAGGGAGATTTCATCTAGTTTGGAGGTTGGGGACCTTCCTGGAGGAATAGTACTAGCAGAGTTATATCTTGAAAGATTAGTAAACCTTAGCTAGATAAAGAAGGTCATGAAGGTTGTTCTAGAAAGAGAAAACAGCAAGTATCTAGGCATGAGAAAGCAGGAGGGGAGGATATTGGAACAGAGATTGCCTTGGAGGCATGCTGGGATGGTAAGAGAATAAAGGAGAGGTCTTGAAAACAAAGGAAGGAGAATTTTAAGAATGAGGTCAACAGTAAGTGCCTGAGTGAGATAAAACCCTGTGATGTTTAGTCTAAGTGTCAAGTTGGCTAGGCAATAGTGTGCAATTATTTAATCAGACACTAATCTGAGTGTGCCTGTGAAAGTATTTTGTAGATCTAATGTCTACAATCAGTTGACTATAAAGAGATTTCCCTCAATAATGTGGGTGGGCCTCATCCAATCAGTTGAAAGCCTTCAGAACAAAAGCTGACATTTCCCAGGGAAGAATAAATTCTGCCTCAAGACTGCAGCTTAAATCCTTCTCAAGTTTCCATCCTGCTAACCTGTCCTACAAATTTCAGACTCAAGGCTACAACATCAACTAAAATGGGATTGGTGTGTTCAGGGAAATGCTGGATGTTAAGCCAGATTGCATAGGTTAAGAGTCAATCGAAGCTGAGCAAGTACGGAGAGAGTTAAGGAACTCTTTCAAGAAGTTTGGCTATGGAAGGAAAAATCAGGGCCACCCACAGGCTTGAACATGTTTAAATGCTGAGAGAAAAGTGCCAGTGAAAAGGAAGAGGAAGTAGAGAACCAAACAACTGAGTAAGGACTTACCAGCCAGAAGGAGTAGTGCAAATCCAGAAACTGCATGAAGAATTAGCCTTGATAGATCAGAAAGAAAGAAAGAATGATGGGTGCTGATACAGGAATCTGAGAGACTTCCTGTCTGATGTCTATTTTTTTCACCGAGTAGATAATAAAACAATTCTCTGGGAGTGAGGTAGAGGGTAGGAGAGTTAAGGATGATAGATTTTGAAAGAGCTCCTATAAGGAATGAGAGACTGTTAGGTACATGTTTGAAGATTGCCAAGTACCATCCTCAGCTGAGGATGGCTGATGAAGTTGTGCATGCCAGTGGGCTCAGTCATGAGGTGTTCTCCAGCCCCTCTCAGCCCTCCAAAGGGGCTGAGGTGCTAATATTGGAGTTTGCTGGTCAAGAGCTGGAGAAGGATAAAACAGCAAGGGAGGGTTTTAGTGATGGGTCATGAGTAGGTAATGGGCAGTTTGGTAGATTAGAGGACATTGGATAAGTTCAGAGACCAGAGGTCTGATCAGATATTATGGAAGAAAAGTAATACAAGGGCTAACTAGATGGGGCTTTGCAGTTATAATAGTTGGAAGAGAGTTTGCTCAAAGAATTAAGTTCTCAGACTGCACTGAGGACTAAAGCTACGACCTCCCACCCCAAATCTTCCAGATCCACTGGTGTTATTCCATAATCCTTTGATGTTAGTATCATGACTGGTAGTAAAATAGTGGGGACTATAATATAGTTAATCTTCATTATTTGTGGTAGTTGTTTCTATAAAGTCATGGCAAATGCTGAAGACCCCTTATTGGACATATGTTGTTGATTTTTAGTGACCATAGAACTCATGGACAATAGCACTATAACTCATGCCTGAATGAAGCTTATTCAACACACGTATTTTCTCCACAGCCTTCCTGTGCTTTAGGAACACTAGATAGCAACTGAGCACTATGCCCGGGACCATTTCAGCACTGAAATCACCAAGAAAAAGCACAAAAATGTGAAAAATGTGGGCCTAATTTTACTGTGAAAAGGCACTTGTTTACAGGCACTTTTTGACCTCAGCTGGGAGCATGCCTGGTGGGTGACTCAAATTTTCCACTCTGCAAATGACTGAATGCACAGTATTTGTTTTGGGGTTACAAATACCTTTTAGTGAGTAGGAGAATTGACAAATACAGAATCCATGAATAATGAGGATCAACTATATATTTTTACCTGAGTCAAAAACTAATGAAACTCTTTCCTTAAGCAACCCGAGGTGATCTCTGAAAATGGTTCACTATTCACTTGACTTAGAAAACCACACAAAATCATGCAGATCAAGAGGTTCAAATCCTCACGTACACTTTTAAAAATACCTGAGAAACTTCTCAGGCCATCAAGGGTATGCGCATTCAAAAAGCCCCCAAGTATCTGAAAGATGAGACTTCATAGAAGCAATGATGGTGTTGACAGGGGTGCCCAGGCGAAACGGTGGGGCTGGATGCTGGGTGGCTGCCCCAAAAAGAATACTGAGTTTTTGTTGCACAGTGCAGAGCATAATGCTGAGCTTACACATTTAGATGCAGATTCTCTGGTCTTTGAGCATATCCAGCTGAACAAAGCTTCTAAGATGCCTGGTCGGATTAACCCATGCCTGAGCTCCACCTGCCACACGGAGATGAGCCTTGCTGAAACCAAAGATATTGTTCATAAACAGAAGAGGAGGTTGTACAGAAGAAAAAGACATCCCAGAAGAAACTGAAGAAACAAAAACGTATGGCTTGGGAATAAATTCATCATAAAATAAATGCAAATTAAGGTTTACAAAAAATGAATGAAAGATTTGTCACCATATTGACACCATCAAATCACTTTTTTTCATCAAATCATTTATAACGGATAAATGCTTGAAAAAGAGTGTGTGCTTGCATGTGTGAGCACACTCACATGGTAAGTAACCTATTGGAAAAAAGTTTTCCATTGTGGACCTCGTACAAACCATGCCCTCATTTGTTGGTAGGTTTTCTTTACTGGGTAGGACAAGATCACATGCCTCATGGGAGACACCTATAACCCCCCACTCCTTATACAGGGTTATTCGTTTGTCTCTGTGACCTGTTTTGATTCCCCAAAGTGAAAGTCAAACAAAGGAATGCTTTATGGGGCCTACAACCATAAGCTCTGGTTTTGATTTTCTTCATCCATCATTTTTCCTGTAATTTAGTCCCTGGGTCTGAGAATTGGAAGATTCAGAAATCATCGTATCTGGTGTCATTTTATAGTGCTCCAGAGTAGACACGGTGGCTCACCTATTGTCACACTAGAAGTCAGCAGTAGGACCAGAGCTGCTGTGCATCCCCCAACTCCTTTCCATCACACTCTGCTCCTTTCTCAAGTACAGAAGCATCAGAAGTAAAACTTACTCTTTATCCTCTTCCTGAACCTAAACAACCCTAAATTTTGAGTCAAGGCTCAGGAAACACTGAGTCAGACATCTCCATTCATTTCAACCATCATCGATGGTTCCAGCCTCCCACAAGTACACCTGGATAATCCATCAGGGTCCTGACAGAGATACTGGACATGGGTCAGAGATGACGGGGAAAGACCCCTGTCCAAGACACGTGCCATGGATGCTGAGTGGGAGCACATTTCCTACTAGGTAATGGGTAGCCCTCTTTCCCCCACACTCTAGCTATCCTTTCTGCAATAGGTTCACTCCTATATGGGATCACTGTGCTATTCAGCAGCCTCAAAGGTGATTTTTGCGGCAGCTTTCCCAAGCTCAATCCCATGTAGTTCTTGTCACTCCTATGGTGCAAACTCCACAAACCACAGGCTATTTCCTCCACTTGTCCCAACCACAGCCTGAAACTGTAGAGCAAGAAGATTCCAATTCAGGGTATTAAAAAGCAGGGAGTCGGGTGGGCCACGGTGGCTCAGCAGGCAAGAATGCTTGCCTGCCATGCCAGAGGACCCGGGTTTGATTCCCGGTGCCTGCCCATGTAAAAAAAAAAAAAAAAGCAGGGCGTCTCTCTACATGGGACATGACTCCCAGGGGTGTAACCATTCTGGTAACGTGGGACAGAAACCCTAGAATGAGCTGGGACTCAGCATCAAGGGACTGAGAAAACCTTCTCGACCAAAAAGGGGAAGAGAGAAATGAGACAAAATAAAGTGTCAATAACTAGGAGATCTCAGAGTCGAGAAGTTATCCCGGAGGTTATTCTTACGCATTATATAGATATCACCTTTTTACTTAAGGTATAATGGAGAGGCTGGAGGGAAGTGCTTGAAATGTAGAGCTGTGTTCCAGTAGCCATGTTTCTTGAAGATGATTGTATAATGATATAGCTTTCACAATGTGACTGTGTGATTGTGAAAACCTTATATCTGATGCTCCTTTTATCTATGATATGGACAGGTGAATAAAACATATGGATTAAAAATAAGTAAATAAAAGGGGGAACAAATGTTCAAATAAATTTAGTAGATTGAAATGCTAGTGATCTATGAAAGGGAGTGGTAAAGGGTATAGAAAAAAAATAGGGGAAACAAAGGCTAAAATATATTGGGTAGATGGAAATACTAGCAGTCAATGAGAGGGAGGGGTAAGGAGTATGGTATGCATGAATTGTTTTCTTTTTTCTTTTTTATTACTTTTTCTGAATTGAGGCAAATGTCCTAAGAAATGATCATGGTGATGAATATACAGCTTGAGTTATTGATTATATATCAAGAATGTAATGATCATATGGTAAGAATGTTCATGTTTGCATGTTGTTGTTTAAAAAAAAATTAAAAATTTTAAAAAAAGAAAGAAAGAAAGAAAAAAGTTTGCAGAAACCAAAATTAAAAAAAAGAAGAAGAAAGAAAAGCAGGGATTGAGGCCTCAGGCAGTTTTCAGGGCGTGGTCTGGGAGAAAGGAGGAGCCCTATGGGTCAGAGGCTCCGCCACAAGCAGAGACCCATCTCAGACTCCCAGACGCCCTTTATTGTCTCTCAAACTTTGGGAAGCTTTGAGTCAACCTTGTCACCAAATTTATTTAACGGCAAAGCTTTAAAATAAAATTAAGGGAAAAGCATGATAATTTAAGAAGGTGGAATCAAAGCACATTCGGTCCAAACTTGGTCACAGGTGCCTGTTAAAGTTTCATTCTCCTCCTTAGCTGATTAAATCAATCAGCAGGTACATTTTTTTCTTTATAAATGTTTGCCTGTATGGGTGTGCAGAGCAGAAACAGAAATGAATTCTAATATATTGTGAGCCACTGATTGTATACTGCGTATGGAATGTTTGTGTGTTAAGGATGTTTGTGTGTTTATATGTTGTTTTGCTAACAAAAATATTTTTTTAAAAAAGAAATGGATTGCATTAAGTTAATCAGGCAGTTGAATGCTAGATGTCTTTAGGAGATCATGTAGTCCAACCCCTCTATGCAACAATTATTAACATGCAGACTCAGTTATTCTGATTAATCCATTTATGTAAACACAGTATTCAGGGGCAACCTTTAAGGATGCCATCCATTGCAGGTGGCTTGTACTCTTCCAGGGGCAGGTTTGCATACCTGTGCACATGCCCACTTCCCCACCCGGGGCCTCTTTCCTCTCCTCCTCAGCAACCACAATGTCAGGGCCCATTGTTGTCCCACCAGTCACTTGCTACTATTAATAGCTCAAGTTTGTGAACCATTAACTATTTCAAATATAAATTATTGGGAATTCAAGGTTATTCTTCATAATAACAACACTCTGACTCCCTTTGCTGGCATGATTTCTTGAGAGAGATGAAAGGGTGGGGCTAAGCAGCCTGGCAGTAATGTCACCCAAGCCCAGTCTTGCCCAAGAGTCTGAGAGTGTAATCCATGAGGAGTGCCTCTGGGGGAAAACGCTGAGAACATCCTTACAGAAAACAGGAAATCAGACCTTCAGTTCTGGAATTGCATTCAATCCAGTAATCAGTTTTAAAAAAAAAAGAAAGGCAGATATCATCTCTGTCTTCCCAAAAGCGAATAATTTAAAGGGATGGAAACTTAAATACAGGGACACAGCTGAGGCAATAGGCTTTCCACTCTTATATTCCTATTTTTCAGACTAACCCTTTCATGAACCAAAACTTTCAGGCCACACAGCGTATTTGCAGCTCACTAATGTAGCAGAAGCTGTAGCAAGAGCGTCACCATGGAGCTAAGTATATTTTCTGTTGGACACTAAATAAGGCTTAGTTCATTTGAGCCTTCCAATAATCACTTCAGATGGATACTACTATTAGCCCCACTTCACAGTTGAGTAAACTGAAATTTAGTTTAAGTAATTTTCCCAGAGTTCCAGAGTTAGTAAGTCATGGAACGAAGGCCCGCACTCATGCAGTGTAATTCTGAGGCCAATATTTGTGACCACTATGCCAGTCTGCCTTCCTAAAAGACAAGCTGACTGGGGATGAAACCCACGTCAACTGCTCAGATGAGGTTCCGTACCCTGGAAGACCTTTCCTGCACTTTTCCACTCATGAAAACCCCTCCACAGTCTATGAGGCTTTGTCTCCACCTCCACCTCCTCTCCCATCAGAGCTAACACCCCTCTGCTCTCCTCCAGCACTGTTTAAATCTTTACAGTAGCCCTTATGTTTTGCTATTTATGACATTAAGTGCTTTCCTGTCTGCACATGGGACTTCTTCCTTGTACCTGGGTAGTTATGTGCAATGTCTGCAGTTGAGACAGATCCATTCTTAAAGATACTCCAAAAACTCAGACTTTTTCATTTGCAGGCCACATACCAGCCTGGGGCCTCCCTGAAACCACAACACAGCATTTTGCACAAAGCAGGTGCCCGGTATGTATTTGTGGAGATATAGAGAAGTTTAGCAGATGAAATGTGGTCTTTGGTGTAAAAAGGATAGGCTGAAATCTAGATGTTTTCATTACCTAGCTGTGTGACCTTGGGCAAGTCATGAGCCCCCCTGGAAAAATGGCAATAACGTGCACACATCACATGGCCGTTGATTAGATTATATGAGATACTGCATACACCTCAATCTTCCAGGCCCTTCTGCACTACTCTTGGATTATCTTCAAAGAACCCTGAAGATATTGCTGGCCACGTATATGTAAGATACTCTGTGAATGTCAAGGGGTAAGAAAGATAACCAAGACACTGTTCTGTCCTCTAGAAGCTTATAAAGAATAAAATAATATTTAAGGTGCCCGCACGATAATAATAGGAAAGATGTCTGGATTAATAGACAATTGATTACTAAATAAACATTATCAGGAGTAATTAACAATAGGAGTTCATAGGAGGCCAGACACAGCTTGTGTTGGGCATCAAGGAACCCTTTCTTGAGAAAGTGAACTCTGAGCTGAGTTTGAAGGATGGGTATGAACTGGTTAAGTGGAGAGAGGAGGGGACACCTTCCCTGGTAGAAGGGAGAAGGGGAGTTGGGACCTTGGCAGAGCTAAAACACTTACATGGTGGGGAAAGGGGAGGGAGGGAGCTGGGAATGCATAAGAGGAGAAAGTGTGGAGAAGGGGACCCTAGGTGTCAGATGCCAGAATGCCGCAGCCTCCAGAGAACTGGCAAGGACATGTTCTAACAGATAAGCCAGCTCCAGCCCATGGTTGCTGGGCTAGAAGTAGGGCCCTACATTTGCCAGTATTCTAATTTTTTTTTTTCCAGAGAAGATGGGAATCTGGATTTCTATGCAAAATCTCACTATTTAAAAATGTTTGTAACAAATTTGGATATTTTAAAAATACTTGGAGGCCAAACAAAACACATACAAGGCTGGATTCCATGTAGACCACTGTTTAGAACTTCTACTGTTGGAAATGCAGGAGAAGCAGGGGGTAAAAAGATAGGGCAGTTGAAATCAATTGAATAACAGGCAGAAGAATCTGGATTTTTTTTTCTTTCAGAAAATACCAAGCTGTGGGAACATGTCAGGCAACTTTCTTACATTTAGAAACCCCAAAAGAAGGAATAATGGGAAATAATTTTGTTTGCTATAATTTTTATCATCACAGGCTGTTCTTATTTACCTCTCGATGACTTTGCTTACTTCTCACTATGCTAAGTAATCTCTTTTGTTTATTTATAAAGATATGAAAACCATAGACTAATCTTTAACATTTAGTCAGTTTAAGTGTCTTGAATGTTTGGATTAGATAATGTTTTAAAGTCCCTTCAAGTTCCCACATTCTAAGAGCTTATGATTCTACATAGAAGAAAATATATTAGTTTTTAATTAGTATATATTAAAAATATGATGATTTTTTAAAAACCTGGGAGTTTTACAGTTCTCAAGAAGCTTTGTCCTAATTCCATTTATTCTTTTCTAAGAATAAGACTCTGCTAAGATCTCATATCATCTCCATTTTATTAGCCCAGAAATCTGAAGCTCAGATAGGTTAAGTGACTTGCTCAAGACCACAGAAATATCAGTGGCAGGACTGGAATTCCAACCCAAATTCTAATCCACGCCTCAGGGCACTGGAATTCCAAGGAGAAGGATTTGCTGAAACCCAAAATACCCTTAGGGACAGTAGACTTTGTTTCCTGAGGAGCATTCTACATACCTTTGGAAGCAGCCATATTAAGGTTGGGGTGTAGGGTCAAGGTTGAAGTGGGGGGTGGGAATGGAGTGGAGGAATGGGGAGAGGGTGCTGCAGGAACGCAAGCATCAGCCCTTACCTTATTGAGTAGGCAGTCTTCTAAGTCTCCCTCAGCCAGGGATTTCATGACTTCTTGGTCAATCCTGAGTAGAACAAGAACGCCTTGGTTTGTTACCTGGTGGGAGGACAGCACTTGTGGTGGCCTTCTCTCCGAACTGTTAGTCTTGGTTGCTAAATTTCTCTGGACATCTGGAGATTAGCCTCTCAACTCTTCACTCAAATTCTTATTTTCAAATTGTGAGAACCCAGCTGTCATCTTCTGGGAAGTTAAAAAAAGCTGTTAAAAATGAGAAGGGTTGATGAAATTGAAATTAGGTCCAACCTAATTTTACCTCTTAGCTCTACTGATGGGTGCTTTGACCTGAGAATGATTCTCAAAGTTATGTGTGTCACCCAAACACTTGAAGTTTCCTTCAAGTCAGAAATGCCCTGTTGTTGGTTTCCCCTTCTTTTTAATTCTCTTTCCTGACACTAGATGCACCCTTGAGCCGAGTATCTTTTATCTCCATGTTCTTATTCTGTTGACAGTAAATATTTCTTGCCCTCCAATCCAGGAAATTTTACAGCTTAATTTACCATTTTTACAATAAACAAATAGGAAACTGCTGGGCAACCAGCCGGGCACCCATCATTATGCCTAAAAACAAGACACCTGGCCTTGCCAACAGACCAGGGCATACTGATTTGCGTTGGGAACGGACACACCTACAAACACATACACCAGAATGGCAGGACAAAAGGATCCTTCTGCTCACCTGCTGACCTTTATAATTTCCCTCTTCCCACTTGAAAGCTGGCAGTAAAAATCAAGTCAGCGTAAACAGGCCCTTTGAGAGTCGAGGAAACATTCACGTCTCGTTTTACCAGCAAAACTCATGCTGGAAAACTGCTTAGGCAATAAATTCCCAGTCAGTCTGGCTGGTTGGGACTAGTTTTACTTCAGGAAAAAAAAATCACATTGGCCCGATTTCCCTGAAGCTGGTAAACATCAAAGAGTATGCTATCGGATGTTCTAAAAAAAAAATTACAAAGCTTCTGCAAGCCCAGCTCACCCCTGAACAGTGTTCCAAAAGCCAGGTGTGGGACCCACCTCAGTGCGCTGCCTCCAGTGACTCAGCAACCTCAGCCACTCTGCGTTTGGCCTGAGCAAGCATTTGCATATCTTCCAGTTCTCAGCCGTATCTGAAAGCCTAAAGTATCCTAAAACTCCAGGTTCCACCCACTCACTGGTCCCAGTTCTCAGTCTGGCTTCTACAGATAACCTTAGTCTGCAGTCAGATAGAAATACTCCACATGTCACGCTACATCCTCTCCAATGACCTTTGAATAATAACGCCCCTCAAAATTGCCTCAATTTACCATTTACCTCTGCAGATAAACCAATGTCTCCTTCTTTTTACAACAAATATTTTGGAATATTTAAGAAACCTAGTCCCTACATTTTCACAGATGGAACAAAAGTCTCTCCCTCTGAACTTCCTGCAATTCAGAATTCTCTCTCCACCTCATTTTCAACTCCACTAAAATCCTCGTGTTTCTCCCATACGCTCCTGTTTTTGTCCTTACCTCTGCTTTCACTGTAATCATTAACTTGAAGGTCCCTTTCCTCCTGTGAGGCCTTTCCTGGTGTTCTAAGATTACCCCAGACTTTCGTCATCAGATGCACAAACTTTCATCATTCTGGCACCTGTGGCTATCTTATCTGATTACTCCAGGACTGCAGCTGATCAAAATGTCATAACTGGAATTCTGTTGCACTAGGGCCCATTTGTTGACACTCACCAGATAGGAGCAGGGAAAACAATGAACAGAACCAAGTAGGAAGCCTGGGAGAAGGAAAAAGAAGAAGCTTATGCACACAGCAGTTTACCCCAGTATGACTGTACCAGGATGCAAATCTAGGAAACACAGGTGTTGTATAAACCCAGCCCAGTTCCAGGACCACGATACAGTTCCTTATAGACAAAGGTCTTGAAATACAGGCAGTCCCACACCTTCAGCCTCTCTGGATGGCTGGTTCTAGGCTAGACCAGTGAGGAGGATTTTCCTCTTCCTTCAGGAAATAAAAAATTTCTCATGACTCACCCCAGGTGCAAGTATGAAGATGTACACTAGCTCTGGGCTCCATTTCTGTTATGTGGACCAGGAAGTTATTTTTGAAAGTCAGTATTACAAGGTATTCAAAACCTTAAGGCCTGTCTCCCCTGGCACCGTGGGATCCAATTCCATCCTGACCAAAAGGGGGAAAAGAAGTATAACAAACAAGGTGTCAGTGGCTGAGGAAATGGAGTTGCAGGGCTACTGTGGAGGTCACTCTTCCACAAGCTTCAGTTAGACGTTGCTACCTATCAAAACTTGGCAAACCCCAACCAGGACCATTCCAGCCAATCCTAAAGAACACGTAGGACATTATATAAGATTCTATAAAGGTTCCATGCGCTAGGGTAACTTTCCAGAAACCTACAACCTCCAGATGTGTCCCTGGACCAGAGAAGTCCTGAAATTCAGAGGGCCCAGCCTCTCCAGAACATTGACTAGGTCCATCTCCCTATCCCATATTATTGAGAACCCCTTCCAACATGAAAAAATACCCCTAAAGAGTGAGAGAACGATCAAAAGTGATGGTGGAGTTATACAGAAAAAGTTGGGTTTAACAAATGAATATGAGTGCTGAATCATTATATTGATGTTTGTTTTAGTCTCCAGTACCTTAGAGGAGCTAGAAGTAAAAACCTAAAATTCTGTAATTGTAACCCATACTAAGCAATGAACTCTGTTCTACAACTAATTGTTGCAATGTACTTTGACATTTATTGCTTTTTGGTATGTATGTTATTTTTCACAGAAAAAGAAAATGAGAGGGAAGAATATAATAGAAGAGATAGGATCTAGCAAATAAATATGACTGCTGAATCAATATATTGACATTCCTTTTGGTCTCCAGTGTCTTGGAGTAGCTAGAAGAGAAAATGAAAAATCGTGGAACCATAGCACATACCAAACTTTAAAATCTGTGGTATAACTACTTACTAAAATGTACTTGGTGAAAGGTTTAGGAGGCGAAAGGGTGAGAAAGAAGAAAGGTACACCAGGAAATTCAAAGTGGGGGGGGATATTTCTGTACTCCCGGGCAGAACCCACCAAACCCAAGACGGAGGGAGGTGAGTGCGCACGTGGGCTTCAGCGCGGGCAGCTTTTAAGGATGGAGGTCAGGTGACATCTGGAAGGGGCGGTTCATTAGTTCTTGAAGTCACTTTGGGAGGGGTGACACAGCCGCTGCAGCTCCAGTTGCAGTGCCTTTCCCCATCCCCCGACCTAACACTTGGAAATTTATTGCTTTTTTGTATATATGTTATGTGTTGCAATAAAAAATTTGTTAAAAAAAAAAAGAGAAAGAGAACAAAATCACATCCTCAAGTTCCCAGAAACAAATAGTTCCTACTAAAAATTAAGAAGGAAAAAAATGCAATTAATTTTGAAACCACCTAAGCCAAGGCTTTTTAAGGGTAATGAACAACTTAACCCAAGTAACAAAAACTTTTATGGGATGAGATTTTTGTGGGTTTAGAAACTCACTTTATGGTGGAATCTTGTATAATGCTGTTTACCATTCCAGGGATAAAAATATAGGGGCTGATCATATGTCACAAAGAAAAATCAGATTAGTCAATAAAGGCCTACCATACTCTTCCTCGGGCCTGCATTTGGAAAACAAAACAAAACAAAACAACAAACCCTGAAGCCAACAATATAAGAAGTCCTGGAAAGATAACAGAAATGTTACTGATTTGCTTAGTAGCAAAGTGTTTTATCTCAAGAAGGAGAGGGAGATCAAAATCGATCTTAAATATGTGGTTTTGTTCAAGTCCCCAAGGACACAAAGTCCTGATTTATTCGTTCACACATATTTCCTTTAATCCTGGGATGACTCAGATCTGATCGGTCAGAGGACCAAGCAGAGATGATTGTGCTATGATGACACCCACAACAGTGAACAACCCGAGGCAGGGTCCATGCATCTTCTGTATTCCCTGTAGGTTTAGTATCAACACATCATTGTAGCCCCGTGAATATTACTGACTTTTTAATTGCTACCCTGAGGCATAATAAACAAAATAAAATATTTTGAGATGCATAAAATCACTTTTTAAATTACAAATTTAATTTTAAGAATGTGCCTGTGACTCCTGTAAATTCTTTTATAGACAGGCTGAAGATAAAAGAACTTAGCATAGAGACTGGTACACAATAGGACCTTAATAAATATTTGTCTGCTTACCCCCTTTTCTTTCCTGAAAAAAAAAAAAAAGACATTCCCCTCCCTTTTTTTAAGTGTGTGTGAGTAATTTTCATGGTCTTACCTGGCGGGTGAAATCTTTCACTGGCTTGGTTCCACCAAAGAGCTAGTCAAGACAGATGGACACACAGACAGATGGTAACATATCTAGATGCTGTCCAGTTCCCCAGTTCAAACTCAGATCATACGGTTAAGAGCTAGTCTCCTTTCCTCTTAGACCAAAAATGGCAGCTGAGAGGATGATCCAAGGCACTGGATGGTTTGAACTTGACTTTTCTAGGTACAAAGGTAAGAAATCCCAAACTCAAATGCCTACATGGGCCAGGCAGGTAATAAAATGAATCAGGATAGGGCAGAACAATGGAAAAGGGTGGAACCTGCAATGGATTCAAGAATGCAAGCCTTTCCTAAGCTATTTTATGTTTTTTTTAAAGCCAAAACCACCTCTGCACTCTATGCTCCTGTAATACAAAAATAGTTGCTGTTCCCTGAAAGAGGTCCCTACTCCTTCTCTAGGCCAACTCCTATTTGTCCAGCAAGAGTCCTCTTAGCTGCCATCTGCTCCAGGGGCCTTCCCTGCTTCTCAAGGCTGAGGAGGGGCCTCTATACAGCGTTCCTACACCACCCAGAGCTCAGCCCCTACTTTAGCCCTTATCACACTGCATTTTGCTGGTTCGCTGATAGCTATCTCCTGTTGTACTGTAAGCTCCTTGAAGGCAAAGGTTTACCTTGCTGGCCACCATGCCTGACATAGTCAGTAATCAATAGATTTTGGTAAAATGAATGAATTCATGCATAGACCTTTTCTCAGTCTAGCAACTGATGGCTTTTTATCCATATGCAAAAGATGAAATGGGAAAAGTCAAAGGTAAATAATGAGATAGCTCTCATTTGTTCACTTGGGGACAAAATTAATTAACAAAAGGAGAAAGAGAGTGGGGAAATGTCTCTTGGAAGAGCTGATTTCAGCTTGGAAAGAACAAAGCAAAGTGGGAAAATGTGATTGCATCTGCAAGAAGCCACTATTTATAATCCAAGACTTCAGGACTACTGAAAAACTGCCCCATAATTAGAAGAGATCATGTGGATCTTGGAAGCCAAAAACCCACATCTTTGTAAAAGTCATGGTCCCATCTGGCCATTTCAATAAAAAGTTCATTATTTCTTAGCTGCAATTATTATCCTAATTTATCCTGATGGAGAAGCAGCTCTCCAACATCAGCCTGGAGGGAGAAAACACACTTTAACTTAATACCAACAGCTCCATTACTTGAATGGACTATGATAAACAAAAAATATGGAGATAATTCGTGCTGCTCAGCTCAGCTATCTATGCAGTCAAATGACTGTTTTAGTTACAAAGGAGTATAACCATATGATCTGAGTTTGGGGAACCGGCTGGGGAACCGGACATCATCTAGATCTGCTTCCATCTGTCTGTGTGTCCATCCATCTTCATTTCTGTGCTCTAAGTTGCCATTCCAGATCTTTCTCATCCAAATGATGCTGGAGGGCAACCCTAGAAACTTATCATTTAGTTATTTATTTTAAACATGACATATGAACACGAACATTCTTACCATATGATCATTCCATTCTTGGTGTGTCATCAGTAACTCACAGTATCATCACATAGTTCCATATTCATCACCATGATCATTTCTTAGAACATTTGCATCAATTCAGAACAAGAAATAAAAAGAAAACAGAAAAAAATGCATACATACCATACCCCTTTCGTTGATTGCCAGCATTTCAATCTACTAAATTTATTTTAACATTTGTTCCCTCTATTATTTATTTATGTTTAATCCCTATGTTTTACTCATCTGTCCATAAGATAAATAAAGGAGTATCAGACACAAGGTTTTCACAATCACAGAGTCACAGTGTGAAAGCTGTATCATTATACAATCATCTTCAAGAAACATGGTTACTGGAACACAGCTCTACATTTTCAGGCAGTTCCCTCCAACCTCTCCATTACATCTTGACTAACAAGGTGATATCTATATAATGCATAAGAATAAGCTCCAGGATAATCTCTCGACTCTGTTTGAAATCTCTCAGCCACTGACACTTTACTTTGTCTCATTTCTTTCTTTCCCCTTTTGGTCAAAAAGGTTTTCTCAATCCTTTGATGCTGAGTCGCAGCTCATTCTGGGATTTCTGTCCCATGTTCCCAGGAAGGTCCACACCCCTGGGAGTCATGTCCCACGTAGAGAGGGGGAGGGTGGTGAGTTTGCTTGCTGTGTTGGCTGAGAGATAGGCCACATCTGGGCAACAAAAGAGGTTCTCTGGGGGTGACTCTTAGGCCTAATTTTAAGTTGGCTTAGCCTATCCTTTGTGGGCATAAGTTTCATATGAACCCCCAAGATTGAGGGCTTGGCCTATTGCTTTGGTTGTCCCCAATGCTTGTGAGAACATCAGGAATTCTCCAGATGGGGAAATTGAATTTTCCTCCTTTCTCACCATTCCCCCATGGGTACTTTGCAAATACTTTAGGAACTTATTTTTAACACAGGTGTTTTTGTTCACCAAAGCTGCTGAAATGCAATATAGCAGAAATGGATTGGCTTTTAAGAATGGGGATTTATTAGCTTACCTGTTGACTGTTTACTGACACTGTGAAAATGTCCAAATCAAGGTATCAGTAGGACAATAACTTCTTCCTGAAAAAAGACTGTCAGTGATCTGGGACATCTCTGTCACATGGTAAGGCGTGTGGGCAGTGTCTGCTGGTCTTTCCCTTTTCATCTGGGCTTCATTGCTTTCAGCTCCTGGCTGCTCCATCTGTAGCTTTCCTTCTGAGCTTGTGTGTGTTTTTTCAGCTTCTCTCTATTTCATGTCCTTATAAAGGGCTGCAGTAAGAGGATAAGACACACCGGGGGCACGCCTCAACCGAAATAACCTAATCAAAACTTCCACTCACAATAGGTCTACACCCACAGGAATGGATTAACTTTAAGAACATGATCTTTTCTGGGTTCCATAAAACCTCCAAACCATCACAACAGGCCAGATGCTAATGTAATGGAACTGCTATGGTTTTGAAGGCATTTTATTTTCAAATAAAATAGTAGAAGGCATTTCTATTTTGTGTATCTCTGTAGATGGTAAAAAGAGTTGTAATTTCATCTGAAACTTTTCCTTAAGTCAGGGTACCACTCCCTCCCTTCCATGAGCCATAGGAGGCTGGTGCAGTTTTCAGTTGACACCACTGGAGAAACACTGAGTGAGGAAGGCATTAAAGGAATCAGACATTTGCTTTTATTAATTTGTCATATCAGAAGCTAAATGGTGGCTTTATCAAACCATTCACCTCAGTTTTGTGATGCCTGACTTCAGAGGTGTCAAGAAATAGGTGGTGTGCTTTTCATATTTAGGTATAAATCCACTTGAAACTGATTGCTTATATGTTGACATAAGGTAGAGCTCTAGTATGATTTTTTCCATATGAATAAATTAAATGATTACTAAAAAGAAAAAAAAAGAAATAGGTGGTGGAAGGGACTAATTGTTGCTAGTTCTTGGGGACAAAATATTTATCTCTATGTAGAGATTACTCTTTTTCCTGCCCTCTCCTACTCATGATGCATGACAAATCTGTCTGGTTTTTCAGTTGAAAGGAACCCAGACTGAGGATATAGGCACATAGAGCAATGCAACAGAATCGATACTTAACTAATAGATCCTCACAAATATGGCCATTTGATCTTTGGCAAAATGTAAATGCAATTCAAAGGAGAAAGATAGTCTTTTCAACAAATAGGTTTGGAAGAGTCATTGACATAAAGCTCACACCTTATACAAAGAGTAACTCAGAATGGATCATAGATCTAAATGAAAATATGTAACTATAAAACTTTTAGAAGAAAACAAGGATGAAATCTTTGTGACCAGGGATTAGGCAATGAGCTCTTAGATATGACATCAAATGAATCATGCAGAAAAGAAAGAAAAAGGATACGTCAGACATCATCAAATTTGAAATCTTTCCCTGCTGAAGACAGTCATGAGAAAGAAGATACAAGATACAAGGTAGGAGAACATATTTGCAAACTACATATCCAACAGAGGATTTGCATTCAGAATATATAATGAACTCTCAAACTCAACAATAAGAAAACAAATAACACAATTAAGAAAGGGGTAAAAACTTGAACATATATTTCATCAAAGAGAATATAAGGATGAAAAATAAGCACATAAAAAGATGTTCAATATCATTACCTATTACAGGAAAATGCAACCTGAAACCACAATAAGATACATTGCCTATATAACTAATAGAATAACTGAAATAAAACACTGACAGTACCAAGTGTTGCTGATGATATGGAATTAATGGATCTCTTATACATTCTGATGGGAATACAAAATGGCACAGCCACTCTGGAAAGTAGAAACTTTCTTATAAAGTTATATACATCCTTGCTGTGTGATCACCAGCAATCCCTCTCCTAGGCATGTGCCCCAGAAAAATGAAAACTTAGTTTACACAAAAGCCCGTACATGAATTTTCATAGCAGTTTTATTTGTGATAGCCAAAACCTGACATCACCACAATGTTGTCTAACTGATGAATGGATAAACAAATGGTGGTATAACAATACCATGAAATACTATTCAATAATACAAGGAGCAAACTATTGATACATGCAAGAACTTGGATGAATCTTACAGACATTATGCTGAGTGAGAGAACCCAGTTTCAAAAGATAACACCCTGTATGATTCCATTTATTTGACATCCTCAAAAAAGAGTGATTCTAAAGGGACAACATGAGGGAAACTTTTGGGATGATGGAACTGCTCTATACACGGACTTTGGTGGTTTTTACATGACCCTATACGTGTGTTAATATTCTTTTTTATCGACCAAACAGAGCAACATACAAACATGAACATTCTTAACATATGAACATTTCATACTTGGTGTACAATTAATGGCTCCCAATATCATCACATAGTTGTATAGTCATCATCATGATCATGCCTTACAACATTTGCATCAATTCAGAGAAAGAAATAAAAAGGAAAAAGAAAAATCTCATACATCCCATGCCCCTTATCCCTCCCTCTCATTATCTCCTAGTATTCCCAGCTACCCAATAGACTTTAAACTTTGTTCCCCCTATTTTAGGAAAGTCAACTTTACCATATGAAAATTTTTAAAACAAACTAAAAAATAAAGAGACTCAAGGGTATTGATTATAATGAAAACACAATCAAGGTACAGAGTCTCTTGTGGATAATATTTTCTGCATTATTTTATTGGAAAATGTAAGTATTGTTTAAAGTAATCCAATAGTGTGTTTTGAGCTCTTATGATTAGATTTCAAATATTGCTGATATTAAAATGCTAATGATGATTTTAAACTGTTAATCTATCGTGTTTAAATAATTAACTCTAATATTATGAAGGGAAGATTAGGAAAGGGCATTCTAGATTTGCGAAAGTTCTGTTCCCAGCCTAGCCACCACATCCGCTTTCTTCATTGTGGCTTTTCTCAATGAGTCATTTTAGTAAACAGGTATCCTGCAAAATTTTAAGAGTATATAGAAGAAAGGAAGAGAGAGACAGAGAGAGGAAATACACAAAGATATTAACAGAGGTTATTTTTGGATAGAGGGAAAACTATGGATGTTTCTACGTTTTGTGAACCTTTTTATTGTTTATGTTTTATTGATATATATTCACATACCATGTAATCATCCAAAGTATATAATAAGTGGTTCTCAATATCATCATATACCTGTGCATTTATCATCACAATTGACTTTTTTTTCTTTTTTGTGAAAAATAACATATATACGAAAAAGCAATAAATTTCAAAGCACATTGCAACAATTAGTTGTAGAAAAGATTTCAGAGTTTGGATTGGGTTACAAATACCACAATTTTAGGTTTTTACTTCTAGCTGCTCTAAGATTCTGAAGACTAAAACAAATATCAGTATAATGATTCAGCACTCATTTGTTAAACCCTACCTTCTCTGTATAACGCTACCATCACGTTTGATCATTCTCTCAGTCTTTAAGGGTATTTGAGCTATGGCCATTCTAACTTTTTCATGTTGGCAGGGCTGCTCCATCTATGGAACTAGAAGATGTTCTGCAGAGAACATCTGCATTTCAGGATTTATCTGGTCCAAGGACACATCTGGATGTTGTAGGTTTCTGGAAATTTACCCTAGTCCATGGAACCTTTGCAGAATCTTATATATTGCCCTAGGTGTTTTTTAGGATTGGCAGGAACGGTTTTGGTTGGGGGTTGCAAGTTACGGCAGGTAGCAATGTTAAACCGAAGCCTGCCCAAGAGTGATGTCCAGAGTAGCCTCTCGACTCTGGCTGAGCTCTCTCAGCCACTGACTTATTTGTTACAATTTTTCCCCCTTTTGGGCAGGATGGCATTGTTGGTCCCATAGTACCAGGGCCAGGCTCATCCCTGGGAGTCATCTCCCACACTGGGGAAACTTTCACCCCTGAATGTCATGTCCCACGTAGAAGGGAGGGCAATGATTTCACTTGCAGAGTTGAGCTTAGAGAGACTGAGGCCACATCTGAGCAACAACAGAGGTCCTCCAGAAGTAACTCTTAGGCATGCCTATTGGTAGTCTAAGCTTCTCCACTACCTACATAAGCTTCACAAGAGTAAGCCTCATGATCAAGGGCATTGCTTATTGACTTGGGTGTCCTTAAAGTTTGACACAGTATCAGGGGATTCCTTGGTGGTAAAGTTTAATAGTTCATTATTTTTTGTCCCATCCCTCAAGGGACTTTGCTGATACTTTCTGATTATCAGCCTAATATACTCTAGAATGTATACTGGCATTGCATTAAGCTATACAGTATTAAAGGCCCTCATTCTTATTCTAGGTTCCCTGTGTTTGGATTGTTTAAATGATCTATCCAGACAGGTTGAATTAGATTATCTGCTACAGAAAATTTAGTTTCTGGACAAAATAAGCTTTTCTTCCTTTGGTCTCAAAGGGTAGTTGAGGTTCTGAAATATAGACAATGTCTTTTTTTATACCTGTATCCTGGAATTACCTTAATCCCTACCTGATTGGCTCTTATCTCTAAATATCAAGTTATACATATATAAAGCAGCCTCTCAAAATCCAGAAATAACAATTGCCACTCCAGACTAAATGTGTCTGCAATAACAGCTTACAATCTAGACCCTTGTTACATCAACTCTTTCAATTTTAGATAATTTCATTGTTCCCAAGAGAAAGACAAACAATAAACACTCCCTCACCAAATAGAAAATCTAAACCTCCCCTTAACATGTGTCCCTCCCCTCATTATTTACCCCTGGTGTTGCTGTGGTACTGATGATGTTTTCTTGTTAAACATAGCCCATAGTGCAAAATAGCAGTTCCCCCCTATACCCCAAACTTATACATTCTTTGCACAGGATTCATACCTTTGTGGTAGTTTGTGCAAAAACTTATATATATTTCTAGTGTTAATCAGTGGGACACATGGGTCTATACAACCCCTTTCAATCATGTTCACCTTCAATATGATAATATTACTTATAGACCCACTAGAGAACCACCTTCACTTCTTTCTGTTCCCTTACATTGGAGTTCAACCTCATTAGCTAACCATTCACTCACCTCTAGCTTCTACGTATCTCTAAGTCCCCTATATTCTGTATTTTAAGCCTAGAGTTTTACCTTTACCATATTCATAAAAGTTGAGTCATACAGTATCTACTTTTTTGTGTCTGGCTTATATCACTCAGCATATGTCCTCAAAGCTCCTCCATCTTGTCATGTGCTTCAGGATGTCATTTCGTCTTACTGCTGCACAATATTCCATTGTATGTTTACCACATTTTGTTAATCCACTGTCTGTTGATGTTTACATCTTTTGGTGATTGTGAATAATGCTCCCATGGACATCAGTTTTCAAATGTCTGTTTATGTCACTGCTTTCAGCTCTTCTGGTTATATACCAAGTAGTGCTATTGCCAAATCACAGGGCAACTCGATGTTTAGTTTCCTAAGGAACTGCCAAACTTTCTTCCATAATGTCTGTAACATTATACATTACCACCAGTAGTGCATAAAGGTACCAGTTTCTCCACATCCTCTCCAACATGTGTAGTTTGCTGGTTAATAGCAGCCATTCTTATAGGTGTGAGATGATATCTCATTGTAGTCTTAATCTGCATTTCCCTTATAGCTAATGAAAATAAGCATCTCTTCATGTGCTTTTGAGTCATCTTTATTTGTTCTTCAGAAAAATGCCTATTCATGTCTTTAGCCCATTTTATAATTGGGTTGTTTGTTCTTTTGTTGTTGAGTTGTATGATTTCTATATATATATTAGATATCAACCTTTGTCCAATATGTGATTTCCAAATATTTTCTCCCATTGAGTTGGTTGCCTTTTCACCTTTTTTTTAACAAAGTCTTTTGAGGTGCAGAAGCATTTGATTTTGAGGAGCACCCATTTATTTATTTTTTCTTTTGTTGCTTCTGCTTTGGATATAAAATTTAGGAAGCTACATCCTATTACTAGGTCTTGAAGATGTTTCCCTACATTTTCTTCTAGAAACTTTATGGTACTGTTTCTTATATTTAGATGTTCGAACCACTTTGAGTTAATTTTTGTGTAGGGTGTAAGATAGGGGTCCTCTTTCACACTTTTGGCTATTGATATCCAGTTCTCCCATGCCCAATTATTGAAAAGACAATTTTGTCCCATTTCAGAGGATTTGGGGTCTTGTTAAAAATCATTTGACCATAGACCATAGAGTGACCTATTTCTGTACTCTTGATTTGATTCCATGGGTCAATACTTCTATCTTTGTACCAGTACCATGCTGTTTTGACCACTGTGGCCTTATAATAAGTTTTAAATTCAGGAGGTGTTAATCCTCCCACTTCATTCTTCTTTTATAGAATGCTTAGCTATCTGGTACCTCTTTCCCTTCCAGACAAATTTGGAAACCAGCTTTTCCAAGTCTTCAAAGTAGGTTGTTGGAATTCTAATTGATACTTCATTGAATCTGTAGATCAATTTAGGTAGAACTGACATCTTAACTATATTTAACTTTTCTATCCATGAGCAGGGAGTGTCTTACCATCTATTTATGTCTTCTTTGATTTCTTTAAGCAATGCTATATAGTTTTCTGTGTATACGTACTTTATGTTCCTAGTTTAGTTCATTCTTAGATACTTGATTTTTTTAGTTGCTATCTTGAATCGAATTTTTTCCTTAACTGACTCTTTGGTTAGGTTATTGCTAGTGTATAGAAGCATTACTGATTTTTGCCACCTTGCTGAATTTATTAGCTCAAGTAACTTTGTTGTAGATTTCTCAGAATTTTCACAGTATAGTATCATGTCATCTGCAAATAATGAAAGTTTTACTTCCTTCCTTCCAATCTGAAAGCTTTTCATTTTGTTTTCCTCCCTGATGGCTCTAGCTAGAACTTGTAATACAATGTTGAATAATAATGGTGACAGAGGGTGTCCTTGTCTCATTCCCAATCTTAGGAGGAAAGTTTTTAGTCTCTCTGTACTGAGTACAATGCTGGTTATTGGTTTTTCATATATGCCCTTTATCATATTGATGAATTTACCTTTGATTCCTATCTTTTGAAGTGTATTTATCAAAAAAAGATGTTGAATTTTGTCAAATGCTTTTTCAGCATCAATGGAGATGATCATGTGATTTCTCTCTTTCAATTTGTTAATGTGCTGTATTACATTAATTGATTTTCTTGTGCTGAACTATCTTTGCATTCCTGGTATAAACCCAAAATATTCATGGTGTATATTTTTTTTAATGTGTTGTCGGATTCAATTTGCTAGTATTTTGTTGAGAATTTTTGCATCTATGTTCATACGGAAGATTGGCCTGTAGTTTTCCTTTCTTATAGCATCTGTGTTAGTTAGATTCAGTTGTCAACTTGGCCAGGTGAGCATACCTAATCTTGTTGCTGCAGACATAAGCCAATGGTACATGAACCTCATCTGTTGCCAATTACATCTGCAGTTGGCTAGGAGGGTGTCTGCTGCAATGAGTGACGTTTGACTTAATTGGCTGGTGCTTAAATGAGAGAACGCAATGTAGCACAGTCTAAGCAGCTCCTCATTCTTCACCTCAACACTTGCAGCTCAGCCCAGGCCTTTGGAGATGCAGAAAGAAGTCACCCCAGGGAAAGTTGTTGGAACCCAGGGGCCTGGAAAGAAGACCATCAGAGACCATCCTGTGCCTTCCACGTAAGAAAGAACCTCAGAGGAAAGTTAGCTGCCTTTCCTCTGAAGAACCAACAAAATAAATCCCCTTTTATTAAAATCCAATCCATCTCTGGTGTGTTGCATTCTGGCAGCTAGCAAACTAGAACAGCATCTTTACCCGGTTTTGGTATTAAAGTGATGTTAGCTTCATAAAATGAGCTAGGTAATATTCCTTTTTCCTCAACATTTTAGAAAAGTTTGAGCAGGATTGGTGTTAGTTCTTTCCAGAATTTTGATAAAATTCCCCTGTGCAGCCATCTGGCCCTGGGCTTTTCTTTGTAGGAAGATTTTTGATGATTAATTGAATCTTTTTATTTGTGATTGGTTTGTTAAGATCTTCTATTTATTCCTGAGTCTGTGTAGCTTATTTGTGTGTTTTCAGGAATTTATTTGTCTATTTAATCTAAGTAGTCTAGTTTGATGGTATATAGTTGTTCATAATATCATCTTATGATTTTTTTAAAATTTCTTCAGTGTCTGTGGTAACAACCCCCTTCCCATTTCTAATTTTGTTTATTTGCATCCTCTCTTTTTTTCATTGTTAGCCTTGTTACTGACCCATTGATTTCATTGATTTTCTCAAAGAACCAAGTTTTGGTTGATTCTTTCTATTGCTCTTTTGTTATCCCCAATCATTTAAATCTGCTTTAATCTTTGCTATTTGTCTTTTATTTGCTTTGGGGTTAATTGGATGTTCTTTCTCAAGTTCCTCCAGGTGAGCAGTTAGTCCTTAATTTTTGCTCTTTCTTGTATTTTTTGTCTCATTTGTTTGTTTGTTTGTTTTGTTTTGCTTTGGTAGGCACCAGGAAATGAGCCCGGGTCTCCAGCATGGCAGGCAGGAACTCTGCCTGCAGAGCCACCATGGCCCACCCTTTCTTGTCTTTTAATAAAGGCATTTAGGGCAGTAAATTTCCCTCTCAGCACAGCCTTTGCCATATCCCATAAGTTCTGATATGTTGTATTCTTGTTTTCATTCATCTCCAGATAGCTACTGATTTCTCTAGCAATTTCTACTTTGACCCACTTGTTGTTTAAGAGTGTGTTATTTAATCTCTGTATATTTGTGAATGTTCTCATTCTTCGGTGGTTATTGATATCCAGCTTCATTCTATTGTGATCTGAGAAAGTGCTTTGTATAATTTCAATGGTTTTAAATTTATAACGACCTGTTTTGTGTCCCAGCATATGATCTATCCTGGAGAATGTTCCATGAGCTCTAGAGAAGACTGTATATCCCAGTGTTTTTGGGGTGTAATGACCTATAGCTGTCTGTTATCTGTTAGGTCTAATTCATTTATCAAGTTGTTTAACTTCTCTATTTCCTCGTTGATCTCTGTCTGGTAGTTCTGTATATTGAGGAGAGTGGTATGTTGACGTCTCCTACTATTGAAACATCTCTCACTCACTTCAGCTTTGCCAATGTCTGTCTCATGTACTTTGGAGCTCCTTGTCTGGGAGCATAACTGGTGAATTGATCCTTTAATTAGTATATGGTGCCCTTCTTTGTCTCTTATGATGTCTTTACTTTTAAAGTCTATTTTGTCCAATATTAGTATAGCTACTCCTGCTCTCTTTTGGTTATAGTTTGAATGGAACGTCTTTTTTCCATCCTTTCACTTTCAATCTATTTATAACCTTGTGTCTAAGATGAGTCTCTTGCAAGCAGCATATAGCTGGATTATGTTTCTTAATTCATTCTGCCAATCTGTATCTTTTAATTGGTAAGTTTAGTCCATTAACATTAAAAGCTATTACTGAAAAGGCATTTCTTGAATCTACCATCTCATCTTTTGGAGTTTTTGTCAGATCTATATATTCTTTTCCCTCTTTCTCTTTTTATCCTATAAGTTACCCTTAGTGGTACTCTCAAATTCAAAGCCCTCCTCCAGACCTCCCTCACCTGTCTTTTTTTTTTTTTTCACCTGGCAGAACTCCCTTTAGTATTTCTTGTAGGGCCAGTCTCTTTTTGATAAATTCTTTCAGGATTTGTTTGTTTGTGGAAAATTTAATCTCTCCCTCAGTTTTGATGGATAATTGGGCTGGGTAAAGAAATCTTGGCTGGAAGTTTTTCTCTTTCAGGATCTCAAAATATCATACCACTGCCTTCTTGCCTCCATAGTGCCAGTGAGAAGTCTGAACTCAGTCTTATGTTGTTTCCTTTGCAAGTAGTAGATTGTTTTTCTCTTGCCTCTTTCAGGATTTTCTACTTCTCTTCAACATTTGGCAGACTGCTTAGTAGGTGTCTTGGGGAAGGCCTATTTGATTTACTCTATTTGGAGTTCGTTGGGCTTCTTTGATTTGCATATTTATCTCCTTTATAAGGGTTGTATAGTTTTCCCCCATTATATCCTCAACTAATCTTCCTAACTCTTTACTCTTCCCTTCTCCTTCTGTGACACCAATGATTGTTAATATTTGTGTGCTTTGTTTTGTCCCTTATTTCTCTGAATTCCAATTCAAAATTTTCCATCTTTTTGCCATTTGTTGTTTCGAGTGCTCAAAATCAATTTTTTCTTGTCCTCTAGTTCACTTATTTTTTCTTCTGCCTCTTCAAATCTGCTGTTGTGTGTCTCTCATATATTTTTTATTTGGTCTACAGCACCTTTAATTGCTGTGATATCTGCTATTTTTCTATTTATTCTTTCAAATTCCTTTTTATGTTCTTCTAGTTTCTTCTTGCTCTCTTTATGCCATTAGCCATCCCATTGATTTTATTTAGTAGAGTTATTTGAACATATTTGATTGGTTGTTCCAAAGTCTGTGTCTCCTTCAGTGTTTTAATTTGGTCATTAGGCTAGGATATATCTGTCTAAATCTTGATATGCTTCGTGATCTTCTGTTGCTTTTAAGGCATATAAATATATTGATAGGATTACCTTGGAAGTTGATTTCCTCCAGTAGTCTAAAGCTTTGTTTTTGCAGGATGGATGTGGGGCAGGATGTGGGGGTGGGGTGGGGCACAACAGACCAGTGATGGATGGTGGCATAAGTATAAGCATGGAATGGGGATGCTATACTGGTGTCTGTGAGTGTGGGGTGTGGGTTGCAGGGTTGTAAGGTGCGATGTGGGGCCTGTGGGGGTGGGGTGTAGCTCAGGCAGGCCTTGGAGTGCAGGGATAGCGTTTGGTGTGGAAGACACAGAAGTAAGGCTCAGCGGAGGTGGATGGAGGTTGGTGTGCAGGCACTATGTGGGTGAGTGTGTGGAGTGTGGGGGTTGTGGGTATCAGGGCATAGGGTACTGGGTACAGTGGTCAGGGCACAGTGAGGGCAGGGCATGGGTGTGTTCTTGTGCAGGGGGAGGGGTTCAGGGGTGCTGGGATATAGATGCACGAGTGTAAAGGTGTGATGCACAGTTGTGGGAATTGCAGAACATGCTTTGGGGCATGTGATGTTGGGCCCTGGCATAGGCACACAGGTGTGGGGGGAATGTGGGTTGGGGTTAGGTTGCATGTGTGTGCAGAGCAAGAGCCATGTAGCACAGATGTGTATGTGAGCACCTGCCAGATGTGGGAGCAGGGTGCTTGTGCCAGGGGAGTGGGGCAGGGTTGTGCACATGTGCAGTGCAAGAAGTTGAGGGGCAGAAGTCAAGAGGTCAGTGCACAGATGCATGGGTACCCAACAGTAAGTATGTGACTGTGTAAATGCCTGAGTCTGGGGTCAGGGCCCTGGTGTGAACATGCATAGAGCTCAGGGGCAACAGGCTGACATGCGTCTGCATGGACCAGGGGTGGCTGTGGCCTGGGCATGAAAGTGAGCACCCATAACCCCAATGTGCTACAGCAGCCAGGGAGGGGGAGGTGGGAGTCGAGGGGCTGGGCGCGGGTGTCTGGAACTGCAGGGTGAGACTGTGAGCTTGCGTGGGAGATATGGGTCTGGTTGTGGAAGGTGTGCATGCATGCACAGGGTGTGGGTGTCGGGCAGGTTGCACAGGGGGTACCGGATTCAGGGTGGGGGCACTTGGAGTATGGTGGGGGGGTGTCAGGGTTGAGGTGTGGGGGGTGTGGGGGGAATCTCAGGTTGGGGGCAGAATGTAGAAGGGTAGTGCATTCAAGAAATACCTCTTGGCTTACTTCTTTGTCCCAGTTTCCGTCGGTGCACTCCTGAGAGTGTTGGGCTTCTGTTTTGAAAGGGGTGCGTGAGGCTGTTTGCACTAGCTGGATAGTCTCCAGTTCTCTGTCTCAGTTCTTCAGCTTTCACAATCAGGGCCTCCTTATTGATGTAGAAGACCTTCCCAGGTCACCCACACCCTGGCATCGCCATCCCAGTTGCCTTCTTGTTCACTTCTCTAGCTGTTCCTTGGAACAGGGGTGAACTCGACCTATCCTACTTGGCCATCTTCCAAGCGCTCCTGTGAATTTGTTTTTATACATTTTCTACAATAAGCACATACTCTTCGCCATCAGAAAAAGGTGTAAATGCTACAAAGCCTATTTAAAATAAAATAAAATGAACTCATTTCTTGATGTGTCTTTTTTATTTGCCTTCCAGTTTTGTCAACATTATTCTGCATAATTGGAAAATAGATCCAATCTCATAATAAATGCTTCAAATGTTTGAGATAGGAAAATATCATCATCGAGAATGTAAAGTTATATTTCTGCAATGGTTTTCTTTATTAAGATGTATCATGCTGAGGGAGGAAAGCTATAAACAAAAAAAGCAGCAAAAATATATGTAGGTCAGAGGCAGTAAGAGAACATCCATTAATCATTTCATGGTACCTGTCTATCTTTTCAAAGTAGCCACACAATTTCAAGGGCAAGCATTTAACAGAAATATTTGTGAGTATCCTGGGAGACTTTAAAAGATCCTTTGGACTTTGCTACCAAATTCACTTCCATTGTACTCCTGCTTGGTACAAGTCCTGGGTGGGTATTGAAAATGCAAAAATCATATTGATCTCATAGGTTCCTACCTTAGGAAGCCAGGAGTAAAGTTAGATAATCAAGGCCAATATATAAAAATTGAATATACTCAGCTTTGCACTAATAGATAATGTCCTTCCTGGTCCACACAGTAATTGCTGCAGGAAAATATAAGAAGGAAGGCTGAATACATGTTGCATAGGTGAGTGGTGAGTGCTAAGAGGCTGGTGGGAGAGGGTGTCCTAAGACAGGGTGAGAGCTTCCCACAGGCATAAATAAATGCTAAGGAACTATGGCCAGAGTGAGGGGAAAGAGCATGCTAGAGGAGCTGGAGATATTGCTTAAGGCTCTAAATTCAAGGCTATAGTATTTTTATTTTCCCTTATAGACAACAGAGAAACTTTGAAGGATTTTGAAAAACAGATTGATATGATAGAAATTGTTGGGGTTTTCTTTTTGGTAGATAAGTTCTAGGTTTTCAGAAAAATCATGCAGAAAATAGAATTCCCATTACCCTCATTATTAGCACCTTTAATTAATGTGATACACTTGGTTACAATTGTTGAAAGAACATTATTGTACCATTAACTGTAGTCCATGGTTTGCATTATGGTCACACAGTCCTATGACTTCTTTTCATCTAATAACATAAAAATTGTGTTTTTAGAACTGATTTGCTTTGCAGCTAATTGTCTATGGAATTATCCACCTCCATTAGCCTGTCAGCCTTGTGTTTGGTTGACTGCTGTCATGGGATTCAGGGTTGTTGTTCGACTCTCTGGAATCATTGAACAAATCAGAAAAGGGCAGTTCCTCTAGGAGGACCGAGCCCTGTGGGGCCAAAGCTTGTGAGCAGACAGTACCTCAGTGAGAAAGAGCACAATGTGCTACTTCCTTCAAGAAGAAACGGGTCACAGCGTGGTAAGCAAAGTATGCTAAAGTTCAGCCCCACTTGCCCCTCCCCCAGGCACCTTCATGCAGTGCATAACCCACACAATGTTAGGTGGGGACCCTGAGGGTCCATACGAGGACCAGTTCAGAGATGATCAGATTAGGCACTGGACTGGGTTCATGGCATTTGGATTGGAAAGAAAGGGATAGGTCTAAAAGACACATTTTCGTGCACTCTAACTGGAATGGCTGCTCTGAAAGATCTTGGGAATTATTTACAAAAGTTGCTCTAACAAATCTGTTCTACTGAGTTCCTCAGTGGTGACACTGCCAGAAAAGTCTGCTCTCAAAATCTTGTTCCAAGGCACTGGTGTCTCTCAGTGGATGGACCCCCCTTTCCTCCAGGTTCAATTGATAATGTTTGAACATGAGAACTTACCCAAGGAAGCTTTGTTTTTTCAGCTGAGTACTTAGCTTAAAATCTGTTAGGCCAAATACCAATAAATGTGACTCCCTAGGAAAGTTTAAAAAAAAAAAAAAAAAAAGAAACGATAGTCCCGGTGCTCTCTTGGTAAGAAGTTGTGAAGGGTGCTGAACAACTGGTGGTAATAAATGCCTTTGGTGGTGGAAGAGAAAGGAAAGGAAGGTAAATCAGGGAGTTTGCATTCTTCTTAGATGTTTCTGAGATATTCATGAAGAGCAGTCTTTCCAAAGTAAGTTCATCCAAACCCCTAGACCTCTCAATATATGATACTTCTCTTCTTCATGGCACTGCTGGTTGGTCTATCTCTGTCTCCTCCATTGGCTCTTCCTCCCCCTCAAAACCTCATTGGTGAATTTCGTCCTGGTTTGTTCCTGGACTTTATTTTTCACTCACTCTACATGCACCACCTAACAGTCCCATCTACTCTTATGACTTGAAATGCCATAGCTGCAGTGACTTGCTGAGGGCTTCCAGACCTCAGACCCTACATGTCTTGACCACTTGACGTTTCCATTTAGATATCTCAATGACTTCTCAAAATCAATATGTGCCAAACCCAACTGATTAGTTTTCAATTTTTATCATAGAATATATCTTCAAAGTACAAAGTGAGATATTCAAAGGTATAAAAAGAAAAAGTTAAACTCTACACCACCCCTATATTTGCACACACACATTTAAGTTTTGTGTTGTTTCTTTTTACAAAAGTAGGATGACATTATATATACTTCTCTGCTTTCTAATAACATAGTGTGGAAATTCCCACCCCTGCCCCCAACATCCTGGTTTACTGCCATATGTATATTCTAAAAATATCTATGTAATATTCCATAGCATGTATGCCCCATTGAGTAAATTTACTCATTTTATGGTTATTCCCTTTATTTTGAGGTCTCTGCCTGGAAACAATCCTGCAATAACATCATATATATATATACATATATATGTGTGTATAGACATACTTACACACATATATATACATAATATGCATATGTAGATATATGCATATAGATAATAGGCATCCTTTCATACCATGCTGTCATGGTCAGGTTCATGTGTCAACTTGGCCAGGTGGTGGTGCCTGGTCTTTGGTGAGGCAAGTGCTGGCCTGTCTGTTGCTATGAGAATATTTCATGAACTTAAATCATGATTACATTGGCTGCATCAACAGCTGACTGTGTTTGTAATCAGCTAAGGGGAGTGTCTTCTGCAATGAGTGATGGTTAATCTAATCACCAGAAGGTTGTTAAGGAGGATTCAGAAGAGACAGTCACTCTTCCTGCTTCGCCAGTGAGCCTCTCCTGTGGAGTTCATCCAGATGCTTCATTGAAGTCACCAATTTCACAGCCTGCCCTATGGATTTTGGACTTTTCCATTCCCTGGTTGTCCAGCTAGCTTCTTCTAAAAGTCCATTGAGGAACTTCATCTGAGTTACCAGCTTGTGGCCTGCCCAACAGACATTGGACTCTACATTCCCACATGAGACACTTTTATAAATTTTGTGTCTACAGATATCTCCTGCTGAGTCTGCTTCTCTAGAGAACCCTAGCTAATACACATGCTTTTATTTATTTATGTGGACTAGATTCCCAAAGCAGAATTTTTAGATGAAAGGGCATAGTTAAAATGTCATCATATTACCAATTTAATTTCAAAACAAGCTCTAAGAATGAGTAGTTCTACAAGCAATGTATTAAAAGATTTCCCTGAAACATTGACAGCATTGGCTGTGAATGGTTTTTAATATTTGCTGATAAAAGAATGAAAAATGGTATCTCGTGTTAATTTGCATTTCCCTATTAGTGAGGCTGAGAGATTTTTATGGGTTTATTGCCATTTAAATTCTTGTGCTGACAACTATCTATTAGTATCCTTTGCCCATTTTTTATTGAGTTGTCTGTCCTATCAATTCATGAGACCCACTTGCCCTTCAGGGACATTAATCTTTGGATTGTCATATCTACTACAAAGTTTTTCACAGTCAAAATGTGTTCTTCGTGTTTATATTAAAATGTTATCATGCCTTTTACTTTTCATTTTTATGTAGATAAATATATGTATTTCCTTTTCCTTTCACACATCTTGACTTTAGATCTTGCATAGGAAGGGCTCCCCCACAAAAGACTACAAAATTCTCCATAATTTTTCCTGATAGTTTTGTTTAAACTTTTTATCTTGAGATAATTTTAGATTGACATGCATTTAGAAGAAACAATACAAAGAGAACCCTTGGATGTTTATCCAGTTTGCAGTGGTAACATCTTGGAAAACTATAATACATCACAGCAGACACATTAACCTCGATATAGTGAAGGCACAGAATTTTTCATAACCTCAAGGGTTCCTCATGTTGTTTTTCTATAGTCATAACCACCTCTCTCTGCTTTCTCCCCACCTCCTTTCTGAGCCTCTGGCAATTGCTAATATATTTTCCATGTCTTTATTTTGCCACTTCAAGAATGCTATGTAAATGGAATTTTTCAATATTAACTTTTGGGGATTGACTTTTTGAGTCAGTCTAACTCTCTGGAAATTCATCCAAATGGTTGCATGTATCAATAGTTCACTCATTTTTATTGCTGAATAATGTTCCATGGTATGCATGTACGACAGTTCATTTAACCATTTATCCCTTGAGAGACACATGAGTTGTTTTCAGTTTGGAGCTATTACAAATAAAGCTGCTATGAAAATTGGTGCATAGTTTTTTTGGGAGAACGTGTCATCGTGTCTCTAGGATAAATACCAAGGAATAGGATTGTTGGGTTTCATGTTAGGTCATTTAAAAAAAATACCAGTCTTTTCCAGAATGACTTTACCATTTTACATTCCCACTTGCAATGAACAAGTGATGCAGTTCCTCAGCATCCTTGTCAGCATTTGGTGTTGTCACTATTTTTTATTTTAGACATTCTGATAAGTATGTAGTGAGAGTTCATCGCAGTTTTAATTTGCATTTCCCTAATGACTGATATGTTGAACATCTTTCATGTGCTTATTTTCCATCTGTATATCCTTTTTGGTGAAATGTCTGTGCATGTTTTTTGCACATTTTTAAATAGGGTTGTTTTGTTTTCTTACTGTTGAGTTTTGAGTGTTCTATATATCCTAACATACTAGTCCTTTGTTGGAGTTGTAGTTTGCAAATATTTTTCCCCAGTTTGTCTTTTCACTGCCTTTATGGGGACTTTCTCAGAGTAATGTTTTTAAATTTAGTGAAGTTCAATGTATCACTTTTTCCTTTGAAATGACATGCTTTTAGCATTGACTCTAAGTACTTTGCATAGTCCTAGGTCATGAAGATTTTCTCTTACTTTTTTTCTAAAAGTGTTATAGTTTTATATTTTACTTTTAAATCTAGGTTCCAGTTTTGGATTAAATTTCTGATAATGTATGAGGTTCAGATTAAGGTCTTTTTTTTTTTTTTTTTTTTGCCCCTGATGCTCCTGCACCATTTGTTGAAAAGGGCATACTTCTTCAATTGAATTGTTTTTGCACCTTTGTCAAAAATTAATTGGTCATATTTATGTGCATCTATTTCTAGGTTTTCTTTTTAGGTCTATTTTTTTTTTTACAGCTGAGGAAGTTTATTGAACTTTGTATTTAGAACAGATGTTTTATCAGAACTCTGATTAATCTCTGAATGTGATAATAACCAGACTGAACCATGAAGCAGTTTATAAAAATGAGAACCTTAAGAGTAAACAATATTTAGGCACTCCTACTTCTAAAACATATATAGAACATAGGACATTTTTGGAAGAGGAAAATTTGCCCTGAGGACAGCAAGTTCAAAGCTGGATTTGGTAGCTGTGGAGAAAAAGAACAGCATAGTCCTAAAGTGGAACCAAGCCTTCCCGGCAGTGTCACTGGAGGTCAGGAGGCCATGGAGCAAAGGAGGCTGGCCCTAAACCGGTCAAACTGGTGCAAAATCCAAGAGTAAATGCTTTCTGTTATTAGGTGTGCAATGAAGTTTTCCTTTACTGATGCAAATTCTTGCTATAAATTAAACTTCTACTATGTCTTATCTTTAGTGTGTTAGAGGCTACCTGTTAAGTTGATTTGGTCTAATTTTCTAGAGCAAATTTTTTTTATTTTTTTATTTTTTTTTATTTTTTTATTTTTTTTATTAATTAAAAAAGAATTAACAAAACAATTAGAAATCATTCCATTCTACATGTACAATCAGTAATTCTTAATAACATCACATAGTTGCATATTCATCATTTCTTAGTACATTTGCATCGATTTAGAAAAAGAAATAAAAAGACAACAGAATAAGAATTAAAACGATAATAGAGAGAAAAAAAAACCTATACCTCACATGCAGCTTCATTCAATGTTTTAACATAATTGCATTACAATTAGGTAGTATTGTGCTGTCCATTTCTGAGTTTTTATATCCAGTCCTGTTGCACAGTCTGTATCCCTTCAGCTCCAATTACCCCTTCTCTTTTCTTTTTTTTTAATTAATGGAATAAATGAAATTAACCCAACATTTAGAAATCATACCATTCTACATATGCAATCAGTAATTCTTAACATCATCACATAGATGCATGATCATCATTTCTTAGTACATTTGCATCGGTTTAGAAGAACTAGCAACACAACCAAAAAAGATATAGAATGTTAATATAGAGAAAAAAGTAAAAGTAATAATAGTAAAAACAAAACAAAACAAAACAAAAACCTATAGCTCAAATGCAGCTTCATTCAGTTTTTTAACATGATTACTTTACAATTAGGTATTATTGTGCTGTCCATTTTTGAGTTTTTGTATCTAGTCCTGTTGCACAGTCTGTATTTCTTCAGCTCCAATTGCCCATCATCTTACCCTGTTTCTACCTCCTGCTGGACTCTGTTACCAATGACATATTCCAAATTTATTCTTGAATGTCTGTTCACATCAGTGGGACCATACAGTATTTGTCCTTTAGTTTTTGGCTAGACTCACTCAGCATAATGTTCTCTAGGTCCATCCATGTTATTACATGCTTCATAAGTTTATCCTGTATTAAAGCTGCATAATATTCCATTGTATGTATATACCACAGTTTGTTTAGCCACTCTTCTGTTGATGGAGATTTTGGCTGTTTCCATCTCTTTGCAATTGTAAATAGTGCTGCTATAAACATTGGTGTGCAAATGTCCGTTTGTGTCTTTGCCCTTAAGTCCTTTGAGTAGATTCCCAGCAATGGTATTGCTGGGTCATATGGAAATTCTATATTCAGCTTTTTGAGGAACCGCCAAACTGCCTTCCACAGTGGTTGCACCATTTGACATTCCCACCAACAGTGGATAAGTGTGCCTCTTTCTCCGCATCCTCTCCAGCACTTGTCATTTTCTGTTTTGTTGATAATGGCCATTCTGGTGGGTGTAAGATGATATCTCATTGTGGTTTTGATTTGCATTTCTCTAATGGCCAGGGACATTGAGCATCTCTTCATGTGCCTTTTGGCCATTTGTATTTCCTCTTCTGGTAGGTGTCTGTTCAAGTCTTTTTCCCATTTTGTAATTGGGTTGGCTGTCTTTTTGTTGTTGAGATGAACAATCTCTTTATAAATTCTGGATACTAGACCTTTATCTGATATGTCATTTCCAAATATTGTCTCCCATTGTGTAGGCTGTCTTTCTACTTTCTTGATGAAGTTCTTTGATGCACAAAAGTGTTTAATTTTGAGGAGCTCCCATTTATTTATTTCCTTCCTCAGTGTTCTTGCTTTAGGTTTAAGGTCCATAAAACTGCCTCCAGTTGTAAGATTCATAAGATATCTCCCAATATTTTCCTCTAACTGTTTTATGGTCTTAGACCTAATGTTTAGATCTTTGATCCATTTTGAGTTAACTTTTGTATAGGGTGTGAGAGATGGGTCTTCTTTCATTCTTTTGCATATGGATATCCAGTTCTCTAGGCACCATTTATTGAAGAGACTGTTCTGTCCCAGGTGAGTTGGCTTGACTGCCTTATCAAAGATCAAATGTCCATAGATGAGAGGGTCTATATCTGAGCACTCTATTCGATTCCATTGGTCGATATATCTATCTTTATGCCAATACCATGCTGTTTTGACCACTGTGGCTTCATAATATGCCTTAAAGTCAGGCAGTGCAAGACCTCCAGCTTCGTTTTTTTTCCTCAAGATGTTTTTAGCAATTCGGGGCACCCTGCCCTTCCAGATAAATTTGCTTATTGGTTTTTCTATTTCTGAAAAATAAGTTGTTGGGATTTTGATTGGTATTGCATTGAATCTGTAAATCAATTTAGGTAGGATTGACATCTTAACTATATTTAGTCTTCCAATCCATGAACACAGTATGCCCTTCCATCTATTTAGGTCTTCTGTGATTTCTTTTAGCAGTTTTTTGTAGTTTTCTTTATATAGGTTTTTTGTCTCTTTAGTTAAATTTATTCCTAAGTATTTTATTCTTTTAGTTGCAATTGTAAATGGGATTCGTTTCTTGATTTCCCCCTCAGCTTGTTCATTACTAGAGTATAGAAACACTACAGATTTTTGAATGTTGATCTTGTAACCGGCTACTTTGCTGTACTCATTTATTAGCTCTAGTAGTTTTGTTGTGGATTTTTCAGGGTTTTCGACATATAGTATCATATCGTCCGCAAACAGTGATAGTTTTACTTCTTCCTTTCCAATTTTGATGCCTTGTATTTCTTTTCCTTGTCTAATTGCTCTGGCTAGAACCTCCAACACAATGTTGAATAATAGTGGTGATAGTGGACATCCTTGTCTTGTTCCTGATCTTAGGGGGAAAGTTTTTAATTTTTCCCCATTGAGGATGATATTAGCTGTGGGTTTTTCATATATTCCCTCTATCATTTTAAGGTAGTTCCCTTGTATTCCCATCTTTTGAAGTGTTTTCAACAGGAAAGAATGTTGAATCTTGTCAAATGCCTTCTCTGCATCAATTGAGATGATCATGTGATTTTTCTGCTTTGATTTGTTGATATGGTGTATTACATTAATTGATTTTCTTATGTTGAACCATCCTTGCATACCTGGGATGAATCCTACTTGGTCATGATGTATAATTCTTTTAATGTGTTGTTGGATACAATTTGCTAGAATTTTATTGAGGATTTTTGCATCTATATTCATTAGAGAGATTGGTCTGTAGTTTTCTTTTTTTGTAATATCTTTGCCTGGTTTTGGTATGAGGGTGATGTTGCCTTCATAGAATGAATTAGGTAGTTTTCCCTCCACTTCAATTTTTTTGAAGAGTTTGAGGAGAGTTGGTACTAATTCTTTCTGGAATGTTTGGTAGAATTCACATGTGAAGCCATCTGGTCCTGGACTTTTCTTTTTAGGAAGATTTTGAATGACTAATTCAATTTCTTTGCTTGTGATTGGTTTGTTGAGGTCATCTATTTCTTCTTGAGTCAAAGTTGGTTGTTCATGTCTTTCCAGGAACCCGTCCATTTCATCTAAATTGTTGTATTTATTAGCATAAAGTTGTTCATAGTATCCTGTTATTACCTCCTTTATTTCTGTGAGGTCAGTAGTTATGTCTCCTCTTCCATTTCTGATCTTATTTATTTGCATCCTCCTCTTCTTCTTTTTGTCAATCTTGATAAGGGCCCATCAATCTTATTGATTTTCTCATAGAACCAACTTCTGGTTTTATTGATTTTCTCTATTGTTTTCATGTTCTCAATTTCATTTATTTCTGCTCTAATCTTTGTTATTTCTTTCCTTTTGCTCGCTTTGGGATTAGTTTGCTGTTCTTTCTCCAGTTCTTCCAAGTGAACAGTTAATTCCTGCATTTTTGCCTTTTCTTCTTTTCTGATATAGGCATTTAGGGCAATAAATTTCCCTCTTAGCACTGCCTTTGCTGCGTCCCATAAGTTTTGATATGTTGTGTTTTCATTTTCATTCACCTCGAGGTATTTACTAATTTCTCTTGCAATTTCTTCTTTGACCCACTCGTTGTTTAAGAGTGTGTTGTTGAGCCTCCCCGTATTTGTGAATTTTCTGGCACTTTGCCTATTATTGATTTCCAACTTCATTCCTTTATGATCCGAGAAAGTGTTGTGTATGATTTCAATCTTTTTAAATTTGTTAAGACTTGCTTTGTGACCCAGCATATGGTCTATCTTTGAGAATGATCCATGAGCACTTGAGAAAAAGGTGTATCCTGCTGTTGTGGGATGTAATGTCCTATAAATGTCTGTTAAGTCTAGCTCATTTATAGTAATATTCAGATTCTCTATTTCTTTATTGATCCTCTGTCTAGATGTTCTGTCCATTGATGAGAGTGGTGAATTGAAGTCTCCAACTATTATGGTATATGTGTCTATTTCCCTTTTCAGTGTTTGCAGTGTATTCCTCACGTATTTTAGGGCATTCTGGTTTGGTGCGTAAATATTTATGATTGTTATGTCTTCTTGTTTAATTGTTCCTTTTATTAGTATATAGTGCCCTTCTTTGTCTCTTTTAACTGTTTTACATGAAGTCTAACTTGTTGGATATTAGTATAGCCACTCCTGCTCTTTTCTGGTTGTTATTTGCATGAAATATCTTTTCCCAACCTTTCACTTTCAACCTATGTTTATCTTTGGGTCTAAGATGTGTTTCCTGTAGACAGCATATAGAAGGATCCTGTTTTTTAATCCATTCTGCCAATCTATGTCTTTTGATTGGGGAATTCAGTCCATTAACATTTAGTGTTTTACTGTTTGGATAATATTTTCCTCTACCATTTTGCCTTTTGTATTATATATATCATATCTGATTTTCCTTCTTTCTACACTCTTCTCCATACCTCTCTCTTCTGCCTTTTTTTTTCTGACTCTAGTGCTCCCTTTAGTATTTCTTGCAGAGCTGGTCTCTTGATCACAAATTCTCTCAGTGACTTTTTGTCTGAAAATGTTTTAATTTCTCCCTCATTTTTGAAGGACAATTTTGCTGGATATAGGAGGTCTTGGTTGGCAGTTTTTCTCTTTTAGTAATTTAAATATATCATCCCACTGTCTTCTAGCCTCCATGGTTTCTGCTGAGAAATCTACACATAGTCTTATTGGGTTTCCCTTGTATGTGATGGATTGTTTTTCTCTTGCTGCTTTCAAGATCCTCTCTTTCTCTTTGACCTCTGACATTCTAACTAGTAAGTGTCTTGGAGAACGCCTATTTGGGTCTAATCTCTTTGGCGTGCGCTGTACTTCTTGGATCTGTAATTTCAGGTCTTTCATAAGAGTTGGGAAATTTTCAGTGATAATTTCTTCCATTAGTTTTTCTCCTCCTTTTCCCTTCTCTTCTCCTTCTGGGACACCTACAACACATGTATTTGTGCGGTTCATATTGTCCTTGAGTTCCCTGATACCCTGTTCAAATTTTTCCATTCTTTTCCCGATAGTTTCTGTTTGTTTTTGGAATTCAGATGTTCCATCCTCCAAATCACTAATTCTATCTTCTGTCTCTTTGAATCTATCATTGTAGGTATCCATTGTTTTTTCCATCTTTTCTACTTTGTCCTTCACTTCCATAAGTTCTGTGATTTGTTTTTTCAGTTTTTCTATTTCTTCTTTATGTTCAGCCCATGTCTTCTTCATGTCCTCCCTCAATTTATCGATTTCGTTTTTGAAGAGGTTTTCCATATCTGTTCGTATATTCAGCGTTAGTTGTCTCAGCTCCTGTATCTCATTTGAACTATTGGTTTGTTCCTTTGACTGGGCCATATTTTCAATCTTCTGAGTGTGGTCCATTATCTTCTGCTGGCGTCTGTGCATTTAGACAGATTTCCCTGGGTGTTGGATCCAAAAGTTTGGAAGATTTTTCTGTGAAATCTGTGGGTTCTGTTTTTCTTATCCTTCCCAGTAGGTCACGCTCGTGGCACACGTTTGTCTGCGGGTCCCACCAGTAAAAGGTGCTGTGGGTCCTTTAACTTTGGAAACTCTCGCCGTCCGGGAGGTTCACTAGCCGAAGAGGCTTGGAAGAGTGCCAGCCGGCCTGGGGTCTGAACGCGGGGAGGGTCGCTGGCCGCCGCAGCCTGGGAAAATGCCCGTCCGAATTTCCTAGTCAGCCTGGGGCGCCAAGCGTGGCGGGAGGATCCCAGCTGCAGCGGCCCACCCAGGAGAGTGCACCGTTCCCGGGGAGTCACGGGTTTGGAAGGGGCCCCTCCCCTTCACCATTCTCCGCGGCCTGGGGATTTCCGATCCAATTCTCTCAGTTGGTCCGGGGGGGCCGCACGTGGTATGGGCGCCAGCCGCTGCGGTTTGAGGGGACCGCCTGTCCAATTCTCCCAGCCGGCCCAGGAAGGGGGAAGGGAGTGACTCCGGCCGCTTGCTGCCCCGCCCGGTGAAGCCCGCGCCCCTCGGCGATCTCACCAGAGCGGGTTCTCTCAGCCAGTCAGCCGTTCCAGGATGGGGTATGCTGTCTTTTTTATCTCTGTTGTGGCTTTGGGAGCTGTTCTGTATCGTTTCTACTCCCTTAGTAGCTGTTCTGGAGGAGAAACTAAGATCCGCACGTCTTACTAAGCCGCCATCTTCTCCGGAAGTCCGATACTGTTTCTTGATGGTAATGTTGAGTTCTTCTATATCCTTGTGGATTTTTTGTCCAGTTATTTTATCAATTGTTGGAAGAAGTGTTTTGAGGTCTCCAACTGTAATGGTAGAGTCATCATTTCTCTTCTTAATTCTATCCAATTTTGTTTCACATTCTTGGCAGCTCTGTTGTTTTGTGCATATGCATTTAGGAAAGCTAAGTCTTCTTAGTGTAATTATTTAAAATCCTCTCTGTCCCTAGTGATTATATTTGCTCTGAAGTCTACTTTATCTACAATTAACAAGGTCACTCCTGCTTTCTTTTGTTAATGATTTAATAATACTAACCCTACTCAACCTACTTTTATTGTTATATTTGAAGTGATGTTTTTTAAATCTACTCTGTCTGCCTTTATTTAATTGGCATATTTAAGCCATGGACATTTAAAAAAATTTTTTATTTATGAAACAACCACATACAAACACAAATATTCTTACCATATGAACATTCCATTCTTGTTATATAATCAATAACTCACAATACCATCACATAGTTGTATATTTATCATCATGATTATTTCTTAGAACATTTTGCATCAATTCAGAAAAAGAAATAAAACAGAAAAAAATTCACACATACCATACCCCTTACCCCTCCCTTTCATTGATCACTAGCATTTTAATCTATTAAATTTATTTTAAAATTTGTTCTGCCTATTATTTGTTTATTTTTAATCCATATGTTTTACTCATCTGTCAATAAAGTAGATAAAAGGAGCATAGACACAAGGTTTTCACAGTCACACAGTCACATTGTGAAAGCTATATCATTGTGCAGTCATCTTAAGCCATGGACATTTAACGTAAGTATTGATATGTTAGAACTTTAGTCTGTCATTTTATTTTTTTGTTTTTGCTTGTCTTCTCTTTTTTTTAATCTGTTTTCTTTTGCCTGCCTTCTTATATGTTAAACATATTTTTAAATTTCAGCTTGATTTATCTGTTATGTTTTTTAGTGTATTTCTTTGTATAGTTTAAGTGGCTGCTCTAGATCTTATATACATTATTTATCACAGGCTTTTTGTGTCAACATTTTACTTGTTTGAGTGAGGTTCAGAAACCTTTCTTCTCCTTACATACTTTTACCTTCCTACTTAAAATATATCCTTTTTTTATATATTTAGAATCATGTCAGACAGTGTTTCAACAATCAAACATAATTTTAAAAACTCAAGAAGAGAAGAAAAATGTATTGTATTTACCCATACTGTTACCCTTTTATTCTTCCTTATTCCTTCCTGAATTCCAAGATTCCATCTTTTTTTATTATTATTACCTTCTGTTTAGAGAATTTCCTTTAGCCATAGGGCTGCTGGTGACAAATTCTCTTAATTTTCTTCATCAGAGAATGTCTTGATTTCCCTTTCACTCCTAAATTATTTTCACTGGATATAAAATTCTGGGTTGATAATTCTTTTCTTTCAGCACTTGAAAAAATTTATGCCAGTTTTTGCTTCTAGGGTTTCTGATGAGAAATCTTCTGTCATTTAAATTGTTTTTCCTGTTTCTTGTGTTGTTTCTTTCCACTGCTTTCAATTTTTTTTTCTCTGTCTTTAGTTGTGGTTAGTTTGATTAGGATGTGTCTTGGTATGGATTTCCTTGGATTTTTCCTGTGTGGGGTTTATTCAGCTTCATTCTCCTTGAATCTGAGGGTTCATGTCTTTTGCTAAATTTGGTAAGTTTTGTGGTGGCCCAGGGTCTGAACCCCTTCTTAAATGGGAATGAAGCCCCAAGCATATAACAGTCTGCATGACCAGGACCCCCACAAGAATATGGGTCCTAAAAACTCTGGCAGATTTGTGAAATGTTTTGCAACAGTTCAGGACAAGTAAATCGTAGCAAAAAGAAATGAGAGTGCCAAGTAGTGGCAGCAATAGCCTGGCCCCTTTTAGGAGCCTTATGTATGGCCACAGAGGCAGAACAGGCAGCAGAAACAACAGCCTGCCATCTAGAGGAAGAATTGAAGTTAGAAAGGAACAGATAGCTCAGTTAAGTGGACATACAAGTTGCCTAGCCAAGCACTTGTGTCATGTGGATGATCAATTAGAAACTTTAGTTTGAGGATATGCCCGAGTTTATGGTCTAAAACTACCCCAAGTTCAAGTCTGGAGAAAACTAACTAATCTGGGGTAGGACCCAAAAGCTTGGAATTCCATAGATTCTTCATCTCATGATGAAGAGAAGGGAAAGAAAGAAGTATGGGAAGTGGAGGAAGAGGAGTCACCCCAGCAAGTATGCCCTGAGCTACAGCAAAAATTAAAAATAGCACAGGAGTGACCTACCGAGGTGGACCCTCAGAATTTACAACCTCCTGAGCAGAAACTCCACATTACCATGACAGAGTATAACGTGGGAGAATTAGGTGATCTCAGACAGCATTATAGGCAGGAAGCCAGTGAGTCATTATCCTGTTGGCTTTTACAATTATGGAACACAGGAGCCAAGGAAATAATATTAACTGGAATGGAGATGAGAAAGCTAGTGTCTATTATGATGCACCCATCTCTACACCAGCACCTATATGCTGCCCAAAATTGTGAAGAAATGGTATCTTTGTTAGTTTACCTAGTAGCTGCATGCAAGCTGCCTGGGCCAATGAGGGCCAATATCAACTACCACTCCCCATTGGCAATCTGTAGAACTGCAAGATGTTTTTTAGGGACTTGGAACGAAACATGGAATATATTTTGAGTGTTTTGCACACCCCAACAATGAAATTTACACTGAGAATGAGACATCATCCTGCATACCACTCCTACTCACTTTTATGGACCCCTTATGTCCATTTTGAGTCCTCTAGTAGGACAACCTGTTTCTAGAGCTCTAAAGCTATAGCAGATCTCAGGGAATCAAAAGGGCTCTGGAAAAGAGAAGTAAGGACAGTAAGAAAGACTTCCTGAGAACACAACAGCATTAATCAGGTTTCATGTAAGCAAATACAGGTTTCTCTAATTGCCATGGGGACAGAACTAAAAACCTTAGATAAACAACCAAATGCTGTTTTAATTAATTTATGGAACAAATTACCCAAAGTAAAAAAAATTTACTAAAATGCATTCCCAAACAACTGAAGACGTAGCTAAATTAAGGACCTCCCTCTTCTAAAACATGAGAACCCTCCACACCCCTGGATGAACCTTTGCACCCCTCCCCTTTCCCCTCTCACTCTGGGGATGGGAAGGTCAAATCTCCTGAGTACAGACTATAACTAGGGACCCTGGAGATCAGAGACCACATATAGAATGAACTATTTACTGGTTCCCTACTAACAGAGAGTGTTAGCTCTAGTAGATACCAGAGCTGAATGTACTTTGATTTATGGAAATGTAGCCTAATTTAACAGACCCATGCTGGCCATAGATGGGTATGAGGGAAAGATCATTAGAGCCATACAGCATAATTTTATATTGAAACGTGGAAGATTGCCTCCTCAAAGGAATACACTGTATATGTTTCTGCTATACTCAAATATATATTAGGAATTGATCTCTTAAATTCCACATTACAAAATACCATAGGAGAATTCTGCCTTTGGTATAGAGTAGCAAAAGTGGCATTAAGGGGACAGGTGAAATGGCCCCCTGCAACCTTCAAGGATTATAGCCATTAAGCAATATAAGTTCCTGGGGGTACATCGAGAAATTTCTGCAGCCATTCGGGAACTAGAAAGGGTAGGAATATAAGTACCAACCTGTGGTAGTTAGATTCAGTTGTCAACTTGGCCAGGTGAAGGCACCTAGTTCTGTTGCTGTGGACATGAGCCAATGGTACGTGAACCTCATCTGTTGCTAATTACATCTGCAGTCGGCTAGGAGGTGTGCCTGCTGCAATGAATGATGTTTGACTTAATTGGCTGGTACTTAAATGAGAGAGTGCAAAATAGCACAGCCCAAGCAGATCAGCATACCTCATCCCAGCATTCACAGCTCAGCCCAGGCCTTTGGAGATGCAGAAAGGAATCACCCCAGGGAAAGTTGTTGGAACCCAGGAGCCTGGAGAGAAAGCCAGCAGAGATCATCCCGTGCTTTTGCACGTAAGGAAGAACCTCAGTGGAAAGTTAGCTGCCTTTCCTCTGAAGAACTAACAAAATAAATCCCTTTTATTAAAAGCCAATCCATCTCTGGTGTGTTGCATTCCAGCAGCTAGCACAAGAGAGCACAACCCACAGCCCCTTTAATAGCCCTGTGTGTCTAGTATGGAAACCTGACAGAATCTGGCACAGGACAGTAGATTACCATGAATTAAATAAAGTAATGCTGCCTTGGTATGCAGCAGGTCCAAACTTTGCATCTTTACTGTGAGAAATTAGCACTTATTTATGTCATCATCATTTTGTTTTAGATTTAGCTAATGCTTTTTTCAGTATTCCAAAAGATACAGCAGGTCAACCTACTTTTGCCTTCACCTGGGAAGGAAAACAAAAGACTTTCACTGTGCTCCTACAAGGCTATTTACATAGCACAACCATTTGCCATGGCCTGCTGGCAAAAGACTTGGCCGATTGGGATAAATCTAAATTTGTGACTTAATTTCATTATACTGATGCTGTTATGTCAACCAGTAATTCTCTTTCAGAACTAAAAGAAGTATCAAAGACCTTAATATCCCATCTTGAGAACCAGGGATGGGCAATCAACCATGATAAGCTACAAGGCTCCAGCTACTCTGTCAAATTCTTGGGTGTTATATGGTCGAGTAAGACAAAAACTATTCCTTCTGCAGTAATTGATAAAGTACAATGTTTTCCTATGCCCAATATGCCAAAGAAATTAGTGGTCTTTTTAGAACTTCTAGGATATTCCCCATATACTCAAATATTAAAATCCTTATGTTTGTTAATTAGAAAAGGCCATACCTGGGAATGGGATGACCCCCAGCAGGCTGCTTTTGGAGAAGTGAAAAAGTTAATAGCACAGACACAAGCACTAAAGCGGGTAGACCCTGATTCACCCTGTGAATTGGATGTGGCTAGCACCCACACTGGCTTCCGGTAGGGTTTGTGGCAAAGGCTATGTTCTGAAAGAATGCTGTTATGGTTCTGGTTAAAATTATGGAAAAGGGAAGAATTAAGATATAGTCCCTTACAGGGAGGGGCCAAGATGGCAGCTTAGCAATGTGCGCATTTTAGTTCGTCCTCCAGAACAACTACTAAGTAACCATAAATTGTACAGAACAGCTCCTGGAGCCATGTCAGTGACTGGACACACAGCGTACCCCAGTCTGGACCAGTTGGACCAGCTGCAAGCCTCCCCCAAACCGTGAGTTCCCCAAGCCTCAGTGGCCGGCGCCCAGCGCCCCTCCCCCACAGGCGGCTTCCCACTGGTCAAGGCAGAGGTCATTCAATGGGCCCACAGAAAAAGAGGAAAGGGGAAGAAACAGAGGTTTTAGTGGCTGTGTTTCTATGGAGACTTGGCAGCCTCTGGATTCAGCGGTGGGACTTCTGGGGCTGCAACTGCCCCAGGCATAGGCAGAAATGGGCTGCTTTCAGGGCTGTCTCCCACCTGTGCCTTCCCCAGGGGCAAGGTGAAGCCCAACTCAGGTGGAATCCCTCCCTCAAGGAATTCAGAAAACAGGGCTTGGCAATTTGAAGCCATTAAAACCAGCCTACAAACTCTCCTCCATCTCCACCACACCCCCAGCAGGAAGAGTCTTCCAAAGTTAAAAGTGCCACAACATCTTTTGCTGGTGCAACCCACAGGCAGACGTGCCACATACTGGGCAGGATAAGAAAAACAGAGCCCAGAGACTTCACAGGAAAGTCTTTTAACCTTCTGGGTCTCACCCTCAGGGAAAACTGATGCAGGTGACTCCTTCCCCCTGATAGGAGGCCAGTTTAGTCCGGGAAAACCTGGCTGGCATCTATAATACCTACGTAGACCCTCGTAAGGGTGGGGAGGGAAAAGGCACCTTACAAGCAGGGCAAGAAACAAGAAAACAAGAACTGAAAAATTATCCTCCTAAGCTAGAGGTCTGGAAAAAGCTGAACTGAAGGTCAAAGAACAGATAGACAACAAATTCATCTAGCAAGAAAACCCTAGGTAAGAGAAATGAAAGCAATCTCCAGAATAAACTAATTAAGGTAACTAAATGTCTAGACAACATCAAAAAATAACAAATCACACCAGGAAAATTGAAGATATGGCCCAGTCAAAGGAACAAACCAATAGTTCAAAGGAGATACAAGAGCTGAAACAACTAATTCAGAATATATGAACAGACATGAAAAACCTCATCAAAAACCAAATCGATGAATTGAGGGAGGATATGAAGAAGGCAAGGAATGAATGAAAAGAAGAAATGGAGTCTGAAAAAACAAATCACGGAACTTATGGGGATGAAAGATACAGTAGAAGAGATGAAAAAAACAATGGAAACCTACAATGGTAGATTTCAAGATTTACAGAGGTTAGGATTAGTGAACTGGAGGATGGAACATCTGAAATCCAACAAGGTACAGAAACTATAGGGGAAAAAATGGAAAAATATGAGCAGGGACTCAGGGAACTGAATCATAATATGAAGCGAACAAATATATGTGTTGTAGGTGTCCCAGAAGGAGAAGAGAAGGGAAAAGGAGGAGAAAAACTAATGGAAGAAATTATCACTGAAAATTTCCCAACTCTTATCAAAGACCTAAAATTACAGATCCAAGAAGTGCAGCATACCCCAAAGAGAATAGATCCAAATAGACGTTCTCCAAGACACTTACTAGTCAGAATGTCAGAAGTCAAAGAGAAAGAGAGATTCTTGAAAGCAGCAAGAGAAAAGCAATCCATCACATACAAGGGAAAGCCAATAAGACTATGTGTAGATTTCTCAGCAGAAACCATGGAGGCAAGAAGACAGTGGGATGATATATTTAAATTCCTAAAAGAGAAAAACTGCCAACCAAGAATTCTATACCCACAAATTGTCCTTCAAAAATGAGGGAGAAATTAAAAAATTTTCAGACAAAAAATCACTGAGAGAATTTGTGACCAAGAGACCAGCTCTGCAAGAAATACTAAAGGGAGCACTAGAGACAGATACACAAAGACAGAAGAGAGAGGTGTGGAGAAGAGTGCAGAAAGAAGGAAAATTAGATATGACATATAAAATACAAAAGGCAAAATGGTAGAGGAAAGTACTACCCAAACAGTAATAACACTAAATGTTAATGGATCGAACTCCCCAATCAAAAGACATAGACTGGCAGAATGGATTAAAAAACAGGATCCTTCTATATGCTGTCTACAGGAAACACATCTTAGACCCAAAGATAAACATAGGTTGAAAGTGAAAGGTTGGGAAAAGATATTTCATGCAAATAATAACCAGAAAAGAGCAGGAGTAGCTATACTAATATCCAACAAATTAACTTCAAATGCAAAACAGTTAAAAGAGACAAAGAAGGACACTATGTATTAATAAAAGGAACAATTCAACATGAAGACATAACAATCATAAATATTTATGCACCGAACCAGAATGCCCCAAAAAACATGAGGCAAACACTGCAAACACTGAAAAGGGAAATAGACACATCTACCACAATAGTTGGAGACTTCAATTCCCCACTCTCATCAATGGACAGAACATCTAGACAGAGGATCAATAAAGAAACAGAGAATTTGAATATTACAATAAATGAACTAGACTTAACAGATATTTATAGGACATTACACCCCAGAACAGCAGGATACACCTTTTTCTCAAGTGCTCATGGATCATTCTCAAAGATAGACCATATGCTGGGTCACAAAGCAAGTCTCAACAAATTTTAAAAGATTGAAATCATATAAAACACTTTCTCAGATCATAAGGGAATGAAGTTGGAAATCAATAATAGGCAAAGTGCCAGAAAATTCACAAATATGTGGAGGCTCAACAACACACTCTTAAACAACCAGTGGGTCAAGGAAGAAATTACAAGAGAAATCAGTAAATATCTCAAAGCAAATGAAAATGAAAACACAACATATCAAAACTTATGGGACGCAGCAAAGGCAGTGCTAAGTCAGAAATTTATTGCCCTAAATGCCTAAATCAAAAAAGAAGAAAGGGCAAAAATACAGGAATTAATTGTCCACTTGGAAAAACTGGAGAAAGAACAGCAAACTAACCCCAAAGCAAGCAAAAGGAAAGAAATAACAAAGATTAGAGCAGAAATAAATGAAATTGAGAACATGAAAACAATAGAGAAAATCAATAAAACCAGAAATTGGTTCTATGAGAAAATCAATAAGATTGATGGGCCCTTAGCAAGATTGACAAAAAGAAGAAGAGAGAGGATGCAAATAAATAAGATCAGAAATGGAAGAGGAGACATAACCACTGACCCCACAGAAATAAAGGAGGTAATAACAGGATACTATGAACAACTTTATGCCAATAAATACAACAATGTAGATGAAATGGACAACTTCCTAGAAAGGCATGAACAACCAACTTTGACACAAGAAGAAATAGATGACCTCAACAAACCAACCATAAGTAAAGAAATTGAATCAGTCATTAAAAAACTTCCCAAAAAGAAAAGTCCAGGATCAGATGGCTTCACATCTGAATTCTACCAAACATTCCAGAAAGAATTAGTACCGATCCTGTTCAAACTCTTCAAAAAAATTGAAGTGGAGGGAAAGTTACCTAATTCATTCTATGAAGCAAACTTCACCCTCATACCAAAACCAGGCAAAGATATTACAAAAAAAGAAAACTACAGACCAATATCTCTAATGAATATAGATGCAAAAATCCTCAACAAAATTCTAGCAAATTGAATCCAGCAACACATTAAAAGAATTATACATCATGACCAAGTAGGATTCATCCCAGGTATGCAAGGATGGTTCAATATAAGAAAATCAATTAATGTAATACACCATATCAACAAATCAAAGCAGAAAAATCACATGATCACCTCAATTGATGCAGAGAAGGCATTTGACAAGATTCAACATCCTTTCCTGTTGAAAACACTTCAAAGGATAGGAATACAAGGGAACTTCCTTAAAATTATAAAGGGAATATATAAAAAACCCACAGCCAATATCATCCTCAATGGGGAAAAATTAAAAACTTTCCCCCTAAGATCAGGAACAAGACAAGGATGTCCACTATCATCACTGTTATTCAACGTCGTGTTGGAAGTTCTAGCCAGAGCAATTAGACAATAAAAAGAAACACAAGGCATCAAAATTGGAAAGGAAGAAGTAAAACTATCACTGTTTGCAGATGATATGATACTATACGTCGAAAACCTGGAAAAATCCACAGCAAAACTACTAGAGCTAATAAATGAGTACAGCAAAGTAGCAGGTTACAAGATCAACATTCAAAAATCTGTAGTGTTTCTATACTCTAGCAATGAACAAGCTGAGGGGGAAATCAAGAAACAAATTCCATTTACAACTGCAACTAAAAGAATAAAATACTTAGGAATAAATTTAACTAAAGAGACAAAAGATCTATACAAAGAAAACTACAAGAAACTGTTAAAAGAAATCACAGAAGACCTAAATAGATGGAAGGGCATACCATGTTCATGGATTGGAAGACTAAATATAGTTAAGATGTCAATTCTACCTAAATTGATTTACAGATTCAATGCAGTACCAATCAAAATCCCAACAACTTACTTTTCAGAAATAGAAAAACCAATAAGCAAATTTATCTGGAAGGGCAGGGTGCCCCGAATTGCTAAAAGTATCTCGAGGAAAAAAACCGAAGCTGGAGGTCTCACACTGCCTGACTTTAAGGCATATTATGAAGCCACAGTGGTCAAAACAGCATGGTACTGGCATAAAGATAGATATATTGACCAATGGAATAGAATAGAGTGTTCAGATATGGACCCTCTCATCTATGGAAATTTGATCTTTGATAAGGCAGTCAAGCCAACTCACCTGGGACAGAACAGTCTCTTCAATAAATGGTGCCTAGAGAACTGGATATCCATATGCAAAAGAATGAAAGAGGACCCGTATCTCACACCCTATACAAAAGTTAACTCAAAATGGATCAAAGATCTAAACATCAGGTCTAAGACCATAAAAGAGTTAGAGGAAAATGTAGGGAAATATCTTATAAATCTTATAATTGGAGGTGATTTTATGGACCTTACACCTAAAGCAAGAGCACTGGAGAAAGAAATAAATAAATGGGAGCTCCTCAAAATTAAACACTTTTGTGCATCAAAGAACTTCATCAAGAAAGTGAAAAGACAGCCTACACAATGGGGGACAATATTTGGAAACGACATATCAGATAAAGGTCTAGTATCCAGAATTTATAAAGAGATTGTTCAACTCAACAACAAAAAGACAGCCAATCCAATTACAAAATGGGAAAATGACTTGAACAGACACCTCTCAGAAGAGGAAATACAAATGGCCAAAAGGCACATGAAGAGATGCTCAATGTCCCTGGCCATTAGAGAAATGCAAATCAAAACCACAATGAGATATCATCTCACACCCACCAGAATGGCCATTATCAACAAAACAAAAAATGACAAGTGCTGGAGAGGATGCGGAGAAAGAGGCACACTTATCCACTGTTGGTGGGAATGTCAAACGGTGCAACCACTGTGGAAGGCAGTTTGGCGGTTCCTCAGAAAACTGAATATAGAATTGCCATATGACCCAGCAATACCATTGCTAGGTATCTACTCAGAGGACTTAAGGGCAAAGACACAAACGGACATTTGCACACCAATGTTTATAGCAGCATTATTTACAAATGCAAAGAGATGGAAACAGCCAAAATGTCCATCAACAGACGAGTGGCTAAACAAACTTTGGTATATACATACGATGGAATATTATGCAGCTCTAAGACAGAATAAACTTATGAAGCATGTAACAACGTGGATGGACCTAGAGAACATTATGCTGAGTGAGACTAGCCAAAAACTAAAAGACAAATACTGTATGGTCCCACTGATGTGAACCGACATTAGAAAATAAACTTGGAATATGTCACTGGTAACAGAGACCATCAGGAGTTAGAAATAGGGTAAGATATTGGGTAATTGGAGCTGAAGGGATACAGACTGTGCAACCGGACTGGAAACAAAAACTCAGAAATGGACAGCACAATACTACCTAACTGTAATATAATTATGTTAAAACACTGAATGAAGCTGCATGTGAGAATGATAGAGGGAGGAGGGCTGGGGACATAAATGAAATCAGAAAGAAAGATAGATGTTAAAGATTGAGATGGTATAATCTAGGAATGCTTGGAGTGTATAATAATAGTGAAATGTACAAGGTACAATTTTAAAAATATTTTTGCATGAGGAAGAATAAAGGAATGTCATTATTGCAGGGTACTGAAAATAGATGGTAATTAATATTTTAAAATGTCACCTTCTGTGTGAGACTAAAGCAAAAAATGTTTGTTACAAAATTTATATTTTGACTAGTGCATTTTCTAATATAACTTATGTAGATAGTTTGATTGAACGCCATGAGTACTTGGAATTTCAGGTAGGACCTGAGATTTTTCTGGTTTGTCCAGAGTGATGCCCTGATGAATCCCAGAGTGATTCGATCAGGGAGTGGAAAAGTATCTGCAAAGCCCCCTTTGGGGATTGGTGAGAACGGGGAGAAATTCAACTTCCCCAAGTTGAATTCTTGATATTCTCACAAGCAATGTGGACAACTAAAGCTATAGGCTGAGCCCCAAGTCTCGGGGTTTGTTCATATGAAACTTAATCCCGCAAAGGATAGGTCAAGTCTACTTAAAATTTAGGCCTAGGGTGGGCCACGGTGGCTCAGCAGGTAAGAATGCTTGCCTGCCAAGCCCGGGTTCGATTCCCGGTGCCTGCCCATGTAAAAAAAAAAAAAAAAAATTTAGGCCTAAGAGTCACCCCCAAGGGAGCCTCTTTTGTTGCTCAGATGTGGCCCCTCTCTCCAGCCAACACAACGAGCGATCTCACCACCCTCCCCCTCTCTACGTGGGACATGACTCCCAGGGGTGTGGACCTTCCTGGCAACGTGGGACAGAGATCTTGGAATGAACGGAGATTCAGCATCAAGGGATTGAGAAAAACCCTAGAATGAGCTGAGACTTAGCTTCAAGGGATTGAGAAAACCTTCTCGACCAAAAGAGCAAAGAGGGAAATGAGACAGTGTCAATGGTTGAGAGATTCCAAACAGAGTTGAGAGGTTATCCTGGAGGTTATTCTTATGCATCAAGTAGATATCATCTTGTTATTCAAGATGTAATGGAGAGGCTGGAGGGAACTGCCTGAAAATGTAGAGCTGTGTTCCAGTAGCCATGTTTCTTGAGGATGATTGAATAATGATACAGCTGTCACAGTGTGACTGTGTGATTGTGAAAACCTTGTGTCTGATGCTCCTTTTATCTACCTTGTCAACAAAGGAGTAGAACATATGGAATAAAAATAAATAATAGGGGGAACAAATGCTAGAATAAATTTAGTTTGGAATGCTAGTGATCAATGAAAGCAAGGGGTAAGGGGTATGGGTATGGTAGGTATAATCTTTTTTTTTTTTCTTTCCTGTGTTCATTTTATTTCTTTTTCTATTGTCTTTTTGTTTCTTTTTCTGAATTAATGCAAATGTTCTAAGAAATGATGAACATGCAACTAAGTGATGATATTGTGAATTACTGATTATGTATGTTGTTTTATTTTGTTTCTTTATTTTTTAAATTAATAAATAAATTTTTTAAAATGTAAAAAAAAGAAAAAAAAAGATATAGTCCCTTAGAAAAACAACTGGGTGCTGCCTATAATGCTCAATGACAAGGAGAAGTTCAGACACAGAAATAGTCCATCATCTTGATGACCGCCCTCTCTATAGGGGTGGAGTATGGACACAGCCAATAAGCCACATTCTGGCAGTGGCCAACTAAGAACCTTAACAAAGTGGAAAGCTTACTTGTTGCATTGCAGTGTTTTCAATACCAGCCCTCTTAGTGCCAAGATGCACAAAATTTTAGGATCAGTGTCGTATGTACAAGACTCAACAGCTAAAATGGTCGCAACCAGCTGAAGTAGCTGTTGAACTACCCACTACAGGAACAGTTCCTGAGTCTTCTTGGTATGCTGACGGATCCGCTATTGGGCAGCTCCTACAATAGCTGTACACTATTGGTACAGCTGTGGTGGTGCCACCCAGTGCTGACACTGTATGGTGGGAGACTGGCACCATGCAAAGCAATCAATGGGCCAAACTGAGAGCTGTATGGATGTTTTTAGTGCATGAACCAGAAAATTCACTATCTGTACCAACAGCTGGGCTGCTTACAAAGGCCTCCCAACCTGGATGGCAACCTGAAAACAAGAACAGTGAACAGTCATAAACTGCCCCCTAGGAGAACAAGAAATGTGGCAAGACACCTGCCAGTGATGAAAGGCAACAGTCTATCATGTCCCTGCCCACACTCCTATCATGCTACCTGGGAACACTGAAGCAGATGCCCTCACTCTAGTCCAAAGCCACTCTGCTGAAACTTGAGAAGCTGCCAAGTAGATTAACTGAAAGAGCGGACACAGGGATATCAAGCCTTATGGCAATTAGACCAGCAGTTTCAGCTACTTGTCATGCACCAACGACTTAAAGACATCACGCAGGGGTGCCTACTGTGCTCCTTATGACCGCCATGCCAATTACGGCACCAGAAGGCACACACTGGCCAATCACAGGCTCTGGTGATCTTGTGGCAAGTGGCCCCCTTCCACTTTCAGAAGGGGCAAGGTATGCATTCACTGCAATACCATGGGACTTCTTAGCTTTTCCAGTGGGGAAAGTTCATTGGAGAGCCACTATACACTGCCTGGAAAAGGTAAAGCACTCTCTACAGGACACCTACACAAATACACAGTGATTAGGGAACCCCTTCCATCAGGCAAATGACCAAAGCATGGGCTATGAACAATGATTTACTGTGGAGTTTTCATCTACTCGATAACCCCATAGATGCAGACCTTACAGAAAGAATGAATGGCCTCGTAAAGGAACAGTTGAAAGATGATAAAAAAAAAGAATCCCTACAACAGATTAAAAGGCTGTAGACCCTAACCTGCCTAAACTCTACACTGCAGGCTGCAGTTGAAACACTAATAACAGGGCTGATGCAAACACTAAGACTACAAATAATAGGGCCAGCTGTTTTACAGCCTAAAAGGGGGAATAATAATTATTTATTGTTGCTTAAACCTCAGATCTGACAAACAGCACCTTTGGCCTTGGTGCTGGTCTATGCAGCTGCTCTGGTTAGGAATCTTAAGCCCGGGGGGGAAATAGTAGTACCAAAAACAGTGTAATACAGCCACAGTTTATGCAAAAAAAAAAAAAAAGCCTGTTAAATTTTTTTTTATTACCAATCCAAGCCTTCCTATTTCACAGGAACTTAGTGTATAACTACGTGGACCCATCTATGCCTATATTAATGACTGATGTCACAGTGGAGGGCTCTCAAGACTTACAAGGGGAGAATATCTGGTATTTAAAACCTCTCCACAATGTCCCTTTGCCTGTACTTTCCTATGTACCAGTGGGTCATATTTAATGGGCTTCCTCTGAAACTGGCAGGGGAAGTGGATAACTGCCTCATTTCTACCAGGTTCTGATATTTTTACTATCAAATTTTTCTTCTTACTACTGCCACCTACCAACAACATGAATCAATCTCACAGATATTGTGGAAAGCAAAATAATCCACAGACAATAGAGTATATAATGTTTATTACATTTATATGAATTATATGAACAGGGAAAACTAATTGATGGCATTAAAAGTCTGAGTAGTGGTTACCTGGGACAGGAGTTAGGTGGATATTGACTGGGAAGCGGCTTGAGGGAACCTTTTGGGGGTCTTGCAATATTATACATTTTTATCTGGGTAGCAGTTATGCATGTATGTACTTACATAAAAGCTGAATTGTACACTTTGGATTACTGTGTTCTATGTGCTTAACTCCATGCCTGTTACACTCCAGTTAAAAAGATAAAAGAATTTTAAAATATTTAATTTATTTGGAATTCAGTCTTGCGATTGGTATGAGAAAGGAAGCTAGCTTTGTGTTTTTCCATAACTATTGTTAACTAGGACGGAAATATTTATTAAATCAAATATTTAAAAAATATTGTATTTCCTTATTTTACTGTCTTGGTCAGACGCTCCAAAACAATGCTTAACATTGTGGTAACAGAAAAAAGAAAATACAATTGTAATACAATTGGAGAATGGCTGACTGAACGTGTATGCATGGCACACTGGTTGTGAGTGTGAGTAATGGAGCCAAATCATGTGAACAATGGAGCTGAATGACATGGGCTGGAATCCTGGCTTCATTTATATTGTGTAATCCTGGGCAAATGACTTACCTTCTCAAGGCTTTCCTCTCTTAACTCTGTAATATGGGGATGTGGTTAATATATAGATCATTGATTATTGTGAGGATCAAATGATTACTACTTAAAAGAATAAGTAGCCAATAATAAACTTTGATAAATGACAAGTTTGATGTAGCCATTTACAAAAGGAAGAATTCTAGGTGCTGACTAAGATAATCTAAAAAGAATTAGCAAATTGCAGACCGTTAAAAAAATTGTCACAAGAGCAGGAATCGCGATCTTGTCCTGATTTTAACGGAAGTAACTTTTAATTATTTCAATATTAGTATAACGTTTTCTGGTAAACAGCAGAAAACTGTTTTTATTCTAGTCTTATTTTACTTAGTTTTCAATAGTAATGACTTAATTTTATCAAATGCCTTTTAATATCAATGATATAATTATAGGGTTTTTTTCCTGGTAGTTTCTTGATGTATTTACTTATGTTAAATCTTTCTTTAATTCTGGGAATAAATTGTCCTTTGTTATAGCAGATTATTCTTTTGATTCTCTGTTAGGCTCAATTCACTAAACTTTTACTTAGAATGTTTGCATCTATTGTGATTTAATCTTCCAATTTATTTTTGTGCCATATCATTAAAAGTCACACTGGTTTCAAAATATGAATGTGGAATTTCTAGATTTCTTGTTGGTATACAATAACTTAAATAACTGAGAAATGTCTCTTTAAAGGTTAGATATAACCCAGCCATTACATCACTTTTGCCTAGTCCTTTTGAAAATGAAAAAATCCTTAACTAATTTTGAATTGCTTCCAAGACTATTGATCAGTTTAAGTTTTCTACCTTTTCTAGAGTAAATGTTGACGTTTTATATATGACTCAAAAAATCATTCATTTCCTCTAAACTTTCAAATTAATTGCCATAGATTTTAAAATAATATTCCTTTATGATACTTTTCATCTCTTTCATGCTAAACTTTTGATGTTCCCCCTCCCCCGCCCCAAGTTGTTTTTCTTCCAATTTTATGGTGATCAGAAAAGGAACTAATATGATCCTAAAATTGAGGTCATTTGACTCTTTTCTTATCTCTCATCTCCCACATTCAATCCTCCATTCCATCCTATCTGCTTCTAAAATAACTCTTATGTCCATCCATCCATTCCTCTCAGCTGCCATTTCCATTGCTTCACACACCATCCTCATTTCTTTCTTTCCTGGACTATTGTAATGCCTTCTAACTTGTTCTGCCACTTCACTTGCAGCTCTCTGAATACATTCTGCAATGAAGTGGGAATGATCTTAAAATTTCCATTGGATTACATCACTTTCCTGCTCAAAATTCTTCAATAGAATATCATTTTTAGTTTAAGTTCCACAGTTCCTAATTATGCCTTCAAGGCCCTACAAACTTGATTCCTGCCTACTTTTTAATTTTCACCATCTGTTTTTCTTTCCTTCCCTCATAAAGTTGAGATCCAATGACCTTTTTTAGTTCCTTAAAGCTGGAAAGGATGATTTATTTCGTGAAGGGTGCTATAAAAGCTGGCTATCTGGGGGCGGGTGTTTCAGTGGTAGAATGCTTGCCTGCTATGCCTGAGACCCAGGTTTGATTCCGGGCCCAGGCACCCCCCCCCCCAAGATAAAATCCCACAAAAACCCAAAAACAACTGGCTATCTATCTTTTTTTTTTTTTTAATTTTTTTATTTTTTTATTTTTTATTAATTAACGGAAAAAAAGAAATTAACCCAACATTTAGAAATCATATCATTCTACATATGCAATCAATACTTCTTAACATCATCACATAGATGCATGATCATCGTTTCTTAGTACATTTGCATCGGTTTAGAAGAACTAGCAACACAACCGAAAAAGATATAGAATGTTAATATAGAGAAAAACATAAAAGTAATAATAGTAAAATCAAAACAAAACAAAACAAAACAAAAACCTATAGCTCGGATGCAGCTTCACTCAGTGTTTTAACATGATTATTTTACAATTAGGTATTATTGTGCTGTCCATTTTTGAGTTTTTGTATCTAGTCCTGTTGCACAGTCTGTATCCCATCAGCTCCAATTACCCATTATTTTACCCTGTTCCTAACTCCTGTTGAACTCTGTTAAAATGACATATTCCAAGTTTATTCTCGAATGTCGATTCACATCATTGGGACCATACAGTATTTGTCTTTTAGTTTTTGGCTAGACTCACTCAGCATAATGTTCTCTAGGTCCATCCATGTTATTACATGCTTCATAAGTTTATCCTGTCTTAAAGCTGCATAATATTCCATCGTATGTATATACCACAGTTTGTTTAGCCACTCTTCTGTTGATGGAGATTTTGGCTGTTTCCATCTCTTTGCAATTGTAAATAACGCTGCTATAAACATTGGTGTGCAAATGTCCGTTTGTGTCTTTGCCCTTAAGTCCTTTGAGTAGATTCCCAGCAATGGTATTGCTGGGTCGTATGGCAATTCTATATTCAGCTTTTTGAGGAACCGCCAAACTGCCTTCCACAGTGGTTGCACCATTTGACATTCCCACCAACAGTGGATAAGTGTGCCTCTTTCTCTGCATCCTCTCCAGCACTTGTCATTTTTTGTTTTGTTGATAATGGCCATTCTGGTGGGTGTGAGATGATATCTCATTGTGGTTTTGATTTGCATTTCTCTAATGGCCAGGGACATTGAGCATCTCTTCATGTGCCTTTTGGCCATTTGTATTTCCTCTTCTGGTAGGTGTCTGTTCAAGTCTTTTTCCCATTTTGTAATTGGGTTGGCTGTCTTTTTGTTGTTGAGTTGAACAATCTCTTTATAAATTCTGGATACTAGACCTTTATCTGATACATCATTTCCAAATATTGTCTCCCATTGTGTGTGTCTTTCTACTTTCTTGATGAAGTTCTTTGATGCACAAAAGTGTTTAATTTTGAGGAGCTACCATTTATTTATTTCCTTCTTCAGTGCTCTTGCTTTAGGTTTAAGGTCCATAAAACCGCCTCCAGTTGTAAGATTCATAAGATATCTCCCAATATTTTCCTCTAACTGTTTTATGGTCTTAGACCTAATGTTTAGATCTTTGATCCATTTTGAGTTAACTTTTGTATAGGGTGTGAGACATGGGTCTTCTTTCATTCTTTTGCATATGGATATCCAGTTCTCTAGGCACCATTTATTGAAGAGACTGTTCTGTCCCAGGTGAGTTGGCTTGACTGCCTTATCAAAGATCAAATGTCCATAGATGAGAGGGTCTATATCTGAGCACTCTATTCGATTCCATTGGTCGATATATCTATCTTTATGCCAATACCATGCCTTAGGTATTCTTTAGGAGCGGCAGGAATGGTTTTGGTTGGGGGTTGATAAGTTTTGATAGGTAGCAATGTCTAACCGAAGCTTGCATAAGAGTGACCCCCACAGTAGTCTCTTGACTCTATTTGAACTCCCTCAGCCTTATTAGCTACATTTCTTTCCCTCCTTTTGGTCAGGATGGCATTGTTGATCCCGTGGTGCCAGGACCTGGCTCATCCCTGGGGGTCACCTCCCATGCCGCTAGGGAGACTTTCACCCCTGGATGTCATGTCCCACGTAGGGGGGAAGGCAATGATTTCACTTGCAGAGTTGGACTTAGAAGGAGGGAGAGGCCACATCTGAGCAACAAAAGAGATCCTCCAGAAGTAACTCTTAGGCATGTCTATAGGTAGGCTAAGCTTCTCTGCTACCTACATAAGCTTCACAACAGCAAGCCTCAAGATTAAGGGCTTGGTCTATTGATTTGGGTGTCCCTAATGTTTAACACAGTATCAGGGGATTCCCTGATGGTAAAGTTTAATAGTTCCATATTGTTTCTCCCGTCCCTTAAGGGACTTTGCCAATACTTTTTGATTATCTGTTAAATAGACTCTGGATGTATCCAGACATTAAATTATGCTACACAGGATTAAAGGCTCTCATTCTTATTCTCGGTTCCCTGGGTTTGGATTGTTTAAATGATCTACCCAGACAGGTTGAGTTGCATAAACCTTTCTCCCTTTGGACTCAAAGAGTAGGTGAAGTTCTTAAATATAGCGACGTCTTCCTTACCTTAATCCTGACCTGACTGGCTTTGTTCTCATCTCTAAAGAACAGGTTACACAGATATGGAACAGCCTCTCACAACCCAGAAAGAACAATTACCACTCCAGATTAAATGGATCTGCTATAAGAGCTTACAGTCCAGGCCCCAGTTTTCTTGTGAATATTTTCTAAATGAGATCATACAATATTTGCTCTTTTGTTTCTGGCTTAATTTGCCTCAACAAACATCCAATGTGTTTATTCACATTATTGCATGCCTTACAACTTTGTCCTTTTTTGTTGCAGCACAATGTTCAATCATATGTATACGTCATCATTCGCCAACCTACTTCTCAGTCAGTGTGTCTTTCAGCCATTTGCATCTGCTGGGCCTCATGTATAATGTCCAAAGTCAACAGTCCATCAATTTTAGATGATTTCATTGTTCCCAAGAGAAAGATAACCAATAAACACACCCTCAGCAAATAGAAAATCCAAACCTTCCCCTAACTCTTGTCCATCCCCCCATTATACACCCTTGGTATTGCTGCAGTACTGCTGATGTTTTCCTGTTAAACATAGCCTATAGCATGCAATAGCATTTCCCCCCCATACCCTGGAATTATATACTCTTTGTAAAAGATTCATACCTTTGCAGTAGTTTATGCAAGAACGTATTTCTATTTGTAGTGTTAATCAGTGGGACATGAGTCTATACAACCCCTTTCAATCATGTTCACCTTCAATATGGTAATATTACTTAAAGACTCACTAATGAACCATCTTCACTTCTATCTATTTCCTTACATTTGTGCTTAACCCCATTAGCTAACTGTTCACCCATCTCAAGCTTCTGTGTATCTCTAGGACCCCTTACAATGAGATTTTGTGCTCTCTGATGTCTTGCACTGTGTCTTACACCTGCAGATACTCTCTTTAGTGCTCAGTGGATCTCTGGCTAGTTGGATATGTTGATAACCTTTGTTTGCTCTAATTGCCATTAGCATTTGTGCTACTAGAAACACAAACAAACAAATAAACAAACAAACATGTTCTTAAACTTAATCCACTCCTGTGGGTGTGAAACCATTGCAAGTAGGAACTTTTGATGAGGTTCCTTCAGTTAAGTTGGGCTTAACTGAATCAGGACGGGGCTGGATCATGTCATTGGAGTCATTTATAGACAGAATGAAATGCAGGCACACACAGAGAGAAAGCCACATAAGGAGCACCCAGAAGCTGGAATTCAATGGAACTGAGAAGCCAGGAGAGGCCACCACAGGTAGCACATGTGATAGAAAAGCCAAGAACCAAGGATTGTTAACAGCCAGCCACAGAATGGTACAGTCTTCCATACGGAAGAAAGTGTCACTTTGCTGGCACCTTGAGTTTGAGTTTGGACTTCTCCTAGCCTCAAAAGTCAATGAATTCACATGGTTTAAGCCAAACTACTGCATAGTGTTTGCTTTAGCAGCCCAGAAAATAAAATATCCCCTTTGTTAGTTTTCTCCAGGAAGAAATAGGTTTCCTTCAAATAAGGCTTTTGATGATCAGTCTGGATAATACAGAGTTGCAGATTTTGAAATTCAAATTAGGGATCTCCTGGGATTCCTAAATATGTATGATATGTATGTATCTGTATCTAAAATACATTTAATGTATTCAAAGAGAGAGAACACGTATCACATAGCAAAATTTTGCTAAAGTTAAAAGCTATCTCTGAGCTCTCCGTCAGAATTTCAGGAAGCCAACAGCCCCCCACAAAGGCTACATTGGGGGAAACACCCTATTCTTCCTCAGAGGAAGATAAAACCTCTTAAAGTGAATGCTGGGGCATTATAATCAAAAGGAACACTCAGCTCCTACTTCTGTTTCACTACTAAGAAACCACATTATATTTTTATTATAAAAACGAGCAAACATACAAACATTCTTGTCATACATTCTTGATATACAAACCTTCTTGATATGATTACAATCAGTGGCTCACAATATCATCACATAATTGTGCATTCATGACCATGATCATTTTTTTTTTTGACAATTGCATTTCTCCAGCAAAAGAAAGAAAAAAGAAAAAACTCATTTATGCCATACTCCTTACCACTCCCTTTCATTGGCCATTAGCATTTCAATCTACTCAATTAATTTTAACCTTTGTTCCCCTTATTATTCATTTCTTATTCATATTTTTTACTCATTTATCTATACTGTAGATAAAAGGAGCATTAGACACAAGGTTTTCACAATCACACAGTCACACTGCAAAAGCTATATCATTATACAATCATCCTTCAAGAAACATAGCTACTGGAACACAGTTCTACAGTTTCAGGTACTTCCCTGTAGCCATTCTAATATACCATAAACTAAAAAGGGGATATTTATATAATGCATAAGAATAACCTCCAGGTTAACCTCTTGACTCTGTTTGAAATCTCTCAGCCACTGACACTTTTATTTTGTCTCATTTCTCTCTTCTTCCTTTCAGTCAAGAAGGTCCCAGCTCATTCTCGGATCTCTGTCTCATGTTGCCAGGGAGGTTTACACCCCCGGGAGTCATGTACCATGAAGAGAGGGGGCGGGCAGAGAGTTCACTTGCTGTGTTGACTGAGTGAGAGAGAGAGGTCACATCTGAGCAACAAAAGAGGTTCTCTGGGGGTAACTCTTAGGCCTAATTTTAAGTAGGCTTAGCCTATCCTTTGTGGGGATAAGTTTCATAGGGACAAACCCTAAGATTGAAGGCTTGGCTTATTGATTTGGTTGTCCCCGCTGCTTGTGGGAATATCAGGAATTCTCCAAATGGAGAAGTTGAATTTTTCCCCCTTTCTCCCTATTCCCCCAAGGGGACTTTGCAAATACCTCACAATATTTGTTCTTGAAACACGATTTCAGGAACTGTGCTGGTTTGAATCTGTTATGCACCTGTTCTAGTTTGCTAGCTGCCGGAATGCAATATACCAGAAACAGAATGGCTTTTAACAAGGGGAATTTAATGAGTTGCTAGTTTACAGCTCTAAGGCCGAGAAAAATGTCCCAATTAAAACAAGTCTATAGAAATGTCCAATCAAAGGCATCCACAGAAAGATACCTTGGTTCAAGAAGGCCTATGAAGTTCAGGGTTTCTCTCTCAAGTGAGAAGGCACATGGTGAACACAGTCAGGGCTTCTCTCTCAGCTGGAAGGGCACGTGGCGAATACGGCATCATCTGCTAGCTTTCTTTCCTGGCTTCTGGCTTCATGAAGCTCCCCAGGAGGCGTTTTCCTTCTTCATCTCCAAAGGTCACTGGCTGGTGGACTCTCTGCTTCATAGTGTTGCTCTCTCTGAATCTCCCATTCTCCAAAATATTTCCTCTTTTATAGGACTCCAATAAACCAATCAAGACCCACTCAAATGGGTGGAGACATGTCATCCCCTAACCCAATTTAACAACCACTCCTGACTAAATCACATCATCAGGGAGATGATCTCACTACAGTTTCAAACATACAGTATTGAATAGGGATTATTCTACCTTTATGAAATGGGATTTATATTAAAACATGGCTTTTCTTAGGGGGCATACTTCCTTTCAAACCAGCACAGCACCCCAGCAAAAACTATGTTCTTTTAATCCATTCTTGTGGGGGCAGAGCTGTTGTGGGTGGAACCTTTTGATTAGGTTGTTTCCATGGAGATGTGACCACCCAATTCAAGATGGGTCTTAATCTTGCTGGAGTCCTTTATGAGAGTTCACGGGGAGAAAGAGCTTAGACAGAAATGCTCTGGGAGAAACAAACAAGGACCCACAGAAGCCCAGAGACATTTTGGAGAGAAGGACCAGCAGATGTTACCAAGAGCCTTCCCATGTGACAGAGGAGCCCTGGATGCCATCAAAGACAGTATCCTCTTGTTGATGCCTTAATTTGGACAGTTCCATGGCCTTATAATTGTAACTTGTAACATAATAGTTCCCCATTGTTTAAAGCCAACCCATTTCTGGTATATTGCATTTCAGCAGCTTTAGCAAACTGAAATAGGAACCAAATACCAAGGTGTTTTTTGTTGTTTTTACTATCGATTCATAAGTATTTATGATCTACAATTGTGAAAATAAAATTTGGCATTTTGGGCAGGTGCCCCTTCAGTGAATTCTCAGCTATTCGCTCAATCTAAGTTAAAATGACCTAAGGTAAAAGACCATGTTCAATAGCATTGGGCAGCAAATTAATCATACAAAGTCTGTATCAAAAAGGAAATGAAAGAAATGGCAGTTGTCTGAGCCTGAGCCCAGGTGCCTTGTACAACTCACCCTGATTTCTTTTGATTAGCCACCTTTAGAAGTTTCCTCAACCAAAATATATTTTATAAACATTTCAGATTAACTGAGATGAACCAGTTAGAGATATGACAAGTGATGGCTATAATTACTAGGGAATCTTAATAGCTTTTCTCCAGTAGCTGGGAGTAATTTTTTTCTTATGGCTTCTAACTCTCAATTGGATAAGAGCTAATTGTTCCCAGAAAGACTGCAAAGTAAGGTAGACACAAGAACACATAATTGAAAAATCTGCTTGCAGTTTGGAGTTCTATCAATAACTTGGTTTTATTCTCTTAATAAATTGATTATGCTTGTTCTATCTTAAACCTTAAGCAAAGTCTCTCAGAAGCACTGTGTGCATTTAAGTCAAGCTTTAGAACATTGATAATACCTTTATATATACTTAACATGGCACCATATTGAAGAGTTGCAAACTCATGGGAGGGAAACAAAAAAAGGTCCATTTTAATTGTGAAGGAGATACAGACAGTTAATTGCAATAAAGTATGGTAATAAGGATATTAGAAAACTAATGCTGCCAGAATGTAATATACTGGAATTAAGTTACTGGAAATGGGTTGGCTTTTTTTTTTTTTTTTTTTTTTTTAAAGAGAGAGGGAGGAAAGGAAGGAAAGACAGAGAAGGAAAGAAGGGGGGAAGAAAGGGAAACATTTTTAAACATTTTCTTGTTTTATTATATTTTGTTTGTTTGTTTGTTTTTTACATGGGCTGGGGCCGGGAATCGAACCGGGGTCCTCCGGCACGGCAGGCAAGCACTCTTGCCCGCTGAGCCACCGCGGCCCGCCCTGGGTTGGCTTTTATAAAGGGATTTATTAAGTTACAAGTTTACAGTTCTAAGGCCATAATAATGTCCAAACCAAGGCATCCGGAGAAAGATACCTTGACCCAAGAAAGGCTGATGATGTCTGGAAAACCTCTGTCAGCTGGAAGGCACATGGCTGGTGTCTGCTGGTCCTTTGGCTTCTGGTTTCAAACTACTTCCCTGTGGGCATTTCCTTTCTGCAAAATGTCTCTGTCAGCCCTGAAGCTTTCTCCAAAATGGTTCCCTCTCAAATGACTCCAGTAAGTGGATTAAGACCCACTTTGAATGGGCAGAGACACATCTCCATGGAAACTATCTAATCGAAAGGTCCCACGCACAATTGGATGTATTATATCTCCATGGAAACAACTTAATCAAAAGATCCCACCCTACAACACTAAATGAGGATCCAAGAAGAAGTCTATTTTTGGTACACAAGTTTCAAACTGGCACAGGGATATAAACAAAGCCATTGAAGGCACTAAAATAAATAAAAACAATATTGTCCAGCAAGTTGAAGTTGACTTCACCAAAGAAGGAACATTTGAATTGAATCATGAAAGGTGGAAAGGATTTGTGAGGGAGTTTAGGAAGAGAATGGTGTTCTGAGAAAAGGAAATAGTAGTTCAAAAAGCATGGAGGCAGGCAGGCCATGGTGGCTCAGTGGCAGAGTTCTCACCTGCCATGCTGGGGACCTTGGTTCACTTCCCAGTGCCTGCCCATGTAAAAAAAATAAAAAAGCATGGAGGCAAGTGACATCAGTGAAAATGGCTAAAAGCTCTGAAAATTCTCACCTCCATAAAAACAATGAGAAAATTGGCCAAAATTGTCAGAAACAACTTTTTCAAAACTCAGGAAATTAACTAAATGCTGGTAGCAATCTGGGAAGAATTTATTTAAGGAAATTGTTTGAATTTCAATAAGAACAGTGAGCGATATGGTGTCTTAATTTGCCCTAATCTCATTTTTCACTCACTAGCTCTGTGGTTAGCCTTGACACTGAACATCCTCATTCACCATGAAAACCAGCAGTTAGGCACCCTCCAGAGGAAAGGAAAGATGGTTGGAGTTCCTTCAAAGCCTCATTCCCAGAGAATTATTATCATTTGACCTATTAAGGGGTTCCCTGGAAGATTCCACTTGTACAACTGAATAGATTTATCTCTCTTCTCCAGTGAAAATGGGGCCTTGAGAGCTGTCACCCATCAACCGAAACCTGGAGTTTTTGGCTACTCCAGGAGAATGGTCATGATGGAACTGCTTCCCCTGCTCTTTTGGACTCTTTGTGCTGTGTAAGTGACAAGGAGAGTGTTTGCCCTTGTGGGTTTTTTATTTTTGATGTAAGCAGTAAAGAGGTCACTTGCTGACAGTTTCTGTTATGTCCTGAACTTTTGATCTCATAATGTACCTTTGTAGCAATTCACTTTACAGATTTTGGCACAATATGCTCTGTGCATGGGGGAACATGGAGTGGGTTGATTTCTTGGCCACTCTTCTTATCACTTTTGCATTACTTCTGTACAGGAGTGTCAATGTTTTGTGGGTTAAATTGAAGGGTTATCCCCACCCTACCAGCATGAGTAGAGGTGCCCAATCACAGCTGGGGGACCTAGGGCATGCTGTCTCTGCTCTCTGGGGGAAAGGCTGCAATAAATGGGACTTTGAAAATTCTCCCCACGAATGCCAGGGATTTGGTAAATCGTTTCCACTCTGAGATCAGAGAATTTGGGGTTTCTACTTCCCCAAATACACTGTCCTGGTACATGGCTTCTTATATCTACTCTCATTCTGGAACCAAGCAAACTTAGTGTACTAAGTCTACCAAGACAGATCCTGAGGTTAGTATGAAACCAGTTGTTACTCAGCAGACTATTCAAACTGAAGATGTGAAACGAGGTGAAAATGAAAGTGCAAGCTTTACAAAGAAGGAAATTCAGGATATGACAGATATGGGGAGAAAACAGGACAGGACCTCCTGCCATGTTTGTCCCAACTTTATGATGAAGGGGCTGCAAGTGCCCTGATTAACCAAGCTGAGTGGAGAAGTTTTGGCTGCTTTGCCCCCACACTGTCCTGCAACAGACTCTCACCAGTTGGAGCTGAGAGAGGAGGGTAGGGGGTGGGGAGGAGGTGGCAGTTGCACCACAGTCCTGACCTTTGTCTGACTGGGTCCTAAAGGGAGTCAGACAAGCATATCCCACTCTGGGTGACCTCCCCTGAGTTCAACTAAGCCTTGGAATAACAAGAAAGATGCTGCATTATCTGATTGACAATTGGGTATTAGCATATAGATATTATACTCCCACAGGAGGGATTTAGCCCTTCAATTGATTCCCATTTCATGGCAAGATATTGATTATCGATGATTTTTTGGAAAGGGCGACAAGCTGATTTTGCTCCTCATCCCAGGGCTTCCCCTGGGAGATGCAAGTGAGCAAGTTTATTATACCTCCCCAGTTGGGGGAGAGGCCCCATTGTTACTGGTAGGGGAGCCAGGTCAGTGGGTAGTTAGCACATGCCCAGTAATGCAGCAGGATTCAGACCCACAGGCAGACGAGAGGTTATCTTGTGCTGCTCATGGTCCTCACTCACCAAACTATGTTTTCATGGTTACTAGTGCAAGGGGCCCCCAAAGATGCCAACTACAAGCCAGATCCCAAAAGGTGCATTTGAGCGCTATTCCCAGAGGGGCTGCACTGGACTGCTTATGGCAAATTGACTATATTGGCCCTCTCCTGCCATCCCAAGGTGTGTCCTATGTCTCGGTTGTGACAGATACCTATTCAGGCTATAGCCTTGCCTTTCCAGCTTGCTTTACAGGCACAGTAAATGCATGGGATACCTTGACATGCAGCTTTGCCATCCCTTTGGGTACCCAGATGACATCTCCTTTGACCAAGGACCATACTTTACTGCACAACTCATTCAATGATGGGCCCAGACCCACAGAATTTGATGGTCCTTCCACATCATCCACTACCCACAGGCAGCTGGCATTGTGGAGAACTTTAATTGTTGCTTGCAAAAGTAGCTTCGATGTCTTTACCCTAATAACTCTCTTACTAGATGGACTGTCTGTCTTACTCTGGACTTTAGGAAGCTGCCTTACTCATTTCCTGGAAGGGAAACATGGCTTCATCTCTCTTTCTAGCCTGGGGGGGGGGGGTGAGGGTGAAGGAGGAACCCAGGCTTGACTGCATGTCTGCCTTTATACTCGTCAGGATAAGGACTGTCCCCAAGGGATAGATCAAGGACACATCATTTGGGACTCTCTAGCCACTGTCAGGGGGTCATTCTGCATTTTATCCCACTATACCCTTCACACAATTCCCAGGATGGTGGGAGGTTAGGGTTGCCAGGTGGAGGAGTGGCATGAAGAAGGTGGTTCTATAAGTTCCTAACACACATGAGATGCAATCCAGTGGGTGGGACCTGTGAGAACTAACACTCCATACTGGAGGTTAGTGGGCAATGCTTATTCCTAGTTGGTCCACCAGTCCCCTTGGTAACAGTCATAGGATACTTTCAACAAGGATTGACAATTCCCATCTATTATGAAGAGGAGAAAGTAGGGCAAAAGATATAGATGAGGCACTTAGATCAATGGGAAAGAAATGAAGCTCAGGGAAAGGGGCAGAAAAACTGGGTGATCTCAGAAGGAAAAAAAAAACATTACTACAATAAGCCCAGAAAAGTGCCTCCCATGGGAAGTGATTGCACAACCATCCTGTCAGGACTGGTTACTGCTCCCCTCTCCTATTTCCTACAGCTCTCACCTAGCAGCTACCTGGAAGGAAGACCCTTAATTCAGATGACTCAGGCCATTGTGGTGGTAGGGAACCTGACCAATGGCTGGACCTGCCGTCTGATCCCTCACTCTCTCCTCTTTGCCAAGTCTAGATCGATGCTAACGAAGCTAATTTTCCCTGTGTCAAGTTTGAATTGACACCAGAAAGGCCCTGTGACAAGGATAACATGACAGTATTGGCTGTGCTTACTTCTTCTGCAGCCTGTCAAGATGCAAAAAACTCTTGATGCAATCAAACTGATGAACTGCTCAGTCATGGTTCCAGTTTGTTCGCAAGTGAACATATGATGTGCGATCTGTCAGCCACCTTGGCTGGCATTGTTGAGGTCAGAGACTGAGCTTTTCAGGCTCAGAAAAAAGCCTTAGACTCTCTAGCCAAAGTAGGGCCTGATAATTTCACTGCCTTAGATTTCCTTCTAGCCCAACAAGGAGGCATATGCGTGATTGCTAACACCTTTTGCCCTACATGGGTTAATACCTCAGAGGAGGTGGAACAGGAGGGAACTAAAATCCAACAGTAAGCTGGCTGGATGAAAAGTGCACAACCAGATTCTATGTGGGACCTTTTCAGCTGTCTCCCAGGGGACAAGGGAGTAGGATGCAATTATTATTTCAGAATGTACTGATTACCCTGTGTACTAGTTTGCTAGTTGCTGGAATGCAACACACCAGAGATGGATTTATTTTGTTAGATCTTCAGAGGAAAGGCAGTTAACTTTCAACTGAGGTTCTTTCTTACATGGGAAGGCACTGGGCCATCTCTGCTGGCTTTCTCTCCAGGCCTCTGGGTTCCAAAACTTTCCCCAGGGTGATTTCTCTCTGCATCTCCAAAGGCCTGGGCTGAGCTGCGAGTGCTGAGATGAGGTATGCTGAGCTGCTTGGACTATGCTATGCCGAGTGCTCTCATTTAAGCACCAGCCAATTAAATCAAACATCATTCATTGTAGCAGGCACACCTCCTAGCCGACTGCAGATGTAATCAACAGCAGATGAGGTTCAAGCACCATTGGCTCATGTCCACAGCAACAGAACTAGGTACCTTCACTTGGCCAAGTTGACAATTGAATCTAACTACCACACCCTGCTTGGAGTAATGGCATGCATAAGTGAAAACTTCCTAAATGACTGCAGCAGCTGGTATTCCCAAGCATTTACGGTCAATATTGCCGAAGGCTATGGGCCAGTAAATCTGACCCATCTCTACCCTCATGTCCAAGGTGGAAGATGGGCTTATGTCATAGAAGGTAATATGGAGGAGTAGGCTAGGCCTGGTTGAGAGGCTGAAGGGTGGACTGTTAGGGAAATCAAATATCCGTTAAGTGACCATCACCCAGACCTACCCCCATGTCCTTCTCTGGGGAAGTTACAATCACATGCTGTTCTAGTTTGCTAGCTGCTGGAATGCAATATACCAGAAACGGAATGGCTTTTAAAAAGGGGAATTTAATGAGTTGCTAGTTTACAATTCTAAGGCCTGGAAAATGTCCCGATTAAAACAAGTCTAAAGAAATGTCCAATCAAAGGCATCTAGGGAAAGATACCTTGGTTCAAGAAGGCCGATGAAGTTCAGGGTTTCTCTCTCAAGTGAGAAGGCACGTGGCAAACACAGTCAGGGCTTCTCTCTCAGCTGGAAGGGCACATGGCAAACACGGCATCATCTGCTAGCTTTCTCTCCTGGCTTCCTGTTTCATGAAGCTCCCCGGGAGGCATCATCCTTCTTCATCTCCAAAGATCGCTGGCTGATGGACTCTCTGCTTCGTAGTGTCACTCTCTCTGAATCTCTCATTCTCCAAAATGTTTCCTCTTTTATAGGACTTCAGAAACTAATCAAGACCCACTCAAATGGGTGGAAACATGTCATCCCCTAATCCAGTTTAACAACCATTCTTAACTAAATCACATCAACCAGGGAGATGATCTCATTACAGTTTCAAACATACAGTATTGAATAGAGATTATTCTACCTTTATGAGCTGGGATTTATATTAAAACATGGCTTTTCTTAGGGGGCATACTTCCTTTCAAACCAGCGCACATGCCAAGTGGCCCTCCTCTGGTCTTTCATCAACCCCACCTCCTTTTCTACTGTGTGCCATTCCACAACCTGGAGACTTAATTAGATGTTAAGTCTAATTAAAAGGCCTGGTCAGATTTACACCTCGAAACCAGGAAAAGCAGCTCCAGATGTTTATCACAACAGGAATTCTCCATAGCAGGGCCCCCTCCCCAGATATGAATAAAAACAGCACTTAACAGAATATATTTTTCTCTCTTCTCCAGTGTGAAGTGGGGCAAGTAGAACTGCCATCTGTTGATCTTAAAGTCCAGAGCAGTTTTCAGCCACCCTGGGAGAATTGCCATGATGGGTCTTTTTTCTTTGCTCTTTTGGATTGTACCATACAAGTAACAAAGAGATTATGTGCCCTTTCTGAACTCTTTATTCTGTGAAAGTAATAATGGGATAATTTGCTGAAAATTTTTCCCAAACTTTTGTTCCCATGATGCACCATTGTAGCAATTCATTCCACAGAAGGGCCTAAGCTCTCACCTCTGTCTGACCTTGAGGCTCTGCACAAGGAAGAGGTAAAGACTAAGGCAGAATTGTCAACTGCAAGACTGAACATTGACTATATGCCCCAACACACAACACATTTCCTTGGCAAAGGCTGAGAGACTTATTGAGTCTAGGCAGGTACGAACATCTCTGTCTAATCATTATCTGACCACTAAATAAAGGAGAAGAGACTTCAGTGGGCACACATAACAAAGAATACAGACTTTTCAGAATTAGTTTAGAAAATCCATTAAATAAATAACAACTACAAAGAACAGTAATAACAAGAGGGGTGAAACCTGATTTCTAGAGTTATCATGATATATTATTTAAATTAGTTTTAATTAAAAAAATTATAAGATATGCAAAGAAGCAATTATGACCCACAGAAAAAAAAAGTAATCCATAGAAACTGTCCTTGGGAAGCACTGATGTTGGACTTATTAGATAAAACCTTTAAATCAACTCTCTTAAATATGTTCAAAGAACTAAAGGAAACCATGTCTAAAGAACTAACGGACAGTATTGAAAATGATGCCTCACCAAGTAGAGAATGTCAACAAAGAGGTAAAATTATTTTTAAAAAGCAGAAAGAAATTCTGATGATGAAAGCTCACCCAAGGGAGTGTCATGAAACAAGAAGCCTGGATAGAAAGCTAGCAGATATTGCCATGTTCACCATGTGCCTTTCTAGGTGGGAGAGAAACCCTGAGTAACATCAGACTTCTTGAACCAAGGTATCTTTCTCTGAATGCCTTAAATTGGGCACTTTCGTAGCCTTGCTTTAATTTGGACATTTTCATGACCTTAGAACTGTAAACTTGCAACCTAATAAATTCCCTTTTTAAAAGCCATTCTGTTTCTGGCATATCGCATTCCAGCAGCTTGCAAACTAGAACAGATGTAAGCTATCAAAGCTGACTCAAGAAGAAGTAGAAAATAGAGAAATTCCAAATAACAAAGAAATTTAATTGGTGATCATAAACCTCCCACACAAAAAGCCCAGGATCAGATTGCTTCACAGGTGAATTCTCCCAAACATTTAAAGAACTAGTATCAATTCTTCTAGAATTCTTCCAAAAAATACAATAGGAGGAAACACTTCTCAATTTATTCTATGACATCAGTATTACTATGACACCAAAACCAGACAAAGACACCACACGTAAAGAAAACTGCATACAAATAACCTTTACGAGTGAAATGCAAAAATCCTCAAAAAATACCAGTAAATCAAATCCAATAACACACAAAAAGAATTAAAAACGTGACCAAAAAAAGACATTCCAGGAATACAAAGTCGGTTTAACATTGAAAAATCAATGAGTGTATACTGTGTCAAACTTTAGGGACACCCAAATCAATAGGCCATGCCCCCGATCCTGAGGCTTACTCATGTGAAGCTTATGTAGGTAGCAGAGAAGCTTAGACTACCTACAGGCATGCCTAAGAGTTACTTCTGGAGGACCTCTGTTGTTCCTCAGATGTGGCCTCAGTCTCTCCGAGCCCAACTCTGCAAGTGAAATCATTGCCCTCCCCACTATGTGGGACATGACATCCAGGGGTGAAAGCCTCCCTGGTGACGTGGAGATGACTCCCAGGGATGAATCCACCTGGCACTGTGGGATCAACAATTCCATCCTGACCAAAAGGGGGGAAAGAAGTGTAACTAATAAAGTATCAGTGGCAGAGAGAGTTCAAATAGAGTTGAGAGGCTACTCTGGAGGTTGCTCTTATGCAAGCTTCAGGTAGACCTTGCTACCTATCATAACCTGCCATCCCCCAACCAGGACCATTCTAGCCAATCCTAAAGAACACCTAGGGCAATATATAAGATTCCACAAGGGTTCCATGCACTAGGGTAACCTGCCAGAAACCTACAATCTCCAGATGGGTCCCTGGTCTAGGTAAGTCCTGAAACAGCCTCTCCAGAACATTTAGATAGTTTCATCTACCTACCCCATAATAGTGATAGTTCCTTCCAGTATGAAAAATTTAGAATTGCCATAGCCCAAATACCCCTAAAATGAGGGATGGAAAGATCAAAGGGGATGGTGGAGTTATACAGAGAAGACAATATTTAACAAATGTATATGAATGCTGAATCATTAAATTGATATCTCTTTTAGTCTCCAGTATTTTAGAGCAACTAGAAGTAAAAACCTAAAATTGTGGAATTGTAACCCATGTCAAACTCTGAAATACGTTCTACAACTAATTGTGGTATTGTGCTTTGAAATTTAGTTTTTTGCATACATTTTATTTTCCACAAAAAAAAAAGAAGGAAAAAATTCGATTGTGATGATAAAAAAAGTATTTAAGCCCTCTAGCCTCCTATATTCTGGAGCAGCCAGAAGGGAAAATATGAGAGGATCATATGGTAGCCCATGACAAACTCTGGGATACTTATGGAAGAGTGCTTTGAAAACTATTGCTTTTTTACTTCTTTGCTTTGTACATACGTTATACTATACAATAAAAAAAGTTAAAAATAAAAAAAGTCAATCAGTGTAATGCAGAATATTAATAAAATAAAGAAAAAGATGCCTGATGATCTTGATAGACACAGAAAAGCCTTTGATAAAAATCAACACTTTTCAAGGTAAAAAAACATTCAACAAACTAAGAATAAAAGGGAACAAACATCTTCAACCTTAATAAGGTCATCTATACAAATCTTACAGCTAATATAATATTTTATGGTAAAAGACTGAAAGCTTTCTCCCTAAGATCCCAAACAAAACAAAGATGTCCACTCTCACAACTTCTATTCAACATTGTACTGGAAGTTTTAACTAGGGCAATTAGGCAAGAAAGAGAAATAAAATCTAACTAGATTGAAAACAAAAGTAAAAAATCTCTATTTTCAGATGACATAATCATGTACATAGAAAATTCCAAAGAATACACACAATAACTCAGAACTAATAAACAAGTTCAGCAAGGTGGCTGGATACATGATCAACATAAAATAATCAATTATACTTCTATAAACTAGTAATGAACAATTCAAAATGTACTAAGAAAACCATTCAATTCACAATAGCATCATTAAGATAAAATACTTAGGGGGAATTTCAACAAAAGAAGTACAAGATGTACAATGAAAACTACAAAAAGCTGACAGAAATTAAAGAATACCTGAATAAATGAAAGACCATCTGTGTTCATGGAATGGAAGACATCCTCGTTTTAGCATGCCCATACTTCCCCAATTCTTCTTCAGATTCAACACAATCCTTATCAAAATTTTAAATATATATTTTTAAGAAACAGACAAGCTGATTCTAAAATTTACATGGAAATAGAGGCACAAAATAGTAAAACCAACCTTGAAAAAGAATAAAGAGAACTCACTAATTTTAAAACTGAGTAGAAAGCTACAATAATCAAGGTTGTGTGGTAATGTTATATCGACAGCCAAAGAACAATAGAATGTAAGTTGAAAGTCCGTAAATCAACACATTCACCTAAGGTAAACTGATTTCCAACAAGGGTAGGATAACAATTAATTGGGAAAGAGAAATCTTTTTAACAAATGGTGCTGGGACCACTGAATGTCCATAGCCAAAAAAACAGAATGTAGACCAAACTTCATACCATGTAAAAAGAATTAACTAAAAGTGGATCAATGACCTAAATGTAAGAGCTAAATCCATAAAACTATTAGGAGAAAACATAGGTATAAATCTTTGTGATCTTGGATTAGGCAGTGGTTTTCTGGATATCACACCTAAAGCTTAAGTAACCGAAGAAAAAGATAAATTGGGCTGCATTAAAATAAAAAACTTTTGTGCATCAAGGACATTATCAAGTAAGTGTGAAGACAACTCACAGAATGGAGAAAATATCTGCAAGATATATATTTGATAAGGACCTACTATCTAGAAATATATATATGTAAATATCCCAACTTGAAAATGGACAAAGATTTGAATAAAAATTTCACCAAAGAACATAAAAATGGCCAATAAGCATCTGAGAAAATATTCAACATCATTACATCATTAGGGAAATGCAAATACAAACCACCATGAGACACTGCATGACACCCATTAGGTTAGCTATAATAAAAAAAAAAAGAAAAAAAGGAAAATAACAAATGTTGGAAAGGATATGGAAAAATTGTATTGTTGGCAGGAATATAAAATTAACAGCTGCTATTGGAAAGTTTGTGGTGCCTCAAAAAAGTTAAACATAGAGTTATCAGATGACTCAGCAATTCTACTCCTAGATATATAACCAAAGTTACTGAAAACATGACTACAGAAAAACTCACACACAAAGTTGATAGCAGCATTTTCATAATAATTAAAAAGTGGAAACAACCCATGTCCATCAACAGACAAATGGATAAACAAAATATAGTTCATACATGCATTGGACTATTCTTCAGCCATTAAAAGGAATGAAGTTTGATACATGCTACAACATGGAGGAACCTTGAACATATTATGTTAATTTAAAGAAGCCAAACACAAAAGGCCACATATTGCATCCTTCCATTTATATGAAATATCCAGAATAGACAAATTCATAGGGTCAGAAGGCAGGTTGGTGGTTATTACATTATTCTCTCTCTCTTAAGACTCAGAGCATTGTGCAGCCAACGCCGCTTGACTTCCTCTTCCCAGGTCCCTTTTAGCACTCTAGAAGACACCACTCCCCAAATACCCCTGCTCCACACTTACTCTTCCAACCAAGTTTCAAAAGATTTGTCCAGGACTAGAGGAAGCAGTCTCTTATAAATCTTCCACCAAGAGGTTGTAGCTTCCCCAACTCCAAGATTCCTTAGAAAGCGGGGAAAGGCAGCAAAAGTCATTTCTGTACAGGAAATGGCATTAAAGATAGCAACAAGGAAGAGGGAAATGGTCTTATGAAAGTCGTATTTCCTCAGTTACATTTTTATTTGGCCAAAGGCATGGATTGGATGAAAATGTTATCTTGAAACATTCCACATCAATCTTATTTTGAAAAACGTATGGTACCTTGAGAGATCACATTTTAAAACACACTTTTTAATGTATGTATTAAATTCTTATTTAAAAATCTTTGGCCGTTCTTAAGTGGAACATTTATTGAAGCCCTACTACATGGTGGTTAGAATTTTATACACGTAAGTATCAGTAATTATCACGACAGTATAAAGCCTTGTTAACATTTCATTTTATAGATGATGCAAATGAGAATGAGAAACAAGTCTTCTTGATTCTAAAAGGATTATTTACAGTATATTGATATGATCAACTCTGAAGACTTCATAGGGTATTTAAAATGTCTTTGGGGGGTATTTTGAACCACTCCAAAGGTAACAGTCATCAAGCATCCAATGAAGAAGTTTACTACGGAATGAAAAAGAAAAATGGTGGCAGTGGGGAAAGCCTGGTTGTTTGGTCTGGGCTTTGAAATGTGGCTGACCTCCTAAGAGAAGACAATATTTGCCAGAGAAAATGTTAATGTGTCTCCTTTGCTGATAACAGAAAGCGTCCTCTTCTCAAACAATAGGTTTTAGCCATAGCTAAATTAGCATAATTAAGACTTAGGGTGAGGGTAGTTCAGAAGTTTTGTTACCCAGACTATCTTGAAACCTCCAGCAGAAATCGCACTTCTGAAATTATTCTTAAAAAAAATCCATTTCTGTAGGTTCTAATTTCACCAAGCCCTTTTCATCTTTGTGCGCTCCTTTCCCCACTCCTACTTCCCATATATCATTGGGTCAAGGACCCTGGAGGGCTCACAGTTTGATAAAACCATGTTGTACCTCACAACTCAAAGCCTACAATGCTGGGCACACAGAAAGTTCTGTTAACTTTTTCTTTTTCATAATGTACTTGGTGGAATGGCAGTTATTCACCCTTCCCAAGTGGATAATGAGAGCTATCCCAAGGGCTGAAGACTCTTACTGTCTTCTCTATGAGAGCAGAGATTCATCCCAATCAATAAGTCTTAATCTTGACAAGTTTCCCTATTATTGACTGAGGACACACGTATTGTTCCACTAATTTAATTCTGGAGAAAGAAAAAGACTATCAAAAAAAAAAAAAAAAAAAAAAAAGAATCCTTAACTCCAGAAGGAGCCTAATCAAAAAGTTGAGCCATGGCTTCACAGGGAATCTATCAGCATCTGTTCCTCTCTTCTTCTGGACTCCTGAAAGCCAGGGAGAAGTTGGATGCATTCTTAGTAGTTTTTGAGACAGAAATGTCCCCTCTTCTCTCCGATTAACTCAGTTCAGAGTGCATGGGCCGTGCTTGGCATAAGACAAAATGGGATCTAGACAGCACTTTTACTTACTACCTATGGCCTTGGGAAAGCTATTTAATATCCCCGAGCATCAATGTTTTCATCAGCAGAGCAGGGATTATAAAACCTACCTGAGAGAGCTGTGGGAATTAACTGCCATCATCAAACAATGCATGGAAAATAAGGACTGGTTAAAACTCAGTAACTCAAAAATCCAGGCAGTATGGGATAGTCTTTTAAGAAGTGACCTCTGAAGCCAGATGGCCTAGGTTTGAATCTGGGTTTTGCCAATTATTAATGTGACTTGGGCAAGTTTCGTAACCTAAGCTTCAGATTTCTCATCCATAAAATGGAACCAATAATATAAATTTCAGTTCTCTTCTAAGGATTAGATGTGCCAAGGCATACAAAGTGCTTAGAACAATGTTCTATGTATGCCAATTCTTTTAATCTAGCACCTACAATAGGATTTGGCACGTATGTACATGAATATTTGAGAAATATATTTTTCTTCTGTAGTGAAATAATCTCTTGAACACTGGACCCTCACGTGAGGAAATGTTTTTATCTTTTGTGCCATATCTTCCTAAGTATAAACTAAGCCATATGAGTGGTTTTGAAATGGCTGAAAGGAAATTAGAAGTCAGGCTATCACTCCATTTTGCATTTGGATGTCATTTTATGACACCTTTGCTCACTAAACTTATTGTTTCAGTCCTCTGCTTAACTCGCTCTAACACTTTATTCTGCATGATCGAATTAACATTAATGTTGTTCTTTGATGAATTTTTTTCCCCAAAATTCTCTACTGCTGTCCCAGGTCTTCAAACTTTTATGTGGTCATCCTTCCTCCTTTAAGCCTTGGCTCTTGATGGACTGGACTGAGAAAATCATAAGTCCTTTCATTGTAAGAAATCTATCTTTTCTGCTGTGTATTTGTTACGACATTGGTGAATCAATAATTATGGAAGCCTATAGTCTTAGGTCAACCGAATGCATTTTCTGGTCTTAAGATGTTTTGGAACCTACTAATCAATTAATAAGTAGCTTTTTCTGGAATATGGCAGGAGGGAGAAATACATACAATCAGCCTAAATGTCCAGCTTTCCCCTTAGGCTTTACTCTCAACTCCTTCCTCTGACACAGCAATTTTGGCCAAAGATGACCTATATTGTAGTCAACATATGAAAGCCAGCTTCCAAGTTACCTGGCAAATAGACAAATCTAGATATTTATCCAATATCCTAATAAGAATTTTTTTTTTATGTGCTCAGCCTTCATGTGTCTGGAACCAAACTGACAGCTTTTCTGAGTGTTTTATATGTTAAGCTTTTGTTAGATGACTTATTTTAAGACTTGAATGTTATAACATTGATGGTTGTGCCAAAAATTCCTTCAAATAATACCTTCAAAGGGGAGGATGCCTCTGTATGTGGACAGGGAGATGTTAGTTTTTTGAAAACAGATAATCAAATTCATTGTTCTACAGGCCAGGGCTGAATGGTACTTGGGTAATTATTTAAGAACAATCCTTCTTTGTTTATTTCCATTAAGGGGTCACTTCTCTCTTGAATGTCTTCTAATCCTAATTCTAACCATGTAGAAAATGGTAAGATTAGATACAAAGTTAATGTGTCATTTGGATTTCTCTCTTAAACTATAAGTATCTTTCTCAGAGCTAAATAACTCATAGACTTCTTCTCAAATTGCTTTTGGAGAGAACGTCCCTTTTAATTACATTAATACAGACAGGCCAGTTAAACCAATCTTGACTTCCTTGTATCTAGGTATTCATTCATTCAAAAACTTAATGAATGCCTACCATTTTCCAGACACTTTACTAGTTCTTAGAGTTATTAAGATGAAACAGAATCCTTGCTTGCTTTTGAGTTCAACATAGCAAGAGTTCATATGGAAGAGTGGTGGGAGGGTTATTCATACATTTCTTCAAAAATATTTGAGTACCTGTCAAACACTGAGTTCAGTGCAATAGGCTGGAATGTAGTGGAAAACAAAAAAGACATGACCTTGTTTCCACAGAGCTTACGGCCTAGTAGTGGAGACATCATCATTTATTAAATTACTCAATAAATACTATAATGGAAGAATAAAGGATGCTTTATGAGCACATAATGAAGGGCAAGTTTGAAGATAACTTTGAAGGAAATAAATGAAAGCTAATGATAGACTTGATCTTGATAGGGCAACTGCTGGTAAATGGTAAAAAGGTACCCTGGCAAATTGTTAAGATACCACTTCCACATTGAATAAAATGATACAAAGATCATGAGGTTCAAATTCATTTGCAAGCAGTTTATTTTTTCACACGTTAAGTGACACTATGTCTCAGGAGGAGACTTCAGGCTTAGCCAACTGGGTCAACAGGATCAATAGTAAATGTAGATCTGGTGCTGTTAGAATATGGTTTGGACGCTCCAAGGGATGACAAAATTATTCCATTCAACTTACAACATACTCTGATGATGCCATCAGATCTCGTCTATTAGGATCATTTAAGGACACATACTGAGACACCTGTGGTAGGCTGAATAATGGCCCCCAAAGATATCTATCTCCTCATCTCTGGGACTTGTGAATGTTACCTTACACGGTAAAAGGGACTTTTTTTGCAGATATGATGAAGTTCAGAATCTTGAGATGGGGAGATGATCCTGGATTACTCAGGTGGGCTTGATGTAATCACAAGGGTCCTTATAAGAGGAGGCAGGAGATGGGAGTTAGAAGACAATGGGACAACAGAACCAGAGACTGGAATGATGTTGCCAGGAGCCAAGGAATGCTGCAGCCTGGAGAAGGTGGAAGAGGTAAGGAAGAGACTTTCCCTGGAAGCTTCCAGAAGGAACCAGCCCTGCAGAATCCCTGATTTTAGCCCTTTAAGACTCATTTTGGGCTTTCACCTCCAGAACTATAAAAAAATTAATCTGTATTATCCAAAGCTAAATTCGTGGTTTATTTGCTATAGCAGCAACAGGAAACTAATACAATACTCTATTGCTAATGTACACTAAAAAAGGTCCATGGAAGTATTCTTTATAGAGTTGGGCATTTCCTAACCATTGGTCCTTTCTGCTGCCCTTCTTCCTGAAAAAAGCAAAGCACTCTTCACTCCCCTCATCCCCATTGCTCAAAGGACCCATATAGAGGAAACTACAGTGGAAAAATTAAGTACAACAAAGAATTTGGGAAGAATATTATTTGAGAGTGAACCACTGCTCTATCCTGATTTTCTGCTCTATAAATTTCAGAATTAAGTCTTCCAATCTACCATGTTGCATTAGAAGCATTACAAACAATAATTCCATTTCAAGTCGCTGCTTTTCTATTTTGTATTCTCAAGAAAATGAGGAAGAAAAATATGTAAAACTTTGAAGCCTTTGCAGATTATAATCAATTTTTGTTTCCTAAAAAAAGGAACATCAGTGTGGTGTGATGTAGTTGTCAGATTACTGGTGTGTCTTCAGTACTCAATATCTCTGCTAACACAGCCTCAGAAAACCCAAATGCCTCCTCCATTGTGAATTCCTGCAGAAAAAAAACAGGTGCATGAGAAGTAGGGCCTTCATTTCACTTCCATCTTTCAAATTCTGTCTGCATCTGACTGACTGAAACTAAATTGCACTAGAAGCCTAGCTGTAAGGGAGTTTGGGAAGATGAACCTATTAGCTTTGAACTACAAGAAGGAGCAGGGGGTTTAAAGCTGTGGGTTGCAAGTGAGTCTTGAAATTGATTTAGTGGGTCACAAATAGCATTTTTAAAGATAAAATAGAACAGTATATAAGTTGTCAGTGTGCCTAGCAAGAATAGCTAAGTATTGCTTCATGAAAGTTATATAGAAGTATGCATATGTACAGACACATACATATGGAGGGGAGGGGGGGAGAGGGGAGAGGGAGGGAAAGCGGGGGGGGGGGGAGAGAGAGAGAGAGAGAGATTTCTTACTGTGGGTCATGATCAAGAAAGTTTGAAGGCCAAGACAAAAGAGTGTGAACAGCTGTTGTATGCCATACTTTATTAAGGACATTTCTTTGAATTCCTAGTCTGGTAATAAGTTTTATTTTGAATGGGTATTTATTTAATTTAGTCAAATAATCTTTATGCATCTATTGAGGTAACCACATCTTTCTCCTTTAATGCATTATATCAAATGGATTTCAAAAAAAAAGATCATCTTTATATTTTTTTCTTTCTAAAAACATTTTCAGAATTATCTTTTGTGCCTGCATCTCTCAATTTCGTTATACGTTCTGACCCACATGCCTCCCATAATCTCTAACAGGTACTATATTTATCCAATTCACCAAAGATGCTGCTATACCTCCTGACAAATTCTGTAAGAACAAAAATAAAAGGCCTGTGCTTTGCGTTCCTCTATTAAATTTACAAAAAGCCCAAATATCTATATTTTTTTATTTTTCAAAAAATGTAACCCTTTATGGATACTTTTCTGCGTTAAGAACCAGTGACCAGAAAGGGATTTGTGATGGAGTGAGTCCTTATAGATAGCCATATTTTAATTCTGATATAATACTGTTTCAATATGAAATTGTCACGAATATAAATCTACAATAAGAATCTTCATCAATTTGATCTCCATAAAAATACCTATCCTGCCCCCCCAAGCTTTCAATTGCTTGTCTGTTTTATTCTGTTTATTTGCTTGTTTTTAAATACTAAAGAATGTCTATATTGCTAAAAAGCAGCCAAATAATAAATATAAGAATTTTCATAGGTTTATGACTATGACTTGTAAAATCAGGGAACTGTAACACAGGTGCTTGCAACAAACTGATGTGGTCCCAAGATTCTAACAAGCAAGGAGGTGCTGACCTTCGGAAATGCTGAGGTTTCTTATGTGTCTTACATTTTTCTCGTTGCCTTTCAGGAGAAAAGAACTTTAACTTTACAAACAATAAACAATAGAAATAGATACATTTTACATATCATCTGCACAAACAAAATATGTCACTTATCATATCTTTTCAATAATCCAATCAATGCAATTACGCACAGGCACACGTTTTTTACAATCAATATTCTTCAACAGTTACAACAAAAAAGAAAAAATCTGTTTTTATAAAGACAGTAAAAAGAAAGAATAGTAACCATTAAACTTCATAAGGGGACCATCTAAAAAGGAACAAAATTTAGTGACATTTCTGACACAAGCAACTGATGGCCAGCCCAGCCTTACTAAGCAATATGTGCTCAAACTTTGTCTCTCCCTCCATTGTTTCATAGCATAGCTGTGAAATGATGGGACCCATGAAGAGAAGTGACTGGACCCTAATTTATATAGCCAGAGGCAGAGGGAAACCTGGTGCCAATGGAGAGAAAGACCCCCAATTGGTTATCAATTGGAACAAACCCATAACACTTGTGTTCTTCGGGTGTTGGGGCTGCGGGTAGTAGATTTTTTTCCTTCTATTTTCTAAATTTTCTATAATGGTATATATTACTTTTGGAATCAATCAAAAAATTATATACATGTTAGGTTAATGTTTTACTTTTAATGCCTGAACACTGAAGAAGAACTTCTAAGTGTCCTCGTAAGTTCTCCCTCTCCTCCTCTCCTGCTGGTGAGAGACTCTCGTTTCTAGGGAAAGCCAACCAGGATTGCACAGTTTTGGGGTTTGGGCCAGGTGTGCCCAGGGCTAGCAAGGATGCTACCGAGAGGGGTTCCATGACTTCCCTGAAGTCTGGAAACTGTCATATTCTTCAGCTCCTCACTGTGTTAGGGCAGTATTATTGGGCACAGAAGAGAAGTAACCCATAGGAGAGGTGGCCCCTGTCTATGAAAAGTCTGATAAGAATAAAGGACACAAAAATACTTCAACAAAGTCAAAGATACAGACTGAGAGAGGGTAAACCAAGAAGTCACTGTGGAAGAGAACAGGACAGTACTTGGAGTTAACGGAGGTGATGGCTCCAAGATCACCAGAAGCAGCGACAGTGATGGCTTCTCTTTACCCCAGTGCATTCTCTTTTTCTCTAAGACATTAATGGAAATGCAATTCTGAAAACACGGAAACTGTCCTAGCTGGGGACATGATGACCTAAAGCGATGCTGCCTAACTGAGTGAGCCCAGATTAATGCTCCTATTTGAGATAACATGCAAGTTTCAGGGTACACATATTTTCAACATGTGACTTTAGGAAACTAAGTATGATACTGATTTACGGGAAAGTTGGTAGTACTTTTTGAAAAATCTACACCTCCTATGAATTTACTGTGCCTTCCATTCTCACTGCATAGGCAGGATGATCTAGGACCAGAAGAGTTGTTTTACACGTTCTTAAATGTTATCCAAGGCCCTCATTGTGCGAAACTGAAAACAAAATAAGCCAAAAATTCATGCAAGAGAATTTTCTTTTCTTCCTCAGAAACTGCACCTTTTTTTTTTTTAACATTCAAATGCTCAACATGCCACTTTTTAGCTGCCCTCCATTTTTATGAAGCTTACTGAGCACGATCTTGAGTTATTGCTGGTACCAGAATCTCAGATGGATGTTTTTCTGGAGGTGCGTACAAGTGGGAACTAAAGAGATTAAACAATTTGAGTATCAAAGGGAGCTATACCTCTGACTCTAGAGAAACTGCTTTGGTAATGTCGGCTTTTACTAGTCAGACATCTACAGAACTAATGGCACAAATAGCTCATGGTGACCATGAGGCTGGGAACCAAGCTGAGAATTAGAATTTTATCAGTTCAGGTAAAGCCGGAGGACCTTGGGCCACACAAAGGCTCTTTCAGTGCACTTCCGCTGATACAGAACGGAAATCCTACCCACCTCCAAAGATTCTTGGTTAGGAGTAGATGTCAAATATGGTATAGAGATTCAGTCATAAGAATGGCTTATCTTATCCCATTAAAATAGTGAGAAATTTTCAATATCTGCTTCTAGGTCATGATGAAAGAAAAGTAACATGACCAAATTTCTACAAACAGATCTGCCTACCACTCTGCGATATGGATTAGAGCTGTTTGCCAGAGGCCAGGATTCAGAGCCAAACCTGAACTTCGGATAAATTAACAGCAGATCCTTCAATGCGGTGACTGTCATCTCATGAAATCTCATCTCCAACTTTTTTTGTGCCTTAAAAAATCATTCCATGCTGAGTACCTCCTATGTAATTTTGAGTCTGTCTTTCTTCAGTTTGTAAGTTTCAAGGGAGATTCTGCCTTAGCCACAGGCATAAAAGATGATCCTTTGATTCTGAGAAGAAATCTGAGGACTCTTCACTTGATCATTTGCGTCTCTTCATCTGCATCATAAAACTCCTCTTCTTCCTCACTCTCGCTACCTAAGGTGCCCTCCTTGTCTGCAGACTAAATCAGGGAAAGAGAAAAGAGTGAAATGATGCCATGACATTTCCAAAAATGAAAATTATTATCTAGCTAGTCAACCAACAAATGTATTTTTATGACAACCATTCCACTAAGAATTAGCCTCTAATGGGTTCAAGAAAACAAATGAATCATCTCTTCTTTATTTCTCTGATGTCAGCTGTTATTAGATCCCGACTTTGTTTTTTGACAGTTTTTCTCTGTTCTATTTCATGTTACCAGAGCATTCATTTTTTAAAAACTAATCATCCAAGTAGTGATGTGAATGATGAAGAAAAATATCTCCATACCTGTGGGATATCCAAGGTCTGTAAACACAATGTTTCCTCCCCTAGCCTCCGGTAGGAGTACATCTGAAGGTCAGAGAACGTCTCTAACAATGGACTGTTAAGGGTTTCTGGCAATAATAAACTCAGGAGGCCAGATGTCAGGCCAGTGGTCCCAAAGACAATGAAAGGTAAAGACCACTGCACATATTTCTGCAAAGATAGGGAGCAGCATGGAAACAAAAAAATCAGTATTAGTTTCCGCAAAAGATTACATCAGCAGTCTCAAGACTGAAGAATTGTCTTTTCTGGCCTTCCTACTATAACCCACTATAAACAATTTTTCTTTCCACATAGAGAATTGTCCTGGGAAATCACTGATTAATTCCTCAGGCATGTAGAGAGGGAAGTGACCACTGGCACGAGGCTCTGAAGCAGGAGGCTGTTTTATACACGAGGGGAGAGGAGGACAGGGCTGTATCTGAGCAGCTTTTAACACAGCCTCTGCTCTTCACATAGGAGACATCCCAGAACATTTGATGATAATGAACTTTAAAAAGTTCTTATCTGGAATCAGCCAGACAATCCCACAAAGCCTTGCTGAACTGCTTAACACCAGAACTGAGATGCATAGGATTAAAGGTATAAAACACTGGAAAGAAAAGGGAAAGCATAGAGAACTCTACCACCTATACACGGTGTGAAAATTAGTTCAATTGAACACAACCTACAAGTCATTGCTTCAAAGCATCAAAACGTGTGCTCAGAATCATTTCAACCTTTTCTTTAAATACACGGGGTTCCAAGATATCACAGAACACATTCCCCGTCGGATGCTGCTTTGGAGCCTTTCTAAGAATGACTAACACTCCTGAATTCGTGCCCAGGAGAGGCTCTGCTTCAGGGTCTTCGGGTTTGGTGTCCAGTGTTCGCAAGTGATTATACGTGGGACCACTTTTACTTTAGGATTCCTCTTCAGATAATTTTTTCCTGATTTTTTCAAAACTGAAGAGAAGATGGAGAAGGAGGAAGATGACAGGGAAGGACAGATGGAGGCTGGGGGGAAAGGAAGGGAAAGGAGAAGGAGAGTAAGGGGATGGGGGCGATGGGGGTGGGGGGGGTGTCTCACCTCTAGCCAGCACATCCAGCACAGTGGATGTGTTGCTGAATTAAGGGGAAAACAACCCTTTTACCTCTTCTAAGCTTAGCAGAATCAACACAGACACATTACTCAGTGTTGAAATTTTCTAGGAAAGTCATCCAAAAAGGGATATCTTTATAATACGCCTTTTCCTTGCTCAATTGTATTAATATTGTACACATTTTATAGAACGAAATATGATATTAAATATGATTCCTTCATAAGAAGGGTCTTGTGACCTAAAATTAAGCCTGAAACATGGAGACAGATACCCGGAAAAGGAAGCACTGAATACTGCACCCCAAAATGAAGGGACGTGGTGGCATTCCTCAACACCCCTGTATGAGGAGGTTTGGGAGCGAGGCAGCAGTGAATAGGTGTCTACACTGCAGGCTCATAGGTGCAACACAAGAGGAAATACACCCGGGGAAGAGGATCTAGTCACCCTTCACTGAATCTTGGCTGGTCACAGATCAGACCAAGGAGAGAAATGTATAGGAGGCTCCATGGCTTGATGGTTTTTAGGGCATTTAGTCCATCCCCCTTTCTTTTGACTTTAAAATTAGGAAAATAGCAAAAAATATTAACAAATATACTGCCAACTATGCTTCTCTTCTAAATAGGTTTTGGGGAAGGTATTCAATCTGTTTCTGCCACATTTCTCATCTTTAACCCAGGGGTAACAACAGTACCCATCCCACATGGGTTTCATGAAGATTGCAGGAGATGATATACGTAAAGCGGTCAGCACTGAGCCCAGAACACAGTTGTGCTGGTTTGAAAGGATGTATGTACCCTATAAAAGCCATGTTTTAATCCTAATCCATTTTGTAAAGGCAGCCATTTCTTCCAATCTCTATTCAGTATTGTACGTTTGAAACTGTAATTAGACCATCTCCCTGGAGATGTGACTTAATCAAGAGTGGTTGTTAAACTGGATTAGGTGATGACATGTCTCCACCCATTTGGGTGGGTCTTGATTAGTTTCTAAAGTCCTATAAAAGAGGAAAAACTTTGGAGAATGAGAGATTCAGAGAGAGCAGAGCAGAACGACATGGCCACAAGAAAAAGAGTCCACCAGCCAGTGATCTTTGGAGATGAAGAAGGAAAATGCCTTCCGGGGAGCTTCATGAAACAGGAAGCCAGGAGAATAAGCTAGCAGATGATGCCGTGTTTGCCATGTGTCCTTCCAGAAGAGAAACTCTGACTGTGTTAGCCATGTGCCCTTCCACTTGAGAGAGAAACTCTGAACTTCATGGGCCTTCTTGAACCAAGGTATCTTTCCCTGGATGCCTTTGATTGGACATTTCTATAGACTTGTATGGACATTTTCTCGGCCTAAGAACTGTAAACCAGCAACTTATTCAACTCCCCTTTTTAAAAATCATTCTGCTTCTGGTATATTGCATTCTGGCAGCTAGCAAGCTAGAACAGATTTTGGTACTTAAGGAGTGGGGTGCTGCTGCAGTTTGCAAATACCAAACATGCTGGAAAAACTTTTTAAATGAATAAGGGGAAGATTCTGGAAGAGTTGTAAGAAGCTTGATAGAGAAGGCCTAGAATGCTTTGAAGAGAAATGAGGCATGTATTATTTCAGACTGGAAGGAAAGTGAGCCTTGTTTTAAAATGGCAGATAATCTGACAAAATTGACTAGTGGCTTTGGCTGGAAGGCAGAATTTAAAAGCCATGAACTTGGATATTTAGCAGAAGAGATCTCCAGATTAAATGTCGAAAGCACAGCCTGGTTTCTCCTCACAGCTTATAGTGAAATGTGACAGGAGAGAGATAAGCTGAAACCTGAACTCTTGAGTAAAAAGAAACCAGACATTGATGTCCTGGAAAATTCTGGGCCTCCAGAAAGGGAGACCCCAGAGAATAGTGCCCCATGTGAGGACTTGACCAGATGTGGAAGCAGTCAGCTATCTCAGAAAAAGCCAGGATTGGACATGGAGTTATCCAGGAAGGATCTGTGGAAACTCCTTATGTCTGATGGGCATGATCCAAGGCTACTGCATAGAAAGCCAATGAGAGTGCTGTGGGACATGCATAAACAGAGCCGCTGCCAATCTGGACTGAGGGGTTCAGAGAAGGGACACATTGGAGGAAAAATAACTTCAGAGGCAAAACCATGGAGGCTGAGGTTTGAAGTCAAGAAGCCTCGGGCCAGGAGAGCGGACCCACCCAAGCCCAAGGAGAGGGTGAGTTTGCCCCAAAGGCAGAGGATGGGCCTTCCACCTGGTTGCAGTGGAAGAGTCATGCCGCCTCAGACCTTGGAGAGGGTGAAGCACATTCCTTGGGGTTTGGGGAGAGCCTGGCTGCCACCACACGGAGGGGTTGAGCGTGTGTCCCGGAGATGGCAGAGAGCCCGGGTGCAGCCCCATGCTTGGAGATGGTGGAGCTGAGAAAAAGGTGGTCTCCCCAGTGTCCCCTAAGGTTGTGTTCGGAGAGGGGCAGGCCTCTGGGTGGGCCTTTAGAAAGGGTGGAACTGCTGCTTTCAGAAGCCCTGAGGAGAAATGACTCTCAGACTTTGAAATCTGATGGACTTTGCCCTGCGGGTTTTCAAAACTGCTTGGGTACTGTGACCCCTGTGTTCCTTCCTCCCTATGGAAATGGGTATATGTACCCCATGATTGTTCCTCCTTTGTATGCTGGCAGCAAATAACTTGTTATGAGTTTTCAAAGGTCCAGAAACAGAGGAGAATTTGCCTGAGCACAGACCATACTTATACCCAACCTTGATGAGACTTTGTACTGGTTTTAACCTTGTATTGCATTTGATTGTTACTGAAATGCTTTAAAGTTTTCTGATATTGTGATAGAATTAATGTATTTTGTATATGGGAAAAACATGTCTTTTTTAGGATCCAGAGGGTGGAATGTGCTGGTTTGAAAAGATGTATGTACCCTAGAAAAGTCGTGTTTTAATCTTAATTCCTTTTGTAAAGGCAGCCATTTCTTTTAATCCCTGTTCAGTACTGTATGCTTGAAACTGTAATTAGATCATCTCCCTGGAGATGTGATTTAATCAAGAGTGGTTTTTAAACTGGATTAGGTGATGATATGTCTCCACTCATTTGGGTGGGTCTTGATTAGTTTCTTAAGTCCTATAAAAGAGGAAAAACTTTGGAGAATGAGAGATTCAGAGAGAGCAGAGCAGAACGACATAGCCACTAGAAACAGAGTCCACCAGACAGTGACCTTTGGAGACAAAGAAGGAAAATGCCTCCCAGGGAGCTTCATGAAACAGGAAGCCAGGGGAAGAAGCTAGCAAATGATGCCATGTTCACCATGTGCCCTTCCAGATGAGAGAGGAACCCTGACCATGTTCACCATGTGCCCTTCCAGATGAGAGAGGAACCCTGACTGTGTTCACTATGTGACTTTCCAGATGAGACAGAAACTCTGACTGTGTTCACCATGTGCCCTTCCACTTGAGAGAGAAACCCTGAACTTCATCGGCCTTCTTGAACCAAGGTATCTTTCCCTGGATGCCTTTGATTGGACATTTCTATAGACTTGTTTTAATTGGGACATTTTCTAGCGCTTAGAACTGTAAACTAGCAACTTCTTAAATTCCCCCTTTTAAAAGTCCTTCTGTTTCTCATATATTGCATTCCGGCAGCGAGCAGACTAGAACAACAGTAATGCCTCAATAAATATGTGCTGATGGACTAACTTATGAAGGGGACAGGAAGGAAGCAAAGCTGGCACTAGCTGACTCGACAGTGGCTGGAAACTTTAGCAAAAAAAATCACAGCCACTAGGTCCATCTACCCTGATGGAACGCTGGAGTCTTCATTTAAAAGACACAAGGCTCCCATTTGTGTGAGGCCATCTTAAACGGCATCATTACCTCTTTCTACTCAAAGCACGAGCATTTCCAAAACAGAGAATAACAAAAAACAAAACCAGGAGGAGGTACAAACCAACCAGTGAGGGGATGAAGGGAGCAATAATCCCACCAACTCGGGAGAACATGGAACAGGTTCCAAGCCCAACGTTCCTGAAAGGCAGAAGAAAACATAAAGGAAATCAGTAAATTCTCAGGGGAGCATTTAAGGGCCATGGGAACAAGTGGGTCTGGAACAGCACATCCCAAAGTGGAAGCACGGGGTCTAACACAATTTCCTGTGCAGACGGAAATGCTCTATAACTGCACTGTCCGATACGGTGGCCACTAAGCACATGTGGCTACTGAGCATTTGAAATGTTTTTTTTATGAGACTGAAGAACCGATTTTTAGTTTAAATAGCCACATGAGGCTGCAAGCTACTATGTCAGATGGTGCAGCCAGACAATGCTGTAGAAATGAACATCAGACTACTTCTTGCCAAATGTTCTTCTCATTTTTGTTTCTTAAGTCTTTCGTCAGTTCATATAGCCAGAAAGAGCCAGGGTTTTATGAAAAAACCTGAGAAATCTGCACAGTTAATTAAACTCAGTGAACTAACCATTTAAGAGTCAGGTTTATCAATAGGACTTGACAGTTGAACTTGTATTTCCAGAAAACCAGAACAATACCTTTTTGAGGAGCTGGGTTTGAAGGATGTGGGAAGGGAAGGAATGATGTCAGTCATAGACTGGGGGCATTATCACCATTTTATCCCAGCTTAATCATTAATCATCTCTTCTGTTCATTTTCAAGAAGTCCAGTTTGGACAAAACAGTCACCATAGTTTTACAGCCAGGAGCCAGAAGAAAGTAGGTTACAGGAACAGTTAGGAAATGACTAGTCAGTTACAGAAAACCTGATCTTTTTATTGGGAAAAAGGGATTTTACATTAACGGGCAGAAAGAACTATCAGGCACTGGGAATCGAACCTGGGTCTCCAGCATGGCAAGGAAGAACTCTGCCTGCTGAGTCACTGTGGCCTGCCCTGAAATGATTCTTGAAAGGAATGTAAAAGCTCTGGTTGAAGGAATAATGGCTCAAACCATTATTAGCTTAAGTTGTACCCCACCCTTCAAATTTGGATTTGGTTTTTTGTTTTCATACTTATTCTATCAAGGGAAATTTAGGATGGGATATTCTTTTTGAAAGAAGCATGTCCTACTCACTAAACATCTAATATTTAAATCCAATATTACTTATTACTCTATGACATTTCTCTTAAAAATGTTGTCTGATTGTTCATGTGCCCTGCTAAAATGTAGGTTCTGTGAGAGGAGACCTTGTCCCTCTGTCACATGCCTGACACAGGATGGGTGATCAAACAGAGGAAAGCCACAGAAACGAACACTGCATCAGAGTGCTATCTGACAATATGTCTAGTGCAGAGTTCTTATTTCACCATTTGTATGAGGGAATTCAGCTCAAGCCAGAGCTTTGTTTCCTACATTTTCTTCAGTTAAGCAGGCAAAGACTGGTCTACAAAGACAGTTTCTGCGCTGACCGCTGCTGGCCGAGCCGCTGCTGTCCCCCGATGCTAACTACACTCCAGATGGAGTGAGAACCACGCCTCCGTTAAGGGCAGCATATATGACAAAACGCAGAACGTGTGAAGGTGGAAGTCACTGTGTGGGACACATACCTGATGACGGTAGGGTAAAGCTCGGAGGTGTAGATATAAACAATGTTAAAGGCAGCACTGATTGTCAGCTTCCCCAGCAAGGACAAGGAATGGCTGTTCATCACTGCAAACACACCTGCACCTGAGGAGGACAGGTACAACACCTATGAGGGCCTTAGCTCAGAAACAGTCTTTTAAGACACATATGATTTTTATTTATTTATTTATTTTTGCATGGGCAGGCACCGGAAATCGAACCCGGGTCTCCGGCATGGCAGGCGAGAACTCTGCCTGCTCAGCCACCGTGGCCCACCTGACACATTCGATTTTGATCTTAAACAGTAAAGAGGGAGTACAACTGAACATACATTCAGAAGATTTAGTATTCATACACAAATACACGTGCTATACACATGTTTTGGCTCTACCCATAAAGTCTAATATAGTGGTGGTTATTAAGGGTGATTAAACTTGCAGTCACTCCTAAATGACAGAGCACCCTAAAAACTTCTGTACTATAGCAAAGAAAGTTTAATGAAACTCATTGGTTCTATCTACTAAGGGTGTCACTTGACTCTCTCTTCTTGGTAATCTTGTTTAACAAATGACAGACTTGGCACTTGAGGGGGACAGGTGATGGATGCAAAAGATGGAAATGAGGTTCAGAAAAATCCTGGCTTCAGGTAAGGGATAATCTCATTAATTTACCATGAGAAAATGTAAAACATTAATGTTCTTTACAGAGTAAGACTCTAAATATGGATGTGGTTTTTGATACTTTCTGCCACCCCCTGCCATTTGTCACTTGAATTACTAAGCAGCAATAATATTGGAGTTTCCTTATGCAATTATTTTACATAAAATGTAAAAATGCATTTAATGGTACTTCCTGATCAAAAGTACTATTTTTTTATCCTGTGGTTCTTATCTTTATTAACATTATCCTCCCTGGGATCCTACGATTTAATTATTTCTTTCCAAAGATGGTTGACCTTTCAATAATTCATGTACCTCTACATTCAAAATAACAGTTTTCTCCTTCTAAGGAAAAGAAAAATCCCACTGACTCTGTTGTACTCTGCCCCACCCACCCTCTCCTTTCACCCTCAGGCATCTCCAATGAGTGGCCGCCAGTCCCTTTCCTCAAATACATTCACCCTGTTACTCATTATCACCTGGCTTCCAAAACTACCCTCTCCTGAAACTCCTCTGCTTAGAGGTCAATGGCGATGCCCTAGTCACCAAATGTAATTGCCTCTCATTCTCCTTGACATTTTGGCCAACAGAACACTCTTTGTCCCCTTCCTTGGGACTCCATGGCTCCTATAAACCCTTGAATACCTAAAAAATCAAAAAGCCTTTCCTTCCTTTGACCTCCACTGCCCTTATATTCTCATCCATTCAAGTGACATGCTACAGACACTCCCTTGTAGTTATTTACTTTTTCATCTTTTCTGCCTGAAATATAGTTCAAGCTCCTAAGCCTAATGTCGATATGTTCCTCGCAGCACCTCCCACTGAACTACACACACTAAATATTTGCTGAATAAATAGAGAAACTATGATAAGGATTAATCTAGTGGAAAAAAATCTGTGCTTATGCTCTCGCTTCCTTCCAAGGAAGGAGGCACATGATATCCCGTTCCAAAAAACAAGTGTCACATCCCAGTTTGACCATAAAATAAATCCTCATCTACTTTCAAGATGGTGTCTGGAACACAGTGGCCCAGGCACTGCCAAATTTGACCATCTGGGGCTGTTTTCTTCTCTTCTGCCAGGCTATTTGGAAGATGTAAGCTCTTTTAAGTCCTGAATATTTTTAGGCCATGAGGTTCTTCTGGGGGAAAAAAAGAGAATCAAGCCTTCCAAATTTATCCCCAAATATGTGTCTGAACTTTTGAGATCTAACAACTTTCTCATTAGATAAAGTCATTTCCCAAAAATGAGAGCAAATTAAATTTATCAACTATTTTCTAGAAAAATGAAATGCACTGGGTAGCAGCGAACAAATGTGCACATCTGCTTGACTGCAAATGGGTTCTGGAACTGTTTTTAACCCAGAAAGGATACCACCCTTCAGAATACTTTAAGTATGGAGGTACAACCTCTTAATGTGTCAGGGAATGGCCATCCAGAGACTGGAATTAAAATGAGACTTCTCAAAAAGCTTACCATCTAAACAGTGACATAAGACCCAAGGCTGGAAGAAATCTTCTGAGTGAGGCAGAGAACTACCAGCTTCAGCCCATCTGGGGAGGGCAGCTCCACTCACTCACAGAAGACCTCACAGCAGTTTGACTAACACTTCATCTGATGCTTGCAGCTTCTCTCCCATGTGCCTGCTAACGAGTTCTCAGTTGATACTTGAACCTGGGGGTATTTACTTTTCCCCAAGGTGGCCAACATCAATTTTAAACAGCTGTTTGCTAGAAAATTATTTCTTATGCTTTTCTAGGACTCCAGTCTGGGGAGCTGCTGGGATTAGCAGTCAACCCTAGTTAATGTTTAGGAAGGCTCTGCAGCCTGGATTCCTGACCTTGGCTGTTTACCTGCAAATGAAGCCAGACATTATTGACTATTACCAATGGCTGTTCAAAATGACCATCTAGTAAACAAGAGTGAAAATGACCATCTAGTAAACAAGAGTGATTTAAAAGGTAAAATTAAACTAAGTTAATGGAAAGAAGATTCTCAAAACACATTTTCTTCTAAGTACTTAAGAGGGTATGTGTTTATTCCAATGATACAGCTACTAAGGGCATCATTTTTGGAACCAGTTTTCTGGAAGTTTTCTCAGAGCCCATCTGGGGTCACCAGAATAAAATAACAAAGTATCTCAGTATTTTCTAATCATATTCCACTTCTGACCAAAAATAGTAAAAAAATCACCTTGATTATCCATTTTATTCACTGGATTATTAGGAGCAAAATTTTCAACATATGTTAAAATCTTGAAGACAGCCTCAGGTGGGATAAGTAATTGTGTATCCAATTCCTTTGCTTTTCTTGAGCTTTTTTTTTTTTTAAGAAAAATACCCTATTGCACAAGATGAAAATAATTCAAACAATATTAAAGATAACTGGTTCTCTCATTCTCTTTCTTAGAGGCAACCACACGCATATGCATGCATACACACACTTCAAAAAATACAAGTGGGAGGATACTAGGCAAAATGCTCTGCATCCTTGTGACAGTTTTACAAAACATTCTGCAAACTTCCAATAACAGTTTCAGACACTGTTCTGGTTTGGCTAGCTGCCAGAATGCAACACACCAGAGACAGACTGGCTTTCAATAAAAGGGGATTTATTTAGTTAACATAGAGTTCTTCAGAGGAAAGTCAGCTAATTTTCAACTGAGGTTCTGTCTTACGTGGGAAGGTACAGGGTGATCTCTGCTGGCCTTCTCTCCAGGCCTCTGGGTTCCAACAACTTTCCCCGGGGGTGATTTCTTTCTGCATCTTCAAAGGCCTGGGCTGAGCTCTGAGTGCTGAGATGAGGCATGCTGAGCTGCTTGGGCTGTGCTATGTTGAGTTCTCTCATTTAAGCACCAGCCAATTAAATCAAACATTGTTCACTGCAGCAGGCACATCTCTTAGCTGACTGCAGATGTAATCAGCAACTGATGAGGTTCACATGCCATTGGCTCATGTCCCCAGCAACAGAACTAGGCACCTTCACCTGGCCGAGTTGACACCTGAATCTAACTGCCACAGACACTATGCTGGTTTGAATCTGTTATTGCACCTCAGAAACGACCATGTTCTTTTAATCCTAATTGTGGGGACAGACCTATTGTGGGTGGGACCTTTTGGTTAGGCTATTTCAGTGGAGATGTGAACCTGCCCATTCAAGGTGGGTCTTAATCCCCTTGCTCTCTGAACTCAGAGAGCTCAGAGAATCTAAGAGATGAAATGCAGAGAAAAGCCTCTGGAGGAGAGAGAGCCACTGAAATCAACCTAGGAAAGAAGGACCAGCCGATGTCGTCATGTGCCGTTCCATGTTAGAGGAAACCTAGGAGCCACTCCTCTGAGAAAATATCTTCCTCTTGCTGTCTTAATTTGGACATTTCCATGGCCTTAGAACTGTAAATTTGTAACTTAATAAATCCTCATTGAAAAACCCAACCTATTTCTGGTATATTGCATTCTGGCAGCTTTAGCAAACCGAAACAGATGCCAACTGCAAAGACTGTAGTAGCTCAATCAATTCAATTCTGGCTTTAATTACCCAGACTCCACAGGTTAAGGGCAATTCTCTACAAGACTGTCCTTCAGGCACTAGTCTTAAGTTTGGGGGCCCAGGCCCCCCTATATTGCTGACCAATTGGCTAAAAATCTGGGCGTTCACCACCATGCACTTGGGTTTGATAATCTGCTAAGACAACTCACAAAACTCACCTAAAGTGCTATTCTTACTATAGTTTTATTATAGTAAAAGGATACAAATAAGAAGTCAAAAGAAGAGACACATAGGGCAAGGTTAGGAGGGACTCAATGCCATGTCCTCACTAAGTGAAGTTAGAACAGCTCACCTGCCCAGCACAGCAGCGATACATTTATTTTTTCAGTCACGGACACTCATAGAGCATCAAGAGTTCATATGGGGTCTCGTTATGTAGGCATGAGTGACAAAATCAACATCCATGTGGTAAACTCAGTCTGCTGCTCTCTTTCCCTCCCAAAATCAGGGAAGTGAGGCTGACATGACATGGCTCAAAGCCCCAACCCCTAAGAACATGGTTTCTAGTGTGGCCAGCCCCCTACCCTAAGACTGCAGGTATGGCTGGGCCTGCCCTGCAACTATCACAGGAAATCCAAAGATTCAGAGGTTTTTCCTGGGAACTGGGGACAAAGACCAACTAAGTTTTTCGTCATACCACAATCGTGCCATCGTTCATTTACTTAATCAACAAGTATGTGTCAGACACTGTAATGAATAATGAGGATACAGTCTTTTTCACTTATGGACATATCTTGGAAATCACTTTCCTATCACACATACAGATCTATCTCATTCTTTTTAATGGCTATATAGCATTCCATTGTATGAATGTACCATAATATATTAGCCAGCTTCCTATCAATAAACATCGAGTGGTTTCCAGCTGTTCTTATACATCTTTGTGCATATGTACAGGATACATTTCTAGAATTAGAACTGCAGAATCAAAGGATATGTACAATTTAAATTTTCACACAGAAAGGATATGCCTGTTTTTATTCCCAGCAACGATATCCTAAAGTGGGCTGTTTTCACTAAAACACTTTATCATCAAACTTTTTGAACTTCATCAGTCTGAGGTGAAAAATGGAATCTTATTTTGAATGTGTATGTGTGTGGGTATCCATTTGTTCCAGTATCATTTGCTGAAAAGGCTAAGGCTATTCTTTCTTCATTGGACTGTTTTGGCATCCCTGTTGAAAACCAATTGACTTCAACTATAAGGCTTTGTTTCTGGATTCTCAATTATTCTATTCCATTGATCTATATATCTATCTATATACTAGCATCACACTGTTTTGATTACTACAGCTTCAATGTAAGTCACCCAGATTTTTTTATTTTCAAGATTGTTTGAGCTACCTGGTGTCCCTGGCATTTCTTAGTTTATCAATTTTTACACAAAAGGCAGCTAAGATTTTTTTTTTACCTTTTACCTTTTTTACTGTATAATATAACATATATACAAAGCAAAGAAAGAAAAAAGCACTCAAAGCACTCTTCAACAAGTAGTTACAGGACAGATCCCAGAGTTTTTCAAGGGCTACTATACAATCATCTCAGATTTTTCCATGTGGCTGCTCCAGTACATTGGAGGTTAGAAGGAATAAATACTTTTTTGTCATCACAATTGACTTTTTTTTCTGTTTTGGAAAAATAAAATATATACAAAAAAAGCAATAAATTTCAAAGCCTAGCACAACAATTAGTTATAGAACAGATTTCAGAGTTTGGTATGGGGTTTAATTCCACAATTTTAGGTTTTTACTTCTAGCTAAGGCAGCTAAGATTTTGATAGGGATAGTGTTGAATTTGTAGATCAATTAGAGGAGTATTGCCATCTGAACAATATTAAATCTTTGGATTTGTGAACCCAGGATCCCTTTTCATTTATTTAGGTCTTCTTTAATTTATTTCAACAATGTTTTGTTTTCATTGTACAAGTCTCATACTTTTGTCAAATTTACTTCTAAGTCGTCTATTCTTTAGTCTACTGTAAATTGAATCTTCTTAATTTCATTTTCACATTGTTCACTGCCAAAGCATATAAATGCAATTGAGTTTTGTCTGTTGAACTTGTAAACTGCAACCTTGCTTCCCACATGTATTAGTTCTAATAGTATTTTTGTGTGAGTGGATGGCTTAGGATTTTCGGTATATAGATCATATCATCTGTGAATAGAGACAGTTTCTTTCTAATCTCTATCCAGTTTTGTTTAGTTGTCTATTTACCTTGGCTAGAACTTCAAATATGATGTTGTATTAGTTTTCTATTGTTTAACCTGAAACTCTGTGGCTTAAAACAACACAATTTTATAGGTTCTGTGGTTCAGAAATCCAGCATGAGTCTCAGTGGAGGAAAATCCAAGTGTCAGCAGGCTGTGTTCCTTTCGGAGAATCCATTTCCTGTTCAATCAAGTTATTGGCAGTATTCAGTTCCTTGTGATTGGAGGACCAAGGCTCCATTTTCTTACTGGCTGTAAACTAAGGGCCATTTCCATCTTCAGAGGGAGCCACATTCCTTCCCCAGTCTTCAGAGTCAGCAACAGCAGGTTGAGTTCTTCTCACCCAGTATCTCTATGACCCACTCTTCCATCATCTTCCACTTTTAAGGACTCATGTGATTACACTGGTCCACCTGGAATAATTTCCTTATCTTAAGGTTTGTAACCTTATTCACCGTCTGCAAAGTCTCTTCTGCCATGTAAGGTAGCACAGTCACGGTTCCAGAGATTGGGGTGTGAACATGTTTGAACATTCTTCTGCCTACCACAAAGGCTGACTAGAAGCTGAGAGCAGAAATCCTTGTCCCATTCCTTAGGGAAGACGTTCCATCGCCCACCACTGAGTGTGATGTTAGCTGTGACTTTTCATAGATGCCCATTCCATTCTTAGTTTATTGAGTATTTTCATGATGAAAGTGTTTAATTTTGTCTAATGCTTTTTTCTGAGTCTACTGAGATGATCATGTGGCCTATATCCTGTATTTTCCTTCACTCATGAAGCAATCTAGTGCTGACATTTATTTTTTGTGGCAAGTCTTTGTTTTTGCTTTTTTTAATTTAGATAAAATTCATATAGTATATAATTAACCATTTTAAGTGTGCAATTCAGGGACATTTAGTGCATTTGCAATATTATGCAACCATCACCTCTCTCTAGTTTCAAAACTTTTTCAACACCCCAGAAGAACAAATCATAACAATTAAGTAATCACTCTCCATTCCCTCTTCCCCTGCAAACCACTAATCAGCTTTGTGTCTCCATGTACTTGCCTACTGTGGCTATTTCATATTAAAGGATTCGTACGACATAAATGAATTTTGTGTCAGGCTTCTTTTATTTAGTGTAATGATTTCAGGGTTCATCAAAGTAGCAGCATGTATAAATACTTCATTTCTTTTTGTGGCTGAATAATATTCAAATAGAAAAGTTCTTAAATTCTAAGTATTAAAAACGTAGATACCATTTGATCGGCTATGAAAAAGTCTTTTGATGAACAAAAGTTTTTAATTTTGAGATCTGTTGGGGTCTTCTATTTATTCTAAGGTCAGTATAGGTTATTCATGTCTTTCTAGGAATTTGTTCATTTCATCTAAATCATCTAATTTGTTGGCCTACAGTTGTTCACAGTATCCTGTTAGGATCCTTCTTATTTCTGTGGGGTCAGTAGTAATGTCCCCCCTCTCAGTTATGATTTTATTTATTTGTGTCTTCTCTTTTTTGCTTTGTTAGCCTAGCTAATAGTTTGTCAATTTTATTGATGCTTTCAAAGAATCAGCTTTTTGTTATTTCTCTCTATTGTTCTATTACTCTCAATTTCATTTACTTCTACACTAATCTTTGTTATTTCTTTCCCTCTGCTTGCTCCGTGGTTGATCTGCTGTTCTTTTTCTTGTCCCTTCAGTTGTGTACTTAGGTCTTCGACTTTACCTCTTTCTTCTTTTTTATTGTAAGAATTTAGTACCATAAATTTTCCTCTCAGCACTGCTTTTGCTGCATTCCATAAGTTCTGACATGCTGCAATCTCATTTTCATTTGTCTCAAGAAATAACTGATTTTTCTTGAAATTTATTTCTCTGTCATTACCCCAAGGTTTTAACTTACTAATCTGAAAAGATAACAACTTAGCTTCAATAGCATACATGTTCTCTGCTCCCATACCTGTTTCCCCTCTTATGTCATTTTTGTCCCACTTTATCACCTTATATTTTGCATGTCCATTATCATGAAATATGCCTTTTCCTACAAGGAAATGGACATGCAAAATATAAGATGATAAAGTGGGACAAAAATAATTCTGACTCCTATAATAATTTCAAAATAGAGTCACTTTTATAAAAATTTTAAAAAGAGTTGTATATTGAGGATACAGTAACATTGGGTTTTGCATTTACCCTTTTAGGTAACCTTACTGGTAATCTTCCTATTTTTTCACATTACCTCAAATCACTCTCTCCTGTCTTTTCCTTTCAACCTGCAGACCTCTCTTCAATAATTCCTGCAGGGAAGGGCTCCTATTGATGAAGTCTTTCAATTTCTGTTTATCTGTGAATATTTTATATTCTTCCACATTTTTGAAGGATACTTTTGCCAGATAAATAATTTTAGGCTAGCAGTTTTTCTCTGTTAGTACGCTGAATATATACCACTGCTTTCTCGCCTCCATGGCTTCTGATGCGAAATCAGCACTTAGTCTTATTGAGGATACCTTATATGTGATGAATCACTTTTTTTGCAGCTTTTAGAATTCTTTATCTTTGGCATTTGACATTCTGATTAGAATGTATGCCACTTGGAGTAGGTCTATCAGGATGTATTCTGTTTAGAGTACATTGCACTTCTTGGACAAGTATATTTATGTCTTTCATAACAGCAGCAGTTTTCAGCCATTATTTCCTCAAATATTCTTTCTGTCCCTTTTCCCTTCTCTTCTCCTTTTGGGACACCCATGACATGTTTGTTTGCATGCTTCTTGCAGTTACTCAAATGCCAAAGACACTGCTCAATTTTTTCTATTCTTTTTTCTATCTGTTTTACTGACTGTATCAGTTCAAGGTCCTGTCTTCTAGTTCATGGATCTTTTCTTCTGACTGTTCAAATCTGCTTCTGCATGCTTCCAGTGTATTTTTAATCTCTGCTATTAAAATAGCAGAGATTAAAATACATCTCCATAATTTCTGTTGTTTCTCTTTATACTTTCAAATTCTTCTTTATCCTCACACACTGTTGTTTTAATATCCTTTATCTCTTTATGCATATTTTCTTTCATCTCCTTGAATTTATTTAAATTTGTCTGAACTTCTTTAATTTGTTGTTTCAAATTCTGTGTCTTCTCTGAAGTTTTATGTTGTTCCCTTGACTAAGCCATATTGTCCTATTTCTTAGGATGGCTTATAAGTTTTTGCTGATGTCTAGGCATCTGATTATCTTGACTAGTTAACTCTGAAAGTCAGTTTCTCCCTCTTGTCTTGGGTTTTATTGTTGATTGGCCTTGTGTTAAAGGTCTTCTTTTGACTATTGGTCCAACTTCTTCTAGACCTTTAGAATAGTCCATGTTTAACTGATCAGATTTTCTCAGCTCTTCATCTGATTCTTGCCCTGGATAGGTGGTATAATTAAGATTGCACTTTCTGTGTAATTATTTCACATCCAGGAAGAAACTTCCTTTCCTTTGTTCCTTCTCTGGGAATCTTGATCTGTTCTGTTTGCTTTTGTGCAGAATTTTCTCCCCTCCCCCTATGATTTGTTTAAATTATCTCCTGTTAAGTGCACAGTTCTTCTTACTCTTTTCATTCCTAGGACCCTCCTGTCTTACAGCAGTTCAAACACCTTCTTCCCCTTTTTTTCTACCTGTGAAGCTTTTCTGCCTCCAGTTTCTTCTGTTAGGGAAACCCACCCCAGGAGGCAGATGGGGTTAATTTAGAAATGAAGGTCACTTCAGAGAGGTCCATTTTGCATTTATGTAGTCCAGTCAATAGAAAATGGATTGAGCACAGCACTTTCTAGCCACAGTTTTACCATGTATGTCTCTCTCTGTCATTTATCGTCCGAGGGGCCCTTTGTATGCAGTACTCCTTGGTGGCTTGTGCTCCACCCGGGTCTCTGTGGACTCAGGACAATGTGCTTGGATAAGTGCAGTATTCTATTGCTGCTGAAGCCAGTGGGAGGTGGGATGGACCTGGGCCACTGACTCTGAGCAACACTCAAGCTGCACAGGACTGAGTGAGAGAAGGAATGGACCAGTGGGTTTAGGATGGAAGTTTCCTACTTGATGTCTTCCCCTTCCTTTGATTCAGCATTTGTGGAGTCTTCCAGTCTCTACTGTCCTCCAGAGTTCTAAGCAAGTGGGATCTGTCCTTTTATTCACTGAATTTCTCGGGAGGGTTCTTATGTCATCACGTTGATGATGTCATGTCTCATGAGGGATTTTTTGTTTTGTTTTGCATGGGCAGGTACTGGGAATCGAACCTGGGTTTCTGGCATGGCAGGTGAGAATTATGCCACTGAGCCACCAAAGCACTGCCCTCTCATGTGGATTCTTTGTTGTTGTGGTGGTGGTTTGTTTGTTTTTTAACATGGGCAGGCACTGGGAAACTCTCATGTGGTTTTGACTTGCATTTCCTTAATGATCAAAGCTGTCGACAACTTTTCATGTGTCTATCAACCATTTGTATGTATTCTCTGGAGAAATGTCTATTCCTTTGCCCATTTAAAAAGTTAGGTGTTTTTGTTGTTGTTGTTGTTGAGTTGTAAGAGTTCTTTACATATTCTGGCTAGTTGACCCTTAACAAATACGAATGGAAAATATTTTCTCCCATTCAGTAGGCTGTCTTTTCATTTTCTTGAAAATGTCCTTGATGCACAAAAGTTTTTAATTTTGAAAAGTCCATTTAATCTACTTTTTCAGGTGTTGTTCAAGCTTTTTTGTAAAGACTAAGAATCCACTGTAAACTTAATCCACTTATTAAAGACTAAGAATCCATTAAAGGTCATGAAGATTTACCCCGATGTTCTGTTCTAATAATTTTATAGTTTTAGCTCTTTTATTTGAGTCATTTTTCCATTTAGAGTTAATATTGCTTATGGAGTAAGGTAGGGTTCATCTTCATTCTTTGACATTTTGTTGTCTAGCTATCCCAGCACCATCTGTTGTAAAGGCTATCCTTCCCCAACCCTAACCTCTTGAATGGTCTTGGCATTCTTGTCAAAAATCAACTGATTTTAAATTTAAGAGTTTATATATGGATTCTCAATTTTATTTCCATTGGTCTGTATGTCTATCCCATGCAAGTACTTTCACACTGTTGTTTGTTTGTTTTTCCACATTGTTATGATTAATGAAGTTTGTACCAAGTTTTGAAATTGGGAAGTTTGGGTCCTCCAACATTGTTTATCTTTTTCAAATTGTTTTGGCCATTTGGTGCCTCTTGCAATTCCTTATGAATTTGAGTATAGTTTTTCCCTTTCTGCAAGAAAGGCCACTTAAACACTGATGGGGATTGTACTGAATCCATAGATCACTTTGGGGAGTATTCTGGGTAGTTTTTTTTATTACCAATTCAATGTATTTAGTGTTTATAGACTATTCATATTTTCTATTTCTTCTTGGATTAGTTTCAGTAGTTTGCATTTTTCTAGGAATTTGTCCACTTCATCAGCTATCTAATTGATTGGCATTCAATTGTTCATAATATTCCCTTGTACTCTAGTTTATTTTTGTAAGGTTGGTAGTGATGACCCTCCTTTGTTCTTAATTTCCATAATTCGAATCCTCTCAATTTTTCCCTGGCCAATCTAGCCAAAGGTTTGTTGCTTTTATTGATCTTTTCAAAGAACCAACTTTTGTTTTTGTAGATTTTCTCTATTGTTTCTCTATTCTCTATCTTATATGGGAACATAAACAATTCATGGTCCTGTATTCTAAGGATTGTTCCACCTGCTCCTTTCTGGTGGTCCTTTTCCTGGCCTCAGTAATTTCCTCATATGCATGCACAGGTCCTCATACGCACAGATCAGATCTAGAGCTCCCCACTGTTGCTTACTCCTCTCTAGTATTTGCCCAGAAATTCTAGTCATCTTGGTTTCCCAAGATTCAGATTATATTTCCTTAGTTTAGGAAGAATATCAGGCTTTGTTGTGCTCCCTCCCTCTCCCTGTACTGTAGCTTGGTAAACCAAAGGCAGGATACTCTTAGAGATCACACTGCTTGTTTCTTTTCCCTCAGGAATCTGTTGACCCTGTTGACCAATACCTGAAAACTACCATTCTCATATCTTATTTAGTTTCAAAGTTGTTTAAAGCAGGAGGATAGCTGGTTCCTATAGCATTTTGTTGTCAATTCTCATCTGATCTCTTCTTTTATCACTATTTTTGAATCAAACATTTCTCTCACTAAATTATAAGCTCTTTGAGGCCAGGAAATGGCTCTTGTTTATGAATACTATCTTTATATATTAGGCATTAGAGAAGTCAAATGAATAAAGAATGGGCAGACCAAAGTTGAGGTAAGAAATGAGATATAAAGGTTTCATTAGAGCTGAGTCTGAAGACACTCCTTTTAACTACAAAATTGTTCATCTAGCCATGTGCCATGACCTCCTGGTGTTCAAATTCTCTGACAGGACCAAAACTACCATAAACTTCCTTGCCAATGAGAGCCCACTGCCACTCTGACAACCCAGATTCTTGGACCTTAGCCAATTCCTCATGAGATGGCATTAATCCTCTAAGACTATAGTTTCACTATGATCATTGAGTACCTTGTTCCTAAATTCAAAGATGACAAGACAGCACTGCTGAAAGGGAAATGACTTTAGATCAGAAAGACCTGAAATCTGAATTTTATATGTAACCCTGAGCAAGTGGCTTGACATGTTGCTTTAGTTTCTTTATTCCTTATTTACAAAATAAGGCTTAATATCTAATAACTTCTATATATAAAGAGAACCCTACACATCGTTGGCACTTCATATTTAGTAGCCATAATAATTATAATTAATTATAATCCTCCAAGCCAGGAGAGACATCAGATAAAAATGCATGATAACCTAAAATTGAGAATGTTAATGGACTGTGGACTTTGGGCCCTCTACATGATGTCTGATGAATGCAGGTGGCTGAAGGATGCACTGATGGAGAAATAGATTGGTAACTGATGGCATATACTTACGAATGAAGGTTGTGCTGCTACAAAAAGGACAAAGTCGTAATGACGTGAATGAACATCTCGAACATTTGGTGAGGCAAAATAAGCCAGAAACAAAAGAACAACAATGGTATAGTCACCTTTAGAAAATGCTTATAAGAAAACAGGAGCCTAGTCTGTAAGCTTTTAGAGCAAACACGTTAAGTCCAGAATGGTGATTATTATTTCTGGATTTTGAGAGGCTGTTTTATATAAATCACCTGTTATTTAAAGATAAGAACGAAGCCAAACAGGCTGGGGTTAAAGTAATTCAGAACATAGGGGTAAGGAAGACAGTGTCTATATTTCAGAACCACATATACTCTTTGAGACCAATGGAAGAAAGGTTTATTTGATCTGGAACTGAAATTTTCTGTAGTGCATAATCTAATTCAACCTATCTGTATAGCTCATTTGAACAACTGAAACACAGAGAGCCCAGAATAAGAAAGAGGTCCTTTAATCCTGTATAGATTATTGCATTGCCTGGAAACATCCTGGAGTATATTCAGCAGATAATCAACAAGTATTGGTAAAGTCCCCTGAGGGAGGGGAGAAAGAATATGGAACTATTAAACCTTATCAAACTATTAAACCTTATCATCAAGGTATCCCCTGATAGGGTATCAAATTCAGGGACACCCAAATCAATAGGCCATACCCTTGATCATGAGGCTTACTCTTGTGAAGCTTATGTAGGTAGCAGAGACGTTTAGCCTACCTATAGGCCTGCCTAAGAGTTACTTCTGGAGGACCTTTGTTGCTGCTCAGATGTGGCCTCAGTCTCTCTAAGCCCAACTCTGCAAGCGAAATCATTACTCTCCCCACTACGTGGGATATGATATCCAGGGGTGAAAGTCTCCCTGGCGACATGGGAGACGACTCCCAGGGATGAATCCAGACCTGGCATTATGGGATCAACAAGTACATGCTGACCAAAAGGGTGAAAAGAAGTGTAATTAATAAAGTATCAGTGGCAGAGAGAGTTCAAATAGAGTCGAGAGGCTACTCTGGAGGTTGCTGTTATGCAAGCTTCAGTTAGACCTTACTACCTTTCATAACCTGCCAACCCCCAACCATTCCAGCTAATCCTAAAGAACACCTAGAGCAATATATAAGATTCCAGGCACTAGAGTAATCTCCAGGAACCTATAACCTCCAGATGGGTCCCTGGTCCAGATACATCCTAACACCTAGCCCAGCCTCTCCAGAACATCAGATAGATCCATCTCCCTAACCCATATTAGTGACAGACCCTTCCAATATAAAAAATTTAGAACTGTCATAGTGCAAACAACCCTAATGAGAGGTATGGAAAGATCAAAAGTGATGGTGGAATTATATATGGAAGATAGGACTTAACAAATGAATATGAATGCTCAACCATTACACTGATACCTCTTTCAATATCCAGCATTTTAGAGCAGCTAGAAGTAAAAATCTAAAACTGTGGAACTATAACCCATGTCAAAGTCTGAAATGTTCTACAACTAATTGTGGTGCTGTGCTTTGAAATTTTTAACTTTTTTGTATATATGTTATTTTTCACAAAAAAAGAAAGAAAAAAAGTAAATTGTGATGATAAATATTTAAGCCCTCTAGCCTCCTATATTCTGGAGCAGCTAGAAGGAAAAATATGAGAGGATTGTATGGTAGCCCAAGACAAACTCTGGGATCTGTTCTGTCACCACTTGTTGAAGAGTGCTTTGAAAACTATTGCTTTTTTATTTCTTTGCTTTGTATATATATGATACTATACAATTAAAACAAGTTTAAAAAATGCATAACTAATCTATGGAATAAGTTAGTGGCCACCTGGTAATATTACCCCCAGGGGAGAACATTTTCTTAGAGGCCAGCGTGTGCAAATATATATTGGGCAGGGCATTCTTGCCTAATAATTATGTACCACATGCTGGGAAATGCCAAACAATCTATTTTCTAGCTTATTAGCTGTTACTCCTAGAGGTATAGTGTCACAGTACCAATAAATGCCTGAGACACACAGAACCAAAATCATCAATAATGCCACAAAAAAGTGGTATGTAGAGGGGCACATGAGTCAGCAGAAAGAACAGAATGAAATATGTTTGGAGCAAAAAAGTAACGGCAAATGAGCACAAAAAGCAGTGAGAAAATTAATGGTCTCTATACTGATACAAGATGCTAACAGAATTTTTCAAACTAGGTATTTTTCTTAGTATGAATTTATCAGAACTTTTAAACATTTAGTTTAGAACTCAAAACTTTGAAACACTGAGGGATTTGTAAGAAAATTATCACAATATTTTAAGGAATAAATATCGTAGTTGCAACGAAAATTTAAAGAACAAATATTTTTAAGCTGCCAGAAGAGAAGATTCAGGAATGGCTAAATGACTGTCTTCAAGTGTAGAAAAGATTATGCAAAAAAATAAATAAATAAAATAAAGGGTCACCATCTCTTCTCTTGTCTCTAGTGATGAATACAATGAAAAGAAATGGACCCAACTGTAGTGGGAGAGGATCATTCTAACAGTAATGGGTATTCAAAGCAGAAATAATTTACTAAGGGACATTATGGAATTTCTCTCCCTGGCAAACTTCAAAAAGAGACTAGAGGACACTTCTCTAAGTATAATGGAGGTATCAGACGCCTGAGGCACACCTGCAGAGTGGGAAAAGCATTCTGCTGTGCTATGTTTCTTACCTAGTGCCCATCAAAGAGGCACAATCAAGAATGGGTTCAGACTGCTCTAAGGTTAGAAGTAGGCAAAGATTACTATCTAGATGGGAGAGCACAATCTGCTATGGGTTTTGGTTTTGTTGTTTATAAGAGATCATTTCAAGGGCCATATACAGTGTCCTAGGAAGTCAGGTTATCGAGAGTGTGCAAATAATTAGGAGGGAGGAAGGACATTAAATGATTTGGCTTGCAGAGATGTGACTGATTACAGGTATATTTAGAGTAACAATGAAAAGCTTTTCTCTATAAAGTGATAAACAGAACACTGGAATATAGAGGGTGAGAAAATGAATTCCCAAGTCACCTATGAAAAACGAAATCTGCTGAACATAAAGCCACAATGATTTTAAAGTCCATTATTGTTTTGCCTCAGACAAACAGAACTGGACATCTAGTTCTACACGCCTATGGCAGGGCAACAGCTGAGGATTTTCTACTCTACTTAGTACTTGCAGAGGTGTCAACTGGCTTAAGAAAACAGGCAAACAATTCTCTAGTTTCCATTATTCTATGAAAATCATCATAAGGCTGTTCTAAATAGTGGAGAAAATCCCAGCCAATGAGCAAACTGCAGTCTGGATTCAAAGCGCAGAACTTCAGCCACCAACCAGCAACACAAGAGTTTCACTGAAGTGTTACACAAGAAGTAAAACACATGGCCTCAGAGCATTCAATGAGACCCTGGCACAACTCACATGAGAAGCAGTTTACCCAAGGTGCATTTAAAAAATATGCTCCAACAGGAAACGAATTGTTGAATTCTTCAGCAGCAATTCCAATAGTTAGCAAGATTTTATGTTCAGCCTTGTGACAATGATTCTCACCTGGACTGCAGGCTCTGTAACACAGCCCTATCAAAAGCCAGCAGCCCCCAAAATAGGACTTGCGTTGTACCATAGACCCGGGCAGATGAGAGTCTGTCGTGACCCACTATTGTTGAAAATCAGTGCCAAACTACAGTCCTCAGTTCAATGGTTGGCATGCCTCAGGTGTGTTAATGCAAAAGAAAAAAAAAAAGGCTGAGAACTAGCAGTTTCCACAGAATTTCAATACAGGGGCAGCAATCAGGGTGGAAGAGGATGCCAGAGGGACCTCCTCCCCCTTTTTAAACTTTTCATTGCAGTAACATATATAAAATTCAACATTTCCCATTTAGTGGCACACTTTATTAAATTTCATAATCTAATGACAGTAATTACATTCACAATATTGTGTTACTGTACCAACGTACATTACCCAAACCTTTTTGCAGACTTTTTCAAAGCCGTTTACATAGCAAAGATATACAAAATACATAAAATATAAAAATCCCAAAGTTTTCTAAACATGTTTGTTCATATTTTGCATAAGACCAAGAGGATGTCACAACAATGAATGTTATTTTGAGGTTGCTGTGACTGAGGTAGCCTGGAAGTACTCATGGAGCTTTTGAGGGGTGCCAAAGCGACAGGTGAGATTCAGCGACTCGCTCTCTGACGCTGTGACAGGCTGGGACAAGGGCAATCTGCAGTCTTGGGCAAAGCTTTTCTCTGTATAGAGCTAACCAGTTCACTTCACCATCAAATAAATAACTTTCACCTCTCTAGTACTGCATTCCAGCCACCCCAGATGGCGCCTTAATAGACTGAAAGAATTAATAGTGCACCTCTAAGCACATTATTCACTCAGAGAATAGTTTAGTCAGTAGAACAAAATCTGGCCCATTATACTCTACACAATTGCTAAATAATATGCACTCACAGAAATGAAGCATGGCATATGGTAATCTCTCTGCTATATTGAGATCATTGTAATAAAACCGCTGTTCAAAACCCTTGCAGAAATTTAAAAGCCGTACCTTTCTTTTCTGGAAGAAATATGACAATAAGACAGGCTAGGCCTCCTAGGCACAGAGATGCTGCTAATGTCCGCTTTCGACCAAACCTAAAGAATAAAAAGAAATTACACATTCCCGCTAGGGATCTTATAAATTCAGCAGTTTCTTTCTTCCAACCCCCCGTGTATAATGTCCTCAGTTTCATCATAGATGTTCAACTTTTTAAAAAAGTAGTTGGCAAATGTGACTCCTAATTAGTCAATTAGGAGATTGATTAAAACAAAACATAAATAACCATCATAAAACAAAGGAGAACTTGTCTGATGGCAGGAACAAATAACATGTGAGGGAACGGAGCATAGATTAGTACTATTTATTTCCTTGAATGTTTGCTATGCTCGATGTACTGCTTTAAATGCTTTTCATCTATTATCTTATTTACTCTCAATAACAAAGCCTATAAGGCATGTACTGTTATGTTCTCCATCTTCTAGAGAATGAAACTGAAACATGGAGAAGAGAGTTTTCTAGTTCATTTCATTTTCTGGTTTCTTGAGGCTTAACTAGCCAAAATTTTTAAATAATGTCAAAATAAACTTCTCTTTCTTAAAAATACAAGCAGAAAAAAAAAGCTCCTTGTTAATAAGTCAGAATTAAGTGAGAAAAGTAATTTCCAAGCACGTGCTCTTGACTTGGAAGGGCGGCAACACTAGTGAGCCTCCCTTCACCACGGCCCGCAGCAAACGCCAGATGCTCCGCTAGGGGCCACGGTTTCACTTCTGACGTGTATAACAATTTTACCAGGTGGATCTTATAGTCCCTAGTTAAAGGATAGGGACATGAAGGCCTAGAAGTGTAGTCTACCAAAATCACCCGACTAACGGCCGGCCTGACTCCAGGTCCAGCTTTCCTTCCTCTGGCTTCATCTGTTAATCCCGGTCCTGGTGACGGTCGCTGACAGACAGCGAATGTCTTCAGTCTCCTTCCCCATGCCAATCTGCTTAATTTAACAATCAGCATCAAACACCTTTCAGGTAACAGACGCCATGCTAAACAGGCACCAGAGACAGAAGGACATGTGACACCTGCATCTACAGCTTCTTTTATGGCACAAGTGGTCATTAGATGCACGCACAAGAAGCACAGGAGCACAAGGGAGGGGCATATGGTACAACTAGGGATGTTGGGGAAAGATTTCTTAGTATAATGCCTTAATTATCTCTTGGTCCGTGGTGACAGTAAGCTGCAGTCACTTACAGAGGGTCAGCAGGGACAACTGAAAACACATTCCTGATAGAAACACCTACAGCTGAACAGAATCAAACCGCCCTTTCAAAATACCCCAAGCTCAAAACCCATGACAACAGCCCCAAGTACAATGCTAAATAAAGCTTGTTTTTTGGCTAAAATAATGATTTCTGGAGCATAAGAAATGGCAATCTAACTGATTCCTAACTCACACAGAATGGGATTTTTGGTTGCCTTCACCAGGGGCTAATAGAAGATCTCTGAAAACACTCACCAAGGAAAAGGTGCTCTACAAATAACTTTTTTTTTTTCCTTTTCTTTCTTTTTTTTCAAATAACTTTTAAAAAGTATTCAAAGCCATGTGAACTAACAACGAGTAACGAAAGCAGGATATATTCTCCCCTCAACAAAGTTAAGGGGTCTTGGGAAGTAAAAAAAAGTCTAGTTCCTTCAGTCCTTTGTCCTCCTGTAAGAACGTCTAAATAATATAAATTGGGCTGATGGATTTCTATCTACATATAACTAAAAATCTCATCTACTGGAACTAACAATTAACACATAGCCTAGCTCAAAATTGTCAAATGGTAAATGCCTTCCAAAACTGTTTTAAAGGGGGTGCGTGGGTAGCTCAGTGGTAGAATTCTCGCCTACCATGCAGGAGACCTGGGTTCAATTCCTAATCCACGCACTTCCCCAAAAACAAACAAGCAAGCAAAACAAGCAATCAGAGAACAAGCAAACAGAAATTCAACAAATGGTGCTGCAATTAATGGGATACTCCCATGGAAAAATAATGAAATAGCACCCCTCCTTATAGCATACAAAAAAAAAATGTTTTAAAAACCTATACAGAAACATGAAGTCTAAGAAATACTACACTAAAAAGTGAATTCTGGTTGGGCCACGATGGCTCAGCAGGCAGAGTTCTCACCTACCATGCCGGAGACCCAGGTTCGAACCTGGTGCCTACCCATGCAAGAAAAAAAAATAAACAAACAAACAAATAAAAAAAGTTAATTCTAACTGTATTTGGACGGAAAGGAACTCTCATACAACATGGCAATTAGCAGATACATCATATGGACAAAGACTATACTATTTAGGCACTGTGTGTGTGTGTGTGTGTATAAACACATGTGTATACCGTCTATATGGTATACTTCATATTAGTCTATACTCACCATTTTTGGTTCATCAGGTAGATGCAGAGAGGGTAGGATGGAATCTCGATGAGGCCAGATAAAGCCAGGCTGACATAAATATTCCCACCTAGATCCCCTGCACTCAGAGTTAGGCCGTAATACACCAAACTGCAGACAAACCTGCGGTCCGTGTTAAAGCGCCAGAAGGGAAGAGACAAGGAAGACAACATCAAAAACAGACATGTAAGGATTTGCCAAAGAAGATACAAACATGAGTTCAATATAACATGCTCTTCCTCAAGGACTAAGACTAACTCCTAACCAACCTTTCTAACTCACTCTAAATTCCTAGACTACGAAAAAACAAAAGGGACTTGGAAATTATTTGTGCAATATTTATAGAGTATGGAAAGCAAATGGTCAAGGAAATAAATTGTTCGAATGTGCTTTAGTCAAGCATTTTTACATTTAATAGAAGATAACGAATCTCTTCGGTCTTTATTTCAACAGGTTTTGAAATATTTGCTGTAGGCAGTTGTGGTGTTAACAAAACAACTCCAGAAAAGACCTGTCACGGAGGAAGCCCACAAAGGATGGTGACGGCATGTGGGCTGAGAAGTGACGGGACCTGCAGCAGTCACTCGCCAGCATGGCTGGCACTCTGATACCTGAGGCCCCAGGCACTTCTCAGCCCACATTCTTAGCGCCATCCAGCACCCAGCATCCAGCAGGTGCACCTATTGTAGACATCAACAACAGGAAAGAAGAGTGAAGGGTCAGGGCACAGGTAGCATCCTCTGTGAGCCGACTGGGGAGGAGCCCTTTGAAAAGCCATTAGTTTATGGATGCAAGCTGTTGAGAAAGCAAGCACTGAGGGAGTGCTCCAGGGTGGCGGGCACCGTGCTAGGCACTGGCCCTGGTGCTGAAGAAGGCAGGCACTGAGCCACTCTCCTGCAAACGGGAACGAAGGAGCCGAGGAGCTAAGCCAATGAACGTGCCAGTCTCCAGCGCCAAGCCAGGGAGTTCTGTGGCTAGTAAACGGCATTATTTAAAAAAAAGTAATAACCAAATAAACCCTAAAACTCGGCTTTACTAGCATATGAAAACACACATTTCTATACAAACCGAGAAAAATACCTGGGTTTTGTAAGTTCATCAGTTTTTGTGCTTTTGCAATTCAATATGACAAGCTTTTATTAAGGAGAGATTCTCATTTTCTGCTCCTCAGATTTCCTTTGAAAAAGTCTAATGAGCTTGAGATCCAGCAGGAAAGGGAAAGCTTTATTTCCATCTCAGCCAGAACAGCAGAGTGAGCCAAGTCAGGGGAGCAGGATGGGGAGGAGGGAAGAGGGGACTCTGGAACTAGACTAGTTCGGGGTTCATCTCTCTCTAGTAAATAAGTCAGGGGCAGCCGCTACTGCCCATCACTTCTCATTGGGGTAGAGCTGTCACTGTGGCTTAGATACTAAGGACAGTGAACTGTGCTGTAGCCAGGGCATTACCTGCAAAGATGGCAAAATGATATTGAGTTGTCTGTTTTCTCTGTCTCCCAGGCACCCTGCGTGTAAGGAGCAGGCCAAACAAATTTAAATCAATGAAGTTTTCTACAGTATTTTCAAAATCCTTTTTATCTGCAGTAGAGACACTTCTATTATGTGGTGCTATTTCCTGTCGTGTTGTACGTGTTAGCATGTGTTCACTTTGCATTTAAAACATAAATTCCAGTAAATTAATTCCAGCCACGAAAAGAGTACACACCTACTTAAACCAAAGTGTGATGATATGAAGTCGGGGCAGGAATACACAAAACCAGCTCAGGACAACATAGGAATCTAGTTAGCAGGTGGCAGTGAGAGAGAACGGTAGGCATATGGAGCAAAGGAGGCCTTAACGTCCCGTGGCTGGGCCTCTGCTCTGCAAGCCTTCCTGATGGCTCTTAGTCATCAGGGTCCATGATTACAGCTACTAAAGCCACTTCAATCCTCCTTATGTGCCCCAAACAAAATGTAAGGCACTTGCGTAATATTTAACAACGTATTTAGGGGATCAAAGAACTATTTTAAAAAGGTACTATTGTGGGAAAAATAAACACAGGAACACGTTAAACACAGAGGTATAATTTTACCCTCCAAACAGGGCTTTCTTCAATGACATATCCCTAGAAGAGATTTTAGAATTTTAGAGCATCTCCAAAATGAAAGGCAGTAGACGGCATGACACTGTCTCTATTAGCATGCGTTCTAACATCCTGCGTTGAGGGAGAAGTTTATTTGAGAAGAGCTCCTTTGGCTTTTCAAGTCATAAAGTAAATAGCGATGATCTCCTTGGCTGTTAAGTCTACCCTTTACATTCTCTGAAGGCTAAGACCCAAAAGTTATTATTATTTAAAACCTTTAAAAAAAAAGCAAATAATCTTCAACAAGTAGGTACTTGTCAGGGGCAGAGGGTTTGAGTTGGACTGATTGTTTATATGATATGCAAATGCAGAGTTTTATGGAGCCCTAACTACCTGAACATACTCGACAAATATCTGTATTTAGATAGGCAGGACTTCACAATTAAGTATTTCTATGCTATGCTGTTAGGTTTGGCTTTCAAAGGTCCCCTTACTCCCCAGGGCTCCAAGCCTGTATCCTTCATTCAACATCTATTATGCATCTCTGATATTCCCAGTACTGCAGTGGTTCTGTGAGGGATGCAACAGTTGGTGTATCAGGGCCCCTACCCATATACAGATGACAACCAGTGCTTGGTGTATCAGGGCCCCTGCCCATAGGTGACAGCTACTGCTTGGGTAGAAAGAGAGAATCATTATATAAAAAAATATCTTCACAGCTTCTTATTCTCAGCCTACCGCTTTTTTCTAGCTTTACACGTAAGAGTGATTTCATATAAAATCACTTTCCCTTATTGCAACATAAAAATGTAGCTCTCCACATAACCTTCATAGCAAGTCCATATAAATCCTTTAGACCAGAAACTATGATGTGCATGTTCACTATTGTGCCAGATAATATTTACTGCACTTTAGCAGAATATACAACATAAAAACATACGCACATTCTATGCATTACCTTCCATTCCTCCATTTCCCTTCCTATAACTTCACTTGTTAAGTCAAACTATTTAATGCATCCTGATTCATTCAATGCCATTTTATGTTACTGCTGAGAGTACTGGGAGAGGCAGGTTGGAATAAGGGAAGCACCTAGAAAATCAGGTTCAGAGGATGCTAATCAATTCATTCATTGACTTGCATATATGGTTTTCAAACTCCCAGGATCCCATCTGATCAAGGGATAACATTTAGCCCACTCCTGTGAGTTAAAGGGAGTGGGAATGCCATTTAAAATGCAGCACAGGGTATTGAAATTAGAATATGCTACTGAACCGTTTAATAACAAAACTAAAAGTAGGCATTTTTAAAGTCCTATTTAGAAATTCTACCATTTCTAGTGTGACTTTTTTCTTTTGTTTCTTCTTTACTTTTTTTTTTTCTTTGCTTAAATATTTACATTAGATATCTCATGAACAGGGATGTGTTTCTGATGTCTATTTACTTAAATTCGGTAAAACTGCACATCGGGTACCACCCACTCTAGCCTGAGAGAGACAGCTGCAAAAGCACAGGCGTGCAACACACCAGGTACTAAGGGGCAGGTGCCTTGTTCTTGTGAAAACAACCTCATGCTACTGATGAAAGAGGGAGAGTATCAATAGAAGATCAGCAACCTGAATTGCTGAAGACAATAAAACCCCTCTTATAAGTGATTACCAGATAAACATCAGGATCAGTGTGTGTCCCAGGAGGACACGGTAGCGGATCAGGTCCAGGAAACTCCCAGCCTCCTTGTGGCTCCGGTTGGCTGGGTATGTTAGTGAGACTGTGCACTTGAGCCTGCGGTTCCCCTTGGCAATGAGGTACAGTGCCTCTTCGGCCTCACTCAGTCGACCCTGGGAGTACAACCAACGAGGTGATTCAGGAATGAATCTGAAAGAGACGTCATTAAAGGCTGTATATTCATTAGGTACACATGCATAGGAAGGAGAAATATCAGCTACACAGTTCTTTGATCCTCTCACCCAAAGGATTCTCTGTTAGGTTTGAAGCTTGACTTTTTCAATGATGCGAGTGAGAGATGTCAGGTTTAAAGCTTGACCTTCTACCTTAGGTTTGAAGCGAGAGAGACAGGCAGAGAAAGAGGAGGGACAGAGTAGAGGTGGCGGGGAGAGGGCGAGAAAGGGGGAGGGGAGGGAGGAGCTACTTTCAGTGGTATGCCAACATCAAAGGATGGCCTGCTTTATCGATGGAAACCAAGAACATGTTTGCAAAACAATGGCTAAAAATGTAAACAGTATACTTTTATTTTTTAAGCATAAAGTTTTAAAATTTAATATGTAAAAGGCAGGTTAAGTCTGTACTGGTTAACACAAATTCTTCATAAAACACAGACTGGAGACATGGCTCTAAATTCCAGCTGGATGTTGTTAGACTAAAACCCTAGATAAACAGGATTTTGATGTTCCAAAAAAGTCTTACAAATAAGAAACAGATCTTTAGTATCTTACAAAAAAAAATGTTTTTAAAAGGTGAATGTTGTTAAAATATTCATAGGTTATTCAAGACGTAGAGAGTATCTCAAGACTACAACGTAAAAGCAAAGCGGGGTTTATCACATCTTGCTTACTTTTGAGTGTTTACTGCTTTAAAATAGTTGAATCACCTCATACACTACCTTTAATATACCCTGAAGAAATTCCCTGATCCCCATGACCTTAAAGGATAAACATTATTTTCTGGTTAATGTCTATTTACAAAAAAAACCAGTTATTTTCAAATACAACTACAAAGTATTGAACATTTATACTGTGATGACAACTTCGAACAGCTTCAAGATTTAAATAGCATACATCTTTTTTTGCCTTTTCACAGTTCCAGAAAGACAAACTGTCAAAGAAACGTGGTAGCCTTAGTTTATTAAATAGTAAAGTCAAGAACCTTTTGATCTAATTTGACATTTCTTGGCTCTGTAATGTGCCTTTTATAATTTGCTGCGCCTTTCAGTAATGGCAGTGATTTGGCAGCAAGTACTACAGAATTCGGGATCTTAATGGACAAGCCAGCCCATCAACAACCCTTCGTCGAGTACTCCCATTTTGTACAGGACAATGTGCTAGGTGCTCCAAGGAAAGACAAGGGAACAAAAGGAAGGGTTTCTCCCAGGAGTTCTGCAACTGGGGAGAGACTATTTGTGCACAGCTTCTGATTGATGCCAAAAGCAGACACAGAGGCCATCAACCACACTCTGGAAAATCCTTTTATTTACTTCTTGACTGTGATTTGATTATTACGACTGCCATAATAAGGAAATAATCAAGTAAAACACTGTTCTGTTGGAAGCTAGATCTACCATCATGTGGATCAACTGGCTCTATCACCTGTGGGCCACATATGAAGTACAATGGAAAATATTCTGATTAATCTAAATACACCAAAGCAGAACATGAAAGAAGACTCTTGGTGTTGAATATATAGAGAAAGCACTTGAGATAAAAAAATAGGTGAAAGAATGTACTAGAAAGTAGATGATAAAAATTAAAACTAAGATTGAGATTGAGAGGAAATTGAGAAGAGAGCCAAGAAGGAAATATGCCAACATACTAACAGTCATTATCATTGGATAATCTGAGTCATTTTTCCCCCTTTAAACCTGAGTTTTCAAAATTGTTCATAAGCAATAAAAATTACTTTAAAAATTTATAAAGAATTATTTAAAGATATCTGAGAGAGATACAGGCTTTGAAAATTTGACTCTGAGGAGTTAAGAAAAGTATTTCCACTTGGGGGAGTGTTTATTTTGATTATGTAAACTTAGGAGCTCCTATTTCTCTGCAATTTGAACAGAGGTTTGCCTAGTTGCAATGGATCAGTTTGGGAATACAACTTCTAAAATGTGCAAATTATGCATATAAAACAGTTAGACATGTTTTTAAAAGAAAAAGCAGGCCTTTGAACATTCAAAGACCTGCTGCCCTCAAAGTGGAAGCTGTATGGTATGGCCAACGTCCAAGTCACAATATTCATTTAATCACGTTGCTGCTGCTCAAAAATGTTGTTGGACCATCTCTAATGGTAGCAGGTCTCCGTGAATTGAGGAGACATGGATTTTAGAAAAAACAAAACTATTCAAATTAAGTATTTTGAAAATGAGAAACTTTTTTCAAAAATAATGTTTCTGGATATATGATATATACATCATTCACTCATCCAAAGTTTGTGCCAAATTTTTCTAAGTTCTGCTTTGTAGAGCTAAAAAAACAGTTGAGCAATACACTACAAAAATAAAAATATTTCTGGTGAAAAAAGCAAGGTGTGACTCAAAATAATGTGATTTTTTCTTGTATTACTGATAGGCTAATTCTGAAGGTGACAAAGAATCATTTTCATGCCAACACTCGTCCAGTGGACCCGAAGCACTGATCGTGTGGAAGGTTCTGGACTCTGGTGCTGGGGGAAACGTAATCATGGAGCAAAGAGCCTGCGGTAAGAGAGCTCTCAGTTTAGAAAACATGGCTCTGGTGTGAGTGAGGCAGGAGGAGGCCCACTTGAAAGGTACAGGTTAAGTGCTATGGAATTTCATTAAAGAAGGGGAATGACTTGTAGCTGGGGGTATGATCATGAAAAGCTTTATGGAGGGGGTGGCATTTGAGCAATCCATGAAGGCTGAGTATCAAAGAGAAAAAAGGTAGAAGGGCATTTAAAAGCAGGCAAAGCAAGAGTAAGAGGCAAAGAGGTAGAAAAGCATAATGTACACTCTGGGTACAACAAGCAGCTCAGTTTGCCTGGAGTACACTGTTTTCATGACCTGAATTCATTCCCCAAGGAGAAGTCCCCACCTAGCACTAAAGAGTAACAAACCCAAGGCTACACATTCAGAAAAAGAAAAGGAGAACAGCTTAGATCACCCATTAAAGGCACACTATTATTGAAGGAGAGATGAGAGCTAGAATGAATTGACAAATATAAGATTTATTAAATATTTTAAAAGAAAATTCATTTAGTCAATGTTATTTACATGAATGCTTATTAATTCATGGTGCCCTTACATTACTTCAAAAAATTTATAGTACACAAGATGGTGAAATTTGCTAGTTTTCCTTTCTAATAAAATTAATCTCACTCCAATTCCCATAACTAGATGCATTTAATAAATTTTGTCTTTTTTATAAAGGTTATTTCAAATATATTCATTTTTCCACTAACAATTATTTCCCTTTTTTTCCAAAAGTAGAATGCAAACAAATTTCACTTCAGTCCTCCACCAAATCTTAATTAGTAGAAAATGAAATAACGGGCTACTAAGTTAAAGAGCCATCTGAATTAAAATGCTGCTACAGGTATCCCTCACTTTATGGCATGGAAGAAAAGCTGGTAACACTGGCTGAAGATTTTATTTATTCCCCAAATTTTAATGGTTAAAATTAGAGATGTGATACCTTAGGGGAGAAAACCATTCATAAGCCCCATTAGAAACCTCTGGTGAGATGGGCCTAAGTTGGTGGCTTGCCTTGGAGCGTTTGGGTACTTAGAGCATCATGGTGCAACCCCTTGGGTGAATCATTTGTAGAGTCCCATCCTGGCCAAGGACTCATCCCTTTACTGTTTGGAGTCCATTTACTCCAAGGATTTCTCCCATGTCTGAGATTCTTCCAGAGTCTACCCTGAGAGGCCCTGACATGCCACTATATAGTCAACGTGAATATAATGTTCTACAACATCTCACCGCGGCTGCACACCTAGCGCGTGATCTGATCCAGCCTGAAGACCTTTAAATTTGAGGCTTTAGGTGAAAAAAGAAACTGGTTCTTTATGTCAACAATTTGAAGGTTCAAGGCAGTCTACTGAGAGGTTACTTTAAACAAGGGATACCTGCTTTTTGAATTAATTAAGCATCTCCTCTTCCCAGGAGCTGCAAAGCATTGGAGCACTTGCAGAATTTAGTTCTTCACCAATGTCAGTTCAGGCAAGCTCCTGAAAGGGAATAAGGCTGCTCATTGACCCACATCCTCTTAAGGCATTCCTTCTGCTTACCAGATTCAAATTCTAAAAGGAAAACTACTTACAAAGACAAAAGAAAGACCGCTGTTCCCTGCAGGTTAACCATAACAGCAAGGGTCCTCCAGGAGCGGATGAAGTATCCTAACAGGGCATACTGGGCGATGCCAACTGCAAAGAAGAGGCCTCCAATCGATCCTAATTTAGGGAAAAGAGAACTATTACTGGAGAAAGGACGATCTGTATTCCCAACCCAAAGTCACAGAGCCAATGCCTTCCTTGTTAAGATATCAGCCCTTCAATATATAAGATTCCACAAGGGTTCCATGCACTAGAGTAACTTTCCAGAAACCTACAACCTCCAGATGGGTCCCTGGCCCAGATAAGTCCTGAAACCTAGCCTAGCCTCTCCAGAACATCAGATAGTTCCATCTCCCTACCCTGTATTAGTGACAGATCCTTCCAATATGAAAAATTATGAATGGCCATAGCCTGACACCCCTAAAGAGAGGGATGGAAAGAGTAAAGGTGATGGAGTTATACAGTGAAGATAGGATTTAATGATGAATATGAATGCTGAATCATCAAATTGATAACTTAGTCTCCAGTTTTTAGAGCAGCTAGAAGTAAAAACCTAAAATTGTGGAACTGTAACCCATTCAAACTCTGAGATATGTTCTACAACTAATCGTGGTATTGTGCTTTGAAATGTATAGCTTTTTAGTATGTATGTTTTGTTTTTCACAAAAAAAGAAGGAAAAAAGTCAACTGTGATGATAAAATATCTAAGCCCTCTAGCCTCCTATATTCTGAAGCAGCTAGAAGGGAAAATCTGAGAGGATCATATGGTAGCCCATGACAAACTCTGGGATCTGCCCTATAACTACTCATTGAAGAGTGCTTTGAAACCACTGCTTTTTCATTTCTTTGCTTTGTATCTATGTTATTCTACACAATAAAAAAAAAGTTGAAAAACAGGAACAACAACAAAAAGATATCAGCCCTACATTAGGGAGTATGAGAGGCAGAGCAGAAAATAAAAATCTACATGGGTATCACGTATCAGATGGTGAACCTAAAAGACAGGACTGCAAAGCGGTAAAATGGGAGAACAACAAATGAAAGATACAAACCCCATCTGGACACACTGAATTTTAACAGGCCTGCCCAAATGCTTTTGTGCATTGAATGCTGTACTGACATCTGCCTGAATCTGTATCTAAGGCTTGAAAATATTTTTGCCATGTGAGAAGACAGGGTTTTTAAGTCATGAGGTTATTATAATACTGGGATTTAATCTTTATCAGAGGGGCTGTCCTTGAAATCCCTATTTTATATTACAACCTACTGCCCAAATCTCTTTATCACCCTCCCCTACTTTAATCAACCACCATAAGATAGATGACATTTTATACTTTTTTGCTTCTTGTCTGGCTTTCCAAATAAAATATAAGCCCCGTGATACATGCATTTTAATCAGAACACTGATATAAAACATCTATTATGGGACTGTAAAGAATCCTTTGTTTTTTGAAATGAATACTGGAATGGGTATTAAACCCCCACTGTCTAATATCCACCAGGAATCTACACAAAAACGCCAAAAAATGATAACAGGCATAAGGCATAAATGTAGATGTGATAAGGCTCTAGGTTAACTGATTAAAAACAACTAAAAAAATTATAAATGTTTCTAATCACCACTTTTGCATATCCTAGAATACTATAGGTGATTTGCAACTATTTATGGACCTTTGGGTATTTATGCCTATTTTTTCAGATTTCTCTTCAGCTTATTTTTAATTAATTTCAAGCTTGCTATTCCTGCTTAGTTTGGACTAGAAAAGCTAAATTTCAGCAGGGTTGGGAAAGGAGCGTACAGTTACGATTTCATTTTCGTAAATAGCACCACGATCCACCCAGAAATCTTGATTCCTCTTTCTCTTCCAATCCTTGCTGATTCTTTAGCAAGTCATGTTCTCACTAAAATCCAGCTCCAATGCATGACTTTCCTCTGTCTCCCCACTGCCCCCAAGGGTTTCACGTGACCCTCCATTTTCACTCCTGCTCCACTAGGGTCTGTTCTCCAGACAACTACCACAGTAACTGCCCTAAGTCTGTATCACTCCTCTGCTTAATACTCCCCACCCGCTTCCCCATTACATGTTGAACAAAATCTAAATTCCTCACTCAGCCTATCACCAGCCCTACATCCACTGGTCCCTCCCGGCCTGCTCTCACTTCTTTCTCTCCCTAACCCTATGCTGGAGTTAAGGGCATCCTTTCCCGTCCTTAAAGAATATGAGCTCATTCCTGCCTCAGGGATTTGGTCCTAGGGATTCCACCTGGTTGGAATTTTTTTTCTCCCAGAATTTCACGTGCCTGGACCTTCCTCATCATCTCAGATCAAACATCTCTAGGTTTTCTCTAACTATCCTTTCTAATATAACACCCTTCTCCTCCTCCTGGGATTACTGTATAACCTATTATCCTGCTTAATTTTCTTCACTGTACTTACACTTTTCTGAAGTTACTACACACATTTACTTGTTTATGTTCTCTCTCTCCTAATTAAATGATGAGGCTCATGAGAGCAAGGGTCCTGCCTCACCTACGCCTGTCCTGTCCACTCCTGTATCTATCTATCCCAAGAGCCCACACAGTGCTGGTGCACGGTAGGGTCTGGTGAACGAATGAACCTTGGGGACTAGATAGGTGAAGGAACAGCTCTTGGATGAGATACAAGTGTCACATGTGATGGTCTCCAGATTGGTCGGACCGTATGTCTTCTCTACCATTGACTTCTATATAGCTCTTGATTGTTTTTAATAATAAGCATCAATTCTTTTTGTAATAAAGTATTTATATTTAAAAACAATTAAACAATAAAATAGTACAGAATTCTGCATAGTTTTAGTTACTTTTTTTTAATTCTCAATAACCCTCATCCTTCATGTCAAGCAATATACTACAAATTGGTCAAAATGGATGTGTCCAATGACTCCCAGGGGTGTGGACCTTCCTGGCTACACGGGACAGAAATCCTAGAATGAGCTGAGACTCAGCATCAAGGGATTGAGAAAACCTTCTCGACAAAAGGGGGCAGAGAGAAATGAGGCAAAATAAAGTGTCAATGGCTGAGAGATTCCAAACAGAATCGAGACGGTATCCTGGAGGTTATTCTTACGTATTAAATAGATATCATTAATCAAGATGTAATGGAGAGGCTGGAGGAACTGCCTGAAAATGTAGAACTGTGTTCCAGTAGCCATGTTTCTTGAAGATGATTGTATGATACAGCTTTCACAATGTGACTGTGTGATTGTGAAAACCTTGTGTCTGATGCTCCTTTATCTATCTTATCAACAGATGAGTAAAACAAATGGAATAAAAATAAATAATAGGGGGAACAAATGTTAAAATAAATTTCGATGGAAATGCTAGTGATCAGTGAAAGGGAGGGGTAAGGGGTAGGGTATATATGAATTTTTTTCGGTTTTCTTTTTATTTCTTTTTCTGAATTGATGCAAATGTTCTAAGAAATGACCATGATGATGAATATACAACTATGTGATGACATTGTGAATTACTGATTATATATATAGAACTGAATGATCATTACAAAAGAAAATTTTTTTTAAATGGATGTGTCCAATTGGTATTTATGCTTTTTTTGTATATACTGAAATTACTATTTTATATATACTACAAATACTATTTTGCAATCAAGCATAATTTATCAAACTAATTTCTTATTGCTAATTAACTAGGCTACTTCAAACTAATCCCTTTTGTTGACTATTTAGCTTTTTCCAACTTTTTGTAGTTCATTAGCATATTTAAAGCCAGAGGGTTGCATGAGCTTGTGCTGGAAAGAAAGCAGCTTGAAGAAAAGCGCACAGGAGAAGAGCTGTGGAAAGGCAGCGGAGCAGAAAGCCCCAGGAACCAGCCCGTCAGCCAGAATAGGCACAAAGCGTCTGAATCAACTGCTCTGGGACTCTGGAGTCCAGTACAGCACTGTGCAGCACCCAGGGAACGGCAGGAAGAAGAGACAGTAAATGGCAGTAATTACAAGCGAACTGCTCTATGTGGCAATTACCATCATCCACCCCCCACTCTCATGGAAGGTGTAGGGGACGTGCCCCCCCACAAAGCCTGCTGGTGCCAGTGAGGGGCATCAAAAACCTATTACCCTAAGATTGGGGGGGGGGGGTGAGGGGTGTGGCGCCCAATCCAATTGCTGACTACCGCATTTAAAATAAAAAGCTATTTTTTTTTTTATTACAGAAGTGGATTTGCAGAACAATCATGCATAAAATACAGGGTTCCATATATCACACCCCCACTTACACCTTGCATTGGTATAGAACATTTATTACAATTTATGATAGCATATTTTAATAGCTATACTATTAATTAAGATCCATGTATTTACTTAGCTTTCACTGTGTATTACACTTCCATGGATACTTAAAAATTTTTATTCTGCTACCACATAAACAATCTAACATCTCCCCCTTTAATCATATTCAGATATGTATTTCAGCACTGTTAACTGTGTACACAATGTGCTACCATCACCAACAGCCATTACCGAAATATTTCCATCATTCCAAATAGGAACCCTATACATTTTAAGCCTTAACTTCGCATTCCCTATCTTCTACCCTACCCCATCCCCTAATAATCTGTATTCTAGATTCTGTCTCTATGAGTTTCTTTATTCTAATTGTTTCAAAACAGTGAGATCCTACAATATTTGTCTGGCTTATTTCATTCAACATGATGACGTCTTCAAGGTTCATCCATGTTGTCGCATGTATCAGGACTTCATTCTATTTTATGGATGAATAAGATGTCATTGTATGTATGTACTTTATTTATTCATTCATTGGTTGATGGACACTTGGGTTGCTTCCATCTTTTGGTAATGGTGAATAATGCTCTTAAAAAACATTAGTGTGAAAATATCTATTCAAGTCCCTGCTTTCAATTCTTTTGGGTATATACCTAGTAGTGGCCTTGGCTAGTCATATGGAAGTTCTACTCAGCCTTCGGAGGAACCACCAAACTGTCTTCCACAGTGGCTGCATCATTTCACATTACCACCAGCAATGGAGGGCTCCTGTTTCTCTACATCTTCTCCAACACTTATTTTCCATTTTTGTAACAGCAGCCTGTGCCGGGTTCAATCTGTTGTGTAACCCCAGAAAAGCCAAGTTCTTTAATCCTCATTCAATACTGCTGGGTAAGATCTTTTTAATTGTTTCCATGAAGATGTGACCCATCCAACTGTGACTGGTAACTTCTGATTAGATGGTTTCCATGGAGATCTGTCTCCACACATTCAAGGTGAGGTTCCTTACTGGAGCCCTTTAAGAAGGAACCATTTTTTAAAAAGCTTTAGAACCAACAGAGCCCACACAGCTTGAGACCATTGGAGATCCAGAAGGAAAACACCCTGGGGGAAGCCTTATGAAATGAGGAGAAAAAGCTAGCAGATGTCACCATGTGTCCTCCCAGCTGACAGAGAAACCCTGAACTTCATTGGTCCTTCCTTTGGAGCTAGTGTATCTTTCTCTGGATGTGTTAATTTGGATATTTTCACAGCCGTAGAAATGTAAACTTGCAACTTCATAAATTCCCTTTTTGAAAGCCATTCCATTTCTGATATTTTGCATTCCGGCAACTTATAAACTAACACACAGCCATTCTAACAGATGTGAAATGGCATCTCATTATGATTTTGTCTTTCCCTGATGGTTAACGATGTTGAGCATCTTTTCATGCACTCCTTGGCCATCTGTATATCTTCTTTAGAGAGATGTCTGTTTAAGTATTTTGCTCATTATTTGGGTTATTACCACTGGATTATTTGTCTTTTTTATTGTGAAGTTGAAGGACTTCATTATATATTCTGGATACCAAACCTTTATTGGATATGTGGTTTCCAAATACTTTCTCCTATTGTGTACATTGTAGTTTTACTTTCAGGATAAAATCCTTTGAGGAGCAAAAGTTTTTAATTTTGAAGAGGTCCCATTTATCTATTTTTTCTTTTGTTGCTTTTGATTTGGGTATAAGGTGTAAGAAACCATTGACAAGGTCCTGAAGGTGGTTCCCTACATTTTCTTCTAGGAGTTTGATAGTTCTACTTCTTATGAAGTCTTTAATCTATTCTGAGATAATTTTTGTATGTGGTGTAATGTAGGGCTCTTTCTTCCTTTTCTTTTGCAAATGGAGATCTAGTTTTCCCAGCACCATTTGCTGAAGAGACTATTCTTTCCCAATTGAGTGGTCTTTGCCATCTTGACAAAAATCAGTTGGCTACAATGGTAAGGGTTGATTTCCAAACTCCAAATTCTATTTCTTCGGTCTATATGTCTGTCCTTGTGTCAGTACCATGCTGTTTTGATTACTGTGACTTTGTAATAAGTTTTGAGATTGGGAAGTGTGAGTCCTCCAATTTCTTTTTCAAGGTGGCCTTAGCTATTTGGGCTCCCTTTTCCTTCCACATAAATATGATGACTTGCTTTTCTATTTCTGCAAAGAAGGTTGCTGGAATTTTGATTGGGATTTCATTGAATCTATACAATACTGACATCTTAACAATATTTATTCTTCTTATCTATGAACATGGAGTATCTTTCCAATTATTGAGGTCTTCTTTGATTTCTTTTAGCAAAGTTTTGCAGTTTTCTGTGTACAAGTCCTTCCCCTCCTTGGTTAGATTTATCCTAGATATTTGATTCTTTTAGTTGCTACTGTGAATGGAATTTTTTTTCTTGATTTCTTCTTCCAATTGTTCATTGCTTGGTGTGTAGAAACCCTACAGATTTGGGGGTATTGATCTTTTACCCTGCCACTTTGCCAAATTCATTTATTAACTCTAGGAGCTCTGTGAACAGATTTTTAGGGTTTTCTGCATACAGGATAATATCATCTGCAAACAGGAAAAATTTTACTTTTTCCTTTCCAATTCAGATACTTTTTAAGTTTTACTCTTTCTTTTCCAACTTTAATGCTTTTTAATTCTTTTCTTGCTTCAATGCTCTGGTAAGAACTTCCAGTCCAATGGTGAATACCAGAGGTGACAGTGGGCTCCTTGTCTTGTTCCTGACCTCAGAGGGAAAGCGTTCAGTTTTTCATCATTAAGCAGGATGTTACCTGTGGGCTTTTCATATATCTCTAAAGCATGTTGAGGAAGTTTCCTTCAATTCCTAATGTTCTAAGAGCTTTTATCAACAAAGGATGCTGTATTTTTGTCAAATGCCTTTTCTGCATTGAGATGATTATACTTTTTTCCCCTTCATTCTGTTAATGAGGTGTATCACATTAATCGACTTCCTTATGTTGAACCAACCTTGCATATCAAGGATAAATACCACTTGATCATGGTGCATAATTCTTTTAAAATACTTTGGTTTCAGACTGCTAGTATTTATTTGAGGATTTTCGCATCTATATTCAAAGACATATTCATCTGTAGTTTTCTTTTCTTATGTATCTTTATTCAGCTTTGGTATGAGGATGATGATGGCCTCATATAATGAGGCTGAGAGTTTTCCCTCATATTCCATTTTTAGGAGAAGAATTTGAGCAGAACTGAAGTTAAGTCTTTTGGGAATATTTGCCAACCCATTTGGTCCTAGGTTTTTTATTACTAATTCAATCTATTTACTTGGAATTGGTTTGTTGAAATTTGTATTTCTTCTTAAGTCAATGTAGGTAGTTTGTATGTTTCAAAGAATCTATCCATTTCATTTAGGTTATCTAATTTATTGGCATACATTGTTCATAGTATTCTCTTCTGATCCTTTTTATTTCAGCAGGGTTGGTAATAATGTCCTCATTTTCATTTCTGATTTTGATTATTTGTATCCTGTCTCATTTCTCTTAGGCAGTTTAGTTAAAGACTTGTCAATTTTATTGATGTTTTCAAAGAACCATCTTTTGGTTTTGTTGATTCTTTTTTTTTATTTCATTTATCTCCACTCTAATCTTTATTTCCTCCTTCTATTCACATTGTCCAGTTGACTCTTCTGTTTCCAGTTCTTCAGTTTTGAAGTTAGGCATTTGATCTGAAGTTTCCTTCTTTTTAAATGTAAGCATTTAGAACTATAAATTTCCTTCTCAGCAATGCCTTTGATGCATCCCATAAGTTTTAGCATGTTATATTTTCATTTGCCTAAAGACAAATGTCTTAATTTTGCTTCTGATTTCCTCTTTAACCCATTAGTCGTTTGAGGGTATGTTGTTTAATTACCATATATTTGTGAATTTTCCATTTCTCCCTCTGCTACTGACTTTTAGCTTCACTCTGTTGTGGTGAGAGACGATATACTTTATGATTTCAGTATCTCTGAACTTCAGACTTGTTTTGTGACCTGACATATGGTCCTTCCCAGAGAATGACCTATATGCACTTAAGAAGAATGTACATTGTTTTCACTGGGTGCAGTGGTCTATATATATCTGATAGGTCTCACTGATTTCATGTATCATTCAACTCCTGTACTTCCTTACCAATCTTCTGACTAGCTGCTCTAGCCATTATTTGAGAACGGTGTGTTCAAGGCTCCTACTATTAATATAGAACTATTAATTTCTCCCTTCAAATCTGTTAGTATCTGCTTCATATATTTTGAGGCTCTGCTTTTAGTTGCATATATATTTATAATTATTACCTCTTTCTGCTGAATTGTCCCCTTTATTAGTATATAATAATCTAATACATGTCCCTCTTTTTTAACTTAAAACTTACTTTACCTGATATTAGTAAAGCCATCCCAGCTTTCTTTTGCTTACTTCCACAGTACATTTTTTCCATCCTTTCATCCTCAAACTTCCCGTATCTTTGACTTTCAGGTGAGTCTCATGCAGATAGCATAAAGTCATGGGTTTTCATCCATTTTGCCAATCTCTGCCTAATGGCTAGAGAATTTAATCCATTTACATTTAAAGTCACTACTGATGATACAGGACTTCTTCTGCCATTTTTCTATTGTGCCTTTGTAAATCTTATACCTTTTCTGTCCCTCATTTCGATTAATGCTTACTTTGATATTTATTTGCTTTTTTGTGTTGTATTATATTGGGTACCTTCTCACATCTATCTGGATATATTTTTCAGCTGTTTTTCTTGTGATTACCATGGGGTTAAAATTTAACATACTTATTTAGTTTGATACAAACTGTGTTAGTTTGAAATTATTATGAACCCCAGAAAAGCCATTTTCTTTCAATCCTGATCCAACCTTGTGGGACCAGACCTACTGTTTAGGGTGGAACCTTTGATTTTTTGTTTTTGTTTCCACATATCTTTGTACACTGTATGTCCAAAAACCTAGATCTATCATTACTTTTTATGCATTTTAATTTCAGTACTTGTAGGAAGTGGTGGCAGCACATACCAAACAATACAATGCAATAATACTGGCATTTATAATTACCCAAATGGTTACCTTTACCGCAGGCCTTTATGTCTTTATGCTGCTTTGAACCTGTTGAGCGTCCTTTCTTTTCAGTCTGAAAAATCCTTTTAGTATTACTTGTAGGGCTGGTCTGTTGGTAATGAATTCCCTCAGCTTTTGTTTATCTGAGAAATGTCTTAATTACTCCCTCATTCTTGAAGAGTTTCGCTGGATATAAAATTCTTGGCTGGCAGTTCTTTTCCATTAGCACTTAAAATATTTCAACCCATTGCCTTTTTGCCTCTATAGTTTCTGATAAAAAAATCAGCACTCAGATTAACTGGAACTCCCTTGTACGTAACAGACTGCTTTTTCTCTTGCAGCTTTCCTTGTCCTTTGCATTTGACAGTGTAATCAAATATGATGAGGTGTAGTTTTCTTCATGTTTATCCTGTTTGTTGTTCTCTGAGCTTCTTGGATATACATATTCATGTCTTTTGCTAAGCTTGGGAAGTTTCTTACGATTATTTCTTTGACTATACCTTCAGCCTTTTCTCTTTCTTCTCCTTCTAAGACTCCCACAATCTGGCAGTGTTTGTGCTTTGCAGTGGATGGAGGTGGCCTAAGGGTACAACAGAGGAATGCAAGAGGGAACTGCGGTGTTTACATACAATGGAATACTGAGAGGCTGCAAGCAGGAATGAAACTGTGAGGCAAGTAGCTAGGTGAATGAACCTTAAGGATAGTATGTTGAACAAAATGTCAGAAACAAAAAGACAAATATTATGTCTCACTCATATGGATTATAATATGCAAACTCAGAGAACTGAAGTTGAGGGCATGGGTTATCAGGTTGGGGTCTATTGTAAAAATTCCTCAATTGTCAGCTCTTACAGCAGTCACTTATACTCGGGAGTTATGACTGATATTTCTAAATTCTGAGACACTGAGCTATATGTGTATAACCTGGTCATTCCCTGAAACTTCGGGTATTTATGTGACACCTAAGACTCAGAGTTAGAGCACTGAAGCTATGAAGCTATGAAAGTCAGCATTACCCCATTCAGCAACTGTTAAAAAAGTTGAAAAAATGATCAGACTTCATCTAGAGATACAAATACAGCTGAACTGGATAGGACTAAGGTAAATCAGAATACTGGGTAAAGGATGATATGGCCCATATTTTCAAACTTCAACCTCTGTGTGAGATCAAAAGGAGCGATACAAAATTCATCATTTTGGTAGCACACTATCTAATTTAACCTGTATGGTCAGTTTACTTGAACACCATAATTACATGGGATTTTGAATAGGGCATGAGACCTTGTTGGTTTTTCCAGGTTAATGTGATACCCCAATATATCCCAGAGTAATTCAGACAGAGAATAAAAAGTATTTGCAAAGTCCCCTTGGGGAACTGGGGAGAAAGGAGGAAATATTCAACTTCCCCATCTGGGGAATTCCTGATATTCTCACAAACAGTGGGAATTCAATAGGCTGAGCCCTAAATCTTGCAACTCACCCCTATGAAGCTTATTCTCGCAAAGGAGAAGCTAAGCCCACTTATAATTATGCCCAAGAGTCACCCCTAGAGAACCTCTTTTGTTGCTCAGATGTGGTCTCTCTAAGCTAACCTGACAGGTAAACTCACAGCCCTCCCTCCTATATGTGACATGACTACCAGTGGTGTAAATCTCCCTGGCAACATGGGACCTGACTCCGAGGAATGAGCTGGGACCCACCATCATGAGAATGAGAAAGTCTTTCTGACCAAAAGGGGGAAGAGAGAAATGAGACAAAATAAAGTTTCAGTGGCTGAGAGATTTCAAACAGAGTCGAGAGATTATCCTGGAGGTTATTCTTATGCATTATATAGATATCCCTTTTTAGTTTATAGTGTATTGAGCGGCTAGAGGGAAGTACCTAAAACTGTTGAACTGTGTTCCAGTAGCCTTGATTATTGAAGACGACTGTATAACTATACAGTTTTTACAATGTGACTGTGTGATTGTGAAAAACCTTGTGGCTGATGTTCCTTTTATTCAGGGTATGGACAGATAAGTAAAAAAAAAGATCAAAAATAAATAAATAGTAGGGGGAGATAAAAGGTAAAAATCAGGTAGACTGAAATATTGTGCGTTGATGAGAGGGAGGGATAAGGGGTATGGGATGTGTGAGTTCTTTTTCTTTTCTTTTTCTGGAGTGATGCAAATGTTCTAAAAATGAGCATGGTAAAGGATACACAATTATGTGATGATATTGTGAGCCACTGATTGTATAATATGGTTAGACTGTACATGTGAGGATATTTCTCAATAAAAATATAAAAAAATAAAAAGACTCCCACCGTGCATACACTGGCATTCTTAATGGTTTACCATCGCTGTCCTAGGCTATCTTTGCATTTAGTATTTCTTTTTTTTACCTTTGCTCCTTGGCCTGACTCAATTCACATGTGTCTTACACATCTTCAAGTTCACCGATTCTTTCTTCTGCCAGCCCCAATCTGTTCCTGAAACCCTCCTGGGCATTTTTTATTTCAGTTATTATGATCTTCAGCTATAGCTGAAGATCAAATTATTGATCTTTCTTTCTGGTTCCTTTTTAAAATCACTATGTCTTTACTAAGACTTTATACTGTTCACTCATGGTTTTCTTGATACCCTTTAGTTCTTTCTCTGTACAGTCCTTCATTTTTAAGATCATTTTATTTAAAAGGTTTTGTGTGATATGTCCACATTCTTGTCTTTTTCACTGGTGTTTTCTATATTTTTATTCTCTTCCTTTGGGTGGGCCATCATTTCCTGTTTCTTTTTCTGTCTTGCACTCTATGTACATTTCAATATATTAAAATGTTAACTCCAGGATTTACTCCCTGTATTATCTGTTTCTTGATTTTGTAAGTAGCTGGTGATAAGAAAGAGATTTTCTTGGGCTCCAACCCTCCTATCAGAAAGGCCTGCTCAAGGCGAATGCAGTGTGCAAGGTTTTTCCTGTCTTTCTGAGCTTGTCTTGTCCTGGGCTTTTGCTTATTAACTGCAATAATAAGTTAACAGAAAGAAGAGGAACAGTTGTTCTCCTGTTCACAGGAGTTCAGCTGACTCCTCCGTTTCCCAGGGGACGGAGCTCCTTCCTGGTATCTGTTGCTAGCAGGCCTCTGCCCTCGTTTGTCTATGGTTCTACACCCTTTTTGTTGTATCATGCTGCTTTTGCCTGGGTGGCAAATTTGGGAAGAAGGTCACGCTGCAGAGGGCTTTCTCACGTTAGTCTTTCCCAGCCAAAACAGGGCCAGGGACCCAGGATCGGGGTGCAGACTGGTTCCAAAGTGCTGTGGACAGAAGATCAGGAAAGGTACCAAAAGTTTCTCTGATAGTCCCCCAAAGCCGAACTTTCCTAGTCTGCCCATCAAATGCAGCCCTTCAGTTTACTGTCCTCTGGAGCCCTGAAGAAATGCTGCATCTTTAAATCTCCATCGCCTCCACCCGCTACCAGGAGAGTCAACTCTGGCTGCTGCCACAGCAAGTTGAAAGGAAAGCCGCCCTCAGAGCCGGGTCCCACTGACCCAAATTTGCTACTCAAAAGCTGTCATCAGCCATCAGCTGTGCTCATCCCTGTTCTTGGGGAAGTGAATTTTTACATCCCTTTCTGTCACCAACAGCTAGCCAGGGACTGGCCCCACCATGACCTGCCACAACAGGGACAGGTGCCAGCAACCTCTGTGCTGGTGACAGCAATTTAAAATTCTTTACTATAATTTCTGTTCCTCTTCCTTCTGTTCTTCCCTAGATGCTGTACAGCATTCTTCTGGTCTCTGGAGTTTTAAAATGTTGTTTCAGACAGCCCCTGCCTGCTTAGAGTGGTTTTGGTGAAAAGCTCCCTATATTGCCATCTTGCTGAAGTCTGTACAAAAGACCTTTCAAAATAATTTATTTTACTATCTATATAGTGCTTGAGAATATGATGGGATGGTTAAAAATAATACAGATCACGGCCTCAATTCTGTAAATAAAGAATTAGTAAAGAAATGCTACAATAGAACTCTGATGATTTGAAGAGAATCATAAAAGTAAAAAGGGCACGAAACAAGGATTTAATAAAATATAACACGAAGTCTCCAAGAGTGGAATTCCTAGTATTTCCTACTTCTGTATTATTTTTCAGTTCAAGGTAGAAGGTAGATAATGTCTTTCCAAGGACATCATCACTCTCCAAAATAACTGGTGATAACATGGTATGGATGGTGAGCTCGCCATCTCTGCGGCAAGCCCCAGGGGAATTTTTAACAGTAGGATATGAATAATATGACTCCTTTAAGGCCATTCAGGACAAAGTCAGGCAATCAAGTCCTTCAAACCTAAATACATTTTCAGACTTTAGGGTTAAACAGTTTCCTATAAGGTTCTCTGGAACTGTTCATCTCCAGAGCAGCATGATCTAAGCAGTACCTGCCAGTGCCCAGTAGGCGGTGCCAACACATTCGTTCAGCAAGACAAAGGCCACCAGTGACATCCCTCCATTCATTATGCCCACCAGGAAACGAGTTATTGCAAAAAACTCATACGAGGGGGAAAATCCATTTGCAATAGCAAATAAGATGTCAAGAGCAAAACCTAGAGAGAGAGGAACAGGAGTCAATTACCCAGAGGCAAAAGAGCATTTCATGAAAGCAGTAAATAATATTCACTGGTCTGTAAAGATAAACTTTTGTAACCTTAAATTTCCTTAGCTATATTTTTAAGTAGTTTTCTCAAAAACTATAAAGAAAAATGGACATTTTTTTCTTTGTTACAAATTGATTTCTGTCAATCATACACAGTTTTCAGTTATTCATGCTGTTGGTAACTGAAAAATCCTGAGTCCTATAGAGCTTATTTGAACTCAGTCAACCATAGAAATATATGGAAATGGATCTAATAGTATGTTTCAATCTCTGACTGTTCTCCTTAGAAACACAGTATAAACTGGAATTTGGGGGTTTCAGAAAGCACCATCACCTACCAAAAGTTATAGTATGAACATCTGACCTTAACCAGGTGTGCTGTCCATTAAAAGTGTGTGGCCAGAACCAACTCTGCCTGCAGTTTGGCCTCTTGCCAGTGTTTCAGAAATCGGTTCTGGGTCCACATAGTAACTCCCAGAAATTAACCTTAAGCAAACAGACCCCTCATTTAGACGTCTGTGAACCTTAAGGAGATAAGTCCTTTTACTCAATTCATTAACACTCAAATAGATTACCTGTGAGATAAACTTTTTTCCTTCCAAAGCGATCTGAAAGCTGACCAAAAGAGATAACTCCCACAAATACACCACTGAAGAAAAAAGAGCTTGCTGCACTGACTTTGTAAGATCTGTTGGCAATTAAAAACCACTAGAGGAAGAAAAAACAAATGAAAAACATTTAGGTCAAAGAAAAAAAGTGCAAGGATTGAGTTAGCCATTAAAAAACAAAATGTACAACAAAAACTTGTACACTCGAACTTCTCCACCTCACGACCAGATCTGGGTATAGTATCCATCTTGAATCACGTCCAAGACATTTTGCATTCAGAAACACTAGATATCATCATTATTATTGTAATGTGCTCCTACAGTACCATATACATGTATTATAGCAGCACTGAATGCAATAGATAATCCTAATTGTTACACATAGTCGCCTGTGTCCCTCATGCTAAAATCCTGATCTTCTGATAGGAGGTGCTGTGTACCATTCTTTCCCCATTTTCTTAACACCGAACACACACAATGGCACATATGAAGCTAGGAATGAATGGCTCTTTTCTCTAACAGGTTAATGGGTTTAAAATCTCTAGGGCAACACATGAACTTAAAGGCAAAACAACCATGCTTGCCTTAAAACCCCATTATCTGACTCCCTATCTAGTAATGTGTTAAGGTGATTTTTGGTTATAAAGTTAAAACTCAACCTATGTCAGAGAGGTAACCTCAGAGAACCAAGAGAATGTTCATCTTTCCCCTTCCCAGCCCCCTTCCCTGGGGTCCAGTGAAGAAAAGTTTATAAAGACCACCATTATTTCAAGGATTTGGAGGAAGGCACCTGCTAGGGAAGTCAGAGACACCTGTTAGGCAGTCATCCTCCAGCCTTCCGCTAACCCTACCTCCTTTTCTACTGTGCACCTCTCCAACACCTGGGGCAGACGGTAAATCTAATGCAAAGGCCTGGCCAGACCTTAAATCCAGAAACAGGAACAAGCACCCCTGATCAAAACAGGAATCCTCAGTGGCAGGGCCCCATCCCCCAGTGGGGGATTAAATACCCACTCAACCAGAATGGATGGGTCTCTCTTCTCTGGCACAAAGCGGGGCACGCAGACCTGCCATCAACTGACCCTGACTCTGCAGTGTGGGCCACCCTGGGAGACTTGGCTATGATGGGATTTCCTCCCCTGCTCTTTTCGTCTCTTTATGCTGCTAAGTGACAAAGAGACTTATTTGCTCTTCTGGACTCTTCATTCTGTGCAAGCAGCAATGGGATCATTTGCTGAAAGTTTCTGTTGTGCCCTGAACATGTGCTCCAATGACACACAGCGGTAGCAACTCTCTCCATGGCCCCCTTCTTGGTTGTCCCTTCCCCACCACTTAGACCATTCCTTTCCTCATGCTTCGGCAACAAGTCATTACGGCTCAGGAGAGATCCAACTTCTCTACTCCCCTTGTTTTCTTCCTATAAGACCGGACTGATACAGTTATTGGTTAGATTTCTGTATGTAAAAAATGACTCAGAGGGGTGCACAGGTAGTTCAGTGGTAGAATGCCCGCCTTCCATGCAGGAGACTGGGGTTCAATTCCTGGATCATGCATTTCCCCACCCCATCCCCAAAATGACTCAGGGATTGGGAGACTGATAAAGATGATGCCCACTCACTAATGCTTTTTATTAGTCTCCCATTCCTCACATACAATTACACAGAAGTGTGTATATATGTATATATGAATGAGGAGGTTTATTTTAAGGAATAGGCTTAAGTAACTGTGAGTGCTGACAAAACTGAAATGTGTAGGGCAGGCCAGCAAGCTGGAAACTCATACAGGATTTTTATGCTGCAGTCTTGAGGCAGAATACCTTCTTTCCTTTAAGATTTCGCTCTTAAAGCCTTCAACTGATTGGATGAGGCTCGCCCACATAATAGAAACCAATCTCCTGTATCTTAAAGTCAAGTGACTATAGATTACCCTATCCCCAACCCCTGGTAGCCTATAATCTACTTTCTAGCTCTATTACCTTGCGTATTCTAGGCGTTATATGTAAGTAGAATTATACAATGCTTGTATGACTCTTATTGTGCTTGGCTTTTCATATGTAATTTTTAACAAGGTTAATTAATTGGTTTGCCTGACCCTATGGATTAGAAATAGTAAACTTGGGAATTGTGCTTAAAAACAGTAATCAGGAAGTTACTTCTTTTGGTGGTAGTCATAATTATAACAGGAGATGGAGGCAATATGACCAAAAATCTGCACTACATTACAGTTACTCCTTTAGGTATTCAATACATTAGTTGTTTAGCTTCTTTTAGAGGTTAATAATTATTCAAAGCACTGGGAATAGAGGTGCGAACAAGCTACACACAGTGTCTGCCCTCGTGGAGTACAAGTTTCGGTGGAGTAAGAGAAACAATACACAAAGGAAACACATAGGCAGGAACTGTGGAGGAAGCTTCTTTAATGAAGGTATTCAGGGAAGGCTTCTCTGGGGAGGTGACATGTGTAACCTGAATGACAGGAAGTAACCAACCACGAAAAGCAGTTCAGAGAACAGGAGAATAAGTGCAAAGGCCACGGTGTAAAACACACCAGTGTGCTTCTTCCAGATAGGGTAAGAGAAGAGGCCAGAGAGGTGGGCAGACATCAGATCATACAGGACCCCAGGCCATGGTAAGGAGCTGGGATTTTATTCTAATACAAAGGGAAGACATTAAATAACCTGATTTGTTTTTAAAGATCACTCTGGCCACTCTCAGAGTGTGCATTATAACAAGAACAAGCGGGAGCAAGGAGGATACTGCAATAGTTCAAATAAGAGATGACAGTGACTTGGGCCATCAGGATACAATTACATGGACTTAGGGTATATTTTGGAGGTAAAAGTCACAGAACTTACTGATGAATTGTCTGTGGTGAAGAGGGAAATCAAGGATTTCACCTAAATTTTAACTTATGCAAAATGGTGGTGAGATTTATTGAGATGGAGGAGGCTTTAAGGTGTGTGAGGTGTGTGGTAGGAAATCAAGAATTCTGATTTGGACATGGTTGAGAAGCCTATCCATGCGAAGATGCTGCACAGGCATCTGGAAATGAGCTCAGGAGAAAGGGGAGGAGGGTTTATGAAGGAGCTCAGTACAGGGGTCTAGGGCACTTCCACATTCAGAGTGTGGGGCGAAGAAAAGGGCCACTGCAACAAAATCACACGAGGCAGTCAGAGAGACGGCAAAAGAAATGGGGGAGTGTGGTATCACAGAAGCTATGAGAGAAAACCTGATTCAGGAAGGAAGGTGCAGTTGACTATCACAAATGCTGCTTTAGAGACCAAGTAAGAGGAGGATAGAGACATGACAGCTGTATTAGAAACAACAGACACTTAAAATATCAATTTCAGAAGCGTAGGAATGGAAGTGAGATTGGAGAGTGTGAAGAACTGGTAGAGGGTGAGAACTTGAAAACAGCAGATGAATACAAAATGTTTTCAAGAAGTTTTGCTGTGAAGGACAGTCAAGAAATGGGACAGTATCTGGACAGGTTCATGAGGTCAAGGATTGTTTATGTGCTTTTTAAAGATGGGCTATAATAAAGCATGTGTGCATGTTGATGAGAATGATCCACAGAGACAAGACATACAGGAGAGAAGTACTTGAAGAAGCAAGAACGGATGGGCTTGAGTGTTCAAAGCAGAGGTTGGCCTTTCAAAGCAGCAGGGAGTCTGTTGTTATAAGAGGAAGTGAGGTAGCAGATGGGTTCCAAAGCAGGTAGCAAAGGAGCTCCTGTCTGCTGCTTCATTTTTTTTTCACTGAAATACCAAGCCAGGGCTCCAGTTGAAGTGAGTGAGGGTTGAGGAGAGTTAGAAGTTTAAGGCAGAAGATGACAAGCATGGTCTTCTCAGGAGTGGGACATCAAGAGCGGCACGCCCAAGGGAAAACGCTGCAGGACTGACAGGCAATGTTGAATGTTCTTTCGAGCTTCACGGTCATAAATTTTATAAGGAGGAGATGGGCGGGCCGCGGTGGCTCAGCGGGCAAAGTGCTTGCCTGCCATGCCGGAGGACCTCGGTTCGATTCCCGGCCCCAGCCCATGTAAAAAACAAACAAACAAACAAAATACAATAAAACAAGAAGATGTTTCCCTTCCTTCCTTCTCTCTGTCTTTCCTTCCCTTCCTCCCTAAAAAAAAAAAAAAAAAATTTTATAAGGAGGTATATAGTTAAGCTTACTTAGAGTTGAGGATTTTCCAGGTGTACCTTGGAGAGAGAAAGGCACCTGGGAGTTTAGGATGTTTGCAAAAGAGTTATTATAATAATGAAATATATACTGGTTATAGAGAAAAGAAAGACATAAGGGAGATGGTCGGTAGTTTTGAAATACACCTGTCTCCCTTCTCCCATAGTAACAGAATTTTTAGCTTGTCCTATGGCTACCCAGAATAAAGAGTGAATGTCCCAATTTCCCTTGTAGCTAGGCATGGTTACTTTATCAAGGTACAGACAACTGGATATAAGCTGAAGTATCCTGTGGCAGGGGCTGGAAACTTGCCTTAAGAGACAGCTAATTTGCCTACTATACTTGGCTTCTTTTCACTAGTCTACACATAGAATGTTGATGTGAAAACTGGGGCTCCATCTTGGATCACAATAAAGATGGCCATACATTAGGGGTGTGGAAGCCAAAAGCTGGAAGAAGCCTGGGTCCTGGAGATACTGGGGAAAGACCCAGGTGTTGAATATTTTTAAGCTCTCCAGATGATTTCCACCAGCAACCAAGCTGAGAATTCCTGTCCTGGACCTTCTCATCTTTAATAACTGCATCAGCCATAAAATCTCATTTGCAGCACTCCACTCACTCTCAGCTCTTTCTCTTCCCCTAGTCTACCACTCACTTCCTCTCGTATCTCCACTCTGAGCACTCTTCACCTTCTTCAAGACCTCCAACTGCCAACTCTACCATAAGTAAGGCCTGAGTCATTCAAAAAAAAAAAAAACTCACATTAAGAAGCCCCGATTTAAAAAACAAAACAAAACAAAAAGAAGCCCTGACTTAAATAAAGGAAATAAAGTAGGAGAGCACAACGAAGGGAGTTGGGATGGAGTTACCGTGACTGTTATGACTGTTAATGAAGCATTTAGGTTTTTGCTTCATATTTAGATTCTTATAGCTGAGAGGCTGAGAAAAACCCCATGTCTCAATAAGGGGCACAGTGTTGGGTGTCAAAAAGTCGTACTTAGCTGCAATGCAGAGAATGGAATGGCAGTGGCAGGTGTGGGTGGACCTGTCAAAGGTCATCAGAGTGATCCAGGGAGGCACTGGACAGAACAGGGTTTCAGAGAAGTTAATTATTCAAGCCAAATACACTCCTGGAGTTCAGAGGCAAGTCTCAGCTGAGCCATCAAAAAATAAATAGGTAATACCAAAAAGTAAATAGGTATTATCTGAAGCTACGAGTATAGATTTAATCAATCACAGATTGAATGATGCTTAAAGATAAATTTTAAGTAAAAGAACGGATGTCTTTAGCATCTACCTTGAAATTGTCAAACCTTAGGCTTGATGGAAATATCACACATCTGACCTGAAAATATAACTTCTCGCTTTAAAATGGCCTGTATGCTTTATATATTCCTAAAAACAAAACCAAGATCTGAGGAATGAAAAAAAAAAAATAAAGCTCTATCAATCAGGAAAGATAATAATTAATACCCAACCAACTTTTGCATAATACTCTCCTCTAATCTCAACAACCATCTTTTGGAATTGGTATTTAATATTATCATTCCCATTTTACAGATGATGCAACTGAAGTCGAGACACCTTCCTATAACTGCACTATTCGAAGCAATGGAGATTGGACCCAACGCCAAGTCATCTGACTCAAAATCTCATTTTTAAGCGCTGTACATTCAATTTAATTAAATCCTATAATTCTGGATCTAAGTAGTGAATTAGCACTATGGTTCAGTGTTTAAAATCAAAAACACATAAATTACAATATACTGGTTAAAGAGCAAGGACCGCTCTTTAATTCTGAGCAAAGACACATACCCAGCCTCTACTCTGAGCAACTTCTGATTGGCTCTGATAAGGCTGCAAAATCGTTTGTCTCTGCTTTTGTTTTCCCTTGTGACCCAGACTGTCCATTGTTTTATTTCTCCTTCTAATTTATGGTGATGTTTCATGGAATGCTAGCTAAGAAACATGCAGTAATCTCAAGCTACACTAACGGAGGCAGCAGCAAGTGCATGATAGATTAAAAAAAAAAAAAAGCATTTATACTAAGCTTGTACAACACTGGGTCATTTTCCCTCCGCCAGGGAGACTCTGCACCTCTTGCCCTGCTTGTCTGGGTTACCCACAGGTGGCAGCCTACATGACCCACATGAACAATGTCAGAAACTTCCTTGCAGCAGTCCAGGTGAGGACGTGACCACCCAAACAAAAGCAAACAGATTTTTCATTCCACTTTTACCACTAAGGCAGACACCTTAAGGAAACTGACCATTCTTTGTACAGGCTGGCTCTTGTCTCCCCACCCACCCCTCACACCTCACCCCCCTGGTGAACTCCTATTCATCCTTCATGACCCACCTTAAGCATCTTCGCTCACAGGAGGTCTTCCCTGACTCACTCCAGCAAATCTGACCACTCCCTCCTTTCTGCCAAGGTCCTCCCTATTTTTTGCTTCTTTTAAGATGTAAGTGAATTACGTGAGTACTTGTCTCTCCGCTACTATGATTTGAGCTTCTTAAGGGCAATTTTGCATCTCAAGTGCTTAACTTATACTGTCTGCAAGCACTTATTTATATAACAAGAGTGATATAGTTTTATGTGCATCTTCATACACATTATCTTAATGTCAGTGCTTCAAGCATCAAGTTGTGGGTTTAGAGGCACCCAGGGAACTGCTAGCAGTTGTCTTTTCCTTGGAGCCACCAAATGCCATTCTTGCAAAAGAGAGTACGAAGACTTGGCATGTGAGGGGTTTTCCTTCTTCCTAGAGCCAATGCACAGATACAGAATGCTTTGGCTTTATCTCTACCCTACACATTAAGAGAGAAAACTAAGGAGAAAAAAACACTATGACAATTTTCTAGAATCGGGCTGAAAAAGTTATAATGGCTGAATCTGTGCCACTGAAACATACTCCCCCCAAGTCTGAGTAACTAAAGCAGCATAGCCACTGGAAGCTCTTTAATTGGTCCAAAATATCCCCACTCAAAGAAGTACGTAGGATTATGCAGGGGTAAGAAATCTGCTGTGGATGATACTCATACATTGTGAAGCTCAGAAGCCAGGCAGGGGGTATAGCAGGTTGGAAAGTGGTGGTTAAACACCTCAGTTAGCTGCTGCGTCTCTTTTAAAAGGTGGACATGTTCACGAGCCCAATGTGGCCCACTAGAACAAACTCAGCTTCCCCTGAAGGGGGACAAACCCCATAGCCAGCTGTCCAGGACATCAAGAAAAAGGAAGGTCACAGATGTGGTCTCTCTCTCCAGCCAACACAACAAGCAAACTCACCACCCTCCCCCTGTCTACGTGGGATATGACTCCCAGGGGTGTGGACCTTCCTGGCAATGTGGGACAGAAATCCTGGAATGAGCTGAGACTCAGCATCAAGGGATTGAGAAAAACCCTAGAATGAACTGAGACTCAGCATCAGAGGATTGAGAAAACCCCTAGAATGAGCTGAGACTCAGCATCAAGGGATTGAGAAAAACCCTAGAATGAGCTGAGACTCAGCATCAAGGGATTGAGAAAAACCCTAGAATGAACTGAGACTCAGCATCAGGGGATTGAGAAAACCCCTAGAATGAACTGAGACTCAGCATCAGGGGATTGAGAAAACCTTCTCGACCAAAAGGGGGAAGAGTGAAATGAGACAAAATAAAGTGTCAATGGCTGAGAGATTCCAAACAGAGTTGAGAGGTTATCCTGGAGGTTATTCTTACACATTAAATAGGTATCACCTTGTTAGTCAGAATGTAATGGAGAGGCTGGAGGGAACTACCTGAAAATGTAGAGCTATGTTCCAGCAGCCATGTTTCTTGAAGATGATTGTATAATAATAGAGTTTTCACAATGTGAGTGTGTGATTGTGAAAACCTTGTGTCTGATGCTCCTTTTATCCAGCTTATCAACAGACAAGTGAAATATATGTAATAAAGATGAATAATCGGGGAAACAAATGTTAAAATAAATCTAGATTGAAATGCTGGTGATCGTTGAGGGGGAGGGGTGGGGGGTATGGTATGTATGAATTTTTTTGTTTTCTTTTTCTTTCTTTTTCTGAATAGATGCAAATGTTCCAAGAAATGATCATGATGATGAATATGCAACTATGTGACGATACTGTGAATTACTGATTATATATGTAGACCAGAATGATCAAAAGTTAAGAATGTTTGTGTTTGTCTGGTATTTAAAAAAAATTTAAAAATTAATTAAAACAAAAGATAAATGGAGCTCAAAGGCTGCCTCCCTAACCGTCCAGGTGGACCAAACAAAAGGAGTAAACAAGGCTAAGCACATACCCATTGCTCAACCAAGTGGTTGCTACAAGTCCTGCTTAGAAGAAAACCCTGTCATATGACAATGGCCACAGCCCATGCTGACTTCCAGTCTTCAGCATTTCAAGACTTGCAGGGATGGAACCAACAGCGGCCTCCCCAACCCCTGCAGTATGTTCCCAGAGCCTGTGTGTACCCAGTGGTCTGGTTATTGTTCTGCTTTGAAAAAGTCCTCAAGGGTTGATAATGATTCCAGCCAAACTTCAGCCCTCCCCGTCCAGTATTTCCCATAAAAAATATTAACAGCCTTGTACAAGAAAATCTCACTTGGGGAGAAAATCAGGTAATCAGAGGCTTCCTGTGATTAGGGAGTACTTGGACAGGGTAGTTCAGGAACAATTTCATGGTGATTAAATAACTTGCTTCACTTCAATGTAGTTGTCACTCTGAATTACCACTTAATGGGTGAAGTGTGCAGGCTATAACAATCAGTAGCACAGGCGTAAGGAAGCAAGACATTAAAAAAATATTAGCCCCTAAAGCAATTATTGCAGTGAATTTCTCAAATAGTTTTAATACTCTGTCTTTTGACCCCAGGGTATAGCTTGGGGAAAATATATTAATCTCAAGATAATAATCAGTCAATTTCATTTCTTCAATCTCCACACTGATATTAAAGATTCCAACCTTACTCTTTTTTGGTTGCAAGCATTAATTAAGCATGATAATTGTGTGTCTTCATGATATTTGGTGCTTTCTGAATGAGTCAGAGCTCAGGGAATAATCTAAATACAGCAGAGAGCAATTTACTACATAAATTCACTCCAATGGTTATTATTAGCTCATTTTATAATAGTCAAGAATTCTAAATTAAAGGGTTTTTTACATTAAATACCAAGTTAATCACATCTATATAATCTCTCATTCGCCCTTCCCAAAACTCTCCATAAAAAACTTATACAAGGCCTGACCTGAGTGCAAAAAAGGTATAGGGAAGGATTTTAAAACTGTTTACTTTTAATTATATATAAAATAAACAACATTTTATATATATATATATTTAAACTATAGAGAGCTGTAGACTCTACCTTGATACTTATTTCTAGGAGTTTTACATGGGGGGGTCAATTGGATATTATACTTGCTTTATAACTTTGATTTTATACCAAATAATTTCCATGAGTCATTTCGAGCCAAATATTATCTATATTCCACCAATTATAAACATTAGGATATGCATCAACCTACTGGCAAACTCCAGCTTTCCAGTTTCAATGTTCTTACTTTGGAGACTCTGAGGAGCAGCTGGAAAGGCAACCAAAATTTAATCCACGCAAAGAAATTACACGGAGGGTCTAGCGTGGGACTGCACACCGCCACAACGAAGATGCGCTGAGCTTGCGGTGCAGGGCACGGCAGCTCCTGAAGGACTCCTAAAGGACACTGGCTACAGGATGGCCGACCTCAGTTTCCTGCCTGGTGCCGTCAGTCCTGACAGCCACTTGACCACATTCTCACCACTCGTCCCTCGGCTGCTGCGCCTCTGTGGGCTCCTGCCATTTTGGTAGAAGTGGCAGGAAACTTGGATGCCCCCCAGACAGCCCCCTCCAGACCGCCCCAGGACTTGGAAAGCCACCAAAACAGGCTTCTAGTGCCCAAGACAGAGGTGGAGTGAGTGAATTCACGTGTAACACACACGCCTGGAAGGGTGGTGACAAGGGCACCCAGGGTAGACCCTTTATTTCTACCTCAAAATAAAATAAAGACACTTCAGGAAAAACAAGAGAACACTAAAAACTGGAAGCAGAACCAGCTCCTCCTTAAGGGCTGCCCACACGCAGTCAGAGAGGAGAAATGAGGGTGACCACTGCCGCGAGTGGACAGCTGCTGAAGGCTTAAGTGTCCAGGTGAGCCGCTGAGGGGGACGGAAGCTGTCTCATCTCATTGTCCTTTGTGTGTGGCTTATTTCTGTCAAATGAGGAAAGATCTAAGTTTGTTTGGGCTTGACAATTAATAAAGGTCAACCGAATCAGCACTACTCGTGATATACCTGAATGACTGATTTTGGGGGTGGGACCACTGGCGACTTTCCTCATGAGTCGGATACAGGTCTCCGGAAGGTGCCCATAACCTTAGAGAAGACAGGCTCAGGTCAGCGGGTCAGAGAGCCTGGTGCCCTGCTGCCTTTATTGCTGTCACGTGCAAGACTGGAAAGGTTACAGGCACCAGGACCAGGCTCCTCCATTCACTGACTGTGTAACACTGACAAAGTCAGCAAGCTACTTTGAGAGCTGTGTGTTTGTAGATGTTTAATCTGACAGCCAAATACAAACATCATTGTTTCTCCCTTCTTCTCTAGAACTTGCTCTGTCCAAGGCTGCAGACTCTATCAAGCAAGTGATTAGCAGATGGAGGTAAGTACTTAGTTTTATTTAGCTTGCAACCCGATGTGTGCACGTGCGTGTGCTATCACCCTGTTTCACTAGCCTTCAATCCTGCCCATCCACTGGCCCACACTTCCAACCAGCTCTCACTGTCTCTGCACTGCCAATAAACTATGTAGCCCTGGTAGATCTGGGTTCGTCCCCCTGCTCTCTCTGGCAGTGCCTCTAGGGTGGCTAAGGATGGCTGGACATGGCAGAGCTGCTGGGGCTCTGGACCTTGCTCCCTCTTCAATGAAATCATTTGCTCTTTTAAATACTGAAACACCACCTAAGATACAAGTTAAAGAAATTATATCTGTTCCTAATGAAAAAAGAAGGTTTGAAAATTTTTGTGTCGTAGAAATAATCTGGCTCATCGAATCCAAGACCAGCTGCATATTAGGTAAATTGTTTAGGGCAAATTATTTAAATTCTCCATGAGTCAGTTTTGTAAGCTACAAGGAAAGTTTATTGGTAGAACTAAATGAGCAAATAAGACCGTGGCAGAGAGCCTCAGACAAGAGTGCATAAAAAGGCAGTCACCGTTATCTGCCTCTTCACTCTGTCCTCCACCTACTGAAACTTGTATAAACTCCTCTCTCTCAAATTCCTTCCAGAATATGGACCGGCCCCGCTGCAGCTGAGGATGCCGTGGAGACTGTCTGCATCTGCCCCACTGTGGGAGTCAGTGGAGCCACTCACACTGCTTTCCCACAGGACAGGCAGGCCACGGTCACTTTTGCAAAGCACCACAAACCCCCTCAGGCAGGAAGCAGCCAGTTTAGCAGCTGGGATGCTTCAAAGACAGTTTATCCCTACCCATGACCCCAGCGTTCCCACGGAGCTCCAGCGCACAGCTACTGCCCGACTGTGCAACCAGGGCAACCCCACCCCACATCCATGCAGCGCTTCTGGAGGATGAGGATTATGGCCGGCACAGGTGGTGTTTATACCTTCAAATACTCCTCTGGAGCTGGATAACTGTTGATTCTCCGATGGGATCAAAAATATAAGGTCTGCACCTGTGACTACGAATATATTTAAATCTGGCGCAGGTGCTTTGGAAGGTTCTGACTCTATAATTTTGCATCACTGGGCAGAATTAAGATGGCTAATCACACATACAAGTGTGTGTCCTAGTGGACATACATGGGTTGCAATAATAAAAAAAACAGATGAGGAAGACAGAATAGGGAGAGGGGGTGGGGAAGGGAGAGACAGAAAGACAGACACACAGACAAGGAGAGACAGGCACAGAGAGAAAGGCAAACAGGAAGATAGTCACTGAGAGAGATACAGAAAAAGAATGAGAGGTAAATGCTGAGAAACACAGAGACTGAGATGGAGAGAAATGGAGACTAAGAGAAATAATAGAGGCACAGAAAGATAGAATGACAGAGACAGTGACAGAGAGAGAACAAATGGAAAGGGCGGACGAGAAGAAAGACAGTGACTCACAGACACACTCCAGTGGGCAAAGATACACACAATGAGAAGAGGAACACGTGGCTATTCCATCTAAGTAAGATGAAGGCCATGTTTTTCCTTTATCCTTGTCTTCTTGGAACCGCCTTCAAGATCGTCAGCACTCATCAGGTAAGCTGTTTAATTTTAATTCTTCCGTATCTTTTGAGTCTTTATTTTGACTGGTAGCTCTCTGACCTCTTGTCTCTTCCTCCTTCAGCCTCCCATCTAGCATTATGCACTGTGAGCCTCCGACGTGTCAGTACAGGAGATGCCTTGGTGACCCAGCTCACAAGCGCTGCTGCACTGGAGCGCAGGGTCTAACACTATCCTTCTACCTGTCGAGACCTTCTCCTGCATCAGGCACGTAGCAGTTACTCAATGCACATGTGCTTTCCCCTAACTGTGGTTTTCATCAATATTGCTTTACTTCCATTAGAACCTGTCGACTACCTGCTGGGCTAAAACACAGTGTGGCTATGTTGTCCAATGTACTTTAAAAACTTAAGCACATACAGTGGGACACTGTGCATAAATGATTTGAAGGTCAAGTTTTCACCCTAGTGTCATGGGCATTTTAAGTGAGATTGTCTTGTCCAGAGGCGGTCAGCTAATGTTCTCTTCAGAAACCCCATTCTCTAGAGGAAACTACAAGGGCTTCTGTAATCAGAATCTCTACTGACAATGGACCTTGGCTTACTCTTTTTTTTTAAATTAATTAATTATTTTTAAATACCTAAAAACAACAAACAAATGCAAACATTCTTAACCTTGATCATTCTGTTCTACATATATAATCAGTAATTCACAATATCATCACATAGTTGTATATTCATCATCATGATCATTTCTTGGATCTTTGCTTATTCTTAATTAAAATACAGTGTGTTGGATAGTAATGATGAAAATCAGAAATGGGTAGCTGATGGTAAAATTAGAGGCTCAAAATATTTTAGATGCCCTCCTCACACCTGCATTTGTAAGACAGGCAGGGATAGTCCGTATTCTTTACCCACAGAGTAATGATTTAGGCTAAAACCTCTCCATGGTCCTGAGCAAATTACGGTCTCTGGAAGATTCTCTGTCTGCCTGAGGCCAGCAGTGGGTATCAGTACCTACCTCTGGAAAATTGGGGTTTGCCTTTAGTGATTTTTCATGCAAGTAGTGATTAGAAGATTTACAAGACCAGAGAGCTAGGATTGATTATTTTGTGCTTCCTTGATAATAAATATTTGGTTAATACATATTTGCAGGTGTCGCAGAATTTGGTCTGAGATGTACTTTCATTGCAATCTGATAATGGACTTGTTGAAGAGTAGACCCATAGCTTTCACTTGCTTCAAAATTCTTCAGAAGAACTAAATGGAACCAGGGCATCTTCGAGAAATGGCTAATTCTGGGGGCAGGGAACATACAAGATGGGTCTGGAACATTTTGTAATGCCAGAATTTTTAAAGTACTCAAAAAACGATGGGCATGTCAAAAGGACACAGGAGGACTTTCGGTTCCAAGATGGAGTCAATATACTTCCCTATCTCTCCTGTTAAGGCAAACAACAACAAAAAATACAGCAGCAGAATTCTCACCTGCCATGCCAGAGACTCAGGTTCGATTGCCAGGGTCTGCTCACGCAAAAGAAAAAAAAAACAAAAACAATACCCAGGACATGAAACAAGCATAAGAGGACTCTGAAAGGTACAGGGAAGATATCAGACCAGCAAGGACCCTCAGGACTTGAGGAACGACACAGCAATGAGTTCCCAGGGTTTCTCTTTACCTCACATGTCTGGGACTAGAAGCTGGATAAGCCAACAACACGGAAATGCCAATGGGAGTAGACAAAAGAAGCTCCCAAAAAGTCTGTTCTCACTAGGCAAAGGGCCAGGAATGGGCAGCCTAACAAGACAGAAAACTTTCAGATAGTAACAGAGCTACTCCTGCCAAACGTCACAGAGAACAGTGAGGTCCCATTCTCAGCCAGGCCAGCAGAGGCTAAATGCACAACTTAGACTTCTACCCTGGCAAGGTGGTAACAAGTGAACCCAAACCCACCCAACTGGGGTGACGTCAGAGAAAGCCATGTAAGGAACAGGAAGGTTCATTCCTGACAGACAGTAATGAGGCACCAACCCCCCCACCCAACGGTGTCCATGGAGACCACATGGGGAGACCTGACCGCCCCCACCACCTGGTAGAGACAAGCTACCTGTCCTCTTCCCCAACCAGGGCAGCGCCAAAGAAAGCCAGCTAAAATGGGAAATTGCAACAAGAACCAGAAACTCACAACGTAATACTCCAAATCTACAGGTTTCAAATAAAAATATTTATAACAACAATCAGGAAAATCTCAAAGTGGATTAACAAAAAAAGACAATCACTGGACCAAAGCAATGTTAGAAAGACCCAAGAAAGACTTTAGAGCTGCTGTTATAAAAATGCTTCAACGAGCACTGAAAAAAAGAAAACTGACAAAATAGAATGACTCAGTAGAGATACAGAAAGTTTTAGCAAAGAAATAGAGGATATAAAAAATAACAAAACAGAGATTTTGGAACTGAAAAACACAATGAATGAGCTCAACACAACAGAGGGGATGAAGGAAAGACTCAGTAAACTTGAAGATGGAACAACAGAAAGTACCACCTGAAAATAAATAGAAAATAAACTGAGAAAATAATGAACAGAGTTTCAGGAGTCCATGGACTATAACAAAAGATCTAACATTCTTGTCGTAGGAGTCCTGGAAGAGGAGAGAAAGGCAATAGGGCTCAAAAAAGTGCATTTGAATAAATAATAGCTGAAATATTTTATATTTGGCAAGAGACATAAACCTATAGATCCAAGAAGCTCCCAAACAGGATAAACCCACAGAAATGCATACCAAGAAACATGATAATCTAACTTGTAAAAACTGAAGAGCAAAAACCTAAAAAATCTTGGAATCAGCAAGAAAGAAATACCACTGTACCTATAGAAACAAAACCAAATTATAGCATACTTTTCATTTAAAAAACATAGAGAACAGAAGGAAATCACATTTTTAAATGATGCAGTAAAATAATCTGCCAAATCAAAATTCTATAACCAGTGAAAACACCTTTCAGGGATGAAGGAGAGATCAAGATATTCTCAGATGAAGGAAAACTAAGAGAACCTGTGGCCAGGAGAAATACAAATGCTAAAGGAAGTTCTCCAGTCAGAAAGGAAATAATAAAAGAAGGAATCCTGAAACATCAAGAAGGAAGGAAAATCACCATAAGCAAAAATATGGGTATGTAAAATAGATTTTTCTTCTCCTGAGTTTTCTAAATTGTTTGATAGTTGAAGCAAAAATTATAATACTGTCTAATGTTGTTCTATAGAACATAGAGGAAATATTTAAAACAATCATAAACTAGGGAAAGTAAGGGAACTTAAAGTGGGGTAGTTTCTACAGGTCATTCAATTGTTTACTGTGACAATATCAGCAGATTGTGAGAAGTTATGGACATACAATGTATTACACCAAGAGTAATCACCAAAAAAAGTCATACAAAGATATACACTCAAAAACACTACACATATCAAAAGGAAAATATAAAAAGTGCTGAAGTCATCCAAGTAAAAAAGAGAGAAGACACAAATCCCCAGTATCAGGAATGAAACAGGGGATATCACTTTAGACCCTGCAGACATCAAAAGAGTAAGGGAGGTAAAAGAAAATAGGGAAACAAAAACAGAGGAAACAGAAAACAAAAAATGAAATGAAAGATATAAGCCCTAACATACAAATAGTTATACTAAATGAGAATGCTCTAAATACATCAAACAAAAGATAGAAATTAACACAATGGATTGAAAAACATAACCCAACTATAGGTTGTCCACAATAAAATAATGTTACATATAATGGTATCAGCAGGTTGAAAACAAAAGGAGAGAAAAAGATATATCATGCTAACAGTAATCAAAAGAAAGCAGGAGTGGCTATATTAATATAAGATAAAGTACACATCAGAACAAAGAAAGTTATCAAAGACTGAGATGGACATTATATAGAGATTAAAAAAAAAAGGTCAGATTGCAAGAAAGACTTAGCAATCATAAACGTGTATGCACCAACAAACACTACAAAATCTATGAAGCAAAAACTGACAGAATAAAAGGAGAAATTAACAAATTAAGCTATAGTCAGAGACCTCAACACCCCTTCTCTTGACAATTGATAGAACGATTAAACAGAAAATCAGAGAAGATATAGAACATCCAACAATAGTAGAATATAGACTTTTTCCAAGTGTTCACGGAACACAACCTATGATAAATTATATCCTGGACCACAAAGAAACTTCAACCAATCTAAAAGAATTGAAACAATGCAGTGTGTTCTCTAACCATAATGGAATCAAACTAGAAATAAATTACAGAAAACTAATAGGAAATATCCAAACATTAGGAAACTAAACAGCACACTACTAAAAGTAAGGACAGGTCAAAGAAGATTTAAAAATATAATGCACTGAATTAAAGTAAAAATATATCATATTAAAATTTGGAGGACACATGGAAGTGCTGAGAGAAAATTTTATAGCACTAAATGCTTATATTAGAAAAGAGGAAAAGTATCCATTCAATAATCTAAGTTCCCACTTCAAGAATACAGCAAAAGAAAAGGCAGAAGGAAGACATTCATCAAAAGCAGGCAGAAGGAAGGAAATAATAAAGAGAAGTCAATAAAATTGAGAACAAAGGAAAAAACAATAGAGAAAAAAATCAATGAAACAAAATGCTGGTTCTTTAAAACAATCAATAAGACTGACAAAGTAAAAAACAGAGAAGACACAAATCACCAGTATCAGGAATGAAACAGGGGGTATCACTTTAGACTCTGCAGACATCAAAAGAGTAATAAGGTAATACCAGGAACAACTCTACACACATAAATTTGGCAACTCAGTTGAAATGTACTAATTCCTCAAAAATCACAAACCACTACAACTCACCCAATAAAATATAGATAATTTGAATAATTCTAAAACTGTTAAGGAAATTGAATAAATAATTTTAAAAATTCCTAAAACTTAAATCTCCAGGCTCAGACGATTTCACTGGAGAATTCTACCAAACTTTAAAAGAAGAATTAACTTCAAGTCTACACAACCCCTTCCATAAAACAGAAAAGGAGGGAACACTTCCCAATTCATTTTATGAAGCTAGTATCATGTGCTTCATGACGAAACAACACAAAAGTAAAATTACCGACCAACATTCTCCATGAACAAAGAAATAAAAATCTTTAAAATAAAACACATCAATTGCAACAATATATAAAAAGAATTACACACCATGATCAAGGGCAGTTTATTCCAGAGACGCAAGGCTGGATCAATATTTGAACACCAATCAGTGTGATCCACCATCTTACAAGTAAAGAAGAAAATCCCATGATCAAAGATGCAGAAAAAGTACTTGAGACAATTCAACACCCAGTCATAACAAAGAACTCTCAAAAAAAAGAAAAAAAAATTGGGAGGGGGAGAACTTCCTCGACTTGATAGAGAGCATCTCCAGAAAATCTACAGTTAACATTGTACTCAGTGGTGAGCGTGATCTTTCCTCCTAAGATCCAGAGCAGAGCAAGGATGCATGCTTTCACCACTTCTATCCAGCAGAGCACCGGAAGTTGCAGCCGGAGCACTATGGCAACGAAAGGAAATAAAAGCCACACAGATCAGAAAGGAAAAGAATTAAATTGTCCTGCTTCTTGATGTCACTGTCTTTAAAAATTCCATGGAATCTTCCAAAAAAAAGCCACTTCAGTATATTTTAAGAGTGTTCAGCAAGGTTACAGGATACAAGATAAACATATAAAAAGTAATTTATGGGCAGTGCATGGTGGCTCAGTGACAGAATTCTCACCTGCCATGCCGGAGACCTGGGTTCGATTCCTGAAGTCTGCCCACACCAAAAAAAATTTTTAAAAATTTTTTAAAGTAATTTATTTCTATATACTAACAATGAACACGTAGACAATGAAATTAAAAATATAATATTTATAATTAACAAAAAATGAAATAGGTAAAGATTTAGGTATAAATCTAGCAAAACATGTAAAAGACTAAAATTACAAAATGCTGATGAAATCAAAGATGTAAATAACACATACAGTGTTCATGAACTTGAAGACTCAAGAATTAAGATGTCAATTCTCTCCAAATTGATACACAGTTTAATGAAACTCCTATCAAAATCCCAAAAAAGATTTTATGAGATATGTCTAGTATTCTAAAATTTATAGGGAAAGTCAAAGGAAGAAGAAATCAAGACGGTATGGTATTAATGCAGGGAGCAGACACTTAGATCAATGGATCTGAACAGAGAATCCAGAAATAGACTCATATAAATATATCCAACTGATTTTTACAAAGATTCAAAAGCAATTCAATGGAAGAAGAATAGCCTTTGCAACCTATAAAAAGGCTAACTTGAGACCGAATCCTGAACTTAAATATAAAACATAAAACTAAAACTTTGGGGGAAAAAAAGAGAAAATTTTCAGGATCCTAAAGGACTAGGCAAAGAGCTTCTGGAGTTGATACCAAAAGCATGATCCTTAAAAGGAAAAACTGAAAAACTGGACTTCATTAAAATGAAAAACAAACTTTTGTTCTATGAAAGACTCCATTAAGAGGGAGAAACGACAAGCTATGAAGTGGGTAAAAAATATCTGCAATTCACAAATTCAACTAAGGACTTACATATATAGAATATATAAGGCACACTAAAAACTCAACAGTAAAAATATCCAATTAAAAACTGGACAAAACCAGGGTACGGGGGAAAACTGTTATTGCATGCTATGAGCTCTGTTCAAAACGAAACCATCAGCACTACCACAGCCACAGCAGAGGTAAATAATGGGGGGAGGGAAAAGAGTTAAGAGGAGGTTTAGATTTTGTATTTGGCGAGGGTGTGTTTATTGGTTTTCCATCTCTTGGGAACAATGAAATTATCTAAAATTGAGAGTGTTGACGGACTGTGGACTTTGGGCCCTATTCATGATGCCTGATGAGTGCAGGATATTAGTGAGCGATGGTGTATACTTATCAACAAAGGTTGTGCTGCTACGAAAAAGGAAAAATGTCATGAGACATGCAACAATGTGAATGAACATGTGGGACATTTGGTGAGACAAAATAAGCTAGAAACAAAAAAACAACAATGGTATGGTCATCTTTAGAAAATGCTTATAAGAAAACAGGGGCCTAGATTGTAAACTTTTAGAGCAGATACACTAAGTCTGCAGTGGTGATTGCTATTTCTGGATTCTGTGAGGCTGTTTTATATACATAACCTGATATTTAGAGATAAGAACAAAACCGAACAGGTTGGGGTTAAAGAAACTCAGAACATAGGGGTAAGGAAGACAGTGTCTGTATTTTAGAACCACACATACTCTTTGAGACCAATGGAAGAAAGGTTCATTTGATCTGGAACTGAAACTTTCTGTAGTGTATAATTTAATTCAACCTATCTGGATAGCTCATATGAACAACTGAAACATAGGAAGCACAGAATAAAAAAGAGGTCCTTTAATCCTGTATAGATTATTGCAATGCCTGGATACATCCTAGAGTATATTAAGCAGAAAATCAAAAAATATTGGCAAAGTCCCCTGAGGAGGGGAAAAAGACTATGGAACTATTAAACATTACCATCAGGGAATCCCTGATACTGTGTCAAACTTTGGGGACACCCTAATCAATAGGCCATGCCCTTGATCATGAGGCTTACTCTTGTGAAGCTTATGTAGATAGCGGAGAAGCTTAGACTACCTATAGGTATGCCTAAGAGTTACTTCTGGAAGACCTCTGTTGTTGGTCAGATGTGGCCTCAGTCTCTCTAAGCCCAGCTCTGCAAGTGAAATCATTGCCCTTCCCCCTACGTCAGACATGACATCCAGGGGTGAACATCTCTCTGTCAATGTGGGAGATGATTCCCAGGGATAAATCCAGACCTGGCACCATGGTATCAACAAAACGGGGGAAAAAAGTGTACCTAATAAAGTATCAGTGGCAGAGAGAACTTAAATAGAGTCAAGAGGCACTCTGGAGGCTGCTCTTATACAAGCTTCAGATAGACCTTGCTACCTGTCATAACCTGCCAACCCCAACAAGGACCATTCCAGTCAATCCTAAAGAACACCTAGAGCAATATGTAAGATTTCACAAGGCTTTCAGGCACTAGAGTAACTTTCCAGAAACCTACAATCTCCAGATGGGTCCCTGGTTTAGGTAAGTCCTGAAACCTAGCCTAGCCTCTCCAGAACATCAGATAGTTCCACCTCCCTATCCCATATTAGCGACAAACCTTTCCAATATCAAAAATTTACAATGGCCATAGCCCAAACAACCCCAATGAGAGGTACGGAAAGATCAAAGGTGATGGTGGAGTTATACATAGAAGATAGTACTTAAAAAATGAATGTGAATGCTGAATCATCAAATTGATATCTCTTTTGGTCTCCAGTATTTTAGAACAGTTAGAAGTAAAAACCTAAAATTGTGAAATTATAACCCATGTCAAACTCTGAAGTATGTTCTAAAACAAATCATGGTGCTGTGCTTTGAAATTTATAGATTTCTTTTGTATATATACTATTTTTCACAGAAAAAAGAAGGAAAAAAGTCAATTGTGAAGATAAAAAAATATTTAAGCCCGCTAGCCTCCTATATTCTGGAGCAGCTAGAAGGAAAAATACGAGAGGATAGCATGGTAGCCCATGACAAATTCTGAAATCTGTCCTGTAGCCACATGCTGAAGAGTGCTTTAAAAGCAATAGCTTTTTTATTTCTTTGCTTTGAATATATGTTATACTATACAATTTTAGAAGTTAAAAAAAAAACAGTCCACAAAATAAATAAACAAATAAACTGGACAAAAGACATGAACAGACATTTCACTTAAGAGAATATATAGACAGCTATAAGCGCATGAAAAGATGTTCAACATCATTAACCACTAGGGAAATGCAAGTTAATAAAACAATTAGCTGTCACTACACATCAATCAAAATTGCTAAAATAAAAAATAATAAAAAAATAGTGACAAAACCAAATGCTGGTGGGGATGCTGAGAAACTCAATCACTCATTGCTGGTGGGAATGCAAAATGGTACAGCCACGCTAGCAAACAGCTTGGCAGTTTTTATAAAACTAAGCATGCAACTATTATATGATTCAGCAACTGAACTGAGCGTTTATTCCAGAGAAATAAAGACAAATGTTCATCAAAAAACCTATACACAGGGGCGGGCCGCGGTGGCTCAGCGGGCAAGAGTGCTTGCCGGCTATGCCGGAGGACCCCGGTTCGATTCCCGGCCCCAGCCCATGTAAAAAACAAACAAACAAACAAAATATAATAAAAAAACAAGATGTTTCCCTTTCTTCCTCCCTTCCTTCCTTCCATCCTTCCTTCCTTCTCTGTCTTTCCTTCCCTTCCTCCCTCTCTAAAAAAAAAAAAAAAAAAAAAAAAAAAAACCTATACACAAATGTTTATAGCAGCTTTATTCATGAGAACCAAAACCTCTTAACAATCTGGGGGTCCTTCAATGGGTGAATGACTAAACAAACTGTGGTGCCTTAGTAACAAAAAGAAGCACAGTATCAATATGTACAACAACCGAAATCCATCTCTAAAGAATTGTACTGAGTGAAAAAAGCCAATCTCAAACCATTACATATGATATGACTCCATTTTGATAACACTTCTGAAGCGACAAAATTGTACTACAGTAGGACAGATTAGCAGCTGCCAAGAGTAAAGGGGTAGAAGCAGGAGGGGAGTGAGTGTGGCTATAAAAAACAACATGAACGTTCCTTGTGAGGAAAATAATCTTTGTCTTAACTGTACCAATGTCCATTTCTTGTTTGCAATATTATAGTATGATTTTCAAGATGCTACCATTGGTGGAAACCAGGGAAAGGGTACATGGGATTTCTTTGTTTTATTTCTGGCAACTTCACGTAAATCTACAATTAACTCAAAATAAAAATTTAATTAAAAAAAACAAAAAAACAGTCACAGGAGTCAGCTTGAAGAGGCTCCCAATGGTAAACTGGGGATAACTTGAGCATCCAAAATACTCAAGGGCTGTAATGAACTATAAATTACTGAAAAGAAAAGGAAAATCCATGAGGACATACTGATGATGGTCTAGATATAGAAAGATAAATAGATAAACATAGATAGAAGATCGATAGGAAGGAAGAAGGAGAAAGGGCTCTTGCTCACAGCAGAAACCAGAATACCAACCAGCAAATGTGGAAGAGTCAGAGGTAAGAAGTCCCCATTTTGCAAACGTCGTAGTCTTGACTGGTTCAGGCAAGAACCATCCATGCCAAATTGTGGGGGTGGGGGGGCTCTGATGATTATCAGAAGCTTACATAATCTTAAGAGCGACTCCCAAAAGAGTGCTTACTCGGTGAAAAATTTTTTTAAAAGTAACTGTGCAAGGGAGAAATCAGAAAATGTCTCAACTGGATGATCAAAATTAACATCGCCAATGAGGAGCAGATGGAGGTTGTGTGTCTCCAGATGCAACACCCTGAGAAAGACACAGCATTACTTATGTAGCGTCCTAACTGGGGATGCCTAACCTGGATGAGGACTCGTCAGGCAAAACCAAAATAAAGAACATGCCTACTAAAAAAGGGGGAGGAGGGAGTATCTGTAAACTTAAATAATATCAATGGAATGAAAAACAAAGGTTGAAGATTAAAGGATCTTAAAGAGCCATGACAAGTAAATATAATACACGATACTACACTGGATCCAATGCAGGACGGGAAAAAGCAATACTATTGGGGACACGGCTGGGCGGAGAGAGCAAACTGGGTATGGGCAGAAGGTCAAATAAAACTGCAGTAATAATGTTAAATTATTGAAGTTGATAACTGTACTGTGGTTATGTTAAGAGAATGTCCTTCATTTTAGGAAATAAATACTGAAGTATTGGATATAAAGGGACACTGGTATATGCAAGTTTCATATGGCTTAGAAAATTTATAGAGAGATCAAATGATAATGCCAATGAGGCAAATTATCAACCACAGATGAAACTAAAGGCAATAAAGGTGTTCTTTGTAGTGCTCTAGAAATTTCTGTCAGTTAGAAATTATTAAAAAAAAAAAAATCTTTAGCTGCTGTTATCCACCAGAAAGAAAAAAAGACTCTAAGAGATGTGCATACCAACCTGGATTGGATCCATTCCTAGAAATCCTACTGATTAAGAGCACAGGCTTCTGATTTAAGACAAATTTGGGTTCAAATCTCAGCTCAGCCCTTATTAGGCAACCCCTCAAGGAATCTCAACTGCTTTGTCCATAAAATAGAGAAAATAATGTGTGCTTCATGAGATAAGGCTTGTAAAACATCACACTATCTGGCATATAATAACCACTTGATTTATTTGCTACAAAATTTAGATTTTGACTACAGCATTTCCTAATACAACTCATGTAGATAGTTTGATTGAATGTCATAAGTACTTGGAATCTCAGGTAGCACATGAGATTTTTTTTTTTTTTCTTTTTCTTTTTTTTTTTATTAATTAAAAAAAGAATTAACAAAACAATTAGAAATCATTCCAATCTACATGTACAATCAGTAATTCTTAATAACATCACATAGTTGCATATTCATCATTTCTTAGTACATTTGCATCGATTTAGAAAAAGAAATAAAAAGACAACAGAATAAGAATTAAAACAATAATAGAAAGAAAAAAAACAAAAAAAACAAAAACAAAAAACCTATACCTCACATGCAGCTTCATTCAGTGTTTTAACATAATTGCATTACAATTGGGTAGTATTGTGCTGTCCATTTCTGAGTTTTTATATCCAGTCCCGTTGTACAGTCTGTATCCCTTCATCTCCAATTATCCCTTCTCTTTTTTTTTTAATTAACGGAAAAAAAGAAATTAACCCAACATTTAGAGATCATACCATTCTACACATGCAATCATTAATTCTTAACATCATCACATAGATGCATGATCATCATTTCTTAGTACATTTGCATTGGTTTAGAAGAACTAGCAACATAACCGAAAAAGATATAGAATGTTAATATAGAGAAAAAAATAAAAGTAATAATAGTAAAATCAAAACAAAACAACACAAAACAAAACAAAAACCTATAGCTCAGATGCAGCTTCATTCAGTGTTTTAACATGATTACTTTACAATTAGGTATTATTGTGCTGTCCATTTTTGAGTTTTTGTATCTAGTCCTGTTGCACAGTCTGTATCCCTTCAGCTTCAATTACCCATTGTCTTACCCTGTTTCTAACTCCTGCTGAACTGTTACCAATGACATATTTCAAGTTTATTCTCGAATGTCCGTTCACATCAGTGGGACCATACAGTATTTGTCCTTTAGTTTTTGGCTGGATTCACTCAGCATAATATTCTCTAGGTCCATCCATGTTATTACATGGTTCATAAGTTTATCTTGTCTTAAAGCTGCATAATATTCCATCGTATGTATATACCACAGTTTGTTTAGCCACTCTTCTGTTGATGGAGATTTTGGCTGTTTCCATCTCTTTGCAATTGTAAATAATGCTGCTATAAACATTGGTGTGCAAATGTCCGTTTGTGTCTTTGCCCTTAAGTCCTTTGAGTAGATACCTAGCAATGGTATTGCTGGGTCGTATGGCAATTCTATATTCAGCTTTTTGAGGAACCGCCAAACTGCCTTCCACAGTGGTTGCACCCTTTGACATTCCCACCAACAGTGGATAAGTGTGCCTCTTTCACCGCATCCTCTCCAGCACTTGTCATTTTCTGTTTTGTTGATAATGGCCATTCTGGTGGGTGTGAGATGATATCTCATTGTGGTTTTGATTTGCATTTCTCTAATGGCCAGGGACATTGAGCATCTCTTCATGTGCCTCTTGGCCATCCGTATTTCCTCTTCTGAGAGGTGTCTGTTCAAGTCTTTTTCCCATTTTGTAATTGGGTTGGCTGTCTTTTTGTTGTTGAGATGAACAATCTCTTTATAAATTCTGGATACTAGACCTTTATCTGATATATCATTTCCAAATATTGTCTCCCATTGTGAAGGCTGTCTTTCTACTTTCTTGATGAAGTTCTTTGATGCACAAAAGTGTTTAATTTTGAGGAGTTCCCATTTATTTATTTCCTTCTTCAGTGCTCTTGCTTTAGGTTTAAGGTCCATAAAACCGCCTCCAGTTGTAAGATCCATAAGATATCTCCCAACATTTTCCTCTAACTGTTTTATGGTCTTAGACCTAATGTTTAGATCTTTGATCCATTTTGAGTTAACTTTTGTATAGGGTGTGAGAAATGGGTCTTCTTTCATTCTTTTGCATATGGATATCCAGTTCTCTAGGCACCATTTATTGAAGAGACTGCTCTGTCCCAGGTGAGTTGGCTTGACTGCCTTATCAAAGATCAAATGTCCATAGATGAGAGGGTCTATATCTGAGCTCTCTATTCGATTCCATTGGTCGATATATCTATCTTTATGCCAATACCATGCTGTTTTGACCACTGTGGCTTCATAATATGCCTTAAAGTCAGGCAGCGCGAGACCTCCAGCTTCGTTTTTTTTCCTCAAGATGTTTTTAGCAATTCGGGGCACCCTGCCCTTCCAGATAAATTTGCTTATTGGTTTTTCTATTTCTGAAAAATAAGTTGTTGGGATTTTGATTGGTATTGCATTGAATCTGTAAATCAATTTAGGTAGGATTGACATCTTAACTATATTTAGTCTTCCAATCCATGAACACGGTATGCCCTTCCATCTGTTTAGGTATTCTGTGATTTCTTTTAACAGTTTTTTGTAGTTTTCTTTATATAGGTTTTTTGTCTCTTTAGTTAAATTTATTCCTAGGTATTTTATTCTTTTAGTTGCAATTGTAAATGGGATTCGTTTCTTGATTTCCCCCTCAGCTTGTTCATTACTAGTGTATAGAAATGCTACAGATTTTTGAATGTTGATCTTGTAACCTGCTACTTTGCTGTACTCATTTATTAGCTCTAGTAGTTTTGTTGTGGATTTTTCCGGGTTTTCGACGTATAGTATCATATCGTCTGCAAACAGTGATAGTTTTACTTCTTCCTTTCCAATTTTGATGCCTTGTATTTCTTTTCCTTGTCTAATTGCTCTGGCTAGAACCTCCAACACAATGTTGAATAATAGTGGTGATAGTGGACATCCTTGTCTTGTTCCTGATCTTAGGGGGAAAGTTTTCAATTTTTCCCCATTGAGGATGATATTAGCTGTGGGTTTTTCATATATTCCCTCTATCATTTTAAGGAAGTTCCCTTGTATTCCTATCTTTTGAAGTGTTTTCAACAGGAAAGGATGTTGAATCTTGTCAAATGCCTTCTCTGCATCAATTGAGATGATCATGTGATTCTTCTGCTTTGATTTGCTGATATGGTGTATTACATTAATTGATTTTCTTATGTTGAACCATCCTTGCATACCTGTGATGAATCCTACTTGGTCATGATGTATAATTCTTTTAATGTGTTGTTGGATATGATTTGCTAGAATTTTATTGAGGATTTTTGCATCTATATTCATTAGAGAGATTGGTCTGTAGTTTTCTTTTTTTGTAATATCTTTGCCTGGTTTTGGTATGAGGGTGATGTTGGCTTCATTGAATGAATTAGGTAGTTTTCCCTCCACTTTGATTTTTTTGAAGAGTTTTTTTGAGGAGAGTTGGTACTAATTCTTTCTGGAATGTTTGATAGAATTCAGATGTGAAGCCATCTGGTCCTGGACTTTTCTTTTTAGGAAGCTTTTGAATGACTAATTCAATTTCTTTACTTGTGATTGGTTTGTTGAGGTCATCTATTTCTTCTTGAGTCAAAGTTGGTTGTTCATGTCTTTCCAGGAACCCGTCCATTTCATCTAAATTGTTGTATTTATTAGCGTAAAGTTCTTCATAGTATCCTGTTATTACCTCCTTTATTTCTGTGAGGTCAGTAGTTATGTCTCCTCTTCCATTTCTGATCTTATTTATTTGCATGCTCTCTCTTCTTCTTTTTGTCAATCTTGCTAAGGCCCATCAATCTTATTGATTTTCTCATAGAACCAACTTATGGTCTTATTGATTTTCTCTTGTTTTCATGTTTTCAATTTCATTTATTTCTGCTCTAATCTTTGTTATTTCTTTCGTTTTGCTTGCTTTGGGATTAGTTTGCTGTTCTTTCTCCAGTTCTTCCAAGTGGACAGTTAATTCCTGAATTTTTGCCTTTTCTTCTTTTCTGATATAGGCATTTAGGGCAATAAATTTCCCTCTTAGCACTGCCTTTGCTGTGTCCCATAAGTTTTGATATGTTTTCATTTTCATTCGCCTCGAGGTATTTACTAATTTCTCTTGCAATTTCTTCTTTGACCCACTGGTTGTTTAAGAGTGTGCTGTTGAGCCTCCATGTATTTGTGAATTTTCTGGCACTCCACCTATTATTGATTTCCAACTTCATTCCTTTATGATCCGAGAAAGTGTTGTGTATGATTTCAATCTTTTTAAATTTGTTAAGACTTGCTTTGTGACCCAGCATATGGTCTATCTTTGAGAATGATCCATGAGCACTTGAGAAAAAGGTGTATCCTGCTGTTGTGGGATGTAATGTCCTATAAATGTCTATTAAGTCTAGTTCATTTATAGTAATATTCAGATTCTCTATTTCTTTGTTGATCCTCTGTCTAGATGTTCTGTCCCTTGATGAGAGTGGTGAGTTGAAGTCTCCAACTATTATGGTATATGAGTCTATTTCCCTTTTCAATTTTTGCAGTATATTCCTCACGTATTTTGGGGCATTCTGATTCGGTGCGTAAATATTTATGATTGTTATGTCTTCTTGTTTAATTGTTCCTTTTATTAGTATATAGTGTCCTTCTTTGTCTCTTTTAACTGTTTTACATTTGAAGTCTAATTTGTTGGATATTAGTATAGCCACTCCTGCTCTTTTCTGGTTGTTATTTGCATGAAATATCTTTTCCCAACCTTTCACTTTCAACCTATGTTTATCTTTGGGTCTAAGATGTGTTTCCTGTAGACAGCATATAGAAGGATCCTGTTTTTTAATCCATTCTGCCAATCTATGTCTTTTGATTGGGGAATTCAGTCCATTGACATTTAGAGTTATTACTGTTTGGATAATATTTTCCTCTAACATTTTGCCTTTTGTATTATATATATCATATCTGATTTTCCTTCTTTCTACACTCTTTTCCATATCTCTCTCTTCTGTCTTTTTGTATCTGACTCTAGTGCTCCCTTTAGTATTTCTTGCAGAGCTGGTCTCTTGGTCACAAATTCTTTCAGTGACTTTTTGTCTGAGAATGTTTTAATTTCTCCCTCATTTTTGAAGGATAATTTTGCTGGATATAGGAGTCTTGGTTGGCAGTTTTTCTCTTTTAGTATTTTAAATATATCATCCCACTCTCTTCTAGCTTCCATGGTTTCTGCTGAGAAATCTACACAAAGTCTTATTGGGTTTCCCTTGTATGTAATGGATTGTTTTTCTCTTGCTGCTTTCAAGATCTTCTCTTTCTCTTTGACCTCTGACATTCTAACTAGTAAGTGTCTTGGAGAACGCCTATTTGGGTCTAATCTCTTTGGGGTGCGCTGCACTTCTTGGATCTGTAATTTTAGGTCTTTCATAAGAGTTGGGAAATTTTCAGTGAAAATTTCTTCCATTAGTTTTTCTCCTCCTTTTCCCTTCTCTTCTCCTTCTGGGACACCCACAACACGTATATTTGTGCGGTTCATATTGTCCTTGAGTTCCCTGATACCCTGTTCAAATTTTTCCATTCTTTTCCCGATAGTTTCTGTTTGTTTTTGGAATTCAGATGTTCCATCCTCCAAATCACTAATTCTATCTTCTGTCTCTTTAAATCTATCATTGTAGCTATCCATTATTTTTTCTATGTTTGCTACTTTATCCTTCACTTCCATAAGTTCTGCGATTTGTTTTTTCAGTTTTTCTATTTCTTCTTTATGTTCAGCCCATGTCCTCTTCATGTCCTCCCTCAATTTATCGATTTCATTTTTGAAGAGGTTTTCCATTTCTGTTCGTATATTCAGCATTAGTTGTCTCAGCTCTTGTGTCTCATTTGAGCTATTGGTTTGTTCCTTTGACTGAGCCATATTCTCAATCTTTTGAGCGTGGACAGTTATCTTCTGCTGCTGGCGTCTGGGCATTTATTCAGATTTCTCTTGGTGTTGGACCCAGCAAGGTTGTAATATTTTTCTGTGAAATCTCTGGGTTCTGTTTTTCTTATCCTGCCCAGTAGGTGGCGCTCGTGGCACCCGTTTGTCTGCGGGTCCCACCAGTAAAAGGTGCTGTGGGACCTTAAACTTTGGAAAACTCTCGCCGTCCTGGGGATTCGCTAGCCGAAACGGCTTGAGCCGGCCCAGGGTCCGAACGCAGGGAGGGTTGCTGGTCGCCGCAGCCAGGGAAAGAGCCCGTCCGAATTTCCTAGTCGGCCCTGGGCAACAAGCGTGGCGGGAGGGCGCCAGCGGCAGCAGCCCGCCCGAGAGAGTGCACGTTCCCCGGGAGTCACGGGTTTGGAAGGGGCCTCCCCCACCCGTCACCGTTCTCCGCGGCCTGGGGGTTTCCGATCCAATTCTCTCAGTTGGTCCGGGGGCTGCGCGTGGTGTGGGCGCCAGCCGTCTTTGTTTCAGGGGACCGCCTCTCCAATTCTCCCAGCCGGCCCGGGAAGGGGGAAGGGAGTAACTCCGGCCGCTTGCCACCCCGCCCGGTAAGGCCCGCGCGCCTCGGCGATCTCACCCGAGCTGCTTCTCTCAGCCAGCCAGCCGTTCCAGGATGGGGTACGCTGTCTTTTTTATCTCTGTTGTGGCTTTGGGCGCTTTCTGTATCGTTTCTACTCCCCTAGTAGGTGTCCTGGAGAAGAAACTAAGATCCGCGCGTCTTACTAAGCCGCCATCTTCCAGAGCACATGAGATTTTGGTTGGTTTGTCCAGAGTGATCCTCCGATGAATCCCAGAATGATTTGATCAGTGACTGGAAAAGTATTTGCAAGCCCCCTTTGGGGAATGGTGAGAGTGGGGAGAAATTCAACTTCCCCAAGTTGAATTCTTGATAGTCTCACAAGCAGTGTGGACAACCAAAGCTATAGGCTGAGCCCTCAGTCTTGGGGTTTGTTCACATGAAACTTAACCCCACAAAGGATAGGTCAAGTCTACTTAAAATTTAGGCCTAAGAGTCACCCCCCAAGAGAGCCTCTTTTGTTGCTCAGATGTGGCCCCTCTCTCCAGCCAACATGATGAGCAGTCTCACCACCCTCCCCCTCTCTGCGTGGGACATGACTCCAAGGGGTGCGGACCTTCCTGGCAATGTGGGACAGCGATCCTGGAATGAGCTGAGACTCAGCATCAAGGGACTGAGAAAAACCCTAGAATCAGTTGAGAATTAACATCAAGGGATTGAGAGAAACTTCTCCACCAAAAGGGGGAAGAGTAAAATGAGACAAAGTGTCAATGGCTGAGAGATTCCAAACAGTCGAGAGGTTATCCTGGAGGTTATTCTTACGCATTAAGTAGATATCACCTTGTTATTCAAGATGTAGTGGAGAGGCTGGAGGGAATTGCCTGAAAATGTAGTGCTGTGTTCCAGTAGCCATGTTTCTTGATGATGACTGAACAATGATACAGCTTTCACAATGAGACTCTGTGAATGTGAAAACCTTATGTCTGATGCTCCCTTTAGCTACTATATCAACAGAAGAGTAGAACATATGGAATAAAAACAAATAGGGGGAACAAATGTTAAAATAAATTCAGTTTGAAATAGTGGTAAATGAAAGCGAGGGGTAAGGGGTATGGTATGTATAGTCTTTTTTTTCTCTATTATCATTTTATTTCTTTTTCTGTTGTCTTTTTATTTCTTTTTCTAAATCGATGCAAATGTACTAAGAAATGATGAATATGCAACTATGTGATGATATTAAGAATTACTGATTGTATATGTAGAATGGAATGATATCTAAATGTTTTGTTTGTTAATTTTTTTTAATTAATAAAAAAAGTTAAAAAAAAATAATAATAACCACTTGACAGTGCTACTTGTTATTTTAAACAGGAGTAAAATGGCAGTAGCCGAGGATGCCTAACCTGGGGATTGCCAGGACTCGTCAGGCAAAACCAAAATAAAGGCAGTAGCTGTAGTAGCAGCAGCAGTGGTCGTGGTGATAGCTACCGTTGCTGTCACTGGGCCCGAGATACAGAGATGACCAGAATATGATTTCTAACCTCAACAACCTCTAAAATACTACAAACAACCTACTGAAACATAAGTGCACACAAAATGTTACTGCAGCAAAAACAAAAGTGTACTCACTTCTACTGGGGGACAGCCTGGGGAAATTTCACAGGCAAGGTAACATTCAAAGTGAGCCCTCAGAGGGCAGGTGGGACTTCCTGGGGTAGTCCCATTCACCTGCTGGGGTGAATGGTTACGGCATTCCTGACCAAACCAAGGTAACAGGTTGGGGGCTCTGGGCACGTATGGAAAACAGCAAACATTCCCCCACTGAAGAGTGGGGAGAAGTACAGGATGGGGCTGGAAAAGTATACCTGGACCATGCTGTGAAGTATGAAGGTTCTTGCATGTATAGCACATAGGGTTTCTAATGTATTCTGTGTGGGATAATCATTGGAAGTTTTTGAGGGAGGGTGATATGACTGGAGTGTTGTCCTAGAAACACCATTTGGCAATAGTTCAAAAAGTTAATCCAGTAATTATCCCTTCAAATGGGGGAACTCCTACGTATTCTGTATGCCCCACTCAAAGGGTGATAATAATCCAAAGCATGATAATCAAAACATTCAGCAATGGGTAAGGCTGGCTGGTGCCGTGGTACGTGTGCATGCTGCCGGCAGGGCGGGTTCCAGGCCTGCAGTGGAAAAGCAGACAGGGCATGCAGCAGGCACACTGGTGTCCCTGCAGGGAGTGGCCGAGGGGGTTCTGGGTGAGCTGACTGGCACGGCAATCACAACTGAGAGCTGGCACAGAACCCTGGGGGACCCTGCTGCACCAAGCATTGATTCTGTCCTTGCTGCATTACAGGGTCCAAAGGCAGGCCCACGGGGGCAAGGGACAGAGAAGTATTTCAACTTTTTAACAACCAGTTCTGGTGTTTTCCAACTAAGCGTGAACCCTGCCCCTCCTAACCCAGGGCTTCTCTTTGCTAGATCGTCTACTCTCAACTTGTTTAACTCTGGCTGCTCAGAAGGTGCTGCTCTTACCACAACTGTTTCCCTGGCCCACAAAGTCCCTTGAAAGTGAGGCTTCCTGCACACCAAGTGGTATCGTTCGTGTTTTATATTGTACAGTCAAAGAGCCTCACATGTTCTAGACATAAGGCTGGACCTAACACGAGCTGTGGTAGTTACAGATGGGCCATTATACTTCTCTCTCTTTACTTTGCTAATTGCTATATATGCAATAAAGAGAAAGGAAAGGTCTAATTCATTTTTCAAAAAGAGATTATAAGGTGCGCGACGGTGGCTCAGTGGTAGAATTCTTGCCTGCCATGCGGGAGACCCGGGTTTGATTTCCAGTGCCTGCCCATGCAAAAAAAAAGAGGACATTATAGTAATAAAAAATGCTACTCTTTTGGAGTTTAAATCTTATTTCATGTAACTTGCTTTACCTGCAGTAAAAAGGACAAAGAAAGTATCCTGGCTATTTCCCTTTGATATATTAAAAACCTTGAACTCTCAAAGTCACTGGGAAGTTCATTGAAGACCAGGCTGATACTTAAATCAGCAAAAGAGGGACAGGGGAAAACATTCACTTAGTGATCAGAATGGCCAGTTTTGCATTCCATTTTTCACGGCTCCTGACGTTACCTCAGAGGCGATGGAGGTGAAGTTGCTGTTGAAATGCACATGCTTATGGACCTCGCTGCCGTTGGCTGTGAGGAACCAGTCCCCAAAGGCTTGCTCACCAGCAGCCGAATGGGGGCCGTGGCTCTGGTTTGGCAGGAGCTCGGCCAGGTCCCAGTGGTACGATGGCGTGGCCCCGACCAGCGCGATGAGGACTGCCTCTGTGGCCACGTAGAGCTGAAAGCGCAAACAAACAAAAAACAGTATGAAGATCCACTCATGTGCAGGCAAAAATAGCACGCTTTGTGGAAGCAGGTAAGCATGATATGTCCTTGAATAGGCACTATTTTAAAGTACGGTGTATAACTGAGAATAAGAGTTAAAGAAGTCAAAGACCCAGGTAGAGATACAGTCACTTCATAGCTGCACTTAATCATTGTTTAAGTTAACTATGGTTGCCCCACACAGAGAAAAAAATATTTCACTCAAGAAATACTTATTGAGCACCTAAGGCATTTGTGCTGGACTGTTCCTGGTTTTCCAGAGCTCTTCACAATTGGGTTGATCAGCTGTCGAACCCCATGCAGCCTTTTTATGCTACTGGTTTCCATTTATCAGCTCTTGCTATTGGATGATTATGTAGAGCTTAAAAGACATAGAATTAGGCTGCTTCACAATGAGACAATCCCACTTTAAGAAATCATCCTTATCAACTTAAAACTTGACATAGTTGAAAATACCTTTGAATAAAGTAAGTGTTTTTGATCGATACAAAGGTGTATGATTTTTCTTCAGCACAGAGTAACATTCCCACTGAATGGATCAGCTGAAAGAGGCAAAAAAAAAAAAAACAAAGGTGGAGGGACTTGCCAACAGCTTTATCTCCAGTCACCAACAGACTGCCAGAGACTACTTTCACATCATTTTGTAAAAGCATATATTCAGCTGTTAGGTATCTAAGCTAAAGAGCCAAAGGCAGATGAATTTATCACAAGTAGACTATGAAATTACTGTCAAGGAAAGAGAAAAGAAGTCATGACATTCTGTCTGTCATAACAGAAGGCTAACATAAAACCCAACATGCAATGATTTTTCCACTCTCAGTGAGGCTGATAGGATATGAGGTGGCCCCAATCTATGCTGAACTGTGTGATTGTGAGCCTATCTGGAGATATATGCAGCTGCCACAGGTCAGTGAGTGGGGTGATTTATTACAAAATGCAAATGAAAACACATTCCTAGATTTACAGTGCTCCCTGGCCCCGACTTGCATATTATTAAGGAAGTTTTAGAATGGGGGCAATCAGCTTATAAAAATAAAAACCATAATAATTGCAAGAACAGAAAGATTACACATTTAACAGCGGTTATGACTACAAAGTCCATTATTCATGCTTTTTAGTAACTGCCCCTCCTGATTAGATCTGCTGCTACCCAACTGATATGATACAAAGAAAGAAAGAAAGAAAGAAAGAAAACGGGCAAGGGAACCCAGAAGGAGCTGACTCAAAACACATGTTCTAGTGAATACACAGCTTCAATACAGGTGAAGTGAACTCTGTCACATTTTCTCTCTAAATGTGGTCTTTTCTGCCTTTGCCACACCATTTATTTCACTTCACAGCACTTTCTCCTGCTGTGGATGTCTGAATCTTCCCATCCTCCAGGACGCAATTCAAATGCCTTCCCCCCAAGAAGTCTTGTGTAGTCTTGCCTTCCTCTGCGACCCCTCCAGAAGCCCACTCTCCTGCTTCTGCTTGGCCCCAAAGCTCCACCAGAACCTTCTTAGAGTACTTATTACTTTCTTCACTACATTTTTTTTTCTGCGGGGGTGCATGGTCTGGGAATTGGATCCTTCACTACATTTTATTTATATATTTGCTTGTCACATTTTTTTGTATTGGGTTATACTCTGCTTGAGGGCAGGCACTGTGTCTGATTTATCTTTGGGCTCACAAAACAAATGACGTAGGGGCTTGGTACATGACATCACACACTTAGAATGGATACTAACAGAAATCACTTACTTAATGCTAAGCTATGTGCCAGGGACTGTTCTAAGTCCTACTGCATATATAGTTATATGCCCTCTTCCCACCCCTTGCAATTTTCCCCTCTCCTACCCCAAGCATATACACACCCCAGGTCCTCAACTGAACACACGAGATCACAGCTTTGTGTCACCAGAAATGCGCTGCTCTTCCATACAGTGCCAGCCTCCATGAAATGGCACCACCCTTTTTGTCTTCTCTGACACCCATGGTCATGCTTGGTTTTGCTAACCAGTGAGGGAGACAAAGTAGGCAGGTGGTTATAATATCGCATGATAATTGCTATGAAAGGGACATGTATAGGGTGGTGTTAAAGCCCAAAGGAAAGAATCCTCCTCTTAGCATGAGAGAATAAGGAAGAGAGGTGATGCCTAAACTCTGTGTAAGATTAATGTCTGGTCCTCTTTAACCACAGTCACATTCACACAGGTCATATGGTCATACGAAGTCACAGATGGTTTAGCAGTTACCCAGCCTTGGGGATGTGCCACCTACCCATGCAATATAGGCGAGGATTTTCTGTGTGCCATCTTGGTGACAACTGCAGGTAGCTCACATCCTATTCCTTTTTCCCAGGGTACAAATATTATCTCATTCTTCTCTCTGCTATCACTCTACAGCTACCACGCACACATCCATCCACATGTTTCTGTCTAATGACATTGCACCATCAGCAGGTGGGTCTTAAAGCCACAATAAGAGACCACCATCCATTCTCCTTCGGAGCAGAGCTGACAACACCGCAGATAAATCACTATCTTCTCTAGTCAACCTCCAGGGGAGGAGAAAAAGTGCCGCAGATGGCTGGGGTTTTCACCCCCTCACAATGCAATTATAATCAGAAAAATGACTAAAAGGCACAAGGGGGTTGAAATTTTTTTAAGTTTCAAAAAGTGAGGGTTTTAAAAGTAATTTTATACTACACCATTATGAGCTTTGACAGTACTTCTCAGGAAACCAAAAATGCCTCCCATAAATGATCTCATCACAATACCGAGTGCTATGAAGTCATGGCATGATGCTTATTTTCTAAGGAGGAAAAACAAGACAGCAATCGAGTGAATTGTTCAAGGTGTCCTATAGCACTAATAGCAAACAAAACCAGGATGAGAGTGGGAGCTATCTAAACTTGGGGTCAGGGCTCCTCTAAAGAGGACAAAGTTGATTTTATTGTTGTTAATAGTGCTCAATTTTCTGACTCAACCCAAAGAATTACATGGGCAAAACCATAATCATGAAGGCAGGAACTATACACCTACTGCCCAGCACAAAATGGGTGTGGAATAAATATTTGGTGAGTGACAGTGATATTTACAATTTAGTACACGTTCACACAACCTGAATAAGTAGCGCCTCTAAGCCCAGCATCTTTCCCACTCCAATCCACCCTCCTAATGACACCAGATCAGTCATCCTGAGATGCGTCTCCTGGAACTCTTCTGATCAAATCAAATCAATGGATACAATTCAAACTTTCTCTTACTAGCATATTCAAAAATCACAAGCAGGAATTATTCATTTGCCAAAGAAGCAATCGGTGGAGTATGAAGACATATGGAATCTGTACACCCAAGTCTGAACCTCAGCTCTAGGAAATTATGGCAAATCGAAACTTCTCTAAACTTCGTTTTCTGACCTGTAAGAGTGGACGTTAGCGATGTAGCTTAACCTCTCTAACTCACAGAGCAGTTCTGAGGGCGGATGGGATGTTTCAACTGCCAACCATAAATGTGTAAAGCACTATGCAAGCAGTATGGATCAGCAGTTCCCAAACCTTAATTGCTGAGTCTGACTCCCTAGGCTTGGGTGGGGCCAGAGATTCTGCACTGTTGAGAAGCTCTCAGCTGAGGCCACTGCTGCTGATCTGGGCCTCACTTTGGGCAGGAAGGGTATAAATGAGCCCCTCTTCTAGGCTTTTTTCCAATTACGTTTTCCCATCTGAAATGATCCTCCTATTTCTCTCTAAATCGAAGCTTCAGAGTTCACTGAGGGCCAGGCCTCTTCCTGCTGGCTTTAAAGCACCCCAACTACTCTGGACCGGATCTCTCCCTTCCTGAACTTCCAAAGAATTCCATGGTTGTGCTGACTGGGAAAATATCACTGTGTATCATTATTTAACTGTGTATATACAGGTAAATTCTAATTTTCTAATAATTTGTCATCTCCTAGAGGAAACTGTGCTACACCCCCTCCAAGGAACCCAGCACACCACTGGGTACATAACAGTCTACCATACATTTTGTTAACTAATTCCTTGCAGAATGGGTAGCGAAAATGAGAATGAATTAAAAATTAGCAACTCTGGGCCTTAGCCTTGGTTCCAGCTACTAATTAAGACTTTGAACCAACTGTTTAATCAAATCGTTTCTCTCTCTCTTTCAAGTAAAATGAGCATTTTACTGGCCGTCCTTATTTCTGTTATTTCAGCTTAATTTTTAAGAATTTTTAGTGAGTACCTACACTTTGCATACTTTCTTAGCCTCAGTTGATAGCAAAGATGGACAAGTTCCTTCAGGGCACTTACAGTCACGTGAGGACAGAAGATACATCCCAAGCTATGAATATAAGGCATATTGTGCAAAATGCTATATTAGTTATATTAGAATGAAGTCCAAAGGAGCATAAAGAAAGGAGACGTGAATTCCGACTAGGGGAGTCGGGTGAAGGTTGTGAGGGGCATGATAACTGAGCAAGGAGTGAAAGACTGCTAAGGGGTGAATTAAAACAAAAATCAGGGGAAGGATTCCTAGGCAAGAGAAAGATCCCAGAGTCAGGAAAGTAAAGAACATATTTGTAGGGTTCTGCAAAAAAGCATCATATTGTTAGCTCAGCTTTTGTCACACTTCAGTCATCTGAGAACCCTCTTCAGAGGTTTTATATACTCATTTTCTTCAGACTTATTTACTTATAGTATTCTGTTAATTCAAATTTTTCAACTTAACTAAATTTGCAGAGAAATAAAATTTCATATCAACAACGATATCACCTGCCAGATAAAATTATAAATACTGTGTAATAATATCATGTGCTGGGTAATATAACTTTATTTAAAGTGGGCCACAAGAGACACTTTTCAGGCAAGATTTTGAGGGAGAAAGTGAAGGAGCAATGTTTCTGATTGGGTTTTGCACTTAGAATGTGTATGTCAGGTAGTTTTGCAATTCAGACACTGCCGCTTATCTGCTGGGTATCTTGCTGGTGGAGCACTGGGTCTGCAACCGCTCTACCTTCTCCTGGACCCTCCCTCAGCTATTCTGGATACTTAGCCAGGTATATGTTTAGTTCCATGATGACGGGCACTTGCTGTTGCAAGGTTTTCAAACTGTCAGAACTGACACTGATTCCAGCCAAGTCTGATGGAGTGCAGCTTGTATCTTCCTTCCCAACTGCCAGCTGTGCAGACTTCAAACTCCAGGATCAGAAACAAAGACAGCAGCCTTACTGAGATTGCTGAACCTGCTCTCATTGTTGTATATGATAAAAATTCCAAAATTAGCCATACATCAATTATATATATACATATAAAAAATGTAACTGTGTATGGTTACATTATAGTGCAATCTCTAGTTTAGTGGTTCTGCCTCCTGCTTCTCTGGTTGAACAATGACTGCTACAATCTTTAATAAATCTGGCAAAAAATCAGCACTTATTAAATGTGCGGTTAGGTTCCTGTGTGTTTGTGACATATTTTTGTTTGAAATGTTTCATAATTTAAAGTTTTCAAAGAAAAATGAATATGAAAGCAGAATGCTATTAACTTCTAACTAAACTTAAAAAGTTTGAAAAGGGTCCCCCTCACCCCACAACAGGATCTAATGACTGCCGCCTTTAAGGTCTTTAAAAATCGGGCAGAAATTATAAAAGAACAGAAGAAAGCTAAGCCCTTCAAGGCCACCAGCAAGCCAAAAACTTGGCCAGACAGGCCACCTGTCTTCCCCCTGGCCCCCCGCTTCAGACACAACTTACGGGACACGGGGCAAGACAGTGCCTCAATCCCAAACCACCTACCAGGTCTTGCCTACTATGGGGTCAAACAGGTCAGTAGAAAACAGACTTTCTCCAAACCCCTCCAGTTCTTCAGGTTCCCAGACATCTTCCCAAGCTGCAGCTGCTGTTGACCTCCTGGGTATTCTCAACGAGGACTGGGGACACAAAGGTCTTCACTGGCCCTCGGTCACCAGTGACAACCAGGAGCCTTGGGTAACTCTTCTCATCAAAGCTCCTCTCCCAGTTCACACACCGAGTCATCAGGTCAGTAACACAAGAACACGTGAATGATGCCTCCCAAAACCAGAAGGAACAGAAGCAACCTTTTCTCCTGGTCTACATCACCTCCTCAAGAAGGTGTGAATGGTGTCTCCCAATACATGAAGGAGCAGAAGCAACCTTTTTTCCTGTTCTACATCACCTCCTCAAGAATGTGTGAATGGTGTCTCCCAAAACCAGAAGGAGCAGAAGCAACCTTTTCTCCTGGTCTACATCACCTCCTCAAGAAGGTGTGAATGGTGTCTCCCAATACATGAAGGAGCAGAAACAACCTTTTCTCCTGTTTCTACATCACCTCCTCAAGAAGGTGTAAATGGTGTCTCCCAATACATGAAGGAGCAGAAGCAACCTTTTCTCCTGTTCTACATCACCTCCTCAAGAATGTGTGAATGGTGTCTCCCAAAACCAGAAGGAGCAGAAGCAACCTTTTCTCCTGGTCTACATCACCTCCTCAAGAATGCATGAATGGTGTCTCCCAATACATGAAGGAGCAGAAACAACCTTTTCTCCTGTTCTACATCACCTCCTCAAGAAGGTGTGAATGGTGTCTCCCAATACATGAAGGAGCAGAAGCAACCTTTTCTCCTGGTCTACATCACCTCCTCAAGAATGCATGAATGGTGTCTCCCAATACATGAAGGAGCAGAAACAACTTTTTCTCCTGTCCCATGGGACCTCTGGTCACCCCCCACCCCAATTTTTCCCCCTTAGGAAAACTATACCCTATTTCAGTGGGAAGCAGTTACAGAAAATGGACCACTGCCCCCATTCCCCAAAAGACAGGAATGTTAGGCCTGGAGGACAGGACCCTTTTCCCATGACTTGACCTAAAAATATTTCAGAAAGCCTCTCTAACCCCAATACATGCCATTTCGCATCTCCTTTACCCTCCATCAGTTGCCTTCATGTTATTACTTATTACTCAACCTCCATCCTCTGGTAGATGCATTCTTGTGGTAAACTCTCCTTACTCAACATCCGCCCTCTGGCAATTAGAACCCTGCATGCCTTTTAAATTTTAAACTTTACCAATGGAAAGCTGCCAACTCCCAACTTAGCCCCCTGTTTCTGAAAACTAGCTAATAGAAACCTGCCTAACCCTTGCTATAAAAAACCCTATCCCCTGTCACCTTGGGTGGCCATTTTTCTCTCTCTTGAAAGGCTGCCTGGGAAGCTCTGTTTCTTCCTGAAATAAAGCCTTTGCCTGAAGGAAAAAAAAAAAACTTCTAACTAGGAAAAGTTTTCTGCCAAAGTCTAAAGCTTCTTTAATTTTACTTCATTCCCTTTGTTAAAAGAGAAATATTTGCAAATGTTTTGAGGAGCAATAACACCAAATGAGACTTTCTCCTTAGATAAAAAGGAAGAAAGAAGAGTTGAAAAGGAGATAAGCCTCTCACTTTATGAATTAATGCTGTTTAATACTATTTCCATGTTTTATCTAAATCTACCATGGAGGACATTCTTTGGGATGTCAGAAAATGCAGAAAGAGATAAGACTAGAAACAACTGATGGAGTAATACGGAATCAAGAACAATGGTGAAAGGATATCGTTGGAAAGAGGGTAGAGATATGTCTTGGACACCACAGCGAAACATAATGATAGGTAAGGATAAAAATAGAGTTTGAAATAAAACAAAGGGATAGTGAGAAAGTTTACAACTAGTAACTTCTATTTTGATTCACAAGGTTAGGACATCTTAGAGAATGAGAGGAATGGAATACAGAATTTGAGGAGTGGAGGAAACAATCAACTGGTGGAAAGGGAAGGCCCAAGCAAGGAAATGCCTCAATAAAATGGGCTGTATTAGTTTTAGAACAATGAAAAAGAGGAAACAAACCACCAACATTTCCAACAACAGAGAATTAACTAAGCAAAGTTTAGCTTAGCCACACAACAGAATACTATGCTTCAGTCATTAAAAAAAGTGTAGTTCATTTATGAACACAGCAAAACAGTCACAATATTGTTAAGAGACAAAATCAAATTGCAAAACACATTTTGACAAAAATAAAGATAAATGTATATATTGTACAATAAAAAGTCAGGAAGGCTATAGATCAAGAGGGTAAGCATATTTTATTCCTAGGTGATAAAAGTTCTAATGTTCTTTTTCTTTGTACTTTTCACTATTTTCTACTTTCTCTACAATTACCATCCATTATTTGATGACTACTATAAGTTTCCCATGAATGTAGATGTTAGTTTCTATTTGATCAAGTTTTGGTCAAGAAAATCAAAGAGATGTCTGTGCTGTGAGTCTTTGGATTTGATGTCCTCTTCCTTTTGAGACAACCTGCAAGCGTCATCATGAACCAACAGCCTTAGAGTTAGCAATGACAAAATGCAAACTAAGTGTTGGGCACTTGGCAATGTTAAGAAATCCTGAACTTGCAAAGCAAACTAAGCTTTCATATTCTAATAACTTGCAGAAAGCATGGTAATGACTGAGGGGTCAAATGCCTAAGTTTGCTCAGCCATCTCATGGCAGATTAGCACAGCACTCAAGTTTAAATTTCTTTCTGCCATATTCACAATGCCTGTCTTAATATTTTTTTAATTGCTTTATTGCTGTCTTAGAAGTGGAAACATTCTCTGTCGGTGCACATATCAAGCGGGTGACCCTTGTCAGGCATGCTCCAGGAAAATGTGCTCCACAGGCTTCAAGCCAGTGGCTTTCCAAGGCACGTTGAGATGTTCCAGGCTCAAAGGAGCTCCCTGAACTTTCCAGAGGCCTCAGCATATGTCTTCATAGCCTCCCTTAATGGAAATCTAAGTTCCTGATAGATTTGTAGATTCATGTGCTTTACAAAAGAGAGGCAGTGTCTACCTCTGGGCACAAACAGCTTTCCTGATGGCGTCCAGGGGCAATGTATGTGGTTCTGTCACTTTAGCCTGTAGTGCTCCCCACACCTAGACTGGTGGAACTCCAGGCAGTGGTTCCCCAATCATCGCAAACCTTCCATGAGACTCACACTCCAAGCCATAATCTAAAGACAGACTGTACTGTTTTGAGCCCTAAAACTTGCTCAAACCAACAGAGATCGTCATGGTGGAGATGCTCTTCCTAACGCCACAGGTTCTCAGTATGGCTGAACTTCTGGAGGTGGCGAGAATCCCCGGGGACAAGAGGCCTGGTAAGAATGACCATTATACAATAAGATCGTCTAGCTTTTGGTATGAACTGAACAATTTCCTTACAATAGAGCAGTCAGGAGAACCAGCTGTCTCTACAGTGATATATCATGGGGTAATCTCCTCTTGAATCTGGGGAGCTGCGGTGACAAACACAAGCAGTCAGGGAAGGTAAGCTGTGACGTCGTTCACTTGTCAAGACTGTTCTACACAAAGTATGATAAGGCACTCTGAACAGAACTCACTCTACCCCACCCTCCTAAGCGTTGCATAATCACAAGTCACACGCATAACTGAGGAAAGGAATGTCAATAAAAAAGAGTGATCTGTTTTCAGGCAGTGAACTGCAACACCCTCTCCTAGGTATGCAGAGCTCTTCTTTACTATTTTTTTTATTTTAAAAATTTCATCTAGAAAAGCAAAATAAATAAAGGCTTCATGAACCCACAATCAAAATTAACAAATAGGTCCAAAGGCGACAGGGCGTCGCTAGGGCAGCGAACTGTGATCGGTTGGGCAGCACGTAGCGTGGGACGAAAGCTTGGCTGCTGTTTGACTACGTGCGGCCTTCCCTTCATGTCGGCCCTAGAGAAGAGTAAGCACCTCGGCCGCCTGCCTTCTCGCCCTCCCTTACCGGGCAGCGGGGGCAGTCAGAGCGGAGCCAAAATGCGAATGGGTCCTGGACGAAAGCGAGACTTTTCTCCTGTTTCTTGGAGTCAGTACTTTGAGTCCATGGAAGATGTGGAAGTAGAAAATGAAACTGGCAAAGACTTTTCGAGTTTACAAGAGTGGTTCAGAGGGTCCAGTCCTGCTCCTTCTGCATGGAGGAGGCCATTCTGCCCTCTCCTGGGCTGTGTTCACTGCCGCGATCATTAGTAGGGTTCAGTGTAGGATTGTGGCTTTGGATCTGCGAAGTCATGGTGAAACAAAAGTCAAGAATTCAGAAGACCTGTCTGCAGAAACTATGGCAAAATATTTCGCCGGAGAAGATGGCGGCTTAGTAAGACGCGGGTCTTAGTTCCTCCTCCAGAAAAGCAACTAAAGAAACAGAAACAATACGAAACAGCTCCCGGAGCCACGACAGAGACCAAAAAGACAGCGTACCCCATTCTGGAACGGCTGAACGGGCAGGGAGAATCCGCTGCGGTGAGATACCCGAGGGGCGCGCGTTTTCCCGGCCGGGGCGGCTGGCGACTGGGGTCCCCTCCACGCACGTGGCTCCCCGGTCTGACTGGGAACATTGGATAGCGGGGCCCTCCCGCCACGCTTGGCGTCTCGGGCCAGCTGGGCAATTTGGACCGGCACTCCCCCAAGCCGTGGCGACCCCCGCCTCCACGCGCGATTTCCCGGGCCGACTTCCCCACAGACAGACAAGCGCCACGAGCGCCACCTACTGGGCAGGAAAAGAAAAACAGAGCCCAGAGATTTCACAGAAAAACCTTTCAACCAGCTGGGTCCCACACCCAGGGAAATCTGATCAAATGCCCAGACACCAGCAGAAAACAATGAATGACGCTCGGAAAATTGAAGATATGGCCCAGTCAAAGGAACAAACCAACAGTTCAAATGAGATACAGGAGCTGAGACAACTAATGCTGAATATACGAACAGAAATGGAAAAACTCTTCAAAAACCAAATCAGTAAATTGAGGGAGGACATGAAGAAAACATGGGCTGAACAAAAAGAAGAAATAGAAAATCTGAAAAAACAAATCACAGAACTTATGGGAGTGAAGGACAAAGAAGAAAAAATGGAAAAAACAATGGATACCTACAATGGTAGATCTAAAGAGACAGAAGCTACAATTAGTGAACTGGAGGATGGAACATCTGAATTCCAAAAAGAAACAGAAACTATAGGGAAAAGAATGGAAAAACTTGAGCAGGGGATCAGGGAACTGAATGACAATATGAAGCGCACAAATATACGTGTTGTGGGTGTCCCAGAAGGAGAAGAGAAGGGAAAAGGAGGAGAAAAACTAATGGAAGAAATTATCACTGAAAATTTCCCAACTCTTATGAAAGACCTAAATTTACAGATCCAAGAAGTGCAGCGCACCCCAAAGAGAATAGACCCAAATAGGCGTTCTCCAAGACATTTACTAGTTAGAATGTCAGAGGTCAAAGAGAAAGAGACGATCTTGAAAGCAGCAAGAGAAAAACAATCTGTCACATACAAGGGAAACCCAATAAGACTATGTGTAGATTTCTCAGCAGAAACCATGGAAGCTAGAAGACAGTGGGATGATATATTTAAATTACTAAAAGAGAAAAACTGCCAACCAAGACTCCTATATCCAGCAAAAATGTCCTTCAAAAATGAAGGAGAAATTAAAACATTTACAGACAAAAAGTCACTGAGAGAATTTGTGACCAAGAGACCAGCTCTGCAAGAAATACTAAAGGGAGCACTAGAGTCAGAACCAAAAAGACAGAAGAGAGAGGTATGGAGAAGAGTGTAGAAAGAAGGAAAGTCAGATATGATATATATAATACAAAAGGCAAAATGGTAGAGGAAAATATTATCCAAACAGTAATAACACTAAAAGTTAATGGACTGAATTTCCCAATCAAAAGACATAGAATGGCAGAATGGATTACGATCCAGCAATACCACTGCTAGGTATCTACTCAAAGGACTTAAGGGCAAAGACACAGATGGACATTTGCACACCAGTGTTTATAGCAGCATCATCTACAATTGCAAAGAGATGGAAACAGCCAAAATGTCCATCAACAGACGAGTGGCTAAACAAACTGTGGCATATACCTACGATGGAATATTATGCAGCTTTAAGACAGACTAAACTTATGAAGCATGTAATAGCATGGATGGACCTAGAGAACATTATGCTGAGTGAGTCTAGCCCAAAACTAAAGGACAAATACCGTATGGTCCCACTGATGTGAACCGACATTCGAGAATCAGCTTGGAATATATCATTGGTAACAGAGACCAGCAGGAGTTAGAAACAGGGAACTTAATCCGTCCACTCCTCCATCTGCACATGACAAAAATGGAACCCAGTAAGCATTCATTAGAACCCAAAGTTGAATGTTTAGTAGGATTTATCCTGTTACCCCAGAATTGAGATAATCTCAAAGTGAAGACAAGAGGAACTACAATTTGCAAGCCTCCTTCGGGGAATGGTGAGAGTGGGGAGAAATTCAACTTCCCCAAGTTGAATTCTTGATATTCTCACAAGCAGTGTGGACAACCAAAGCTATAGGCTGAGCCCCCAGTCTTGGGATTTATTCATATGAAACTTAACCCCACAAAAGATAGGTCAAGTCTACTTAAAATTTAGGCCTAAGAGTCACCCCCAAGAGAGCCTCTTTTGTTGCTCAGATGTGGCCTCCCTCCCCAGCCAATATGATGAGCAGTCTCACCACCCTCCCCCTCTCTGCGTGGGACATGACTCCCAGGGGTGTGGACCTTCTGGCAACGTGGGACAAAGATCCTGGAATGAGTTGAGACTCAGCATCAAAGGACTGAGAAAAACCCTAGAATGAGCTGAGAATTAAAATCAAGAGACTGAGAGAACCTTCTCGACCAAAAGGGGGAAGAGTAAAATGAGACAAAGTATCAATGGCTGAGAGATTCCAGAGTCGAGAGGTTATCCTGGAGGTTATTCTTACGCATTAAGTAGATATCACCTTGTTGTTCAAGATGTAGTGGAGAGGCTGGAGGGAACTGCCTGAAAATGTAGAGCTGTGTTCCAGTAGCCATGTTTCTTGATGATGATTGAATAATGATATAGCTTTCACAATGTGACTGTGTGATGGTGAAAACCTTGTGTCTGATGCTCCTTTTATCTACCATATCAACAGAAGAGTAGAACATATGGAATAAAAATAAATAATAGGGGGAACAAATGTTAAAATCAATTTAGTTTGAAATGCTAGTGGTAAATGAAAGCGAGGGGTAAGGGGTATGGTATGTATAATCTTTTTTTTCTCTGTTATCATTTTGTTTTTATTTCTATTGTCTTTTTATTTCTTTTTCTAAATTGATGCAAATGTTCTAAGAAATGATGAATATGCAACTATGTGATGATATTAAGAATTACTGATTATATATGTAGAATGGAATGATATCTTAATGTTTTGTTTGTGAATTTTTTTAATTAATAAAAAAATTAAAAAAAAAATAAATTAAAAAAAAAAATTAACAAATAACATTTTATATTTGCTTCAGGTTTTAAAACTACAGCATTACAGATAAAATACCCTTCCCTTCATAATCTTCTATGGTCCCAGTCCCCTCTCTTGCTTCTGAAGAAACACTCAATCTCATGATTTGGGTGTGGATCCTTCTGCTTCATGTGCTTACACTTCTGCAACATTGTTCATATACATTCATAAACCAAATCTATCACTGCTTGTGTTTTCAAATTTTGAATTAAGCACATGTGGCATATTGTATTTATCAATCTGGTTATCTTTTTTCATTTTATATTGTGTTTTAGAGATTTATCCATGTAGCTATATGCAAACCTAGTTCCTTCATTTTAACTGTTATAGCCTATCTAATTTTTAACAATTTAATTATCTGCTCCCTTTCTGAGAGTCATTTCGGAGGTTTCTAATTTTTGTTATTACAAACATTTCTGCAACATACATCCTATACATATCTCTTTCGGCATGCATGCAAGAGATACCGTGTGATATATACCTAGGAGTCCAACGCTGGGGTTTATTTTTACTATACCAAATTTGTCTCTAAATGTGGCAGGTAGTTCCCATTTTTCCTCACACCTGTCGTGTTAGCCTTTTTAACATCTGCTAATCTAATAAGTGTGACATGGTATTTTATAGTCATTTTAATAAACCTGTCCTAGATGGCCACTCAAGTTAAGCATTTTCTCATGTGTTGGCTAATATGGCTTCCTCTTTGGAAAAATACCTGTTCACTCATTCCACTTTCTAAAGCACCATGAAAAGATACGCACTGCATGGATGATATGAATGTAGTTCGAGGATATGAAATATGACTTTGGGGTTATTTAAGAGTTTATATAAAAATAACATCTTGTTGAACACCAGAGTACTGCACCGCATGTTGAGGTTCCTAGTAATATCCCAATTTTACTGGTAAAACTAATGCTTTTTTTCAGGTTACATGTACGTGTTGGCTAAACAATTTTTTAAATCCTGTGCAAATTATATTAAATTTATACTTCATGATCTTGAGGGAAATAAAGGAACTGGAGCCTCTGGGTTCAGAGCAAAGTACGGTCCATTTTCATTTTCCATCTAAAGGAATCAAGAAAAAATTGTATCCCAACTTTCCTCTTCCAGATAATCTGTGTTTATATATGTGTGCGCTTGTTCGCCAACAAGCGCACACATACATAAACAGAAAATAGTAATGACAGTGCCAACTCTGAATGACCAGGGGAAAATGGAAACACTAGTAAAATAAGCAGAATTATTCATATTTAAATACCACAAACAGCTCTCACCCTAGGGAGGGCGTGTATGTCTTGGTGGTAAGAATTTTTCTAATTGTAAAATTATAAATCTTATTGCTCATTCATAAGACAATTATTTTTACCTAAAGCAATTTTTTCTGTTTGGCTTTTTGCTTACCTACTTTAAAAACCACATATGACTATTACCAGGACATTTATCTTATCATGATTAATGACGAAGAGAAATCTATAAAAATCTGCATCCATTCTTTACATATGTGAAAGTTGATCACTACGGAGGATTCCAAAGACTGTGTTTGCAATAAGTATGGCAGTAAGCCTCCCAGCCAAAGGAAATTGGACACTGACATATCTTTTGATGATCTACATGATGGTATCAATAATTCAAGAAACCAGTTAACCAAAAGAACTTGGTGTTGGCTTTGGAATGTGGTTTCGTCTTGAACTTGGATGTGCTTGAAGGAAGTTAAAACCTCTCTAAACAAAAAATAAAGATCCCAGAAAGAAGAAAATGTAAAATGATCTGCAAAGTTTCCATTGCTAATGGAAACTTTATCTCTCTAGTTTTGCCTCTCACCTTGGGTTGGTGATCATCAAACCATAGACAGAGTAAAGGCTGAAGTTGAGGCTCCCGCTATTTGGTAGCACTGCTGTGCAGCTCATCTCTACAGCACTGCCTAAGTCTACTATTCCTTGGGCAATGGTAGACTAGTGCTTTGGTTTTAAAAGCAGACAAACATCAACCTTCTTTCATTTAAGCCTGTTACCCTATGAAAAGGGCTTCTTACTTTCCCCCCTGTTGAGGGAAGCAACCTCCATAAAAATGATGAAAGTATCTATGATTTAAGCATGCAATGAGACTTTCCAGTATATCCACGTCCCCAGCCAGGTCCCCATCCCTAATCATATACTTTGGTAGAGAGGTCTCTGGAGACCTCCACTCTCATACCGAGGATAGCCCGGGGCAGCCCCAGGACCACCTGGGTCATGTCTTTAAGTGGGGTGGTTGTGTACTCATAAACATATAACCGCTGTCTAGGATGCATTTCTGCCTGGACTGGGGTGTCTCCTCCACTGATGAAGGCACTACAGGGTACCTCCCCAGCTCACACCTACAAGATAAACAGTCACTCATTTCTAATACTCTCAGATCTGGCCCTTCTGGGGCAAATACTGACCATATGTGAGTCAGGGGTTATTGAATATTAAGGACACAGGAAAGAGCAAGGCTTGAGACTTTTTAGAACCAAACTCCAACCAACTGGGACAACCACATACAAGAGAAAGCAGGGGGAATATAACAGGTTCAGAACCCAGAACTTTTTAGTACCACGCCCCACTCAAGACAAACTTATTCCAAGTATGTAGATACCTGGCCAGGCAGTTAATTGGGTAACACAGGAGGAAAGGATAATGAGGTGAGATTGCTCAGAGAGGGAGTTATGATCCTGGAATTGCTGATGTGAACAAAAGAACAGGAAAATAATTTTCTCAAAGAAACAGTATTATATACAAAGATCAGGCATCATGGTTACAATTCTATTTTACCTATATTTCAGATGTATTATGTGGTTAATTACTTCTATAGGGAACGTTTATTTAAAGCTAAAACAACAAGCTTAAAAGAACTTCAGAATATCCCAAATTTGTGAGCTGAGAACATGTACATGGTCCATCATTTTATCTGGTCTTCTGATTGGTGATGAAATCAACAAAATTTTCAAACATTTCAATGGAAAAGAGAACCATTCAGTCAACCCCTCTCTCCCACATCTCCTTATTAAGCAACTGGCCTCATGGAAGGCTTAAGCAACAGGTGGGCTGGTGGCTGCACTTTCCCATCGCACTTTAGCTATAATTACTTGTTTAAATGTCTGCCTGCCCCACGCCCACTAAAATGCAAGCTTCAGAAGTGCAGGGACTTTGATGTTTCCAGCACACGGTAGGCACATATTAAATGTGTTCAACGAAGGAATGCGTAAATGGCTGGCTCATAGTAGATACTAAAAGAGAATTTGTGACTAAAATGCTTTAGAATACTAAGAGCAGTAACTGATGTTATATGGATCACTTAACTTAGCAAAAGAAGAGGCACGGTTGCTTGGCAAAGCATATCTGTAGTGACCTTCAGTACATGGAACCAGACCCACATTTCTAGGTTAGGGTGTTCAAGTAGGTTCAGGGAATTCTGTACAAATAAGTGGTTCCATTTTATAAGCACACATTGCAGATGGTACTATTCGGCATATAAAATCTCAACCAGAGGCTGGCCTCAGGGCAGAATGACCCAGCAGAACTTACACCCGAGAAAAATAAATCCTATGCACTGAAAACTGATGGAAGTGGCAACCTCCTCAAGCCCGGGATAAGATGATAAGTAAATATCCAGAACCAAAGGAGGCCACTCTAGATCCGGCCTTTTGTCTGGGGGATATCAGGGCTAGTTTTGTGTCCTGGATCCCAAGGTGACTGTGCCACAGGTTAGGGTAATAATTCCCCTCAGTGTTTGCAACGTATTACAGGGCACTCTTGCATCCCTTTTAACCAGCTCATTGGCTGAAATACCCTCATCGAGGTGCTCCTTCCCCATCCGGGGTGGGAGGGGGCACGCCGGGTCGGGCAGGATCGGAGGAAAAGAAGAGGAGAAAGCTTCCCAGGCCCTCTGGCGACCTTAGCTTTCCTCCGACCCTGGTCACAGCGCGAGGTGGAAGCGAGGGAAGGGTCGTCACGACCTCGGGGATCTGCAGAGTCTCGGCACCCAGGGCCTGGCGTCCGGAGAGCTGAAGCCTCACTGGGGACGGGGAGGCCCCGGGTCGGGGAAAGCTGGGAGGCGGAGACGGGCGCTGACCGGGCGGCGGGAGGACTCACCTGCAGCAGCACGGCCAGAAGGAAGCACAAGTACACCTGGTAGATGCCCATCTCCCCCACCACCTGGAACGCCTCCTCTACCTCCATGGCGGGCGGCCGCGCTCGCTCGGCCTGGGGCCTGGCGGGGGACGCGGGTCGGGCCCCGGCCAGCGGCCTCCGCCCGCTCCGCCCCCTCCGCCCCGCCGGGAGCGGCGCGCGAGCCCCACGGCACCCCGGAACGGCTGGGACCCGCCGGGGCGGAGGTGCGAGCGCTGGAGGCGGCGGGGCGGGGCGGCTCGTCTGTGCCGGCGGCGGGCGGAGGCCGAAGGACCGCGCGGAGCAGCGCTGCAACCCGAGGGCGGGGGCCGGGCCGGGGATGGGGGGGCGGGGCCGGGGAGCGCGCGCGCGGGGCCGGGGCCCGGGGCCAGGGACGCGTCGACTGTAGGGGCCTGGAGGCTGCGTCCCCGGTCTTCGTTGTTTCCTAGGTTTTTGTTTAGCTGTGGGGTTTTTTTTCTCCCCCTTTTTGCTTGGAGAGAGAGAGAATGGTGCTGCTGCGCGCAAAGGGAGAGGAAAGAGGAAGCGGCTCGCGCGTGCGGTGGCCTTTCCGTTGGAGAAGTGGGGGCACGGTACCCGTGGCGCGAGCACCGCCCGGGCTTACCGTTGGCGCGTGTTAACTGCTGCGTGGACTGCCGGCTTACCCTTCTGTACCGATCAGTTTAGTGTTGGGGGCGGGAAGGAGAGGTGGGTCTAGGCCTTCACCATGTTTTCCAATCCTGTACTGCGCCAACGATGTGTTAGGTTCACAGATGGGTAACCAAATTATTGCAGACCCGTGAGATGCGTTTACTTATAGGAGAGTATTCGGGAGGTACAAAGGAAATAAAAATAAATAAATAAGGAAACGATTAATCTGTGAGGCAGGCGGTGGTGGCTGCCAATGTATTTGAAGGCTAAAGGGCGCTTTGCCAAGCAGAAGTGGATAGAGACTTGGCAGGACCTAAGGTCACCTGTCTGAGTCCTCTCACTGCCGCGCCTGCTAAGGTGAGCGGTATTCCATTGTGCAGGCCGCGCTGCATGGAACTGACAGCGGTCGGCTTGCGTCGCCAGCATCCTGGTTAGGCATCCGATAATTCACCGTTAATAATTCACCGAATGCTCAAGGTCGTTGGATATTAGTGAGTGGGAAAGACTGAGATTTTTATATTTATAAGATTTTTATATTTGCCCTTTTAATTTGAAACACTTTATAAGCACTAGTTAAGGAAATTTCCCTTATGCCTTGTTTGCTAAGGCTTTTTATCCATTGATGAATGTTGAATTTTAAATGCTCTTTGTATTTATCGTTGCGATTCTATTGCTTTTCTGCCAATGTGCACTAAATGGTAACATTTTTTGTTGTATTTTACTGGATGGAGTATATCCTACTCGATTTATTATTATTATTATTATTTACTGTTAAGTTTAATTTGCTAATGTTTTGCCTAGGAGTTTTACGTCAGTGATCAGTGAGGTAGGTCTAATTTTCTTCTCGTTGTCATTTTTAGGATTTGGCAGCAAGGCTATACTAGCTTCATAAAAAGAGTTGGGAGTATTTGGTAAAACACTTCTTTAAACCATCTAATTTTGGTTTATTTTATAGGAGAAGCCACTGTATTAAAGAAGTATAATTTTTTATGGCTTTATGTTTCTTCTTGAATCATTTTTACTTCTTTTTTTCTAGAAATGTTTATGTTTTATCTGGTTTTTCAATTGTTTTGTGATAAAGTTGTTCATATTGTTCTCTGAGGGTTTTTTAAAACATCATACTCCTACTATACGTATCCCATTTTTCGTTCTTAAACTTGTTGATTTTTATGGTTCCAGTCTTATCAGTCTTGTAGAAGTTTATCCATTTTATTTTTTTAAAGGACCAACTTTTGTGATTTTTTTCTGTTTTCTCTTTCATGGATTATATAAATTCGTTCTTTTCTTTATTTACTCTATTTTACTAGCTAAATAATTTGATAGTTTAGCTTTTGGCTTTCAATTTTCATTGTTTAAGAATATACTTAAGTCTGTAAATTTCTCCATAGGTACTGTATTACTTCATTCTGTATTACAAGTTTTATCATGTGGTATTTTCTTTGTCTTTAGTTTTAAATATTTCGAGACATTAAAATTTCCTTTTAAAGCAATGAGCTATTTTTAGTGCCTTTTTTCTTTTCAGTTTCCAACTAAGGGGTGTTGTTATTTTATAACCATCTTTTCATTTTTGTTTACCAGTTTATATGTTTTATAGACAAACAACACAGTCTAAATGATAAAAAAAAAATCCTGAAATACTTTGAGTTTCCTCGTGGAAACTAATATGTATTCATTTTTAAAAATGTTCCATAGGTATTGAAAATAATATATATTTACCATTTGTTGGGTGCAAGTTTCTGTATTAGCTCAAAGTTGTTCATTTTATTCAAGAAGTTTATTACTGATTTTTTTCTCTGCGTGAACTTTCAGTTTTTAATAAACATGTTAACACCTCCCAAATGAGTCTCAATTTTTGAGCTTTTTTCCAGTTCTCTTTTTATTTCTGTAGGTGCATAAAGTACTGTTTGAATTGTTCCTTTAATTATGATAAAATAGCTCTTTTAATGCTTTTGTCTCAATTTTAATTTTGTCTGAATGTTTCTGCATCAGTTTTCTGCCAGTGTTAGTATTTGTAATCTTCATTTTCATGTCATCTTTTTATTTTTATCCTTTCAGTTTGGTTATGATCTAGGAATGTTTATAGAAGAAGGGATTTTTTTCCCATCCAGTTTGATAGTCTCTGTCTTTTAATAGGTGAGTTAAATCCATTTATATTTACTGTGAGAGATATTGTAATTATTTCTACTATCTCATTTTGTGTTTCTGTTTACCATCTTTGTTTTTCTTTTCTGGTCATCAACTGAATCTTTAAAGCTGTGTTTATACCCTCCTTCTCCATTTATGCTATTTTGGGGAGCTACAGATTGCATTATTATTATTGTTTCAGTAGTTCTGCCTACATTTTTTTACATCCACAGTACTATACCCTTTTTTATAATGTTTATAGTTACTTAATATGTATATGTCTCTAATGTGCTGGTTTAAATCTGTGGTGGACCCCAGAAAAGCACACTCATGCCCTTTAATCCTCATTCAATATTGCTGGGTGGGAGCATTTTGATTGTTCCCATGGAGATGTGACCCATCCAGTTGTGGGTGGTAACTTTTGATTAGATGATTTCCATGGAGGTGTGTCTCCACCCACTGAAGGTGGAGTTGCTTACTGGAATCCTTTGAAAGAGGAAGCATTTTGGAGAGAGTCCCTTTTGGTAGAGCCACATGAAAGCCAGCAGACGCCGCCATGTTCGCCATGTGCCCTTCCAGCTGGGAGAGAAACGTTGACCGTCATTGGCCTTCTTGAACCAAGGTATCTTTCCCTGGATGCCTTAAATTGGACATACCTATGGACTTCTTTTAATTGGGACATTTTCTCAGCCTGAGAACTGTAAACTAGCAACTTATTAACTCCCCTCCCCCCTTTTATAATTTTACCATTTGTTCCCCCTATTATTTATTTTTATTCCATATGTTCTACTCCTTTGTTGACAAGGTAGATAAAAGGAGCATCAGACACAAGGTTTTCACAATCACACAGTCACATTGTGAAAGCTATATCATTATACAATCATCATCAAGAAACATAGGTACTGGAACACAACTCTACATTTTCAGGCAGTTCCCTCCAGCCTCTCCATTACATCTTGAATAACAAGAGGATATTTACTTAATGTGTAAGAATAACCTCCAGGATAGCCTCTCCACTCTGTGTGAAATCTCTCAGCCATTGACACTTTGTCTCATTTCACTCTACCCCCTTTTGGTCCAGAAGGTTTTCTCAATCCCTTGATGCTGAGTCTCAGCTCATTCTAGGGTTTTTCTCAATCCTGTGATGCTGAGTCTCAGCTCATTCTAGGATTTCTGTCCCAAATTACTAGGAAGGTCCATACCCCTGGGAGTCATGTCCTATGTAGACAGGGGGAGGGTGGTGAGTTTGTTTGTTGTGTTGGCTGGAGAGAGAGGCCACAAATGTGTAACAAAAGAGGTTCTCTTGGGGGTGACTCTTAGGCCTAATTTTAAGTAGGCTTGACCTATCCTTTGTGGGGTTAAGTTTCATATGAACAAACCCCAAAACTGGGGGCTCAGCCTACAGCTTTGGTTGTCCACACGGCTTGTGAGAATATCAAGAATTCAATTTGGGAATAACTTCCCCTTTTTAAAAGCCATTTTGTTTCTGGTATATTGCATTCTGACAGCTAGCAAACTAGGACATCTACCATCTCATTTTGTGTTTCTGTTTACCATCTTTGTTTTTCTTTTCTGGTCATCAACTGAATCTTTAAAGCTGTGTTTATATCCTTCTTCTCCATTTATGCTATTTTGGGGAGCTACAGATTGCATTATTATTATTGTTTCAGTAGTTCTGCCTACATTTTTTTACATCCACAGTACTATACCCTTTTTTATAATGTTTATAGTTACTTAATATGTATATATCTTTTTAAACATGTAAGAACTTGCGCAAGATTCCAAAAGTACTATATCTCAGAAAACTTAAGAAAGACATAAACATGTTATGTTCTGGAAAACTTTGTTAGGTAACTCGAGAAGTGCCTATGTGTGATGCCAGAGACACTGATATAGAAGATTCATATGAAGAATTTTAATAAAACCTTTCATTGTTAAGAAAAATGATCCTGAAGTTGGAAATAATAAATGTCCATCACAGAATTATTAATTCTATAGGAGAATATACCAGTGTTTGACTTTTCCTATTTACCATTAATTAGAGCCCAGAATGCTGTAAAGTTATATATATATCAATTTGTAGATTTTTGTTTGGAGAGATGCAAATGATTATGTTCAATTGGAAAGTTAACCTGTCATTTCCTTGCCTCATAGAACATTAATTCGTTTTGAATCTAATCTAGCAATCTTATTCTAGCATTCTTTTTTCCTTTAAATAACTAGTTCATCAAATGCTCTTGAAACCAGTTTTACCATCTTACTTATTGCTTGATCACTTATTGAGTTGAATAAAATCTTTGATGGGTTCATTCTATGTTGATAAGACAGTCTTTTAACTTTTGAAAATCTTTCTTTGATGTCATGATGTCTGAGAGTGAAAAAAAGTTTATAAATTAATATTTTATATGACATATAGCTAAATTAATAAAATGTGTTAATTAGAAATTGAATCATTTTATTTTACTCCCTGAAAGTTGATATATTTTAAGTGAGCCAAAGGCTCTTTGGCATATTCAGCATTAATTTACCTTACATTGAGATATATGTGCTAGAAGGCAGGCGTTGGCTATTGTGAGAATATCAAGTACGACCTTGGAGCATCAGAAATGAGGTCTGTTGGATTAATACAGGCCAGGTATGAAGAGCTTGGGCTTTTTTTTTTTGCAGGTTTTAGGGGAGCACTGAGGTGTTTTGAGCTGGAGTGACGTGAATTTTAAAAGATGATTCAGCAGCAGTAGCAGTACAAAATGTACAGAACACCAGTTGAGAGACTGTTGCCACAGGGTGTGAGGCTTGAACCAAGATAGTGATAATAGGGATAGAGAAGTGAAGTCAAATTTAAAACAATTCAGTAGATAAACTGCAAAATGCAGAGGCAAAAGAGGGAGGAATCAGGGATGACCCCTGTGTATCTGATTTCGATGACCGGGAGAACGGAGGTGCTATTAACTGAGATAGGAAACACAGAAGGTGGAATAGGTTTGTAGTAGTAACAGAAGTGGAAGGACCAATGACAGGACTGGTGGGGCCGACAGCCATTGCTCTTTTAAATGGCCGTTGCCCCTTTAAGAGCCTGCCCTTCCCCCTTAGCCCACCTAGGCCCCTGCTGAATTTCCTGGCCCTAATTTATAGTCTCTGCTGAGAGCTTCTGAGCATGCGCGAGGAAGAGCTGGACTAATTAAAACTCTCCTGCGGTTCAGGCTATTACATCTGTGGCTTTTAGCAAAAAGTTTCGTTTTGAGACCGTATTTTCCCCATCTGACCGTTTTTTTCTCATTCTTAAGTCATTTTCTACCACAATTTTATAGTACATGTTATCTTTCATAAACCTGGAATGATATACATCTAGTTGTTTTTTTTTTCAATAGGTTATCTGTCGAATACCCCCTTTTTTGTCTGTGAGACTAAATTTACCACTTGTTTTTGGTAAATTGCATAAAGCTTGGCAACAGATATAATGTATTAAGTCATAATAATCTTTTATTACAAAAGCTGTGCACCTACCCACCGTGTCATCTCTTTTCCTTCAGTAACTTGGTGTCGCAGGCGACCACTGGAATTTGTTGTGCAAGTAGGAGACTTCAAGTATGTGTGTGTTTTAAAGCCTTGGGGATCAGTCTTCTATACTTCTATCAGTCTTCCAGTCTTCTGTGCTTGCCTAAATGTACCCAGAGTTTATTGCGTTAAAAAAAATCTGAGGAATATTTTTCCCTTTACGTAAACCTTCATTCTGAGAAAATATTGTATTGTTACTACGTCAGAGCAACACACTTTAATAAAGATAGCCAATATGCAAATACTTCCATCAATATTAAATTGATACGAGCACATCAGATATGATGGGAATAAACAGATGGTGACGGAGCCAGGAGATTGTGGGTAGATGTCTGGAGAGGAAGTAGCAAAAAGACAAAGAGAGGAGAAGCAAAAAGAAAGTGCAATTAGAAGTGAGATGACATGTCTCCACCATCTGGCCTCCCAAACCCACATTCAAAACACATTATTAAGTGAGGGAAAAACATACACTAAAATGGATCGGGATTTAATACTGAGAAATTGGCTGTGTCCATGCCTTAACTCTTGGCAATAAAATAAGAGTATGAATAGCATTAGGTCTAAAATACAGGAAATTAAGGTAGAGAGAGATGAAATATGAGGGAGATTACCCATTAATTACAAAGTAGAGTGTTTTGCTTGCCTAGAGTCCAATTTTACATGTTGTCCCAATGGTCCCTGCACCTAGGTAATTGGGTATTTATTTAATTCAATGAATTCATTCCTGAGTGATCATCTTGAATGAAAATGTTGTATTGTTGTGGTGGTGGTGGAGGAGGTGGAGGTGGTGTTGCTGCTGTTTCTTACATGGGAGTGTTGTCCAACTAGGGAATGCCGCAGGGTGGGGATGAGCCTGCTAATCAATACATTGAAACTTTGATTCAATGGGATGAATGAAAGTTTGCCCTATACAGAGACAAAAGTCTCAGAGTCTCCCAGGATTAACATCTGGATGCTGGTGGAACTGCTTGAATCACTTTAATTGGTGGAGTACTGCCCAAGAGTGACAGTAACTCATATGTCAAGAGTCTCAACCCATACGGAGCTTTCAGAACATAGGGAGACAAAGTAAAGGTCACCAATCCTATACCATTCTGACGATCATAAATGTTAGAATTAATTCAATAGATGCTTGATAAGTGCCTGTTCTGCACTGGGCACTGTTCTGGGTGCTGAGAATACAGCTTAAATCAGAAAAAAAAAAAAACCCTGCTCCATGGTGCTTTCCTTCTAGGCCTTGATGGGGTGGGTGGGGTGAGAACAAGAAGGAAGGTGCTGCCTATGGAAATCACAGACTTGCTCTATTATTTAATCATGAAATCAACCTAAAGTCAAAACATAATATGAACCAAGTAGATTATAAAATAAGATGGTATCCGTCAAATCTTATTCAGTGTAACGGCTCTTGTTTCTGTGCTTATTTCCCTTAAGAAGAATGTAGCCAAATCATTTTATCTCCCTATTCTAAATAATCTGTCTAGTAGAAAGTTTCTTTATGGCACAGATTCATAAAACAGAATTTGCATGATTTTTAGAACCAAACGAATACTTTAATTTACTGCCTTACAGCTGTTTGAGCCAAAAGATCACATTGCATTTTAAACAATGTAAACTTATCTTCTTTATCGGTCTTCATTTGCATGAGAAGAGTGCTTATTCTCAACCAAGCAGAGCAAATCAAATCCTCCTGTAAGTCTTCTGTTCCAGCACAAGATTTTGAATATTCTTAGTTTCATTTTCCACTCCTACAATTAATACTCAAGGGCAGATCCTTCGCTTTTTTTTTTTTTTAGTCACAGGACCCTTTGCAAATCTAAAGTTGTGGTTTTTCTCAGAAAAATAAGGATGCATGCGAAGTTGTGCACATACAAAAGCCACATTTTGAATGCAATTTTTAAAAAATCAGCAAGTCCAACCCCCCCACCCCATGTTATTAAAATGATATATTAAGACTATGGCAGGTTAAAAATATGCTTAATGTGTTAAGGGGGCATACCAAAAGTCATATAGTCAGCAGAGCAGTACACGAAACCAAGTTCTCAAAAGTTTGCACTCTTTTTACTACCTGAGACCTCTCAGGTATAGGTCTCATCTCTGGATTATTTTTTTACATCTAAAAATATAGAACAGCATTTTCATAACACATTTGTACTTGATTTCTTTATAAACAGAGTGAATGTGTTTCTAGATTCACAATCATTTCAGGGCTGGAGCTGTAACTAAATGTGTTGTTTCCCAAGTCAAAAACTCTAGCTCGGCATATATAATAACTCAGCGATGGGACTGCAATAACAAGCACAAAACAGTTTTCATCTGTTGTGTGTAAAGCCACAGAATGGAGTAGTGTTATAGCTTTCCTTTGTGGATTATTCCTCATTCAACAGCCATTCTGCTTTTGACCTGAAAAAACTGGGCCACATTGATCCTGCACCATCAGGCATATTTCTTATTGGGCTGTGAAAGTCTAACATATGGCTAATTACAATTTACACCGCCTTAAGTGCTCTAACAATCCACTAAAGGCTGTTTTGTCTCTTTGGTTTACTGTTTGTAGCACTTTTTGCAGACAAAGCAGTAAATGATTCCTTTGGAGATACTTTTTAATTTCAAGTGATGATGGAAGATGATGATCTTCTGTTTGAGTTGTTGATGATATATTCCCAGCCTGGTCTGTTCAATGACTGACTGTTCCTAATGATGTGTCATTTGCCATTTACAATGTTTTGGTGACCAACTTTCTTTTTCTTCTCCCTCTTCTTCCTATGGTGGAGATGTTTTCCACTGAGGGTAAAATAAAGAAGGTGAAAGTTTAGAAACAAAACTATCTGTGGCGTAAATTTAAGACAAATGGTAATTAATAAAGGTGTTTGAAGTGAGTCATTTTGTTTTGATGTTTTTATTTTTGTCGTTGCTCTTTTCAGCTGTGTGTGTGCGTTTGTGAGATAAAAAATGAGTTCTGTTGCAAGGAGATGAGTGTCTTTTAAAACAACATATAATGGAAAGATATTGCTTCAAAAGTTAATTTAGTTTCTAATTTGTTGGATATTAAAATGCAAGCTGATAATTAGACATCACTTAAGCAGAGAAATTTTCTATTTAATGAAGTGGCTTGTACAGGGAGTAGATGGTCTGATAGAGATGGTCTATTTAAAGCTGCATGTAGATAGCCAGGATGGATTTAGTCCCAGGGCTCTTTGCTGGCCCTGCCAACAGGTAACCAGCTGGCACTAAATAAGAGCATGACAGCTTGAGGCACTCAACTGAGACTCACATTTCTATTTTCCTTCATTCAGGGACTAGCTAAAAACATGATCTAATTCCACTACTGGCGTGGGCAGTGTAGAAATAAATGAGTTGTCAGTTAAAGATTCTGGATAAAATATGTCCAATAATTTAGACTTTTGGAAGTTTTAAGCTTCATAGTATTGTTTTAGAAACCAAAGTGGTCTATGTACTAAAGTAATGTGGCCCCTTCAGCTGCCCACCATATGTACAAACTTTAGAAAAATGATAAACCGTGGGGGATTTCAATTTTGAAAATTCAACTTTGAGATCAATATTTATGGGATAAATCTTTTTAGAGAAGACCTATATCTCCTTGATGGGGGTACAGAACTAAGTGAGAAGATTCAGCTCTCCTTGTTTAACACTGTTACTTGATTCGACCTAAACCCAGCATAACTATGATAAAAACTCAAAGGTATTTCAAATGAGTTTTTGAACTTTATTTTCCTTTAATTAATATTGCTCTTTTAATTTTAAGGGTAAAGTTAAAGTAAAAGTTACCTTCAAAGCTCCCCAGGGATAGTTTAAAGGAGGGAAAAATAAGTCAATATGGCCAGCAATTATGAGAATCCTGCCCCAATGAGGCTCATAATGGATAAATCTCAGGTTCAAATGGGCCAATCAGGCAGACAGACCTGAGAAACTTCTGGTCAGGAGAACATGCAACCCAAGCCAACTGCTTTGTGCTCAGAGATCATGAAGTCTCACTTTTTATAACAATACAGATTCAGGGTAGCAGTGCATATAAAATTCTATCATAATCATACCCTCCTCCCTACTTCCCCTTCACCTATGCTCTATTGTTTCTGGGCTTGTTTCCATTGACTGTTTTTTCTCCTGGTGATGGGTCATATTTTACTGCTTTTCATATTTAGTGACTTTTTTTTATCAGATGCTGGAAATTGCGTGTTTTTGTCAGTTGCTGGATTTTGTTGTCTTAATTAAAAAGCATTACATTTTGTTTTAGCAGGCAGTTAACTTACCTATGGATCAACTTAAAGCTTGTTGTCAAGATATGTTGGAGTGGGTTTAGAGGGGAATTTACTACAGGGCTAGTTTAGTCCAACAACGACATTATTCTTTATAGTCTTATAGAGTCCTCAGGTGTCTGTTGTAGACTCTTAACTGCAATCTGGCTTTTGCTTCCTCCACATCCTGGACCTGCTGTTTTTGAGATCACTGGTGACCTTTAGATCCAAAGAATAGTTTTTAGTTTTCACCTTACCTGAACTCTCAGTGGTAGCATTTAAGCTGTCGACCACTTCTTCGTCCTTGAAACACTCTCCTCATTACTTCTATTATATCTCGTTCTCCTGGTTTCCCTCTTACCTCTTTGGTTATTTGGCTGGTTTCCTCTTTTCTACCCAAGTTTTTAATATACCCCAGAACTTTGTCATCAAGCCCTCTTGTTTTATGCTTCATTTTTTGCTCTCTCCAGGGTGGCTGTCTTGTGCTGTCCATGACGTCCACTGTTTTACACTGAAGAAAAAAAGTGTGTGTGTGTTGGTTTGTGTGTGTGCTGTACATATTGTATATAAGCAATATATATGTGTGTTTGTATTGACATGTGCATATATATTCTCAATCCCAGACCTCTCTTTCATGCTTCAGATTTCTATTAACTACCTCTTGACTATCTCTTCATGGACGTCTCAGATATGTAATGTTTGAAAGTGACCTTGTGATTCTAGCCCCTACCCTGCACCTGATACTCCAAGGTGCCTGACTCATTAAAAGGCACTATCCTGTTCCTCATGCAAAAATCTGAAAACCATTCCTAATAGTGCCCCGTTCCTCCTGACAAAACTGTATGAATCATCAGTTACAATTATTTTTTCTACCTAAATATCTCTTGAGTCTGTTCCCAACCAAGCCTGGTTCCAGGGCAGAAGAGATGACATGGCATGTTGAGCCAGCAGGCTGGACAGCTTCACAATCTGCCCATAGCCAGATTGTTTTAGAAGAAGCAGAACACGATATGCTTAGAGAGCTTTTGGACATGGTGTAGACGTTAGTCGGCCTGAGGTGATATCAAAATGGGACAAAGATGGTGCAGCAGAAGCCTGGGTGGACCTTTGACCACAGACAGATGGAACCAAGGATGTGTCAGTGGATACATGATCAAGGAGACCAGATTGCTTACTCCACCCCAACCCTGTGCAAGGCCTCAGCACATACACACACACACACACACACACACACACACACACCATCACCGAACTCAGATGCAATACCGAGGAAGGGGAAAAGAGACCTGAAATTGACCGAAATCCTATCTCCAACTCCCAAATGAATGGGGTTTTCAAACAGAAATTAACTTCATTTCTATAAAAATTTATATTCTACTTCTTCCAAAGAAATAAAATCACACCAATCATATGAACAACACCATTGACGAAGACCTGATATTTAGCCTGAATTGGGAATAAGTGCAGATGCAAAGATCACGCATGCTCTGCAATTAGGAATCTGTGGCTGCCATCCTCATCCAAGCCACCGCGGCCCTTGCCTGGATGCCAGTAATCACCATCTAAGTGTTCTCCCATTTTCACTCTCGTTTGCCTCCAATCCATTCTCTACACCAAAACATGAGTGATCTTTCTGAAATACAAACTTGACACTTCACTCCTGCTTATCACCCATTAATGACTTCTTTTTTGTTCTTGGAGTCCAAACTCATTACTAGGCCTTCCTAGGCCCTGCACTATGCGACCAGTCACAGCTCCAGTCTTCTCATCTTCATTCACACTTTAACTCTCTAATATTCCTCCTCAGTCCCCTACCAACCACACAACAACCTGGCCAACTCTCACTCTTCCTTCAGTTCTCGGTTTAGGTGCCCCTTCCTTATGATGCCTCCTTCCTTTCCCCAGATCAGCCTGGGTCCTCCAGGGACTCACTTTCCTTTGCTCCCTATAATCTTACCTGATAGCACTTTACCACAATTGTGCTCCTTTAGGGAAGGGCCAGGACTATCTTCTCCTGGATACCCAGGACAGGCAAAGAACCCCAAAAGGGGCTGCCTGCAATAAATACCGTAGAGAGAGCATGCACTAAATAATAAAGGAATGAAAGGGGTTTGGAAAGCTAATTCTCACCCAAGTATTAACTGATAATGATTTAAAGTGAGCCCTAAAGGGTAGAAAATATCCAGGTAAAATTTCCATATTGAAAGGAATGCATCTCCAGTAGGCAAAACTTCAATTTATTAGCAAGAAGCTTTCTAATTTCTGACACTTCCAGACTGTTCCCTGGGGGAAAAGGGAACAGAGATATCTGCCATTGCCCATGAGTCCCTAGGTCTTCTTCCCCCTCCTGCCTCCCTGTTCTAGTTTGAAAGTGCTGTGTTCTCCAGAAAAGCCATGTTCTTTCATCCTGATTCAATGATGTAGTGTGGAAATCTGTGATTAGATTGTTTCCACGGAGAGTGACCCACTGAGTTGTGGGTGCAGCCTTTGATTAGATTATCTCTGCAAAGATGTGGCACTCCCAATTGTGGGTGTGATGTGTTGATTAGAGCGAGATGCTGCCCTGCCCATTTAAGGTGGGTCTTGAGTAGTGTACTGGTGTCATTTAAAAGGGAGCATTATGAAAGCAGCTTCTGAATGAACAGAGGTGCAGATGCTTGGAGAACACTTGCTTCAGAACCAACTCTAGACCCAGACTTCTGGAGACGCAGAAAGATAATGCCCCAGGGGAAGCTACTTGAAACCAGAAGCCAAAGATCCCAGCAAACGCAGCCACTTGCCTTCCCAGCTGACAGAGGCGTTCTTGGACTCATTGGCCTTCTTGAGTCAAGGTATCTTTCTGCCTTAATTTGGACATTTTTATGGCCTTAGGACTGTAAACTTGTGACTTAATAAATTCACTTGATAAAAGCCTACCCATTTCTGATATAATGCATTCTGGCAGCTTTAGCAAACCAATACACTCTCTAACTTTGTCTTGTGTCACCGCCCCCCCCCCCCCCCCCCCCCCCCCCCCCCCCCCGAACAGGCTTTGTTTCAGTTCCTCGAACACACTGAGCTCCTTCCCCATCTGGGCGCTGCGGTGTGCTGTCCCTCCATGTGGGGTGCTCCCTGTGCTGGTTTGAAGCCATCATGTACCCCAGAAAAGAGCATGTTCTTTTAATTCATTCTTGTGGGTACAGAACTATTTTGGGTGGGACATTTTGGTTAGGTTATTTCAATTGAGATGTGACCCAGCTTATTCTAGGTGGGTTTTAATCCTGTTACTGGAGTCTTTCATGAAAGGATAAAGGACAGAAAAAGCAGAGAGAGAACTTAGAGAGAAAAACCCCAGAGATGCTAAGAGAGGACCCACAGAAGATCAGAGAGGAGGCCATTGGAACCAGGAGCTGAAAGCAATGGATTCCAGGAGCGAAGGACCAGCAGATGCCAGCCATGTGCTTTGCTATCTAACAGTGGAACCCCGCATTCTTCAGAGAAGATATCATTTGGTTATGTCTTAACTAGGACATTTTCATGGCCTTAGAGCTGTAAATTTGTAAATTAATCTCCATTGTAAAAGCCAACCCAATTCTGGTATATTGCATCCCATCAGCTTTAGCAAAGGGAACACTCCCTCCGCCCCCACATTGCTGTTCATGAGGTTAGCGCTATTACAGTTGCATGCCACTTCCTAAGAGAGTAGCATACACTCTCTGTTATTCATTGCACCCTCATTGACTCCATCAGAGATTTTACTCATTTATTTATTTACTCTTCTTTCCTCTATCTTTACTAATACAAATCTTTCCTAATGCTAATGTTCTCCTTTACTGATCTGTAGATGAAGACAGAAGCCACATCTGCCTTCTTCAGTGTTGTTTTCATAGTAGATAGCACAGTACCCATGGAATAGATGAGACTCAGTAAGCATTTATCAAATAATGAATTAATATTTTTAAAAGCCATGTGCTAATAGTTCTATTTATTAACTATTCTATCATATATAGCTTGACAAGGAAAATTGGAATGTTTTTGTTACATTATGGAAGTTTGGCAAGTAAGACATAAAAGAAAATCTGAACTTGCATCTGGTTAGATTCCTAAACTGGGGGTTGGAATTTGGAGAGAGAGAGAGAGAGGAAAAGCAAGGATAAAGGGATGGAGAATCCAAGGTTAAAAAATGGGATAAAAGATAAAGAAATGTGAGGGAGAAAATACCATTTGGAGTATTTAACCCTTTGAACTATGTTTTTCCAAGAACTGTATCATAGAGATTTCTATTTTTCACATTTTAAGATGACAGAAACCAATGTAATTGAAGGATAAAAATATACAGCTTCTAGATTAATTTTGCCCAGTAACTCACTGGGGTCATGTATTAGTTTTCTATTGTTGCTATAACAAATTGCTGCCACAAATTTAGTAGCTTGAAACAACAGATATTTTTTTCTCTTACATTTCTGGAGGCCAGAAGTCTAAAATGAGTTTTCTTGAGCTAAACTCAATGTATTGGCAGTGCTGGTTTCTCTTGGAGGGTGCAGAGGAGACTACATCCCTTGCCTCTCCTGGTAGCTGCCATCATTCCTTAACTTGTGGCCACATCACTCCAGTCTCTGCCTCCATGGTCACATCGTCTTTTCCTATTCTGTAGTCAAGTCTCCCTCTGTCTCCCTCTTGAAAGAACACTTGTGATTGCATTTACAACCGACCTAGATAACCTAGGAAAAATTTTTATATCGCAAAATCCTTAATCTCATCAGCCAAGTCCCTTTTGCCATATAGAGAAGTATTCACAGGTTCTGGGGATTAGAACATGGATATCTTTGGGAGTCCTCATTTAGCCTACCAAAGTTCATTTCAGGTTTGAATATCATACTGCCTCTTTAAACAAACAAGTGTTTTCATCTGATTGGGTTTTTTGTGAACTCTAATAGGTTCTTTTTTTTCTTTGTATGCTATATGGTAGGGGTCACATTTCATTCTTTTTCCATGTGAGTATCTCCTTATTGCAGCACCATTTGTTGAAACATTTTTTTTTTTTTGGTTTGGTTTGTTTTTTTATTTGTTTGTTTGCTTGCTTGTTTGTTTAGGAAGTGCATGGGCCAGGAATCGAACCTTGGTCTCCCGCATGGCAGGTGAGAATTCTACCACTGAGCTACCCTTGCACCCCCTCCTAATAGGTTCTTTATCCTTATTTTTATCAGCGCTCTAGCAGTTTTCAATGCTAATCAAACGTCAGCTCTAAGTATAGTGCTGAGCATCACATGTTTTACTGTGCTTCTGATCTTTCCAAATCTAGCCCTACTTACACAGAGGTAAATAGAAATTCACTGCAGGAAGTTTTGTGTTTTTCTGCTTTAACTCAAGGACAGAACTGGAGCTTGAACATCAACTTCAGGCAATTATCTAATAATCCTGAAAACCTACTAATCTACATATCTCCATAGTGACAGCCAAGTTTGCCTTAAGTAACTCTTACTCAACTTTAATGACCATTCCCTGATGGTACATAATTTACTACAAGTGTCTGGTCTGAATTTAAGAGTCCAGGCACTGGAGCTGACTGTTTGATGATGACTTTGTCTGTGGCCATGCATGCAGGAAGCTGGTTCTAGGAAAACCACCAGCATTCTCAACTCAGCTGCAGTGGGCACGTGTTTCTTATTTTCAACCCAGTGCTGTCCAATGGAAATGCTATATGAGCCACATTTGTCATTTTAAATTTCCTAGTAGCCACACTTTAAAAAGCAGAATCAAGTGAAATTGATTTTAATGTTATAGTTTATTTAACCCAATATATCTAGTATATTATCATTTCAGCATGAATCAGTAAAATAAATTATTAATGAGAGGTGTTCTGTTCTTTTTTTTTATATTAAATCGTCAAATTTTACACATCCAGCCAACACATCTCAATTTGGAGTAGTCACATTTTGAGTGCCACTATGGCCCGTGCTATTATATTGGACAAGGCAGTTACCGCCTTTTGGGGTCTCTAACAAAACCACTAAAAAAATTAGTGGTTCTTTTGCCATTGTAGATACACTCTTTCACTACTTTATATACTGTGATAGTTTGCCAGCTGCCAGAATGTGATATACCAGGACTGGAATGGCTCTTAATAAGGGGAATTTAATAAGCTGCAAGTTTACAGTTCTGAGGAAATGAACGTGTCCAAATTAAGGCACCAACAAGAAGTTACCTTCACTCAAGAAAAGCCGATGGGTCAGAAACCCTTCTGTCAGCTGGGAAGTCATGTGGTTGGCATCTGCTGGTCCCTTACCCTCAGGCTCTGTTGCTTTCAGTCTCTGGCCATGTGAGGGAAACTCACTTTGCTCCTCCAGGGTTGGGTTTCATCTCTTGGCTTCCTTGGCTCTCTCGAGGTTCTAGCTTACTTAACATCTCATGGCGACATTTACTGGGCTCCAGGCATCTGCAAACACCCATGTCTCTATTCTCCACGTGTCTGCATCTATGTCAGCTCTGCCATGAAGTTTCTTTTGGCTCTGAGGCTTCTGTCATTTCTGAGTCTCTCCAAAATGTTTCCTCTTTTAGAGAATTTCAGTAAACTAATCAAGACCCACCTGGAGTGGGTGGAGAAACATCTCTATCTAATCAAAAGTTAATACCCACAATTGAGTGTTTTACATCTCCACAGATTGGAGATGGACCAAAAGATTCCAACCTACAGTGTTGAATCAGGATTAAGAGAAATGGTTGTTCCCACAAGATTGAATCAGGATTAAAATATGGCTTTTCTGGGGTACATATTAGATTCAAAGCAGCGTTATATAATTTCTGGTATATTTTGCTTACTTGATTTCTTTTTTTTTTCCTTAACTTTTTTATTGTAAATTTCACATATATTACAAAGCAAAGAAAGAAAAAAAGCAATTGTTTTCAAAGCACATTTCAACAAGTTGTTACCGGACAGATCCCAGAGTTTGTCAGGGAGTATCATTCCAACATCTCAGATTTGTCCTTCTAGCTGCTCCAAAATACAGGAGGCTAGAAGAAATATTAATATAGTGATTTAGCAGCCATACTCATTTGTTAAATCCTATTTTCTCTGTTATACTTCCCCCTTTTCAGCTGATCCTTCTTCCAATCTATTTGAGCAATGTCCATTCTGACTTTTTTATGTTGGGAAGGGGTGAACACTAAAGGATAGGGGGTGTAATTAATTGATAGACTTAGTGAGGCTGGTTCGTCTGGGTCTCAGGATTTATTTGACCTAGGAAGCCTCCAGGAATTATAGGCCTCTCTCTAAACCCAACTCTGCAAGGAAAATTATTACACTCCCCGTTACGTGGGACATGACATTCAGGGGTGAAAATCTTTCTGACAACGTGGAACATGACTCCCAGGGCTGAGTCTGGCCCTAACACTATGGGATCGACAATGCCTTCCTGACCAAAAGGGGGAAAGGAAGTGTAATAAATGAAGGCATCAGTGACCAAGAGAGATCAAATGGAGTCAAGAGGCTATTCATTGCCATGGTTTGCTAAACCCCGACCAACCTCACTCCTGTTAACTCATAAGAACACCTAGGGCTCAAACTGAGGCTCTATAAAGGTTTCATGCCCTAGATTTGCTTTCCTGGAACCTAGATTCCTTTTTGTTAATTTCTCACTTGGTGCATTTTCCCCCTTTAGTGGGAAATGAGCTTTCTCTTAAGAAGTGCAAATTGGAGGATAACTCATATACTAAAAATGAGATAAAATGATATTTACTCTCCTGGCTAGTTTCAAAGATGCTCTGAGTCGCCCATAAGATTCCAAGACACAGAGGGTGACTTGGTCTAAGTGATAAGAAAGCGTGATGGGACGACTGGTCTTAATGACAATGCAAATCTGCATGCCTCCCAAGGCAGAGGTAATAGGACCCTCTGGACACTAGGTTAGGGGCATCTTCTGGAAGAAACTTGAGCTCTTATATCCAGGATTCCTCAGTCTCTGAATGAAGAAATGCTTTTGAACTGGGGTTTGGGAAACCTGGCTTTATTTGTTAGTTGGGAGACCTTGGTTAACTTACTTAAATTCTGTGAGCCTCGTGGCATTCATTAATAAAATGGTGCAGTCAGAATAGATCAGTGGTTTTCTGACACTAAGCATTGAACTCATTTGCCAAACAAACTTTTTTTTTTTTTTTTTTTTTTTTTTTTAACATTTTCTTGTTTTATTGTATTTTGTTTCTCCGTTTTTTGTTACATGGGCTGGGGCCGGGAATCGAACCGAGGTCCTCCGGCATAGCAGGCAAGCACTTTGCCCGCTGAGCCACCGCGGCCCGCCCACCAAACAAACTTTTACAGAGACTCCAAAAACAGAAACCAGACCCGGGGCGGGGGCTACTCTGGTAGCAGCATGGGCAGGGCATTTAGGGGGTAGGGACGTAAACAGGAACAAAATGTGTTTGAACCCCATGGCTTCTGCATTCTTCTCACCTCTCAGGCACTGCTTGTCCGCCTGGATAGACGGCCTCCACTATAGCTTTCAACATTAAATATTCCAATTGTCTAACTTTCTCAATAAGAACGTAGTAGATGAGAGATCATTTCCAAGGACAATCGAGGAAGCTTAGGTCTTGCATGGGCCCCACACACTTCTCCTTTAGCTGCTCTCTACCCTGCCCCACACAATATCAAACACATAGTTTTCTTTTGGTATTTTAGAGACAATTTTGTTCAGGTGTCTCACATTTTCATGCATCTTTGAAAAACTCAGAGGCCAGAGGTGCTGTGCCACAGTGCCTGATGGTTTGATTGCCCAGAGAAGGGTATCTGTCTTGGTTTGCCAGAGCTGCTGTAACAGAGTACCACAGAGTGGCTTAAATTCCTTTAAACAACAGGAATTTATTGTCTCCTAATTGGGAGGCTTGAAGTCCAAAATCAAGACATCAGCAGGATGAGGTTTTCTCTGAAATCTGCAGTGTTCTGGTGGTGGCTTGCAGGCAATTCATAACTCAGTCTACCCTTCCTCTGTCGGAATTTTCTCGGCCTGTGAGGAGTCCAGTCACACGGGGCCAAGGCCTATACTGACTCAGTGTGGACTCACCTTAATGACATTTTCAAAGACCCTGTCTACAAATTCACATTCATAGGACTGGGGCTTAGGACATGGAAAAGTCTGTGGGGCACAGGATTCAATCCATAAGAGTGTCTTAATGTGAGGATTTGAAGTGATGAAGCATGGCAGAGTAGAACTGGCCAGTGTGCAAAACTCTCCATCTTCTTCCCTGAATTCAGTTGAGCACAAGAGGAGCTTTCCGATTTTTGATCTAAGCCACAGTCTTGTGAATGCAAATTTGTAAATAGAATCTTTGGAAATGTTACAAAGGTGAAGCCAAACTGAGTCAGGGCAGGTCTTGATTCAGGAGGCCTTTAGTCCCAAGAAATTCCTGGTTTGCCAGCTAGAGTATAAAATGAACTAGTTCAGAAGATTAAAACCATGAGCAAATGAAGGGAAATAAGAGCTATGTAGAAACTGCAGTAGATGCAAAGCACAGTATTATTGCAATATCTGATCTGAATCTAGATATTTCAGAATTTGTGGCTATTGACATAAATAATATCTGACTTTGAAATTAGGGAGAGAAAAAATATATACCTCATGTAGGACAAATAATATAATCATTGGACGATGAACTTCTTTCACTTTGTTTTGTTTTTCTGATCGGATTGCCTGGTAATATTATTGTAAATTTAGGTAATATATTTCACTTTGTGACACTTTCAAAGAATGAGGAATTCTACTTGAACAGAAAAATAAATCAACCATTTTCCTAAAACCATGTTGATCCTCCATTTAACTGGGCCCTGCGCTGGTTGCTTTACATTTCCATCGAAGACCACTTCCTTTAAAGCATTCACTGCTTCAGCATCTCAGTTGAGCATGGGAGAGGGCTTCCCATTTTTGACCAAATGGCAAACTTTGCTCCTTCCTTCAATTACAGCCCTAGGGATGCTACAAAAGTGAAATAGAAGTTGAGGAATCTACCAAACTATCAAAACATACAAAAAAACAAAATCAAGAGGAAAAAACCTACAAACAGAATGTACAACTTTTGACTCTTTTCTTATGGTTTCCACGTCTCTGCTGAAACTACTCATGCTTGTCCTCCTTTTCTCCTAGATCCTTGAACATGTTAATCATAGCTATTTAAAGTCTCTGTTTAATAGTCTGAACATCTGGGCCATCTCTGGATCAAATTGTTTGATTGCTTTACGACTTGACAATGTTCTTCCCCCTGGACATTTTTTTATATCTCACATTTTTTTGTTGAATGTTAGACATTGTGCATAGAACAGTAGAGACTTAGACTGAGGAAAATAGGATTTACATCCAGAAATAGGTATACCTTTTCTTCTGTTAGAACATTGATAGGGAGGGTTGAGCCAATCTAGTGAAGAGGTGAGCTGGGTTTGTAGCATTTTCAGTGCTCCACAGGATTTCTGTTCAATTAATACTTCTAAACAAAGGTAACAAGGTGATAAACTGGGAGAAGATATTTCCAATATTCAACATTATCAAGTGCTACATGTCTAAAATATAAAAGAAACAACTTAAAATCCACAAAAAGAACAGGAAATCCCATAGAAAATTGGGCAAAATATATGTATAGATAATTCTCAGAAGGGAACATTGGAATAGCTAACAAGGATATGATGTGATGCTCAATCATGCTTTTATGGAAATGCAAATTAAAACAAGGTTATACTTTATATCCATTAGATTGGCAAAAGTCAAAAAAAGTCCAGTAATACTAAATGCTAACAAAGATGCAAGGAACCATCATGTACTGCTGGAATATGTGTAAGCTTGTCAGCAAGTAGTCAAAATATGGTGTTGGGCGGGCCGCGGTGGCTCAGCGGGCAAAGTGCTTGCCTGCTATGCCGGAGGACCTCGGTTCGATTCCCGGCCCCAGCCCATGTAACAAATACGGAGAAACAGAATACAATAAAAACAAGAAAATGTTTCCCTTTCTTCCTTCCTTCCTTCTATCCTTCCTTCCTTCTCTCTGTCTTTCCTTTAAAAAAAAAAAAAAAAAAAAAAAAAAAAAAAAAAATATGGTGTTAAGCAATCCCATTCCTGGATATATGCCTCTGGGAAAGTCTTGCACAGAAGTGAAAAGAAACATTGCCTAGTGCATAGTAGGCACTCAATAGACACTTGTTAAGTGAAAATGTGAAGGCAGCATTGTCTGTGGCAAGTAGAGTTGGAGCCTACCCAATTGCTCATTTTTAGGAGTTCAAGAAAGTAAAATGTATATAAGAGATGCATTTGACAAGAGCTAATATTTCTCAAATAATTGCAAGGCAGTCTTTTAATTGCCTCATATATTAACACAATTAATTTTAAAACAGTGCTATGAGGTAGGTAGTTTCATTATTATTATTTTTTAAATTTTACGCAGGAGAAACTAAGTTACCTGCCTGAGGTCACATAAACAGTAAGAGGCAGAGCTAGGTGTGAACCCAGGCACGTGACCTCAGCAGCCAATCCCTGAACTACCTGTGATAACGTGCCACCTGCCTTCTGTACGGGGCTGTCGCTACTGGAGACCTGAACTGTGGTCTCACTCCCTTTCCCAAACAGTCCTTTCTGTTATGGATCTTTTCCTCTTCAAGGGGACAATTTCAGCACGTCCTCTCCTGCCCATAGGTGCACATCTCAACTACATTGATACATAGTTAGTCAAAGGGTAGCCATCCAGGTCTTTTCAATGTTTCAAGGTGCTGTAGTGAGGAGCTGGGTCCTCAAGCAGTCTCTTGAGGTTAATTTTCAAATAACCTGTGACACTGTGGTCATTCACCCCTCTTTGTCCCCTTCCCTGGAGTGCAGGCACAGTCAGCTTTAGCAGGATCTTCAAGAGATACTCCTTTGCCCATCAGCCATTAGGCTGTGTGAATATTGATCATTGCATTGGACTGTGCAGTAGTAAGTCCCTCAGATGCTGCTTAGATTTGCAGCTCTTTTTTCCTACACTAAGTGCTCCAGACTATTAACTTTGGGAATTGTTATGCTGGCTTTTTATAACGTTTCCTGCCTTATCTATCTTTGAGTATTCATTGTCTCTTTTAGCGCTCACTCAGCAGCATATCTGCCCCATGCTGCTTTCTTGGATTGCCTACCACCATGGTTGGTTATGACCGGAAAATTAATAGTTCAACTTGATAGACTTGTACCTAAAGAAGTCATTGAGTCCTCGGCTGAACACTGAAGGGTGAAATATTTTCAAATTTAGATTCAAACTTCACTGAGGAATCATTGTGTGTCACAGGCTGTGCCCTATACTATTATCTGTCTTACATCATCCTCATGACCACTGGGGTAGCTAAGTTCAGGTGTCACCTTGGCCAAGTGATGATGCCCATTATGCTGTTTTTGTGGACTTAAATCATTACTATGTGAAATTCAACTATGGCTGATTGCATTTGCAGTTGACTTAAGGGGAGTGCCTTCCACAATGAGTAAGGTTTAATTTAATTAGCTGGAGGCTTAAAAAAGAGAGGTCAGAAGACAGCGTATCTCATGTCAGCACTCACAGCTCAGCCCAGAAGTTTGGTGATGCAAAAAGGAATTGCTCCAGGAAAGTTTTTGGAACCCAGAAGGCAGGAGAGAAGGTCAGCAGACAACACCATGTACCTTCTCCTGTAACAGAGAACCTCAGATGAAAGCTAGCTGCATTTCTTCTGAAGAACTATAATTTTTTAACTAAATGAATTCCCTTATTAAAAGCTGTTCCATCTCTGGTGTGTTACACTCCGGCAGCATTAGCAAACTAAAACAACCCCTCTGTGAGGGGAGTGTAAGTGTTCCCATTTTGCAGATAGAGAACCTCAAGGAGGGTAAGGGTCTTGCCAGAGGCCACTCAGTGAAAAAGGTTGCAGAGCTGGGATGCAACCCAGGTCTTTTTGCACAACTACCTCAAAGTCCTACATTATATTTTTGTTTCTGCTGATTTCCACGTTCTAAATTGCCAGTTAATTAACCTCTACTTAAATGGTCTATGTCTGCATTGATTTTTTTTTCTAAAAACAAGTTACTTATAATTTGACACACTCTTACTTTCAGCAGCCAAGTAGAGATTAATTAGCAAATGGAAATTTCCTGCAAGGAAAAAAAAAATCACTTTATAACAAGAAGCGCAATTCTTCCCAAGGAAAGCTCAGTTTCCAGCAGCCTCGTAGTTCTGTCAGAGGGAAGGAAATTCCTCTCCTTGGAGCAGTTTTTTTTAATTGATTTGACAACCACTTACAGAGTGCACTATGTACTAGCCTCTTACCTGTGCCTTTACAGATATTAACTCAGACCAACAGGTAGGAACTAATAATATCCCCATTTTACAGATGAGGCAACTGAGGTTCAGAGAGGTAGATCTATTTGTAAGTAAGGCAATATTTGAACCCCAGAGTTCAGAGGTTTAAGCACTGCACTGCCCTTTGCTAGACTGTGTTCTGTGTTCTTAGGCAGAATGAAGCAGTGACACATATGTAAGAGGGGATAGAAACAGAATAGCCCAGGAGACCCTTCTCTGCAGGTTGGCGGAAGGAGCTGTAAACTCTCGGCAGTTTAAGATGAAACTATCTTTCCAGCGCCTCTGTCAACTCCTGAGATGTTGCAGGAGATCATTATGGTGGGATCAGAAAGGGAGAGGAGCCCTCCATCTTCATCAGCTAAAACTATTTTGGTCTGAAGCAGCTTCTTGTGGAGAAGGGATGTTTTAGTCTTTTTGATAATTCATAGCAAAATAACTACCTGTTCTAGCTTTTCCTATTCAAACCACTTGCCTGGCATTTTAGAGGTAGGGTCTAGGTGTGTGTTTAGAACACTTTAGACTTAAATGGGGCACATTGTTGACTCAGAAAAGAATAATTCGTATAAGAAAATGCATGGATGCGATTAGTTCATAGTCATGAAATGGGAAGAGAGAAAAGAATTGCATTTGCTTCTGCCTTTAGAGTTTGTGGAGTGAAAAGTACCCTCAATTCTACCTTTATCCACAGAGGGGAGCAGAGGGGTTGTAAAAACCCAGGTCTTAGCACAATATAATCAAGTTCTATCTTTCAGAGTCTGGGGTGTATCTTTGTGGATTATCCAGACTTTCTACTTTCTGCTCCACTTTTCTCTTGGCTTCCCTGTTTCAAACTAGTTTGGTCACAGGAGGAAGAATTGGAAAAAACAAAAAAGATGAAAGACGAAAATTAGTTCACAAGTTTCCTTTTTAAAGGTTAATGAGAGCGATAGTTTCAAACAGGATTGTGTGGTTCTAAGGAACTGAGTGAGATCCACCGAGTTTCCTGGGAAACTAAGAAAATCCATTAAGTTCCTAGGCCAGAGCTCTCTCTTCTCCTCCCACCCCTTCCCTTTCCTCTGTCAGAGTACTTGTTTCTCTCTGCTCATCTGCCCCAACCTCTTCTCCACCAACCGGCTTCCCCGTCCTCTACTTTATGACATCTACCTTATGACATCAGCTTTCATATGATTTTTGAGTCAGTTTGCCATCAGCGCATCCCTTCAGCTCTGCTGCCACCTTGCTCAGTCCCGGTTTCCCAATTCCTCATTTCTGAAAGAGCTATCTGAATGAACCGTCTTTATAAGAGAGGCCACATAAGCCACAGGCTGGTCTGTAAATTGGTTGGTAGCCTTTGGGCAAGTTGTTTATTGCTCATCAGCTGTGGCAATTAGTATAAAATATGTCTGCTTCAGCAACAGGGACTGGAGGTGAAAAGTTTCTCTTACAGGAGGTGCAGGTGGACAAGCACCATAAACAAGCCTAGTGCCAGGAAGATGAAGCGCAGGTGAAATGAGTACACTGCCTAGAGGCGGACTTTAAAGGTAACCTCAGGCTTTGTGCCACTAATCTGATTCTCCATTAAAAAGTGATAATGTTTTTATGGTCCTTCCAGAACAAAATTCTTTGGACAGACTCCAAGATAGGTGCTTTTGATATCAAAGTCAACTTTGGCTGAGTAGTATTATGGAGACTCTGTAGGATACAATCCATGGCTTTCATTTCTGATAACATAAGTAAATGAAAATAATGACCCGGTGTGCAGTCAGGCAGGGCTGGGCCATAAGCCATTTGCGCCATGTCTGACCTTTCCCCAAACCAGCTTCTTTATCTGAAAACACAGATATTACAGTGATAGCATCTTCACGGAGTTGTTGTGAGAATTCAATCCACACAGAATGTACTTATCATGATGCCTGGCTCATAATAAGTACCAAAATGATATTGTAAACGGCCATACCCCTATTCCAAGGAAATCTTTTTGCAGCCTGAATTTTGCTGAGGGGCGCCGTTAAAATATATCATTTGGAAACTTAGTAAAGGTGATTTGCATGTTAGTAAAGGCATTTTTACTCTCTGCCTACCTTTTAAAACCCTTTGAAAATGCCAAAAAGAAGGAAAAAAGGCAAGAAAACCTCATTTTTGATAAGCCAATTAAGCAGCCATATTATCAGTCAGGTTTCTTAGCTACAAACAACACAAATCAATTCTGGCTGATATAAGCTGAAAAAAGATAAACTGACGAGATATTGGATAGCTCATTGATTCTCTGGGAAGGCTGGAGAAACAGGGTCAGAAAATGACCTGGAACTACTGGAGGCAAGAAGTGAGAGACACAACCAAAATCAGTTCAGAAAACTGCTGCTGCACGGCTGAGTGTGGGACATCCAGCGGCACCGTCTCTGGCACCATTTCCAGTACCGCCAACAGCACTGGTTGTTCAATGTCGCGGTGAAGCACAGCTGGCCAGGAAACTGGTTGTATTGACCAAAGAAATTGATTCTTTGCATCTGTGCTGGTTTGAGGATGTTATGTACTCCAGGAAAGCCATGTTCTTTTTCCTAGCCCAATCTTGTGGAGAGCAGACTTACTGTTTGGGTGGGATCTTTTTGTTTCCATGGAGATGTGACCCCTCTGTTGGAGGTGGGAACTTTTGATTAGGTGGTTTCCATGGAGATGTGTCTCCACCCATTCAAGGTGGGTCTTAAGCAGCTTCATGGAGTCCTTTAAGAGGGAATCATTTTGGGAAAAACTCAAAGACAGAGACCTGTGGAAATGCAGAAAGAGAATGCTCTCTGGGAAACTGTTTAAACCAGAAGCCAGAGGACCAGCAGACACCAGTCATGTGCCTTTCCAGCTGACAGAGGTTTCCAGATGCCATCAGCCTTTCTTGAGTCAAGGTATCTTTATTTGGATGCCTTAGTTTGGACATTTTTATGGCCTTAGAACTGTAAACTTGTAACTTAATAAATCCCCTTTATAAAGTTAACCCATTTCTGGTATGATGCATTCCAGCAGCATTAGCAAACTCAGAGACTATCCTGATTCTTTGCCCTCACTTCAGACTCTATGGCAGCCATTTTGTCACCATGAGGGGAGACACTGCCACATAGGTGAAGATAAAGGAATGGGAGGTTGGAAACAGCCTGGATCTCTGATGACATTGTGAGTCAGTTAATCTTCCCTTGGGCTGCCTTCCTCCAGACTTCCTAGGTTTTTATTTGGGTCACTTTTAAATGGATTATTGTTATTGTTACTTGGAGCCAAATGCAGCCTAACTGATATAGTTCACTTAAATAGTTGGGTACATGCACCCCAACCTATACCAGAGCTCCCCTTTTACCCTGTTTGCCATTGGCAAGGGGAGCCTCAAATAGTCTGGTGGTAGTCTCAGCTTCCAATTTAGTGAAATTATTGCTTTATCTTCCTGGAAAATGCCTCCTTTGGATTCTGAATCCTCTATATCAGTAAATCACTGAATTTAGGGGGAACAGAAGCAGACCTTTAGAAATGGGTCCTTAGGTGTGATGATGAGAGACATCACTTACGCTTCTGCCCTCTTGATTCCCACATGAGTATTATCTTGCTATGGCAAAAATGACACCATATCTTGGTCAATGGAGCGGAGCATAAACTCTACTCCCTAAGATCACAAAGAAACCTCACCTGGTTTTGTTTTTCATGAGACTCCACCTCTGAGCCTCCGGTGGATCATTTCATCCTATGGTGTAGGCATTGTGTAGTAGTGATTAGGAGCACAGCCTGCAGCTGCATGGTCTGGAATCAAATCTTTGTCTCCCTCTTCCCAACTGAGTGACCAGAGGCAGTTTATTAACCATTCTTGCTTCAGTGTCCTCTTGGAAATTAGTATAATTATGGTAATTATCTCAAAAGGCTGTTATAGGGATTAAATGAGTTGGCACATGTCTGGTGTTTAGAAAAGTGCCTGGCATGTGAATGCTAGCTGCATTACTGTTGTATAAGGCCAGCTGCTTCAGAGGAATGGGGAATAAGTCTTGTAAATCCTATTCATTACTTCTTTTAGGGAACAGTGAGTTCCTTGGTAAGAACCAGTGCTGGGTGGCCATGGCATCCATTACTTCTACAAATGATAAGAGGTTCAGAGGCATGGTGGGCAGGGAAAACAATTCTAAACCCAGAGAATTGATCTATCCCAAGGAGAACAAATTTCTGCCTTCCAATTTGAAGGCACGAATCCAATTTACAAGGGACTAGCTAGGTCCCCAGGAATATGGTACCATATTAGGATACCAGAGTTAGTTAACAGTGGGAGCAAATTGGGCCTCAGATGTGGCAATGACCCTTCTTCTCCAAGAACAGAAGGGATATTGAATGTATGAAAACTTCAAGTTCTACCATCATGGCCAGTGATGGTTGTTCATGCGCCCACTGAGCAAGCCCTGAATCTGGGGAAGGAGGGTGACTAGTAGTCCCAGAGCAGTTGATCTCGTCTATCTGATTATTAAAATCTTCCTTTTTGAAGGGGGCTTTTTGGTAACCATATTAACATGAGACACAGATAGTCTCACATTTACCAACCATTCACAGGGATCCATCACCTACTTCTCCTCTACACATTCTTGCTTTCAGTCCTCCAATCTTGCTCTTTCCTAGTCCCTACCATCCACCAACTCATTGTCCATTGCTCATGAAACAGTAGATCTTGACATCGGGCCATCTCTCCTTCTAGACAAAGTACGCTGGTGTCCCTATCAAAGTTTAGCCATCTGGGGTGATTTTCTTTCCTCACTGTCCTTCAGCAATACCCTGAGTGGTGCTGTAATACTGCTGTCATCCATTCCCCTTGTGTAACCAAATCATGATGAATGATCTCTAAACAAGACATGACTGTTTCCTCCTTTGGTCAAGTCCGTAGAAATGGATTGAGGAAGATCTGGCAGTCAAGGAGAAACTTCTTCTGTCACTTTTATCTTGAGGACTTGGCAGCCTGCCCTATACTGTTACACCACTTTTCCCTGATGACTGGATCTGCTGGGCATACCCAACTTTTATAACGAGGAGAGGATCAGCTCTCACCCTTCCCCAATGGGTGGCCCAGTTTGCTTGGTAAAACCCATGTCAATCAAGATCTGTCATTTGTTAAAAAAGATAATAACCCCTTAAGTTGTATAGATGAGGGGTTGGCAAACTTTTTCTGTAAAGAGCCAGATAATAAATATTTTGGACTTTTCTGGCCACACCAACTTTGACACTGTAGCACAAAGATTTCCATATATAGTATATAAGTGAAATTGGTATTTCATATAATTTTCTAGTGGGCAAGACAAAATCAGGTAGTGGGCCAGAGTTTTCCAATCCTACTGTATAATGTTATATTTTGCAAAAGATTTTCATATACCCAAATGTGTTTCACTTGTTTCTGAGCTTGACTCATGGAGGTGGGGCAGGAATTTTTAGCCCTATTTTATAGAGAAGAAAAAAATCTCCAAAAGGTTACATAACTTACTAAGGGTTACAATTAATAAGAAGTAGAGGTTAGCTCTCACCCTGGTCTTCAGAATTCTGCCACTCTAAATACCATTTTCCGAGGTTGATGCTCATCTCTACAACAAATTTTAGAAATACCCTATCAGCTCTTGGCTCTGTATACTCATGGACAGGCTGCTCCTACAGGTAAAGCAATAGCTCTCATAACCTGGGATTTGCTAGCCCTCTCTCTATCAGAGCCCCAGAAGTGATTTGTATTTCCCATGAGGAAGACTGTGCTAGAGTGAAGGCCAGCTCTGAAGATCCCAGCAAGGTCCTGGTCCCTCAGGAAATGGGCCCCAAGGACTTTGAGCCTACTCCAAAATCCTTTATTATGGCAGCCCCAGAGCCCCTAGCACACCCCAGCTGGTGGCTACCTGGCCTCTGTTTACTTTTCCATCCATTAGGTGTCCCAAAGGACCAATATGAGGAGCAAAGAAAGAGAAAGAGGGAACAAGAGAAAGTAAGCTATGAGTTATTGATTTGTGCCTTATCTATACTGTAGAAACCCGAATTTCTTCTTTAGCTGCCTGTCTGCTGGCTGTGGGGTCTGAGTTGTGGCCTCATGATTTGAAAATCCATTTCTCCTTGGATGTGGTCCTCTGAGTTAGAAAACAGTGCGATGTGAAAAATTCAACCAGGAAGTTATTTTCTGTTCAAAGTTAACTGCTTATGAAAATGGTAATAACTACTTATGAAAAAGCAGAGCATTAAGATAACCAATGTTTAGATTCAAATTTATATACCAATGTTCTAAGAAATGATCATGATGATGAATATGCAACTATGTGATGGTATTGTGAATTACTGATTATATATGTAGAATGGAATGATCATATGTTAAGAATGTTTGTTTCTTTCTTGTCATATTTTTTTAAAAATTTAAAATTAATTTTAAAAATTAAATAAATAAATAAGTTTATATACAATGTATAATCTATATACTATTGTATAATTAAATATGTGTACCTAAGTAGAAGACAAAGATACATAATGAATTAGGTATAAGTATTATTTTCAATAACATCAAAATTTTCCCTTTTTTCAAAGGTTGAATGAAATGCTGTCCATCTGGTAATTCATTCATTAGCTGGTTGTTTTCATTATTTCTGAACACCTACTACGTGCCAGACCTGTGCTCTTTCAGGGACTGAGAGTCTAAGGACTCCCAAGCTCCCTGAAACCCAGAATAAACATCACCTTACCATCTTTCTCACTGCTTCTCATTATCACCCTTTTTTTTTCTCATGCTTAGTTGTTGAATAAATTTCCCAAGGGGCCTTAAGTATTTTTTTTTTCTTAGATCCCCACCTCTCCTTTTACTATGGCTCAGTAAAAAGGAAAACGAGCTCTGCGATGTAAATCCCCATGCTTCCCAGTGTGACTTCTCAGCAACTCTGCTTTTGCAATTAGTTTTTGTCCCCTCAAAGGAAAGGGCCTCTTTGCCTACAGGTACTGAATTTGGCTGCTAGGTGTTTAATAATGAATCGCTTGTTAATTGTTAAAAAATTAACAAGTTTTTCTCCTTATTAATTCTAACAGGCATTCTGTTCACTGATAAGATTGTTTTGGATTTTTTAATGGCCATACTTTTTTTCCCCCAAAATGATACATTTTAAACACATGTCCACGTGATATTGAAGAATCATGTTTAAAACAGAGATATAAAGTGACTTCCCATTATCACTGCCACGCTTAGAAGGGAGGAAACGGGGTCGGAAGCTTTGTAGATCTGGGAAGAGAATAAAGAACGTTACTCTGGGCCTCAGACACTGCTTGGAGGAAACGGGGAGTGTGTGTCCACAACTTTTCTCCCACGCACAAACACACCCCCCCCCACTACATTCATTCCCGCTGTGTGTGCCGGAGTCTCTGAAACGGTGGTTCTCAGTCATGATGTCATGGCTCACTTATGGGCATGGTCAGTGGGGAGGTGTCAGAAGAATTCTATTTCTGTATGGTTTTAAATTTATGTATTTATTTATTTATGTTTTTTTCACATGGGCAAGCAACGGGAAACGAACCTGAGTCTCCGGCATGGCAGGCGAGACCCCTGCCACTGAGCCACCATCGCACCGCCCTGTATGGTTTTTAACCATGCAAACTGCTTACTTTTCCCTAAGCTAAAGCAGATTCAAGGTTTCTCTCTCAATTCCATCGCTATTAGTAGATGAGGCATTAAGTCGTGTCTAAGAACACTCTGGTTTCGTAGTGTCTGGGTTCACAGCCCAGCTCCACAAAGACAAGCTGAATAACTTTGGTCAAGACACTTAAAATCAATACGCTACCATTTCCTCATCTACCGAATAGGGGCTACGACAGGATTTAGGGCATAAATTATGAGAATTAATTCAGATATGAATGAAAGAGTACAGTGGTTGGCATATAGTATGTGCTCAATAAAGATTAGCTAAAATAATACCATTTTCAAAATTACTGCTACTAATCATTGTTATTATGAAGAGTATCTAATGAAGTGATTATGAAAGATAAACCTGGTCAAGATCCAGCTCTACCACTTACTAGTTCTGTGCCCTTAAGTAACTTGCTGAACTTCTCTCAGCTTCAGTTTCATTCTATGAAAAATGTGCATAGAGTTTTTGTGGGAGTTAAATGGGCAATAACTCATGCATTCAAAGTGCTTAATAATAATTGTTCAACAAATATCATCGATGATGATCCTGCTTTCTTAAATGTGAAAGGGAGGAGGTAATTATGTTTTAGGATTTTTGCATCCAAGGTCCATTTGATTAAGAAAATATATTATTATGGATAACAAAACAAAAACATGTTTTTTGAGAGGGAATGATTGTCTTAGCTGATTTGAGAAATAATGACAACATAAAGATATACACTCAACTTTCCCACATAATTCCAAATCATTCTTGAAGCCTAGAGTCCCAGGCAATGTGAAATGCAAATATATAGGTTAATGTTGGGAGATACTTGCTTAATGGTATAAAATTTTGAAGCAGGCAGAAATCTTAGAAATTATAACTGAGGGAAATGATTTCCCCAAAGCTATCAGGTACTTAATACATGATCAATAAGTATTTGTTCAAAGAAAGAATAAATCTGGAGATTTATTTTGTTCTCCACCTATTTCTGTTTGTGTATTAGCTCAGGTTTTTGTTTAAGATGTGTTTACATGCCAACTGAAAGCTAAGAAAATGAGAGAGAGAGAGAGAGTTATCAGGATCTTTCAAAATATCTAGGTATTTCATCTGTGATTTTGTATATCCAAATTATGAAAAGGAAAATTAATATTTACTAATTTCTAAATGCCAGTGATTTTTACATAACATATCTCCTATCAACCCTATAATAAACCTAGAAGAGAGTCTATCCCTTAGGGTTCTGTGCAGAACACAGAAACTACCTTGGCTATTTTAAGCAGACGGGGAATTTGTTGCTTTCAAAAGTACTGAAAGACCTAATAAGCAGGCATTAGATAAGGCCTTCAGAAATGGCTCCAAAAACACTACCCTAGAACTAGCCTGCTCTACAACAAGTAGACAGCCAGGCATCCCAGATGTCACGCCTATTGTAGACTCTAAGATCATACCTTCAAAGCCATGTGCCCAGGACCATATCTGCATCACCAGGATTGTTGGACCCAGAACTATTACAGTTGCTGGATTCACACTCACAAAAGTAGATGCCCTTCAAACGATTTTCCCACTTGATTCAGTTGCAGTTCAGTTCTCATAGTATACATCTGCTTGGTTGGAGCCAGGTCACATCAAGAAGCTGCAAGGGAGTCTGATAAATATGGTTTTTGGTTTAGTCTCTTAAATCTTTGCAGAACAGGAAGTCATGTGAGAAGGAGGTTATAACACAGGTTGAGTAAGCCCAGCTATCTTATCTACCACAGTAGGTGCTGTACCCATTTTTGAAATTATACAGTCAACATTTCAAGAGATTAAATAACCGAAGGTCACACACCACTTAATAAAAAGGGAAAAGATTCAAATGACAATTTCCTGACTGTAATGCTGTCTACACTTAAGTCTTTAACAACTTTTTGGTATTTCTGGTACAGCGCTTGTCACATTGGGTTTGTTGTATACTCGTCTGCCTTGATTAGGGACTCCCTTAAGGTGGACACATACTGTGGTCGATTATTATTCTAAGGGCATCCCAAGTATTTATGCCCCTGTGTTGTCCCCTCCCACACTGATTCTGTGCTTGGCCATGTGATTTGCTTTGGCCATTGTCAGCACACTGGATGCAAGTTCTGTAAGTATTTGTGCATTGGAGCACTGGCAAGACCAACTGAGGAAGCCGGAGCTAGCTGACTTGAGGGTGAGAGACAAGTAGAGAGAGAGTCGCAGACCTCCCCCTGTCCCAGTGGAGCCTAGCCCCCTGGAAACCCTTCAACTGTACATAGCACTATGAGTGAACCCAGGAAAGAAAGTTGAAGAACTGCCCAGCCAACTCACAGAATCACGAAAACTAATAAATTGTTTTCAGTCTCAGTTTTGGGGTGTTTATTATTCAGTAATAGATCATTGAAGCACCACCTTATTTATTGTTATGTCCACGGATTCGCTAGCTCATTTATTCATCCACTCATTTACATCAGCAAATATTTAATTAGCACCAACTATATCACAAGGGCTGTGATAAGCGCTGGGGGATATAATAACAGACAAGACAGAAGCCCTGCTATGAAGAAGCATCCAGTAGGGGTTACGTAATTATAGTATTATGAGATATGGACTATTAGAAGGGTAAACACAGTGCTTTGGAAGGCACTTAGCAGTGACACTTAACTTGGGGAGGAGATGTCATAGCAAAATGCCTACTGCAGACACTTAAAATGTATGTATTTTTTTTGCGGTGAGTGGGAGAGTAGTTCAGCGATTTAACCAATGTCATTCCACTAGAACTGAGGCTTATATAATTTCTCCTGAATCTCATTTGAGGGTTCTGTACTCAAAGGTTGTTTATTTCCATAGGTGTTTTTTGTTTGTTTGGATGGCTTGATTTTGCCAAAAATGGGACTACGTCCTCACCAATAAGAGCTAGGGTCTTGTGGTCCAAACAGCTAGGCTTTCTGCAATCATGATTTTCTAAAATAGAATAGCCTAGTTTCCCACCCAATAATTCTTTATTAAAAATTAAATAGTAAAATAAATTATTAGACTACCTAAGTGTCAATAACTAAAAATATTATACTACCCAGATACATTCATAGAGCAAGACAAAGAAAATGAATATCGAGGTACAATTTAGTACCTCCTTAATTAGGTAATCCAACTGCCCATTTCCCATCAAAACCTGAAGGAACACACAATGGGATAAATGTGATCTTTGGGTGAAAAGGGACATGGATCTCCAAGTGCCCTAAATGTCACATGTTCAAAAAATTAGCACATTAAGAACAGACAATCATGAACTCTTATTTTAGTTAAAATACATGCTTGTACATTGAAATAAGACCAGCAGTGTAGAAGAAAGTCAAACAGGCAGTGCAATTTTAATTAGTTGAGTGTGGAGACTAATTAATATGCAAATGAGGAGCTTACCAATATTAATCATCTATTTTACTAGGCGGCTTTTACTAAAGAGTTTCTAACGAGTTTGCAAATTAAGTTTCTTTGACATTAAAAATCAGCTAAGCGCTGTCTGAGAATAATCTCCTCTAACTCAAGGGTGGGAAGGGGGAATTTTTTTGGTTTTTGGATGAGAAACAGCAATGTCTAAAACCAGTTCCCATGTTGGCAAGCACTGTGCAAGAGTTCTGTATCAACCTTTTCCAGGCTATAATTGAAACCATTTCAGCAGGAGAGGAACCAGAAAACAATTGGAACAAGGGACAAATATGAGTCATGGCGATTTAATGGAGATTGGAACAGAACTTGTTTATTTAAGTTGGTGACTAGCATTGTTAAAAGTAAAAAAAAATGTTACATACATTTTTTAAAACTCTTTTATGGCCTTTAGCATACCCCTAGAATGATTTGAAGTATGGGGAAAGATTACAAGGTTTTCCTGTAACTTTAATTCTGGATTTGTTTTCCTTAAGTTTGTGAAAAAGTGTTTGCAGTTGGGCCCAATCGTGTTAGTCACTTTCAATGGCAGTTAACCCCATTATTGGGCTATTCAGCCATTAATACAAAACTACCACCTTTAGCTTCCCTAGGTCTAAAAAGAATGTCACAAAGGAAATTCTGTAGAGGCAACACAATGGCCTGGATGCACATTGCCTCTGAACCACTGCTCCCCCAACTGAAACACACAGTTGCCCTTAAAAAATATTTTATCTCACATAAAATCCCTATGGAGATTCAAAGGAAGCTTTGAAGTTATACCCCTTTCAATCAGCTCACAATCTGTTTCTTCTCAAATGTTCACCTCCCCCACCCCACCCCTTTCCTATTGCTTTCAGCTGCAGGTTACCATAACACATTTGTTACTGGGGATCTGCTTATTCATTCAATAAATATTTATTGATGGAGTTAAACCAAGGTGCAGAGCACTCCCCACTGTGTCTTAGCAAAGTGTATGATTAGTGGCCTCAAGGGACTTACAGTCTACTAAGAAAATAAAACATGTGCCCATAAGCCCACTTGGGAAAATTATGTGGTAAAAGCAGTGCGAGTTGTTATATTTCATGCGCTTACTGCAAATGATTTTGAGCAATCTTGTGAAAACATTCCTGCCTCAATCTCCTTCTTAATATAGCAGAGATAATTCTAGCGAGATACATCAGGGAAAAGGATATGATTAATGATTTACTATCTTATTTTTCAGTTTTTTGCAAGTTTAAAATGGCTAATGTGACGAACACTGGAGTTGTAGGCACCTTTTCCCCACTTTTCCATCTTTTCCATCTCACAGAGAGATCCTTTTTCACTCTATGAATGTGTTTACTTGCTGACTGGCAAATATGGTGAGCCAAAGGCATTCAACTTAACATTTCCAGTCCTGAAACTCTGGTCTATATTTTTCAGACTGTGTTAAAAGCCTTGCTTGGCCCAAGTCTTCTTTCTTTTGGTCAATGCCTGTGCTAGATGTCATGGCTAGTGGAAAACACTGCTAGGTTCAGAATTCATTGAAACTCATGGCAACGGGAAAGAAAGTCCTTAATCAAAGGCATGCAATAGATTCTGCAAAGAAATAATGGCCAGAAAATAAATCCAAAATGTGCTTTGGTTTGGGCTTCTGTACAAGTGCGACTTGGCGGCAGGTCTGCACACGAGGTTCTGGGAGCTGCAGGAGTGGAAAATGGAAATGGCTCATCTGCACCTGCCTTTCCTCTAGAGATTTGGCTGATCATTGCCCATGGCCATGTGCAGGGCTGGTTCACACCTGAAAAGGTGGCTGCACACCCCCCTGCTTGATGCCTGCGTCCGATTAGTCCCTGTCACCGAAACTATATTGGGGATTCTATACATCACTGTGTGATTGGCTATAGGTCTATTTCTGTGGTATATATCCCCATCCTTTGCTCTAGAACACTGCTGTCAAATAGAACTTTCTGAGACGACAGAAATAATCTGTAAATCTGTGATGTCCAATATAGCAGCCCCTAACCACGTATGACTATCGAGCAACTAAAATATGGAACTGAATTTTAAATTTTATTTAATTTTAATTTAAATAGCCCCATAATGGCTAGTAGCTACCATAACATACAATGAATAATGCACAGTAAGTTTTCCCACTTGGATTTACATGAATAGATATGGATAATTGATCATCCTGTGACAATGACACAGTTTTGACCCAGGAACATAAACCGACACTCTTAATTTTAATATAAATAGAACGAATAGAAGTTTAAAACTCTTTTGTCTCTAGTATTATAGGTGACATCTCAGGCTGTATCTCCAAGACGAAAAGAAATTGGTTTTAAAAGACAAAATGTTTTACCAGATGATTCCCTTGGTGTTGAATATCAAGTAGATATTGAATATCAAGTAGAGAGAGCCTCAGATTTCTCTTTGTCTTCAGTCAACATTCTTAGGCCATAAGAAGAGGAACATTCTGATAACTATCCAATAAATTCAGGAGGAAATTTTTCAACCCTTCTGTTCTTGATGAAGTTTAGCCTCAGTTGTCAAGATTGAATAAGTAAACTGTGTAGTCAACTGACCAACTCTCCACTGACTTTCCTCTGCTTAAAATACATCTTTGCATCTCATACTTAGCCGTTGACAAGTAAGATTTTAATTTACTAATCTTCCATCTTAGGAGAAACATAAAGCATAATAGGGCCCAGTTACAGAACAAAAACTATGTAAAAATATAAAATAAATACAAATAATAATATTAATAATGTTTAGGTAATTAACTTAAAACCATATTTGGATCAGAACAACTTGGTGGCATGTGTACACTGGAAGCTAAATTTGCCCATTATTTGAAAATTATGGAATCAAATAGGATTAATGATGTGTTCTAATGAGTGAAGATTGTCCTCACTCCAATACATGACATTAAGCATGCATAATAAAAAATTAAATTTAGCCCAAATGCTTTTATTCTAGGTTTTGTGATGTCCTGAAATTTAGTGTCCAGGCCCATGTGTGGACAGAATTAGAAGCCTCCAGGGACTCAAGAGGTCTGGTTCTAATGACTGGACAATGCAGCTCTCCTGAGATGCTGAACGCAACCTTCTAAGCCCCCAATCCATGTTGGCCAGCTCTGATGCACACGTCTGACTGCAATTTTGTAACTTTTGAATCTGCCACCACTGGGTTGATGTCACATCCATGAATATGGTTGATTTGGACTAGACCGAAAAAACAGTTTTTTTTCGGAGTTTCAGCCAAATTCTAAGTCTAGACTTGAGAACACCTGCACCTCTGGCTGCATAAATATGTCTCTTGACACGTTGACCCACTGATTTGTACAGCCAGACTCATTTCACACAATTCTTGTGCGATCCCGAGAGTGTTAGACTTCTGCAGTAGAAGGAGCAGTCAGGTGATCAAAATATCTGAATTCTAATCCCAGGGCTTTATTTAATGTCCTCTGAACTTTAGTTTTCTTATCTGTAGAATGAGGGTAGGAACATCTGTTCCATGGACCTCACAGAGCTGCGACGAGGACGGTACAAGACAATCTATGGGAACAGTTTTCAGTTGCCGTTCCGTTGCAGGCATGGCAGTTTCCTGTCACCTTTTTCTGGATGAGCTTCATTTACTTTTATCTAGGCCCTCAGTCACCAGTTGCACATACGTGCAAATTGATGGTTAGGATTAGTGGTGTGGTATGTGAAGGTGAAATTGAGTGAAACGAGAAGAACCATAAAAGGCCCCAAATCCGGGGCCCTGACTTCATTAAACAGAAGCAGTGTCTTTCCATGCAATCCATCTTCAGTCAAATGCAGCCTTCTGGCCTTTTGCCAGCTCAGCCCGGCTGTCAGCAGCTGCGGGTCTTGCCAAAGGGCAGGGCCAGGAAGCCACAGGTTGCTCACATTGCAGATTATCTCTGGAGTATTCAAGAGGGACCGTAAAATAAGCCCCCAGCCCTGTAATTTTACTTCAAAAAAAAAAAAAAATGTTCCCAGAAAAACCATTTTGCTCTAATAAGAACTGTAGAATTGATTAGATGCAAACTGTTAACCGACACCCTTATGGTTAATGAAGCAGCTTTGAAACTGCCTCTTGATTCTTTGGAAATGTAAATCATACGAAGGAAGTAAGGGCCAAGAAAAGAAAAGAATTGGAGGTGGAATGGATTAGACTGTCTGCTAGTTAATACACAAAAGATAATGGACACAAAGTGCTTGTTCTTTGGAAAGTTAATATTTACCAAGAGTTATCTCTGCAGAGGGCAAGCAATAAACTTTCATGATTATTGTTAAAACATTCTTTGGGGTAGCAGGCTTTTCCCTGCATCTCGAGTGAGGGACGGAAGCTTCTGCCATTTTAATTCCTTTGTTAATGTCTTTATGAATGCAATTAACACTTCATTCACGCTTCTTTGTTTCTGGATCCCATTAGGAAGTGGTTTATGCAGGTTTCTCTCTCCCAGGAGACAGACGCATCACACAACATTTCACTCAGCTGTGTGGTTGAGCACTGACAAACTCAATTTAAGAAAGGCAAGAGTGAGTTGACGCCATGCTGTGGCAGTTGTCCTGATGGGAACAAATGGCTCGTTTCATTCCCAGGTGGGACCTACCGTCTCTGAGAAGCCAGTTTGTGCACAAGAGTATGGACGACAAGAGGTAGGGAAGCCCACCTGTCTGTCACGGAGTAAAATCACCAAGGTTGGGGAGATGCTAAGAACCAAATTCAACACGGGTCGTAAAAACAAAAACCGGCTATTGCTTTGTAGGCAGAACAAGCTGCTATTATCTTGAGCAAACATTTTGTGAGGGTTAACTAGGTATGGTACAAAGCAAAAGAGGAGCCCAGAAGTAGAAGACGGGCCTCTCTCCTCTGCAGCTTACTCTGTAAATGAGGTGGCAAGTGCTATACATGACAAATATATAACCAAGGGTCTTGAGGCCATTTAAGGGCTCGTCCTGCATGGCAAGTATAGACTGAGAATGTGAGGGGTTCAGATCTTGGGTGGAAGGGAGTTTGGGGAAAGCTTTTCTGAGGAGGTGGGACTTGAATCAGGCCTTGCAGTAAAAGCAGTTTCCCTAGCCATCCTGTCTAGATTATCAAAAAAGAGGGAGAGAGTGGGAGGAACTGGGAAGGGGGAAGGAGAGGCAGGCATTATTAGCAAAGATGCAGAGGTGGGAAATGAAGAAAAGGGTTCGATGTTCATGGTGAATTATTTTCCCTTTATATTAAAGTCTCTCCTCCAATTGATGGCATCATTTCTATTTCAAATATCATCGTGATATTTGCTTAACAGCCAAAGTTACTGCCGATGAATATATCTGAATCTTACTAAGATACTGTACCGGAGTAAGGAGATGCAGGGGGTCTGAAGGGAAATCAAGAGACAAAGGAAGGAAGAAAGGAAACTCTGCCCATTGTTTCAGGTTACATTTTTTCTTTAACTGAAAAAAAAAAAAAGAAACATTTCTTAGAGTCTGAACACATATAGGCTTTGTACATTTGCCATAATTTTTGTTTGATTTTCTCTGACAATAAAAAAAAGAGCAGACTTTATAAGGCGTTATGAAGTATAAAATATTGCCGGGAAATGAAGTAAAAATAGCCTTATAGCCCCAAGTCATCTGTGCCTAACATGAAAGGTGTGTGAATAAATCAAAGGACAGTAGTCTGTTTGCAGTCTTAACACTATTGAATGGTGCGATGATTGGTTATGTTATTCTTTTTGCTTCGAGTTTTCCAAAATTCTAGCCTTTTCCCAGTAGTTACACATCCTCATTGCCAAGATCTTTCTCGAGTCTCTTTCACCCAGACCTGGCCTGTCAGCTCCGAACGATCCTATTGTAACAAGGCGTGGCTATCTTGCCCTGGATTGGCCAGCCCCCAGGTATTAACGCGTGGCAGACCTCAGGCATGCCCTAGCGTCTTTTTGCATTAAGAAGGGTCATTTTGTTTACATTTCATCATATGTTGCTTCTCTTCATGGGGAAAATGGCTTCCTGCATTACAAGTAATTCCTGGTCAAAGAAAAACTCGCAACTCATGACCCCATTGAGTCTAATCAAAGGCTCAAGTGTTGGTAATTTTAAGAGCATCTATTTCTTTTTCTGAAGCAAAGAGTTTTAGAACCTCTCTGTGAGTTATTGGAATAGAAACAGCCAACCCATTAAAATTATTAAATTAAGGCCCAAACATTAAAAGGGGAAAGATGACAAGATGGTGGGGAAGTGGAGCTGGGGAGTGGGGGGAGAGGGTATTCCCTGAGGTCAATTTTTTTTTCACTTCTGTCCTTTTTAATAGAAAAAAGTCACTTTGCATTCCCTGGCCTCACACTGTTAGGTAGCTATGTAAAGCATAAACAGAGTCTGTGTTTTTGCTGCATTTGAGAAAGAAGTAGATGTGCAAATATGATGGAAGAGGTTTTATTTCCTTTCCCCCTCTCAGGAATGGTCCAACCGCCCCAGGCTAGAGAATGTGCATCTCCCAAGTACCCTGTCACCCTGGTAACCATGGAGACCATGACGATCGATTAGATGCCATCTGATCTCAACCTCATAAAAAAAAAATGCAGCAGATGGCAACCAGGCCACTAGACCTGTCTCAAGAGAGGCGAAGAGGAAGCGAGAGAAAGGGAAAGCAAGAGAGCTAGAAAGAAGAGGTGGGGGTGGGTTGGGGTCAGACAGAAGAAAGCACAGACACAACCCTGGTAATGAAAATTTTGGAGAAGAGTGAAAATAGAAAACAAGGAAAGAGGGGAGAAGAAAAGAAGAGACAATGAAATAAATGAAACTAAAACCTCACTGTGCACACACGTCTGTAGTGAGTTGTAGGAAGAAAATCCAACAAAGAAAGCAAGTCAACTATTTCCTGACTTTCACTTGAATGTCCAGATCTCAGATGGTTAGGTAGGATGCTTTGGATTCTGGCACCAGGGCTTCTCTGAGCAACACTCACAGTGGTCTTTGTGGCTCTAGGTATCAGTTGGAGTCTGATGTATCTTCAAGAGAATTCTGAGATGTGGTTCTCAGAATGCATGTTTCTGGTCAGGTAATGTTTTTCCATGACCTTTGTTCTAGTTTGCTAGCTGCCGGAGTGCAACACACCAGAGACGGATTGGCTTTTAATAAAAGGGGATTTATTTTGTTGGTTCTTCAGAGGAAAGGCAGCTAACTTTCCACTGAGGTTCTTTCTTACATGGAAGGCACAAGATGGTCTCTGCTGGTCTTCTCCTGGGTTCCAACAACCTTCCCCAGGGTGACTTCTTTCTGCATCTCCAAAGGCCTGGGCTAAGCTGCTAGTGCTGAGATGAGGGATGCTGAGCTGCTAGGCTATGCTACATTGCGTTCTCTCATTTAAGCACCAGCCAATTAAGTCAAACGTCACTCATTGCAGCAGACACGCCTCCTAGCCGACTGCAGATGTAATTAGCAACAGATGAGATTCACATACCATTGGTTTGTGTCTGCAGCAACAGAACTAGGTATGCTCACCTGGCCAAGTTGACAACTGAATCTAACTAACACAACCTTCCAGACTACTGTAATCATGGACACGAGATAGGTCTGTCATGCCATCTCCAGCATATTCTAGCTACCACCTCTTTGCCTTAGTTTGCCAAATTGCTATGACAAATACCACCTAGCGGACTGGTTTAAATAACAGGAATTTATGGGCTCACAGTTTCAGAGGCTAGAAAGACCAAATTTACATCATCAGAAGGCCATGCTTTTTTCCCAAAGCCTGTAGCATCCTGGTGCCAGCTTGCCACAATCCTTAGGGTTCCTTGGCTTGCATCTCTGCCTCCTGTTACATAGCTCTCTCTCTCCCTCTCCTTGTGTCTGCTAACTTCTGGCTTCTTCCTGTAGCCTTCTGAATTCTGTTTATGAAGGGCTCCAGGGATATGGATAAAAGCTCACCCTGATTCAGGTGGGCCACAGCTTAATAGGATCTTTTTTATTATTATTAATTTTTTAATTTTTTAAAAAATACCAAACAAATGCAAACATTCTTAACTTTTGATCATTCTGTTTTTACATATATAATCAGTAATTCACAATATCATCACATAGTTGCATATTCACCATCATGATCATTTCTTGGAACATTTGCATCTGCTTAATAGGACCTTAAAAGGTCCTGTTCACAAAGGAGTTCATATCTTAACTGATAATACATCTTCAAAAGATCCTATTTACAGATGGGTTCACACCCACAGGAATGCAGATTAAGATTAAGAACATTTCTTTCGTCGGGGCACATGATTCAATCTACTACTCCTTCAAAGGAAGAAGTGATGGCCCAGACAGCAGATAACCAAGGTGAAAAGAAAACAAAAACAATGAAGTCGGTGCTGGTAATCTAAGGAGTCTTAGTTGCAGTCTTGGCGGGTTAACATGTATAAAGTGCTTATTATGTGTTAGACAGTATCTTATGTACTGTATATAGATGATTTTATTTGATCCAGGCAACAATGCCACAAGATATAACACAAGGTGTTATGTATGTATGTATATAGATGATTTTATTTGATCCAGGCAACAATGCCACAAGACGTAACACAAGGTTTTATTATTTTCATGGCCATTGTACAGATAGGAGCTGAGCCATGAGAGGTTAGTCACCTTCATAAAGGGCACACCTAGAATGCTGTATCTGTGCAACAGTTTGGTTGTGTAGGGAGAGGGAAACCATTTGCTTGCTTGCTCTTGTTCTTTTTCCTTTCCCTTTTCCAATTTTATTTAAAATTTTTGCCGATTAAAAAACAGGACATGTTCAATGTAGAAAGTTATTTAAAACAAGAGAAAAAAAATAAAAATACCTATTACCCCAAAAGTCAGAGATAAGCATGGTAAGCATTTAGCAACGTGGGACATGATTCCCTTGGTAAGTATCCCTGGGAGTCATGTTCCACATTGCCAGGGAGACTTTCACCCATGCCCAGAATTTTCTATGAAAATATATACGTATACAAATACAATTTTTTTTTTTCACATTGTGAAAGCTATAGCATTATACAATCATCAAGAAACATGGTCACTGGAACACAGCTCTACATTTTCAGACAGTTCCCTCCAGCCTCTCCATTACATCTTGAATAACAAGATGATATCTACTTAATACATAAGAATAGCCTCCAGGATAACCTCTCGACTCTGGAATCTCTCAGCCATCGACACTTTATTTTGTCTCATTTCACTCTTCCCCCTTTTGGTCGAGAAGGTTTTCTCAATCCCTTGATTCTGAGTCTCAGCTCATTGTAGGTTTTTTTCTCAATCCCTAGATGCTGAGTCTCAGCTCATTCTAAGATTTCTGTCCCACATTGCCAGGAAGGTCCACACCCCCGGGAGTCATGTCCCACGTAGACAGGGGGAAGGTGGTGAGTTTGCTTGTTGTGTTGTCTGGAGAGAGAGGCCACAACTGAGTAACAAAATGGGTTCTCTTGAGGGTGACTCTTAGGTCTAATTTTAGGTAGGCTTGCCCTATTCTTTGTCGGGTTTAAGTTTCACATGAACAAACCCAAAGACTGGGGGCTCAGCCTACAGCTTTGGTTGTCCACACTGCTTGTGAGAATATCACGAATTCAACTTGGGGAGGTTGAATTTTCCCCTGTTCTCACCATTCCCCCACATGGACTTTGGAAATACTTTTTTATTCACTGTTCAAATCACTCTGGGATTTATCGGGGCATCACACTGGACAAACCAACAAAATCTCATGTCCTATTCAAGGTTCCATGTACTTATTGTGTTCAATTAAGCTATCTACATAAGTTATATTAAGAAATGCACTAGTCAAAATATAAATTTTGTACCAAATAAACATTTTTAGCTTTAGTCTCACACATAAGGTGACATTTTAAAATATTAATTATCACCTATTTTCAGCACCCTGCAGTAATGACATTCCTTTGTTCTTCCTCATGCAAAAACATTTTTAAAATTTGTACATTTAGTCACTATCATTATATACTCTAGGCATTCCTCAGTTATACCATCTCAGTTTTTATCATCTATCTTTCTTTCTGATTTCATTTGTGCCCCCAGCTCTCCTCCCTCTTATCATTCTCACATGCAGCTTCATTCAGTGTTTTAACATAATTACATTACAGTTAGGTAGTATTGTGCTGTCCATTTCTGAGTTTTTATATTCAGTCCTGTTGCACAATTTGTATCCCTTCAGCTCCAATTACCCAATATCTTACCCTATTTCTATCTCCTAATGGTCTCTGTTACCAAAGAAATATTACAAGTTTATTCACTAATGTCAGTTCATATCAGTGAGACCATACAGTATTTGTCCTTTTGTTTCTGGCTAATCTCACTCAGCATAATGTCCTTAAGGTCCAGTCATGTTGTTACATACTTCATAACTTTATTCTGTCTTAAAGCTGCATAATATTCCACAGTATGTATATACCACAACTTGTTTAGCTACTTGTCTGTTGATGGACATTTTGACTGTTTCTATCTCTTTGTAATTGTAAATAATGCTGCTATAAACATTGGTGTGCAAATGTCCATTTGTGTCCTTGACCTCACGTCCTCTGAGTAGATAGCTAGCAATGGTATTGCCTGGTCATACGGCAATTTTATATTTAGCTTTTTGAGGAACCGCCAACCTGCCCTCCACAGCGGTTGTACCATTTGACATTCCCACCAACAGTGGATAAGTGTGCCTCTTTCTCCACATCTTCTCCAGCACTTGTCATTTTCTGCTTTATTGAAAAATACAAATTTTAACAAAATGGAGTATTAAATCTCAAATATTGTTTGGTTAAGCTGCCTATTTTCAACAATATACTTTGAACACCTATCCGTGTTTTTAATCTTTCTTCTACTTCATCTGATCTAATGACTATATAATATTCTAGTGTTCGAGTATGTCAGAATTTATTTAACTATTTCCTTATTATTAGACTTTGATTTATTTCCAGAATTTTGGAATAATAATAAGTACACAATAAGAAGTACTGTGGTGATCATTTTTGGATGTTGTTTCAGTTTGCTAAAGCTGCTGGAATGCAATATACCAAATATAGATTAGCTTTTATAAAGGGATTTATTAAGTCACAACTTGTAATTCTAAGGCCATAGAGGTGTCCAAATTAAGGCTCCAACAAGAGGATTCCTTTACTCAAGAAAGGTCAATTGAGTCTGGGACTTTTCTGTCACAATGGAAGGTGAATGGCAATGTCTCATGGCCTGTCTTTCCTAGGTTGGCTTCAAAATGGCTCTCTCAGCATCTCCAAGCATCTGTCCTGATTTCATCTCTCTGCTTTCTGTGTGAGCTCTCCAAGCATATGTGCTTTTTCCAAAAAGTCTGCCTTTTATAGGACTTCATTAAATAGATTAAGGCATACCCTGAATGGGTGGGGTCAAATCTCCATGGAAACAATCCAATACGAAGGTTCCAGCCTTAGCAACAGGTCTCCCCCCACAAGATTGAATTAAAAGAACATGGCAGGCGGGCCACAGTGGCTCAGCAGGCAGAGTTCTTGCCTGTCCTGCTGGAGACCCGGGTTCGATTCCCAGTGTCTGTCCATGCAAAAAAAAAGAACATGGCGTTATGGCGTTTCTGGGGTACATAACAGCTTCAAACCAGCACAGACGTGAATTTTTTTTTTTTCTTTTTTGGACTTTTTTGATTCTTTAGGATGAAAGCCAAATTGTTAAATCAGAGTATGTTTTTAAAAATCTTTTATTGAGTTACAACATATATGCAATTAGGTAAATTCATTGGAAGTACATAGCTAGTTTAACTTTACACATGCAAAAATATATATATACGTCTGTTTAACCATTGTCCAAAATCAATACATTAAACATTTATAGCATACCAGAATGTTCTTCATGCCCCTTCCTAGTCGGTACCCACCCATGTTCTTTAATTTCTTGTAAATGGAATCATAGAGTGTATACTCTTCTCTCTTTGCTTATTTCACTCAATGTAATGTCTGTGAGATTCATCCATGCTATGTATAGTTCATTCTTTTTATTGCTATGTAACATTCTGCTGTTTGGATAAATACAGTGTATTGATCTATTTTATCATTGATGGATATTTAGGCTATTACCAATAAAGTTGCTATGAACATTCTTTTGGAAGACATACGTATACTTTTTTTTTTGATGTAAGCTTCAAGTTGAACAAATAGGTCATAGGGTAGGCATATATTTAGCTTTAAATATGGGTAAAGACTTAAAAACTTTTTAAAAATATGTATTTTTAAATTTGGCCCCAAACCTTTGTACTAATGAACTCCTACCATTTAATTTTTGAGAGTGCCGTCTCCTCACACCCTTACCACAGTGGGCATTGTCGTTCTTTTTAGTCTTTGCCAATCCAAGAGGTGAAATGTTTTCTGGTTGTTAATATCATGTTTGATTACCAAGTATGTTAAATAATTTTTACTATGTTACCAGACACTTTTTCTTACATAAATTGCTCATACATGTCATTGCCCTATTTGGTATTAGCTTTAGGATAAGTCAAAAAGGTGAAACATAATCCATATGGCCTGTATAGATTCAGTGGCATTGTGAGAAAGTACATTGGCATTTATGACCAGGACAAATTTACATTCTTTGCATAAGCTGACCTCCAGCTCTATATGTTTTAAAAGGAAGCTAACATTTAAGGAACACCTATTACTGAGTACATTTACTCTTTAGAACAGCCCTACTCATTTAAGTCTTATAATGTAAATTTAATTTCTTAGGAGCATTTAATTTTCACAAAAGCTTTAAGAGGCACTTCATGTCCCGCCAATTTTTACAAGTGTAGAAATCAAGGCTCATGTGGCTCACTATTGTACGAAGGCTTAAACAGTAGGATGGGGATTTAAACCCGAGATGCTCCAAGTCCAAAGTAAATTTTCTTTTCTCTGTTTTTTATTTACTATTGCTTAGGTGGTGATCTTCATATTGTTTTTTTCCTTTTTCACCTTACAAATTCTGGGGGGGCTTCCACATTTCAGAGCCCTGTTCTACCCCACCTTCCATCCTCAGCACACACATACACCATTCCATCCTCAACACATACACCATTCCATCCTCATCACATACACCATTCCATCCTCAATACACATACACCATTACATCCCCAACACACATACACCATTACATCCCAACACACACACACCATTCCATCCCAACACACATACACCATTCCATCCTCAACACACATACACCATTCCATCCCAACACACATACACCATTCCATCCTCAACACATACACCATTCCATCCTCATCACATACACCATTCCATCCTCAATACACATACACCATTCCATCCCCAACACGCATACACCATTAAATCCCAACACACATACACCATTCCATCCCAACACACACACACCATTCCATCCCAACACACATACACCATTCCATCCTCAACACACATACACCATTCCATCCCAACACACATACACCATTCCATCCTCAACATACACACACCATTCCATCCCCAACACACACACACCATTCCATCCCCAACATACACATACACCATTCCATCCCAACACACACACACCATTCCATCCCCAACACACATACACCATTCCATCCCAACACACATACACCATTCCATCCTCAACACACACACAATTCCATCCCGACACACATACACCATTCCATCCCCAACACACACACACCATTCCATCCCAACACACACACACCATTCCATCCCAACACACACACACCATTCCATCCCAACACACATACACCATTCCATCCTCAACACACACACACCATTCCGTCCCAACACACACACACCATTCCATCCCAACACACACACACCATTCCGTCCCAATACACATACACCATTCCATCCTCAACACACACACACCATTCCGTCCCAACACACACACACCATTCCATCCCAACACACACACACCATTCCATCCCCAACACACATACACCATTCCATCCCAACACACATACACCATTCCATCCTCAACACACACACATACACCATTCCATCCCGACACACATACACCATTCCATCCCCAACACACACACACCATTCCATCCCAACACACACACACCATTCCATCCCAACACACACACACCATTCCATCCCAACACACATACACCATTCCATCCTCAACACACACACACCATTCCGTCCCAACACACACACACCATTCCGTCCCAACACACACACACCATTCCATCCCAACACACACACACCATTCCGTCCCAATACACATACACCATTCCATCCCAATACACATACACCATTCCATCCCAACACACACATACACCATTCCATCCCAACACACACATACACCATTCCATCCCAATACACATACACCATTCCATCCCAACACACACATACACCATTCCATCCCAACACACACATACACCATTCCATCCCCAACACACACATATACCATTCTATCCCCAACACACATACACCATTCCATCCCCAGCACACACATACGCCATTCCATCCCCAACACACACATACACCATTCCATCCCCAACACACACACACACACCATTCCATCCCCAACACACACATATACCATTCCATCCCCAACACACATACACCATTCCATCCCCAACACACACACACACACCATTCCATCCCCAACACACACACACACACCATTCCATCCCCAACACACACATATACCATTCTATCCCCAACACACATACACCATTCCATCCCCAACACACATATACACCATTCCATCCCAACACACACATACACCATTCCATCCCCAACACACACACACACACACCATTCCATCCCCAACACACACACACACCATTCCATCCCCAACACACACATACACACCATTCCATCCCCAACACACACATACACCATTCCATCCCCAACACACACATATGCCATTCCATCCCCAACACACACATACACCATTCCATCCACAACACACACATACACCATTCCATCCCCAACACACACATACACACCATTCCATCCACAACACACACATACACCATTCCATCCCCAAAGTCCAAAGGAGTTTGAGGATCTCTGTGATACTAAGGAAAGACTGATAATATGGAAAATCCATTTTAGTTCATTTTACCCATTTCAGAAGTTTCCTTTCAGTGTGTGTGTTTTAAAATCTAAAAAATGTTTTAATCAATCCAGGATTAGATTGAAGAAGAAGCAGGGAGTTGAGGCAGGATATCTTTCTCTTAATAGATATGTTTTGAGGATCTGAAGCTTATATAATTTTTTAAACATTTTTTGTTATGAAATATAACATATATACAAAAAAGCAATACATTTCAAAGTGCACCATAACAAGTAGTTATACCACAAATTTCCGAGATTGGTATGGGTTACAGTTCTACAATTTCAGGTTTTTCCTCCTAGTTGTTCCAAGACCCTGAAGACTAAAAGAAATATCAATGTAATGATTCGGTATCATACTCATTTGTTAAGTCCTATCTTCTCTGCTATAACTCCTCCTTCTTCCAATCTTTGGGGGTATAGAGCTATGCCCATTCTAATTTTTTTCATGTTGGAAAGGGCTGTTGACAATATAGGATAGGGGAATAGACCTTGTTGATGTTCTTGGAGCAGCTGTCCCCTCTGGATTTCAGGACTTTTCTAGCCTAGGAACCATCTGGATGTTGTATGTTTCTGGAATGTGATCTTAGTGTGTGAAAATTTGTAAAATCTCAGATAGAACACTAAGTGTTCTTTAGGGCTAACAGGAATGGTGTTGGTTGGGGTTTGGCAAACCATGGTAATTAGCAATATCTAGCTGAAGCTTGCATTAAGAGTAGCCTCTAGAATAGCCTCTCAACTCTATTTGAACTCTCTTAGCCACTTATACCTTATTTTGTTACATTTCTTTTCCCCCCTTTTGTTAGAAAGGTGTTGTGGATCCTGTAGTACCAGGGCCAGGCTCATCCCTGGGAGTCATGTCCCACGTTGCCAGGAAGACTAACCCCTGGATGTCATGCCCCATGTAGGGGTGATTTTCCTTGCAGAGTTAGGCTTACAGAGAGACAGGCCACATATGAGCATGTGTTTTTGGCCATTTTTGTGTTTTCTTTGGAGAAATGGCCATTTAAGTCCCTTTGCCAATTTTTAAATTGGGTTATTTGTGTATTTGTGGTTGAGTTGTAAATGTTCTTTATATATTCTGGATGTTAACCCTTATTGGATATATGGTTTCCAAATATTTTCCCCTGTTCTGTTGGTTGTCTTTTTACTTTCATGATGAAGTCTTTTGTTACCCAAAAGTTGTTAATATTGATGAAGTCCCATTTATCTATTTTCCTTTTGTTGCTTGTGCTTTTAGTGGGAAGTCCAAGAAACTATTGCTTGACACAAGGTCCTAAGGATGCTTCCCTATGTTTTCTTCTAGGAGTTTTTTTGCAATCTGGCATGGTAGGCAAGAACTATGGCTGCTGAGCCACTGTGGCCCAACCTCTTCTAGGAGTTTTAGAGTTATATTTAGGTCTTTTATGCATTTTGAGTTAATTTTTGTATATGGTGTGATGTAGAAACCTACCTTCATTCTTTGCATATGGATATCATTTTTTCCCACCATCTGTTGAAGAGACTATTCTTTCTAAATTGGGTGGACTTGGCAATCTTGTCAAAAATCAATTGGCCATAGATGTGAGGGTTTATTTCTAAACTCTTAGTTAAATTCTATTTGTCTATATGTCTGACCTTGTGTCAATACCTTTATTGTTTTGATTATTGTACCTTTGTAATAGTTTTTAAACTGTGGAATTGAGTCCTCCAACTTTGCTTTTCTTTTTAAATATGGTTTTGGCTAATTGGGGCCCCTTACTGGTCCATATAAAATTGACAATTGGCTTTTCCATTTCTTCAAAGAAGGCTGTTGAAATTTTGATTGGGATTGCATTGAATTTTGTAAATAACTTTTGGTAGAATTGCATTTTAAAATGCAGTCTTCCAATCCATGAACATGGAATGTCCTTCCATTTACTTAGGTCTTCAATTTCTTTTAGAAATTGTTGTAGTTTTTCATGTGTCCCTTACAACCTTGGTTCAATTTATTCCTTTTAACTGCTGTTATAAATAGAATTTTTCTTGATTTCCTCTTCAGATTTTTCATTACTAGGATATAGGAACACTACTGATGTTTTGCATGTTGCTTTTGTACCCTGCCACTTTTCTGAATTTGTTTATTAGCTCTGATAGCTTTGTTGTGGATGTTTCAGGATATTCTATGTATAGGAACACATCCACAAACAGGGAAGGTTTTACTTCTTCCTTTCTAACTTGGATGCCTTTTATTTCTTTTTCTTGCTAATTGTTCTGCTAGAACTTCTAGTACAATGTTAAAACAGAGTAGTAAGAGTAGCCATCCTTTTTAATTCTTGATCTTAAAGGAAAAGATTTCAGTCTTTCACCATTGAGTATGATGTTAGCTGTGGACTTTTAATATATGCCTGTTCTAGTTTGCTAAAGCTGCCAGAATGTGATATACCAGAAATAGAATGGCTTTTAAAAAGGGAATCTATTAAATTACAAATTTACAGTTCTAAGGCCATAGAAATGTCCAAATTAAGATATCCAGAGATAGGTATCCAGAGATAGATACCTTGACTGAAGGAAGGCCCATGTCCGTCACATGGGAGGGCACATGGCTGGCATCTGCTGGCCCTTGTTCCTGGTTCCATTGCTTCCAGCTTCTGATGCCAGTGGTTTCCTCTCTTAGTGTCTGTGGGCCTTCACTTAGCTTCTCTGGGACACAACTCTGCATTCTGGCTTGCTTAACATCTCATAGGATGGTGCATGGCAATGTCTGCTGGGCTCTGCATCTCCAAACATCCAAGTCTAAGGGTCTGCTCTCTCTGTTGGCACTCCAAGCGTCTTCAATGTCTGTGTCTGTGCTGTGTCTCAACTGTTTTCTCCAAAATGTCTCTCCTTTTAAAGGACTCCAGTAAACTAATCAAGATCCACCTTGAATGGGTGGAGTTACAGATCCATCTAATAAAAAGTCCACACCCACAATTGAGTGTGTCACTCTCCATGGAAGTAATTAATCAAAACAATTGGGTGTGTCACATCTCCATGGAAACAATTCAATCATAGTTTCCACCCTGCAATATTGAATCAGGATTAAAATGACATGGCTTTCCTGGGGTACATGAAAATAACAAACTGGCTCAAAGCCTTTTATCATTTGAAGAAATTTTTTTGAAGAACGGGTGCTGGATTTTGCCTTTCTGTATCAATTGAGATAACTGTTTTTCTTCCTTCATTCTGTTAATGCTGCATTACATTAATTTAAGTTCTTATGTCAATCTACTCTTGTATCATGGTCTATACTTCTTTTAATGTTCTGTGTATTCAGTTTCCTTGTATTTTCTTTGGGATTTTAGCATCTATATTCCTAAGGGATACTGGTCTTTAATTCTCTTCACTTGTGGTATATTTTTCTGGCTTTGATATGAGGATAATGTTGCTCTCATAGAATAAGAGAGTTTTCCCTCATCTTCAATATTTTTTTGTAAGAATTAGAGCAGGATTGTTGTTAATTCTTCATGGAATTGATTAAATTCACCTCTGAAACCATCTGGTACTGGGTTTTTCTGTTCTGAGAGATTTTTGATTACTGATTCAATCTCTATACTAGTTATTAGCCTATTGAGATTGTTTATTTTTTCTTGAGTAGGCATAAGTAGTTTGTGGGGTTCTAGGAATTTGTCCATTTCATCTAGGTTATCTAATTTGTTGGTTTATAGTCATTCATGATATCCTCTTATAATTCTTTATATTTCTGTAAGGTTGATAATAATAGCTTCCTTTTCATTTCTAATTTTACTTACCTGCATCCTCACTCTTTTTTGTTTATCAGTCTAGCTAACAAAATAAAAAAGTTTTATTAAGTTTTTCAAAGAATCAACTTTTGGTTTTGTTGATGCACTCCTTGATTTTTTATTCTGCTTCATTTATCTCCACTATAATATTTTTATTTCCTTCCTTCTTCATGCTTTGGGTTTAGTTTGCTCTTCTGATTCTAGATGTTTCAGTTATGAGTTTGGGTCTCTAAATTGAGTTTTTTTTTTAATGTAAACATTTAGAGTTATAACGTTCCTTCTCAGCATGACTTTGATGTATCACATAAGTTTTCATATGCTGTTGTTTTAGTTTGTTAAAGCTGTTGGTACACAATATACCAGAATGCAATGACTTTTAAAAAGGGAATTTATTAAGTTACAAGTTTACAGTTCTAAGGCCATTAAAATGTCCAAACTAAGGCATCCAGATAAAGATACCTTGATTCAAGAAAAGTAGATAGGTCTGGAACATCTCAGTCAGCTAGGAAGTCATGTGGCTGGCATCTGCTGGGGTGTTTGGCTTCTTTGTTTGAAACAGCTTACTCTGGAGCATTTTCTTTATTCATCTCCAAAGGTCTCTGGCTGTGTGCACTCCAAAGCTTTTACCAAAATAGTTCCCTCTTAAAGGACTCCAGTAAACAACCCCACCTTGAATGAATGGAGACACATCTCCATGGAAACCACCTGATCAAAAGGTCCCACCCACAATTGGGTGGGTCACATCTCCATGGCAACAACTTAATCAAAAGATCCCACCCAGTGGACAGATAAATTTTAAAAAATGGATAAATGGATAAAAATAAATAAATAACGGGGGGATAAGGGCTAAAATAAATGAGGTAGATTGCAAAATTTTAGTGGTCAATGACAGGGAAGGGAAAGGGGTATGGAATAAGTGAGTTTTTTCTTTTTTCTTTTTCTGGAGTGATACAAATGTTCTAAAAATGATTATGGTGATAAATGTACAACTATGTGATGGTATTTTGAGTCATTGATTGTACACCACGGATGGACTGTATGTGTATGAAGATTTGTAAATAAAAAGATGTTTTAAGAAAAGATCCCACCAAGAAGTACTGAATCAGGGTTAAAGAACATGGCTTTTCTGGGGGATACAGAAGAGTTTCAAACCAGCACATTTGTGTTTTCCTTTTCAGTTACCTCAAGATGTTTTTTAATTTTCCTTGTGATTTCTTCTTTTACCTATTGGGTTTATTAAGAGTGCTTTGTTTTGGTGAGACAAAGTAAGCCAGAAACAAAAAAACAACAATGGTATGGTTACCTTTAAAACATGCTTGTAAGAAAAGAGCGGACTAAATTGTAAGATTTTAGAGCAGACACATTAAGTCCGGAGTGGTGATTATTATTTCTGGATTATGAGAGGTTGTTTTATATATATAACTTGATATTTAGAGATAAGCATGAAGCCAAACAGGTTGGGGTTAAAGTAATTCAGAACATAGGGGTAAGGAAGACAGTGTCTGTATTTTAGAACTATGCATACTCTTTGAGACTAATGGAAGAAAGGTTTATTTGATCTGGAACTGAAATTTTCTGCAGTGCATAATCTAATTCAACCTATGTGTATAGCTCATTTGAACAACTGAAACACAGGGAGCACAGAATGAGAAAGAGATCCTTTAATCCTGTGTAGATTATTGTAATGCCTGGTAATATCCTAAAGTATATTAACCAGGTAATCAAAAAGTATTGGCAAAGTCCCCTGAGGGAGGGGAGAAAGACTAGGGAATTATTAGATCTTACCATCAGGGAATCCCCTGATAGGGTGTCAAACTTTAGGGACACCCAAGGCCATGCCCTTAATCATGAGGCTTACTCTTGAGAAGCTTATGTAGGTTGCATAGAAGCTTAACCTACCTATAGGCCTGCCTAAGAGTTACTTCTGGAGGACCTCTGTTGTTGTCAAATGTGGCCTCAGCCTCTATGTCCAACTCTGCAAGAAAATCATTGCCCTCCGCCCTAAATGGGACATGACATCCAGGGTGAAAGTCTCCCTGGTGATGTGGGAGAGGACTCCCAGGGATGAATCCAGACCTGGCACCGTGGAATCAACAATTCTATCCTGACCAAATGGGGGAAAAGAAGTGTAATTAATAAAGTATCAGTGGCAGAGAGAGTTCAAATAGAGTTGGAGACTACTCTGGGGTTTGTTCTTACTCAAGTTTCAGTTAGACCTTGCTACCTATCAGAACCTGCCAACCCCCAACCAGGACCATTCCAGCCAATCCTAAAGACCACCCAGAGCAATATGTAAGATTCCACAAGGGTTCCAGGCACTAGAGTAACTTGCCAGAAACCTACAACCTCCAGATGGGTCCCTTCACCAGATAAGTCCTAAAACCTGGCCCAGCCTCTACAGAACATCAGATAGTCCCATCTCCCTCCCCCATATTAGTGACTGACCCTTCAATATCAAAAATTTAGAATTGCCATAGCCCAAACACCCCTAAAGAGAGGAATGGAAAGATCAAAGGTGATGGTAGAATTATACATAGAAGATAGGACTTAACAAATGAATATGAATGCTGAATCAGTAAATTGATATCTCTTTTGGTCTCCAGTATTTTAGAGCAGCTAGAAGTAAAAACCTAAAATTGTGAAATTGTAACCCATGTCAAAGTCTGAAATATGTTCTACAACTAATTGCGGTGCTGTGCTTGGAAATTACTGCTTTTTTTGGTATCTATGTTATAGTTCATAAAAAAAGAAGGAAAAGAAAGTTGATCATGATGATAAAAAAGTATTTAAGCCCTTTAGCCTCCTATATTCTGGAGCAGCTAGAAGGAAAAATCTGAGAGGATTGTATGGTGGCCCATGACGAACTTCGGGATCTATCCTGTAACCACTTTTTGAAGAGTGCTTTGAAAACTGCTGCTTTTTTATTCCTTTGCTTTGTAAATATGTTATACTATACAATTTAAAAAATTAAAAAAAAACTAAAAAAAAGTGCATTGTTTAATTTCCACATATTGGTGAATTTTCCAATTCTCCCTCTGTTATTGATTTCTAGCTTAATTCCATTGTGGTTGTTCCTCAGTTCTGTTAGTGCCCACTTTCATGTTTGTTTGATTTTTCTTTTTGTGCAATTTTGAGTCCCTTTTCATTTCTTTCTTGATATATCTTTCACATATTTTCTGTGTTACCATGGGGCTTAAATTTCACATCTTTAAATCTCTAACAATCACATTTGATTTGATGCCAATTTAACTTCAATAGCATACATGTATTCTGTACCTATCACCCTCTGTCCCTCCATCTTTTTTGTTGTATTTGTTACTTAATATATCTTTATACATTGCATGTCCCAAACCATAGAAGTATCATTACTTTCTGTGAATTTGTATTTTGGCACCTGTAGGAAGTAAGAAGTAGAGTTACATACCAACAAATACAATATTGTAGTACTAGTATTCATCACTACCCTTGTGGTTATCTTTGCTGGAGGGCTTTACTTCTCCAGACCACTTCAATCCACACTCTAGTGTCCTTTCCTTTTAGTCTGAAGAACTACCTTTGGCATTACTCATAGGGCAGGTCTAGTGGTGATGAGCTACCATTGCTTTTGTTTCTCTGGTAATACCTTCATCTCTCCCTCATTTTTGAAAGACAGTTCCACTGGGTATAAAATTCTTGATTAGAAATTGTTTTCTTTCAGCATTTTAAATATTCTGTCCCACTACCTTCTTGTCTCCATGGTTTCTGATAAGAAGTTTTATTGGAACTCCCTTGTAGGTAGCACATTGCTTTTCTCTTGCAACCTTCAAAACTCTCTCCTTGTCCTTGGCAATTAACAGTTTTACTACTATATGTCTTGGCCTGGTTCTCGAGTTTGTCCTGTTTTGGGTTCATTGGGAAACTTGAACGTGTGTATTCATGTCTTTCACTAAATTTGGAAAGTTTTCTGTCATCATATCTTCAAATACTTCTTTTGCCTCTTTCTTTTTTCTCCTTCCGAGACTTCTCATCATGCATATGTTGGTATGCTTAATTGTGTCCCACAGATATCTAGGGCTTGGTTTTTAATATTCTTTTTCCTTCTTCCTCCTCAGCCTGAACCATTTCAATTGCCTTGCCTTTGAGTTCAGTGATACTTTGTTCTATCAGCTCCAATCTGCTATTGAAACCTTCTAGGGAATTTTTATTTCTGATCTTATGGCCTTTAATGCCAATATTTCTGTTTGGATAGAATTTTTTTAAAAATTCTATCTCTGTATTGAGGTTCTCATATTGTTCATCCATTAGTTTCTTTTTTTTAAATTAATTTATTTATTAACTAAAAAAATTAAGAACAAACAAAAACATTTACATATCATTCCATTCTACATGTTTAACATCCTTAATTTCTTGATATCTGTTTTAGTTTCCTCATTGCTAAGGCCAATAACATGCAATGGGCTGACTTAAACAATGGGAATTTATTAGCTCATAGTTTTGACACTAGGAGAAATCCAAATCAAGGCCTTATCAAGATGATGCTTTTTTCCCAAAGAGTGGCAACCCCGTGGCTGACTGCCTGCAATTTTTGATCCTTGGCTCCTCTGTCACATGACAATGCACAAAGCAGCTTCTCTTGCCTGCTCTTTTCTGTCTTTTTGTGATGTTCCCTATAAGACCTTCAGAAATAGGATTAAAAGTCATTCTGATGAGTCGAGTCACATCTTAAGTGAAGTAACATCATCTAAAGATCCTATGCACAATAGGCTTACCCTCACAGAAGTGTATTAAGTTTAAGAACATGTCTTTCTTGGGTACTTAGCTCCAAACTACCACAATATCCTTTAGTTTTTTCTCTGTGTTTTCCTTTATCTCCTTGAACATATGGAGGGTTTTTTTTAAGTCTTTATCTGGTATGTTCAAAATCTTGTCTCCTCTGACAGCTTCTGGATTTTTATCTTGTTCCTTTGGATGGGCCATCATTTCCTGTTTCTTTTCTTTGGTCTTGAATCTTTTGTGGCACACTGCACAATATAATATTTTAAAGTGGCAACTCTAGGATTTAGTCCCTGAGCTGCCTGTTCTGTAAATTTTTATCCAGAGATTTCCTTGAGTGCCAAGAATTAATGAAAACAAATAAAACACTGCAAGAAGAAACTTTATCAGCTTCATGGTAAACCCCCTCTGGGGATTTGGGAGGGATGTTGTAGAGATTGATAATTGTAGAAGACAAGGATGGGCCAGTGGAGAGCAGGAGAGTATAGGCACATGTGATTCTGCTACTTGGTCCAAATACTGTCCCAGTGACGTTCTATCATTAGGATGTCAGACAGAGCCTTCTAACACCCTAGTACTGGTCTTGAATGGAAATTCAATTAGGGCTGAACCTAAACAAAGTAAGAAAAAAATCATCTTTCCCAACTTTTGTCCATTTCCCTGCTCCTTTTACTTCTTCATGGTCCACTTTGTCTTTTCTCTCTTTCAGCCAGATAGTTCCCTTTAAGTATTTCCTTCTCTTCTATAAATATTTGCTTTCGATGAGAACCAAGATATCTGCCATTCATTTATTCACAAATATTTATTTTGTATGTACAATGGATTAGACACCGTTTAAATTACTAGGGACTACTTAGTAAGCAAGACAGTAACATCCTGGGCTCACAAAGCTCATACTCTAGAGCTAGTGAGACAAAATAAACTGCTCAGCTTAAAGTGGCTAAGATTTTAGTACCATATTAGTACTCTCATGGAAATGTATCTCTTGTTGTTAAGGGACTCTCTTTATTCTCCAACTAACATAATTTCAAACATCAGTGAATTGAGGGAGGTATTTCAGGTGGGGAGAGAACATTTTTCCAATTTCTTGAAGCCTCCCATTTTTATTTATGGACAAAATTGGTTTTGACTTCTATGGATTTAATTGGCCCTTCTTTGTCCCATGCCCCTCAACTGGGCAATTTATTATTATTGTTAGATCTTCTAGAAAAGTCTCTATTTTCTTGATCAGAACATCTTGAGGACCATTTAAATCTGTACACTGGGTTTTATCTACCTCATTCTCTTCGTAAGGTCCTATGCTAAGGTTGTATATGGTCATAGTAGATATCTGTTTCTAACTCCTTAGGACACTTTACCTGACCGTGTTCAAAGTATCCTGAGTAATGACAGTGCCATGGGCTCAATATTACATTATTTCGTAACAATCATTTCCACTGTGGCACGAGCCATCTCAGTTATATTACAATGCAATTTCCCTCCTTTTCATTCATTAGTCAATATTACATTCTTTTTTCACATACACAAATGTTTTTGTCCTTGCTATTAGAACAATTTAGAAATCTTTAGTTTTATCAATTTCTATTAGTTAGGATTCCTTCATTTGTAAGCAACAGAAAATTCAAACTGGCTTTAGAAATAAGATAATGTATGGCTCACATACCTGAAGTCTAGAAATAAGCCAGGCTACAAGACTGATGGAGTTAAGTGACTCTGGCCCGATTTCCCTGTAGTTCTTTTCACTCTTCCCTCTTTCCACTCATAGTTTCATCCTCTGTCCAGTAAAAAAGATAGCTGAAGAAGTTGGCCTCATATTCAGAAACAGTCATGTCCAGAGAGACTCTTCCAATGGACTTTCTGAAGAACTAAGAGATTTCCCCAGAGGCTTCCAGAAAAACTCTCCTTTTATCTCATTGGCCCAAACTATCACATGATATTTTCTGAACTGGCAATCCAATCCAATCTAATCCAAACAGTCCCTCCCTTGCTGCGGAATGGATGGGGGGAGGGTTTGGGTCAGCTTTCCCTAAGACACGTGGTTCTTCCTCCAGGAGGGAGACATGCCAGACAAAATCAGATTTCTGATAAGAAGGAGGAAATCAGAAGGAATGCTGAGTAGGCATTCCCACACTTTCCATGTGGAAAGTTATATAGATGCTCCAATGATATTTTATTCATTTCATTTTTTTGAAATATTTTTATTGATAAACAATATACAAAACAAACACTTTTAACACACAAACATTCCATACATGGTGTACCATCAATGGCCACGATACCATCACAGAGTTGTATATTCATCATCATGATCATTTTGTAGAACATTTGCATCACTCCAGAAAAAGAAATAAAAAGAAAAAAGAAAAAACTCATACATACCATACCCCCCCTCATCAACCACTAGTATTTTCATCTACCCAATATATTTTAACCTTTGTTCTCCCTATTTTTTTCAATACCCCTTACCCCTCCCTTTCATCGATCATTAGTATTTCAATCTTCTCAATTTGTTTAAACATTTGTTTCCCCTATTACTTATTAGTGCATTTCCTAATATAACTTATGTGGACAGATAAACTGAACACCGTAAGTACATGGAACCTTGAATAGGGCATGAGATTTTGTAGGTTTGTCCAGTGTGATGCCCCGATAAATCCCAGAGTGATTTAAACAGTGAATAAAGAAGTATTTGCAACATCCCCTTGGGGGAATGGCGAGAAAGGGGGAAAATTCAACTTCACCACTTGGAGAATGCCTGATATTCTGGTAAGCAGTGGGGACAACCAAATCAATAGGCCAAGCCCTCAATCTTGGGGTGTGTTCATATGAAACTTATCCCCACAAAGGACAGGTTAAGCCTACTTAAAATTAGGCCTAAGAGTCACCCCAGAGAGCCTCTTTTGTTGCTCAGATGTGACCTATTTCTCTCTCAGCTAACACAGCAAGCAAACTTACTGCCCTCCCCCTCTGTAAGTGAGACATGACTCCCAGGGGTGTAAACCTCCCTGGCAACATGGGACAGAAATCCTAGAATGAACTGGGACTCAGCATCAAGGGACTGAGAAAACTTTTTGACCAAAAGGGGGATGAGAGGGATGAGACAAAATAAAGTTTCAGTGGCTAAGAGATTTCAAACAGAGTCTAGAGGTTATCCTGGAGGCTATTCTGGCACATTATAGATATCCCCTTTTTAGTTTAAGGTGTATTACAGATGCTAGAGGGAAATGCCTGAATCTGTAGAGCTCTGTTTCAGTAGCCAGGTTTCTTGAAGATGATTGTATAATGATATAGCTTTTGCAATATGACTGTGTGATTGTGAAAACCTTGGGTTTGATGCTCCTTTTATCTATGGTATGGACAAATGAGTAAAAAATATGGATTAGAGATATTTTATTCATTTCTGAACATATTTCTCCAGTTCCCAGGAATAAGATCCATTCCAAGTGATGAACACAAAAAAGAAGTTAAAATTATGTTCCATATCTTTTGCCTAAAAATATCAAGGCTCTATGTATTGCACATATGATTAATGTAAATACTTTCTTTTCCCTTTTTTTCCCTAAAGTTGTGAAGTTTTAGTTATTGAAAATAGGCTACAGGCACAAGACTGCCTTTGCTGCCAAGCTATATATGGAAAGGCTGGAGAGATTTTACAGCCTATACTTGCAAACAGAAAGAGCCTCCAGTCACTCTGCCTGAGGGGTGCATGAGGGGGTCACCAGTTGTCTGAGTTAACTCTATCGTGGGGTGTCTTGGGCAGCTAAGGGTTTATTTGGGAGCTTGGGCATGTACTCTTTGCTTCTCTGCTCTCCATATTCAGAGGCATTTTCTTTCTTGAGACAAACCTCAAACAGTTCTCAATGTTTCAAGGAGATTTTCCTGTGCCCCTCTTTTCCCTTTGAAAGTTGGGACAGAAGTGAGGTACATGGAAATCTTGAATTTTATGTAAATGACCCACCTTTACTTCTTTCCCTGGAGTGTTATGAAAACTAGTGTTCTAAAAACATTTTTACAAAGTGCTCTTTTGAGATGGGAAGAAAGTGTTATCAGCCCAGCAGGTTGTCTGTAAGTGTTCTTTAGTGGAAAGGGGAAGGAAGGAAAAGTACCACATTTTTCAAGCTTTAGGAATTTTTTTTAAGATATCGTTATAAAAGTTATTTTGGCTTTTCCCCATCAGTTTACAGACTGGGTTTGCCTTAACTTCTCCCACTTTGCTGGCTGTTAACTTAAATAGGGTGTCTCACTGGGAAAGGTTAACACATGAGGGTGGTGTTTGTTGAAATCGACAAAGTTGTCAAGTAGGTTTGTATCCTGTTCTTACCAAGGATATTTTGCCCATCTTTTTGATGTGCTAATAGTCCTTCCTGAGGCAAATTGTGTAAGCAAACAAACAATTAAATTAATAGCAGATGTTCCCACAGGACTCCAGTATGCAGATTTGTTGACCAGGGTGGACTAGAACCAGGCAATGGTCTTTGGCTTCAAAGGATTGTCCCAGGGGCCAGCTCTCTGCATGTATATTCACATCTCCCAAAATACCTCCCAGAAAGGTCTACGGGAACCTGTGTCCCCTCACATAGGGACTCTGGGTACCCTATTTCAAATTACCTGGGAAGATCAAGTGGAGAACCAAATGACTGAGCATGGGGAACTCAGGTGGGCAATATAAAATTCTCCAAAACTCTATGAATTCCTAAATCATCTAATGAGTTCCTGTATGGCTCACAACTTTCTACAGGGGTGTATTCCATTAAAACTTTAAAAATTTAAAGAGATTACATGGTGTCCTCTAACTTGAGTCTTGGTTAGCAGGGTGCATTTCACCCATTAGTCACTTGTGCTCATATCAGCCACAGTCCATAACTATGCACAATTATTACCATTATTGAGTTATTAGTGCTAATCTGGACCACACTGAGCCTGACAATATGTGGGCTGACACTCGGTTCATGCACAGGGGGATCGTGATGTTTCTTGGTCCCAGATGTGCTCCAGTTTTATCACAGTCTAAATCAGCCTTGGTTCTCCTCAATGCTTTGTTGCTCTGGCAGTTTCTGCCTCACTGGCTGCCCACGCTTCCTACTGGGTGACTTTCAGGAGCACAGCTGCCCACAGACATTGCGTCTCACATGCTGCTTCTTTTTTTCTATCCAGCTTTCGGTTCTGTCTCTCCCAAGAGAAATCCCTGATCGCTTTCACTCTTTTTATCTGTCCAAGTTTTTCATTGTTTAGGTCAGTCTTTGAATCCCCTTCCCTCCATAAAACTTCACCAAGTGTTCTGTTTTACACTTAACAAAGGTAACTTTAAAAAGTGCTTTCTGATGCAAAATGCCATGACTCCCAAGTCTTAAATTTGCTCCCTGTGCAAATTCTGTCTCTCTTTCCCATCCCTCTATGATACAGCCATATAAGTAGATGGAAAAGGCTCTTTCCTCTTCCCCTGAAGTGTGACATTAAAAATGCCATGGAGCGGCGCCCACGCCCCGCAGCAGCCGACCCGCCCGCCCTCCTTCTCCCCTCTCTTTCTCCACCGGCCCGCCGCGCGGCGCCCACGCCCCGCAGCAGCCAACCCGCCCGCCCTCCTTCTCACCTCTCTCCTCCCCCTCCTGCTCCGGCTGCTCTCCAACCACCACGGTGCCCTCTTCCCCCGCCTTCACCGGCTCCTCCACCACCAGCCTCTACAGCCTTGCCGCCCTCACCTTTCCTCCTCCAGAACAGCTACTGGGGGAGTGGAGATAATACAGAGCAGCTCCCGGAGCCACGAGGGAGATCAAAGGGACGGCGTACCCCATCCTGGAACGGCTGACTATCTGGGAGAACCAGCTCCGGTGAGATCACCAAGGGGCACGGGCTTTCCTGGGTGACCGGCAAGCGACCAGAGTCCCTCCCTTCCACCTTCCCAGGCCAGCTGGTAGAATTGGACAGGCGGTCCCCTTGGGCCGCGGCGGCTGGTGCCCCCACCACACGAGGCCCCCCGGAACAACTGAGATAGTTGGGTCGGAAATCCCCAGACTGCGGAGAACAGTGACCGGGGGATCCCTTCCAAACACGTGACTCCCCCGTCGGCTGGGAATAGTGCACTCTCCCGGGCTGCGACAGCTGGCGCCCTCCCGCCACGCTTGGTGCCCCGGGCCGACTAGCTAATCCGGCCGGATGCTCTCCCGTGCTGCGGCGGCCGGCGACCCTCCCCGCATTCGGAACCCCAGGCCGGCTGGCATTCTTCCAAGACGCTTCGGCTGCCGAACCTCCCCTACGGCGAGAATTTTCCAGAGTTAAAGGACCCACAGCAACTTTCACTGGTGGAACCCGTAGACAAACGTGTGCCACGAGTGCCACCTACTGGGCAGGATAAGAAAAACAGAACCCAGAGATTGCACAGAAAAATCTTTCAACCTGTGGGGTCGAACACCCGGGGAAATCTGACTAAATGCCCAGACGCCAGCAGAAGATAACGGATCACGCTCAGAAAATTGAACATATGGCCCAGTCAAACGAAGAAACCAATAGTTCAAATGAGATACATGAGCTGAAACAACTAATGCTGAATATACGAACAGAAATGGAAAACCTCTTCAAAAACGAAATCGATAAATTGAGGGAGGACATGAAGAAGACATGGGCTGAACATAAAGAAGAAATAGAAAAACTGAAAAAACAAATCACAGAACTTATGGAAGTGAAAGATAAAGTAGAAAAGATGGAAAAAACAATGGATACCTACAACGACAGATTTAAAGAAACAGAAGATAGAATTAGTGATTTGGAGGATGAAACATCTGAATTCCAAAAAGAAACAGAAACTATCCGGAAAAGAATGGAAAAATTTGAACAAGGTATCAGGGAACTCAAGGACAATGTGAACCGTACAAATATACGTGTAGTGGGTATCCCAGAAGGAGAAGAGAAGGGAAAAGGAGGAGAAAAACTAATGGAAGAAATTATCACGGAAAATTTCCCAACTCTTATGAAAGACCTAAAATTACAGATCCAAGAAGTGCAGCGCACCCCAAAGAGATTAGACACAAATAGGCGTTCCCCAAGACACTTACTAGTTAGAATGTCAGAGGTCAAAGAGAAAGAGAGGATCTTGAAAGCAGCGAGAGAAAAACAATCCGTCACATACAAGGGAAACCCAATAAGACTATGTGTAGATTTCTCAGCAGAAACCATGGAAGCTAGAAGACAGTGGGATGATATATTTAAGTTACTAAAAGAGAAAAACTGCCAGCCAAGACTCCTATATCCAGCAAAATTGTCCTTCAAAAATGAGGGAGAAATTAAAATATTCTCAGACAAAAAGTCACTAAGAGATTTTGTGACCAAGAGACCAGCTCTGCAAGAAATACTAAAGGAAGCACTAGAGTCAGATACAAAAAGACAGAAGAGAGAGACATGGAGAAAAGTGTAGAAAGAAGGAAAGTCAGATATGATATATATAATACAAAAGGCAAAATGGTAGAGGAAAATATTATCCAAACAGTAATAACTCTAAATGTCAATGGACTGAATTCCCCAATTAAAAGACATAGACTGGCAGAATGGATTAAAAAACAGGATCCTTCTATATGCTGTCTACAGGAAACACATCTTAGACCCAAAGATAAATATAGGTTGAAAGTGAAAGGTTGGGAAAAGATATTTCATGCAAATAACAACCAGAAAACAGCAGGAGTAGCTATACTAATATCCAACAAATTAGACTTCAAATGTAAAACAGTTAAAAGAGACAAAGAAGGACACTATATACTATTAAAAGGAACAATTAAGCAAGAAGACATAACAATCATAAATATTTACGCACTGAACCAGAATGCCCCAAAATACGTGAGGAATACACTGCAAACACTGAAAAGGGAAATAGACACATATACCATAATAGTTGGAGACTTCAATTCACCACTCTCATCAATGGACAGAACATCTACACAGAGGATCAATAAAGAAATAGAGAACCTGAATATTACTATAAATGAGCTTGACTTAACAGACATTTATAGGACATTACATCCCACAACAGCAGGATACACCTTTTTTTCAAGTGCTCATGGATCATTCTCAAAGATAGACCATATGCTGGGTCACAAAGCAAGTCTTAACAAATTTAAAAAGATTGAAATCATACACAACACTTTCTCGGATCATAAAGGAATGAAGTTGAAAATCAATAATAGGCGGAGTGCCAGAAAATTCATAAATGCGTGGAGGCTCAACAACACACTCTTAAACAACAAGGGGGTCAAAGAAGAAATTGCAAGAGAAATTAGTAAATACCTAGAGGCAAATGAAAATGAAGACACAACATATCAAAACTTATGGGACGCAGCAAAGGCAGTGCTAAGAGGGAAATTTATTGCCCTAAATGCCTTTATCAGAAAAGAAGAAAAGGCAAATGCAGGAATTAACTGTCCACTTGGAAGAACTGGAGAAAGAACAGCAAACTATTCCCAAAGCAAGCAAAAGGAAAGAAATAACAAAGATTAGAGCAGAAATAAATGAAATTGAAAACATGAAAACAATAGAGAAAATCAATAAGACCAGAAGTTGGTTCTATGAGAAAATCAACAAGATTGATGGGCCCTTAGCAAGATTGACAAAAAGAAGAAGAGAGAGGATGCAAATAAATAAGATTAGAAATGAAAGAGGAGACATAACTACTGACCTCACAGAAATAAAGGAGGTAATAACAGGATACTATGAACAACTTTACGCTAATAAATACAACAATTTAGAAGAAATGGACAGGTTCCTGGAAAGACATGAACAACCAACTTTGACTCAAGAAGAAATAGATGACCTCAACAAACCAATCACAAGTAAAGAGATTGAATTAGTTATTCAAAAGCTCCCTAAAAAGAAAAGTCCAGGACCAGACGGCTTCACATGTGAATTCTATCAAACATTCCAGAAAGAATTAGTACCTACTCTCCTCAAACTGTTCAACATAATCGAAGTGGAGGGAAAACTACCTAATTCATTCTATGAAGCCAACATCACCCTCATACCAAAACCAGGCAAAGATATTACAAAAAAAGAAAACTACAGACCAATCTCTCTAATGAATACAGATGCAAAAATTCTCAATAAAATTCTAGCAAATCGTATACAACAACACATTAAAAGAATTATACATCATGACCAAGTAGGATTCATCCCAGGTATGCAAGGATGGTTCAACATAAGAAAATCAATTAATGTAATACACCATATCAACAAATCAAAGCAGAAAATCACATGATCATCTCAATTGATGCAGAGAAGGCATTTGACAAGATTCAACATCCTTTCCTGCTGAAAACACTTCAAAAGATAGGAATACAAGGGAACTTCCTTAAAATGATAGAGGGAATATATGAAAAACCCACAGCTAATATCATCCTCAATGGGGAAAAATTGAAAACTTTCCCCCTAAGATCAGGAACAAGACAAGGATGTCCACTATCACCACTATTATTCAACATTGTGTTGGAAGTTCTAGCCAGAGCAATTAGGCAAGAAAAAGAAATACAAGGCATCAAAATTGGAAAGGAAGAAGTAAAACTATCACTGTTTGCAGACGATATGATACTATATGTAGAAAACCCAGAAAAATCCACAACAAAATTACTAGAGCTAATAAATGAGTACAGCAAAGTAGCAGGCTACAAGATCAACATTCAAAAATCTGTAGCTTTTCTATACACTAGTAATGAACAAGCTGAGGTGGAAATCAAGAAACGAATCCCATTTACAATCGCAACTAAAAGAATAAAATACCTAGGAATAAATTTAACTAAAGAGACAAAAAACCTATATAAAGAAAACTACAAAAAACTGTTAAAAGAAATCACAGAAGACCTAAATAGATGGAAGGGCATACCGTGTTCATGGATTGGAAGACTAAATATAGTTAAGATGTCAATCCTACCTAAATTGATTTACAGATTCAATGCAATACCAATCAAAATCCCAACAACTTATTTTTCAGAAATAGAAAAACCAATAAGCAAATTTATCTGGAAGGGCAGGGTGCCCCGAATTGCTAAAAACATCTTGAGGAAAAAAAATGAAGCTGGAGGTCTCGCGCTGTCTGACTTTAAGGCATATTATGAAGCCACAGTGGTCAAAACAGCATGGTAGTGGCATAAAGATAGCTATATCGACCAATGGAATCGAATAGAGTGCTCAGATATAGACCCTCTCATCTATGGACATTTGATCTTTGATAAGGCAGTCAAGCCAACTCACCTGGGACAGAACAGTCTCTTCAATAAATGGTGCCTAGAGAACTGGATATCCATATGCAAAAGAATGAAAGAAGACCCATCTCTCACACCCTATACAAAAGTTAACTCAAAATGGACCAAAGATGTAAACATTAGGTCTAAGACCATAAAACAATTAGAGGAAAATGTTGGGAGATATCTTATGGATCTTACAACTGGAGGTGGTTTTATGGACCTTAAACCTAAAGCAAGTACACTGAAGAAGGAAATAAATAAATGGGAGCTCCTCAAAATTAAACACTTCTGTGCATCAAAGAACTTCATCAAGAAAGTAGAAAGACAGCCTACACAATGGGAGACAATATTTGGAAACGACATATCAGATAAAGGTCTAGTATCCAGAATTTATAAAGAGATTGTTCAACTCAACAACAAAAAGACAACCAACCCAATTACAAAATGGGAAAAAGACTTAAACAGACACCTACCAGAAGAAGAAATACAGATGGCCAAGAGGCACATGAAGAGATGCTCAATGTCCCTGGCCATTAGAGAAATGCAAATCAAAACCACAATGAGATATCATCTCACACCCACCAGAATGGCCATTATCAACAAAACAGAAAATGACAAGTGCTGGAGAGGATGCGGAGAAAGAGGAACACTTATCCACTGTTGGTGGGAATGTCAAAGGGTGCAACCACTGTGGAAGGCAGTTTGGCGGTTCCTCAAAAAGCTGAATATAGAATTGCCATACGACCCAGCAATACCATTGCTAGGTATCTACTCAAAGGACTTAAGGGCAAAGACACAAACGGACATTTGCACACCAATGTTTATAGCAGCGTTGTTTACAATTGCAAAGAGATGGAAGCAGCCAAAATCTCCATCAACAGAAGAGTGGCTAAACAGACTGTGGTATATACATACGATGGAATATTATGCAGCTTTAAGACAAGATAAACTTATGAACCATGTAATAACATGGATGGACCTAGAGAATATTATGCTGAGTGAATCCAGCCAAAAACTAAAGGACAAATACTGTATGGTCCCACTGATGTGAACGGACATTCGAGAATAAACTTGAAATATGTCATTGGTAACAGAGTTCAGCAGGAGTTAGAAACAGGGTAAGACAATGGGTAATTGAAGCTGAAGGGATACAGACTGTGCAACAGGACTAGATACAAAAACTCAAAAATGGACAGCACAATAATACCTAATTGTAAAGTAATCATGTTAAAACACTGAATGAAGCTGCATCTGAGCTATAGGTTTTTGTTTTGTTTTGTGTTGTTTTGTTTTGATTTTACTATTATTACTTTTATTTTTTTCTCTATATTAACATTCTATATCTTTTTCGGTTATGTTGCTAGTTCTTCTAAACCAATGCAAATGTACTAAGAAATGATGATCATGCATCTATGTGATGATGTTAAGAATTAATCATTGCATGTGTAGAATGGTATGATCTCTAAATGTTGGGTTAATTTCTTTTTTTCCGTTAATTAAAAAAAAAAAAAAAAAAGAGAAGGGATAATTGGAGCTGAAGGGATACAGACTGTACAACGGGACTGGATATAAAAACTCAGAAATGGACAGCACAATACTACCCAATTGTAATGCAATTATGTTAAAACACTGAATGAAGCTGAATGTGAGGTATAGGTTTTTTGTTTTTGTTTTTTTTGTTTTTTTTCTTTCTATTATTGTTTTAATTCTTATTCTGTTGTCTTTTTATTTCTTTTTCTAAATCGATGCATATGTACTAAGAAATGATGAATATGCAACTATGTGATGTTATTAAGAATTACTGATTGTACATGTAGATTGGAATGATTTCTAATTGTTTTGTTAATTCTTTTTTTAATTAATAAAAAAAAAAAAAAAAAAAAAAAAAAAAAAAAAAAAAAAACTAAAGGACAAATACTGTATGGTCCCACTGATGTGGACGGACATTCGAGAATAAACTTGAACTATGTCATTGGTAACAGAGTTCAGCAGGAGTTAGAAACAGGGTAAGACAATGGGTAATTGAAACTGAAGGGATACAGACTGTGCAACAGGACTAGATACAAAAACTCAAAAATGGGCAGCACAATAATACCTAATTGTAAAGTAATCATGTTAAAATACTGAATGAAGCTGCATCTGAGCTATAGGGTTTTTTTTGTTTTTGTTTGCTTGTTGGTTTGTTTGTTGTTGTTTTTTACTATTATTACTACTTTTATTTCTTTTCTTTATATTAACATTTTATATCTTTTTCTGTTGTGTTGCTAGTTCCTTTAAACCGATGCAAATGTACTAAGAAACAATGATGATGCATCTATGTGATGATGTTAAGAATTACTGAGTGCATATGTAGAATGGTATGATTTCTAAATGTTGTGTTAATTTCTTTTTTTTTTTTCTTTCCGTTAATAAAAAAAAAAAAAAATGCCATGGAGATAGCCCTGTGTTCAGATATTTTATTAACTTGGAGAAGTCTAAAATACTACTAATGAAGATGTATTCCTTTTGCCTAATTTAGGGATTTTCCTAGTCTAATGAAGCTAACTGAAAGGCAGACATACAATAAGTATAAGTGTAAGTGAGGTCATCTTGGCCTCCTATGAAGAAGGTTCTGAAGAGGTAAAGGATTTTGAGAAGATTATGGGCTTAGCTTGCCAAGAGGGAATAGGGTAGGAGTAAGGTTGAGGAAAGTGATGGCAGAGAAGGGAAGGCTCTGATCTATTGAAAAAGTTCATCTGCTTCTCCCCTTTGCTAAAGGTCAGTCTGCCTTTGATACCTTCATTGGCTTCCAGAACCAAATAGGGGCCTGAGATTCAGAACAGGAAAAGACTCAGCCTGGACTCCTCAGTGACCTCAAGACACATGGCCTCTGTAGGATTCCTGGATTCTACAAAATAGTCAGTTAACCCAATGGAAAAATCAGGAATCTCTGGTTTATTTCAAGGCTGTTGATTGAGCTGACAAGTTGTTTATTACAGCTAACCAAGTGCATCATTGAGCATCCTGGCTGCTTCGCTGAAGAATCTGAGATGACTGACCTGACCAATTCGTTTGCTCTTGAATAACCACAGCCCTGAAAAACCAGGCCCTCTGGGAATATAGGCTAATGGTTAAGAATGCAACACTGAGGTCACAGATACCCAGGGTCAATTCCTGAAGCCATTCTTCCTTAGCTGTGGGACTACTTCCTGTACTAATATTTTCAATGCCTGGCAAACAATAAACATTCAAAAGATACCAGCTGATATTAATATTAGTATAAGGCCAGCAGACCAGTTATTTAATAACTAGTTTCTTGACATTTAGGAAGACTTATGGCATTTTCCCATCAAGCTTGATTTATCCCCAAAGAGTAGTCATCTAGCAAAGTAAATGAATCTGCAGCTTCCTTAACCAGCTGGGTACAAAGGACAGGAGGAGAGAGGTCATTCTCCTCAGTGTCTGGCAAGCCATCTTTGCAATTGTAGATGGCAGCACCCACACTTGAGTGTAGCCTTCTGGGAGAAAGGGAGAGGATTAGGGAATTGGGTGAATTCTGAACTTAGTCAATTTCCAGTCCACTCCTTTCAGGAAAATGATTTGTGTTCACAATGCACTCGTGTTACCAGACAAACGCGGTGGATTTGTTTGCCCAATGTGCTCAAATGAGCAATTCCTGAGACACTGGGGTTTCAAAGAGAGACAAAGTTTACTCCTAGATATGAAGCAGACAATCAGATGGCCAATTGGCCCCAAAATCTTTCTCCTGGGACTGCAGTCATTCTAATAGTTTTACAGAATTAAAAGATGGGCAGATTTTAAGATCATGAGCACAGTGGCCCCAGATGATGTAGAGGGCATCTGATTATTAAGCATGCGCAGATCGATTGTGTGCTTAGTCACAGAATGTATGTAAGAAAATGGCAGCCTTAATGTGACGATGGGTGTGATTTTTAGTAATATAATGAGGTGTAGGTGACTTGTAGGTTAAAGTCTGTGCTACTGCACATGTCAGGTGAGCCCACTTTGGTTAGATCCAGTCTCAGTTCTCAACATAACTTTGGATTTGGGGTGGGTTAGTTTTGGGCTGACCCAAGGCCCTTCATTAATTAGCATTAGGGGCTGTCTTTAATGATCAAAAGACTCTAGAGTAAAAAAACTGGATAAATGTGTACAAATGAAGGCTAGTCACAAGGTTTTATAATCAGAAGGGCAGAAGATAAAGGTTGTACATTCATTATCAGAGATCAAGGCAGCTGGTTTACAGGTCAAAGATTTCAGGTAATTCCCCCTGTCTACCCCAATATACAAGAAAGCAAAAGGAATATCTATATAAGGATGCAGCAACCATAATCATCCCTTCTAGAAATTAGAAATCCTAATTTGTCGGTTACACACATGTGCAAGGCTGTGGCACATGCTCATGCACACACCTGCACGTGCATACAGATAGGCTGCACACTCACATACTCACAGGTTAGAACTGCACGGCACCAGATGCACTCTTTCTTGTTTCCCTTCTCATGTCTTGGATCCTTTTCAGCCCATTCGAGCATAATCATTATTGCTTTGCTCGCTCAGTTCTGCAGCTCTCTAGAGTGGAGCAGCTGTTGACAGCTCTGAAAGGTCCCATGCTATTACACAGCAGAACAAATGAGGATGTCAAAAAAGGCTCTTCAGTCTAACAGGAAAACAGAGGAAAGAGACAAAAAGAGTAAAGCCTTCGGAGACCGGCAGACTCACTCTGATTAGATCTTATGCTAACATGATGCCCACTCTGCGTACTAACAGTGATTTAATATGTTTAAACGATACAAGGGAAATAAGTCTTGGGGAAGGAAAAGAGGAAAGAGAATTTCTTCCTTGGCAGGCGTGATTAAGATGGTGCAGACTCCTCTGGAAAATGTGACTGCAGCAGGGGCCCGCGAGTGCGGGTCCAAGCGTGTTTACCTGCAATGCCTGACACCGCCTCATTACACTGGGCAGTGAGTGACAGGCGCTGTCCAGACGGGTTAGGTGGCTAGGGGCAAGGCCGAATGTGAGCCTCACTGCAGGGCCATTGTCTATCCCATAATACAGCAGACCATAATTTAAAGACATTGTTTTTAAGGTGCCACGAATTTACAAATTCTAATTATCCAGAATAATTAACTCGAATTCTGGAAGTGTGGAAGGGTGGGGGGGGTTCTAAGTGTCTAGACAATGTGTCATGGATCATATAATTTACCGATTGAATGTGTCCTCAGCTCCTTGTTCTGAACCAATTTATGCATCTTCTATTTATATATAATAATTCTATTATTATAATAATGCTTGCTTTCTTTCTTCCTTTCTTTTTTTTGTACCAGCCTACAGGAGAATAGAGGAAACAATTTAGAAGGGGCAGCTTTGGAATAAGGAAAATAGAGGGGAAGGCTTTTAGCAAGATTTAAAGTCATGACAATATAAAAAAGTTGACAGCAAGTGAGAGGCAGAAAACTATAACAACGTACAGAGCGTTCTATGTTTGTTTGATTACGTATTTGTTCCTTAAATCCAGCCGCGATAAACCGAGGCAGCTGTGTAGGGGCCTTTGTGGTGCCGGTAGAGGGTCGCACATGCTTCGAAAGTCCCGAGGAATAGAAGTTTAAAAAAACAAACAGCCTCCCTGGAGGGAAGCAGGTTCTGGAAATATGTCAAGTTGAAAAAGCCAGGAATACCCCGTACCTAAAACTGCCCAGATTCTACAATCTAGGTGTTAGGACAGAGGCACAGAACCTCGCAGCAGGATGAGAACTCAAAGTCCTGGCCCTGTGTTCCCACAAGGGATGAATCAGTCTGTGGTTGAGGACATCTAGTGACGGCGCCTTGCTGCCTTTGAGATACGAGTACATTGTAGAGTGTTCTGAGTGTTCGAAAGCGCATGCTCACTTGAACCCGAATCTCTTTCTTTGTATGTCCTCCCCATTGACCACGGCTTTACCCTCCAGGACCCCAGGAAGGAGCAATCTACGTCTGCTGCTCGTATGAAGACAGATCATGACGACACTCTCTAGGCCCACATCCCAGTGTTTCTCTCCCATGGCCCAGCCCCAAGTATTTCCCCGTTCTGTATGTGACATGATTTCAAGTTCTCAGCTCCTTTGGTTTGTAGGTGTTGACTTTAAAGTCTCAAACTAGCCCAACTCTCCAGGTATGAACTGAGAGTCTAAAGACAGTACCAGGAGTGGTGGTTTGCCACACTGTGTGGAGTCAGAAGACCTGAGTCCATATCCTAGCTCTTGTTATGTGATTTTGGACATGTTACTTAATCTCTCTCTGAAATTCGGTTTCCTTATATGTAAAATGGGGTAAAGGTAGATCTTAAAGGCTAGTGGAAAGAATGAATGAGATAATCCATATAAACATGTTTGCCATACAGTAAAGCACTCTTTAAATATGAGCTGTCATATTGGAGTTAGGAAGGATTATCATCTCCCTTATATTCAACTCCATATTTCTGTTACAGTCTGCTCACGGTGCACTGGTGATTCATTTTGATCTTATAGTTAACTAAAATATCTCTATCATTTTCACATAGGCTACTATTAAACCACGTTTCCCATCTGCTGCTTATTTCATCTTATTTGATTGTTTATTTTAACCAAGTGTAGGACTTTACATTTATCCCCATTAAACATAATCTTGTTAGATCTGGTCCATTGTTTCAGGCTGTCATATCTTTTTTGCATCACGGTTTTGCCTTCCAAGGTATTAGCTATCTCTTCCAGCTTTATGCCACCCACAAATTTTATCACCAGACCATCAATGTCTTCATCCAAGCCATTAATAAAAATGCTTAACAAGGCAGGATGGAGGCCAGAAACCTGTGGTGTGTAAGCAGAGGTCCTTTCTCCTGATTGACATCAGTGCAGTAATTAGTACTTTGAATTCAATCATTTACTCACTTACCTGACCTGGCTACCTTCAACCCTTGTCCACAGTTGAATGAGGTCTTCAAGAATAGAAACTTAATCTGTCAAATGCATTGCTACAGTCTGAATGAAATTGGTCTGTAGAATACCTGAATAAACCAACCTAGTAACTCTCTTATAAAGCAATGTGATAAGGTTGGGAAAATGTCTCTCCTCTGGGAACTCACTAGCAAAAGATCATCCAAATCACCTACCCCTTATTTAAAAGATTGAAATTTGCCCATGGTTGGGCTTCTATCTCCTTTCCTCAAAGCCTCAGCCTCTCAAAGCAGGCAGTGCAGGCACTGAGTTCTTGGAGTAAAACTCACCTGGCCAGGACTCCGGAGCCTGTGAGCGCCTTTGAACCTTTCCTCTTCCTTTGGGCTTCTATCTGCTGTCACCAAATCTGTGGGAGTCTTTCCAGCTTGAAGGTTACTTGCTTTGGTAGGGAATAAGGAAGAAATATAAATGTTGAATGGATCTGTTTACTTCCTGTCATCTGTTAATAGTATGCCAATAGTAATGTTGATCTCAAGTAATGGACATTCCTTGTTCTTTTTTGTGCCAAGCATAACTGAAAACTTTTTTGTTTGTTTGTTTTATCTTAAAAGTCAAGGTTCCTTTAGAAGGCTTGGGAGCGGGTTCCCTGGAAGCCTGGATGGATCCGCACACGCTTACTCGGAGTGGCAGTGGCTTAGCAACTGGAATCTGTCCACGTCACTGGGTTCCTGATTATCCCCCACCTCCCACCTTCAGATCCTGGCCTGCAGCATCCAACTACCCTTGGGCAGGCACAATAGTTAAGATTTTGAAATTCCAGGGCCGTCTAATTCTACCGCATGTCATATATGTGACGTGAGTCAATCCATTAGAGCGGACAATAGTAATTATCTCATAGAGTCAGTGTGAAGACCACGAGAAATAGGGCCTATAAAGTCCCAGACACAGTGCCTGGCACATGGTCAGTGTTTAAAACAAGCGAGCGACCGTTGCCTTCTGGTATTTGCCTTGGTCTTGTCCCACTTGGTTCTGCTCTTGTCGTTAGTCCTTTGTCGATCCATTCTCACTTCATGTTACCTCTGTCCCAAACTTTAATTTTATAGTTGCCCTTCACAAACTGGCTTTTTTCCCCCTCACCAAATGGCTTTTGACAATGCTTTGTGTATGCTGAAAATCTTTGCTGACTCTATTGGTGGCAATACAGACCAAACCTGCGTGCAAAATCTTGTCCCTGACCTCGCAGGGCTCAGGCTACCATTTATGACAAGGGATATGGGATAACAGTCTGCAGAATTTTTTCATAAATCACAAAGGCCATAGTGCTTGGCTTCAAATTCTAGTTTCTTTACTTTCTAACTGTATAATTTGGGGCAACTCAGCTAACCTCTCTAAACCTCAGTGTCTGCATCTGTTAATAAGATAAGGATAATAAAAGTGGGTTGTTGGGGCATAAATGCTTAGCATTATGCCAACCACTTAGTAAATGCTCGATAAGTGTTAGCTGTTACGATTACTAGCACCACTGTCATCATCCCTCTGCATTTGACCTCTCCTTATGTATCCATTTTCTTGGTGGATTTTTGTGGCTCTTTATCTTAGCTTTTGGTGATGTACTCCTCTTTCCTTCTTTTGTTTATGTCCATTAAATTTCTGAAATCAATAGTGAGGTCTCTGTAAGACATATGAATCATCATACATCTCTTTCTTTTCTTTGAGATAAGACATATAAATTATAAAGCATAATAAAATGGCAGTTACTATATAAATACAAATTGAGGTTAATTTGAATCATGTTGTTCAGATTATATTTTTAGAGTCCCCACCCACCCTTCTACTGTCTTCTTAGGCTTCTTTTAAAAGACTCTATGTACCCATATATTTACATATTGTCTTCCATATTACACTCTGAGTTTCTCGACGGTAAGTCTATGTTTCAGACATTCTTCCCCTTTGTTTCAATCTTCAGCATTAATTAATGAATTAATTCTCATATTTTTGAGTTTCTGTTATGGGGCAAACACTGCTGTATCCAGAAACAAATAAGATATAATTCTTGCTTTTAAGGGGCTAAGATGAAGGGGAGTTTGACATCTAGTAAGGATGTGAAAGGAAAATCTGGATAATATAAAAATCATATTACTCTATAGGGTCATCAAAGAGTGGAGGGCAGAAGAAAACCTTTATGAGAAAATTCCAGCACAAGTAGTCCTGCATAGGTGAGCATGAGGACTCACCTGTGGAGACAAATGCTGAGTCTAAGTAAGGTCAGTAAAGGGGAGGACCTTCAGGAGACTGATTCTACTAGATGGGAAAAGAGGCCATCTGGACCACTGGTGATTGTAGAGGTAGGTGGAATGGATTGTAGAGGTAGGTAGTAGGTGGAGTTTGGAAGATGCCAAGTTGCAGCAAGTTGTACACCTTCTCCACTTTTGCTGAGAAAAGGACAATGGAGAATGGACTAAAAAGCAGAATGAACTCAGATGGAACCTCTGGATCTAAAGCAACCTGCATTCCTTCCAGAAATAGCTGCAAACACTACACTAAAAGGATCAAAGAGATGAGATCCTAGGTAGCCACAGCAGGAGCACACGAAGTTAGGATTTGAGCTCATCAGAGATGAGCTCAGTATTCCTTAAGTTGGACTCAGTCCCAGATACACTAAAAGTTTGCTAAATAAAAAAGATTGTCTCCTCAACTTAGCTCTCTGGGAAAGCCAAACAAAGCGAACTTTGATATCGAAAGTTCTTCTGTATATAATATCTGGTATAAAATAAAAAAATTATAAGACTTGTAAAGAAGCAAGAAAACAAGACACACACAACATACAAAATCAACAGAAGCCAATCTAGATATGGGAACTAATGGACACAGACTTTAAAATGACCATTATAACTATTTCAAAAGATTTATAGCTAAAGAAGGAAAGAGTAAGTAAACAGAAGGAAAATCTCAATAGAGAAATTGAAACTGTAAAAAAAGAACCAGATAAATACCAAAAAAATTGAAAAATGCAGTATCTGACATTAAAGATAAATTAGATGGTATTCACAGCAACATGAATACAACAGAAAAAAGGATCAGTAAACTTGAAGAATGGTTAATAGTAACTATCTAAAATTAAACACACACAAAAAAGACTGAGCATCAATGGCATATGACATGCCATAATATTAAGCAATCTAATATGCCTAATTGGGTGTCAGAAAAGAGGAGAGAGAAAATAGGGCAAAAGTATTTGAAGAAATGCCAGTCACAAATTTTAAAATTTTGATATAAATATCAACCCACAAATCCAAGTAGCTTAACACTTCTAAAGTATAAAAAATATGTAGAACATCATAATGAGACATATCAAATTAAATTACTGAAAACTAAAGAAAAAGAGAAAAACAGCTAGCAGAGGAAACAAAAAGACATCACACAGAGAAGTACAATGATCAGAATAACAGTTGGCTACTCATCAAACAATGAAAGCTGGAAGATAATGTAAAAACATTTTATTTTTTTGCATGAGCAGCACCAGGAAATAAACCCGGGTCTCTGGCATGGCAGGTGAGAATTCTGCCACTGAGTCACTGTTCTAGTTTGCTAGCTGCTGGAGTGCAATACACCAGAAACAGAATGGCTTTTAAAAAGGGGGAATTTAATATGTTGTCAGTTTACAGTTCTAAGGCCAAGAAAATGTTCTAATTAAAACAAGTCTATAGAAATGCCCAAATTTAAGGCATCCAGGGAAAGATACTCATCCTGTGTACAGTACTTACCCAAGCTACAAAATATTGCTGGGAAAAATTAAGAAATACTTAAACAAATGGAGAGAGATATAATATGCTTATGGCTTGGTAGAATCAATATGGTAAAGAGATTGATTTGCACCAAAATACTATAGATTAAATGCAATCTCAGTCAAATTTCCAGCAAGTTTTTTGGTAGAAATTAGTAAGTTAATTAAAAAATATAATAATGGAGGATTTCAAGACCTTATTTTAATTCTTACTATAAAGCTAAATACTATTCTTTTAGAGACGATTTTGGTCTTTTACATTTTCATATAAATGTGAGTTTAACTTGCCAATTTATAACACCATATGGGATTTGTAAGGATAAACAAATAGATCAATGGAACAGAAATAGAACCACAATCACAATCAAATGACTTTTGACAACGTGGCCAAGGCAAACCACTTATTGAACACCATTCAACAGGTGGTGTTAGAGTCTCCTCATCAGCTATGAAGACTATCCTACTGATGCTTGAAACAACATGGATGCATCTCAGAAATATTATGTAGTGGATGAAAAGGAGCCAGACACACAAAGGAAGACATACTTAAAAATTAATTAGTATGAGGTTCCAGAAAGACAAAGCTACTCTGTGGGGGCAGAAATCAGAATACTGGTTGCCTCACGATGGGGGGAGCATGACTGGAAAGAGGCATGTATTCGTTTCTTAAATGCAGCCAGAATGCAATATACCAAAAATGGAATGTCTTTTATAACAGGAATTTAATAAGTTACAAGTTTACAATTCTAAGCCTATGGAAATGTCCAAACTAAGGCGTCCAGGAAAAGATACCTTAATTCAAGAAAGGCTGATGTGTCTGGAACACCTGTTGACCTAATATTGGAAGGCACACTGGTCCCTTTCTCCTGGGCTCCAGTGCTTTCAAATCTCTTCCCATGGGGATACCTCTCTTTGCTTCTCCAGGGCTGGCTTTCATCCCTTGGCTTCCCTTGGGTTTTCTACGTTCTGGCTTGCTTAACATCTCATGGTGACATCTGCTGAGTTCCAAGCATCTCCAGACATCCATGTCTCTGTTCTGTGAAGCAGCTGTTCTCCAAGCGTCTGTCTTTTCTTCAAAACGTTTCCTCTTTTAAAGAACTCCAGTAAACCAACCAAGGCCCTCCTGGAATGGGTGGAGTCACATCTCATCCAATCTAAAGGTCACACCCACAATTGGGCATACCACATTTCCTGGTGATAACCTAACCAAATGTTTCTGTTCTGAAGTATTGAATCAGGATTAAAAGGAATGGCTGCTCCCACAAGAATGCATCAGGATTAAAACATGGCTTTTCTGGGATACATAATAGATTCAAACAGGCATAAGGCACAGGATAATTTTTCTTGTAGAATGGCAATATTTTATGTCTTGTTTGGGATGTTAGTTATACAGCTTTTTGCATTTAGCAAAATTCATCAAATGGTATACTTAAGATCTATGCACTTTACTGAATGTTGTTATGCCTTGGAAAATAACATTTTGAGGAAAAGAAGCCAGGGAAAGAAGAAAGAAAGCCTCACATAAAGAGATATAATAATGTGATGCTGCGAATGTAATGCTAGAGACATGTGCAGAGCAGTGTGGGAGGTCATGGAAGGAGCATGCAGTGAGGCCCGGACTGTTCTTAGCAACTCTAGCTGAGATGCAGCTACAAGAACATTAATCGTACTTCTCTATCCCTTCTGGTATTCCTTGTCAACTTGCTCTGAAGGTATTTCATCTTCCAGTGGTTGACCGAGGCCTTGTTACACTGAAGCAATATGGATGTGCCTCACCTGTTGACTACTTGAACTCAGGATGAGTCACTTTGGTGAGGGAAGAGCCCTCAACTCTGGTGAAGGGGAGAAGGAAGGACTGATTTGAACCCACCCAATTACCATCAAATACTTGTTTTTACTGATTATTTTCCCAGTTTTCGCCCAACAATCCATCAGGGTTCTGAACATATTGGACTTGGCTGTGAAACTCTCCAGCACCAAATCCCCTCATTCCATTTTTTATTTTTTTAAGGAGGGATTGAGTGGGTGGGTGGTTCAATTTAACATCCAGATTCAGTCCATCTAAATCTATTGAAAATTTTATTTGCAAACAAATAAATCATGCATTGCATCATACACTATACACCAAAATAAATACAGGTGAATAAAAGAGAAAACTTAAGATGAAACAAAAAATGTTAAAAGTAAAAAATCAGAGCTCTGAGACTTCTGGGTCAAGATGGAGGCTTAACAATGTGTGCATTTTAGTTTGTCCTCCAGAACAACTACTAAATAACCAGAAACAGTACAGAACAGCTCCTAGGGCCACGTCAGTGACTGGACACACAGTGTACCCCAGTCTGGACCAGATGGACCAGCTGTGAGTCCCCACAGAACCCGGAGTTCCCAAAGCTGTGTCAGCCGGCGCCCCTCCCCCACAGGCTGCTTCCCAGAGGGGAAAAGAAAGGAACTTGACCAGCAGCAGGGACTGAGCACAATCAAACACCAATTGTGGAACTAATTAACAAATTCTGACTACTAAAAATAGGCCCCCAGCTTAGGTGAACCTGGTCAAAGCGGAGGTTGCTCATTTTTGCCCCAGCACCAATGGGGCTGGGCTGATGGAAAAAGGGGGGAAAGAAAGAAGGAAACAGAGGTTTTTGTGGCTGTGTTTCTACAAAGGCTTCACTGCCTTTGGATATAGCGGCAGGGCTTCTCAGGCTGCATCTGCCCCAGGCATAGGCAGAAGTGGTCTCTTTTGGGGGCTTGTCTGGAGCCTGTGCCTTTTGGGGGCTTGTCTGGAGCCTGTGCCTTCCCCAGAGGAGGGGGTGAAGCCCAACTCAGGTGGAATCCCTCCCTCAAAGAATTCAGACACCAGGTCTTGGTAATTTGAAGCCATTAAAACCAGCTTACAATCTCTCCTCTGTCTCCACCATGCCCCCAGCAGGGAGAGTCTGCCAAAGTTAAAGGTACCACATCATCTTACACTGGTGGGACCTGCAGGCAGACAAGCACCACATACTGGGCAGGATAAGAAAAACAGAGTCCAGAGACCTCACAGGAAAGTCTTTCAACCTACTGAGTCTCACCCTCAGGGAAAACTGATGCAGGTGACTCTTTCCTCCTGATAGGAGGCCAGCTTGGTCTGGGAAAATCTGGCTGGGGTCTATAATACCTAGGTAGACCCTTCCAAGGGTGGGGGGGAAAAGGCATCATACAAGTAGAACAAGAAACAAGAAAACAAGAACTGAAAAATTCTCCTCTGTTAAACAAAACTTAAGCTAGAGGTCCAGATAAAGCTGAACTGAATGTCAAAGAACAGATAGAGAACAAATTCATGCAGCAAGAAAACCCTAGGTAAGAGAAGTGAAAGCAATCTCCAGAATAAACTAATTAAGGTAATTAAATGCCGAGACGCCAACAAAAAATGACAAATCACACTAGGAAAATTGAAGATATGGCCCAGTCAAAGGAGCAAACCAATTCAAATGACATACAGGAGCTGAAACAATTAATTCAGGATATACAAACAGACATGGAAAACCTCATCAAAAACCAAATTAATGAATTGTGGGAGGATATGAAGAATGCAAGGAATGAACAAAAAGAAGAAATTGAAAGTCTGAAAAAACAAATCACAGAACTTATGGGAATGAAAGGCAAGGTAGAAGAGATGAAAAAAACAATGGAAACCTACAATGGTAGATTTAGAGAGACAGAACATAGGATTAGTGAACTGGAGGACAGAACATCTGAAATCCGGCAAGAAAAAGAAAGTATAGGGAAAAAATGGAAAAATATGAGCAGGGACACAGGGAATTGAATGACAACATGAAATGCATGAATATACATGTTGTGGGTGTGCCAGAAGGAGAAGAGAAGGGAAAAAGAGGAGAAAAACTAATGGAGGAAATTATCACTGAAGATTTCCCAACTCTAATGGAAGACTTAAAATTACAGATCCAAGAAGTGCAGTGTACCCCAAACAGAATAGATTCAAATAGATGTACTCCAAGACACTTACTAATCAGAATGTCAGATGTCAAAGAGAAAGAGAGGATCTTGAAAGCAGCAAGAGAAAAACAATCCATCACATACAAGGGAAACCCAATAAGACCATGTGTAGATTTCTCAGCAGAAACTATGGAGGCGAGAAGACAGTGGGATGATATATTTAAATTACTAAAAGAGAAAAACTGCCAACCAACAATTCTATATCCAGCAAAATTGTCCTTCAAAAATGAGGGAGAAATTAAACCATTTTCAGACAAAAAGTCACTGAGAGAATTTGTGACCAAGAGATCAGCTCTGCAAGAAATACTAAAGGGAGCACTAGAGGCAGATACAAAAAGACAGGAGAGAGAGGTGTGGAGAAGAGTGTGGTAAAGGCAAAAAGAAGAAAAATTAGATACAACATATAAAATTCAAAAGGCAAAATGGTAGAAGAAAATACTACCTGTACAGTAATAACACTAAATGTTAATGGATTAAACTCTGCAATCAAAAGACCTAGACTGGCAGAATGGATTTAAAAACAGGACCTGTCTATATACTGTCTACAAGAAACACATCTTAGACCCAACGATAAACATAGGCTGAAAGTGAAAGGTTTGGAAAAGATATTTCATGCAAATAACAACCAGAAAAGAACAGGAGTAGCTATACTAATATCCAACAAATTAGGCTTCAAATGTAAACCTGTTAAAAGAGACAAAGAAGGATACTATGTATTAATAAAAGGAATAATTCAACAAGAAGACATAGCAATCATAAATATTTATGCACTGAGTCAGGATGCTCCAAAATACATAAGGCAAGCACTGAAAACACTGAAAAGAGAAATAGACATATCTACCATAATAGGTGGAGACTTCAATTCCACACTCTCATCAATGGACAGAATATTGAGACAGAGGATCAATAAAGAAACAGAGAATTTGAATAATACAATAAATGAACTAGACTTAACAGACATTTATAGAACTTTACACCCAACCACAGCAGGATACACCTTTTTCTCAAGTGTTCATGGATCATTCTCAAGGATAGACCATATGCCGAGTCACAAAGCAAGTCTCAATAAATTTAAAAAGATTGAAATCATACAAAACACTTTCTCAGCTCATAAAGGAATGAAGTTGGAAATCAATAATAGGCAGAGTGCCAGAAAATTCACAAATATATGGAAGTTCAATAACACACTCTTAAACAACCAGTACATCAAGGAAGAAATTACAAGAGAAATCAGTGAATATCTGGAGGCAAATGAAAATGAAAATACAACATATCAAAATTTATGGGATGCAGCAAAGGCAGTGCTAAGAGGGAAACTTATTGCCCTAAATGTTTATATCAAAAAAGAAGGAAGGTAAAAATCGAGGAATTAACTGTCCACTTGGAAGAACTAGAGAAAGAACAGCAAACTAACCCCAAAGCAAGCAAAAAGAAAGAAATAATGAAGATTAGAGGAGAAATAAATGAAATTGAAAACATGAAAAGAATTGAGAAAATCAACAAAACTAGAAGCTGGTTCTATGAGAAAATCAATAAGATTGATGGACCCTTAGTGAGGTTAACAAAAAGAGGAAGAGAGAGGATGCAAATAAATAAGATCAGAAATGGAAGTGGAGACACAACCACTGACCTCACAGAAACAAAGGAAGTAATGAGCAGATACTATGAACAACTTTCTGCGAATAAACTCAACAATGTGGATGAAACGGACAACTTTCTAGAAAGGCATGAATAATCAACATTGACTTGAGAAGAACTAGACAATCTCAACAAACCAATCATAAGTAAAGAAATTGAATCAGTCATTAAGAAGCTCCCCAAAAAGAAAAGTCAAGGGCTTCACATGTGAATTCTACCAAACACTCAAGAAGGAATTAGTACCAATCCTACTCAAACTCTTCAAAAAAATTGAAGAAGACAGAAAGCTACCTAACTCATTCTATGAAGCCAATATCACCCTCATACCAAAGCCAGACAAAGATATTACAAAAAAGAAGAAACCACAGGCCAATCTCTCCAATGAATATAGATGCAGAAATCCTCAACAAAATTCTAGCAAATTGAATCCAGCAGCACATTAAAAGAATTATACATCATGACCAAGTAAGATTCATCCCAGGTATGCAAGGATGGTTCAACATAAGAAAATCAATTAATGTAATACACCATATCAACAAATCAAAGAGAAAAACCACATGATCATCTTGATTGATGCAGAATGGGCATTTCACAAAATTCAGCACCCTTTCCTGTTGATAACACTTCAAAGGATTGGAATAGAAGGGAACTTCCTCAATATGATAAAGGGAATATATGAAAAACCCATAGCTAACATAGTCCTTAATGGGCAAAAACTGAAAACTATCCCCAAAGATCAGGAACAAGACAAGATGACCACTATCACTGCTGTTATTCAACATTGTGTTGGAAGTTCTAGCCAGAGCAATTAGACAAAAAAAAGAAATATGAGGCATCGGAATTGGAAAGGAAGAAGTAAAACTCTCACTGTTTGAAGATGAAATGATACTATATGTCAAAAGCCCTGAAAAATCCACAGCAAAACTACTAGGGCTAATAAATGAGTACAGCAAAATAGCAGGTTACAAGATCGACACTCAAAAATCTGTAGTGTTTCTATACACTAGTAATGAGCAATCTGAGGGAGAAATCAAGAAAAAACTCCATTTACAATTGCAACCAAAAGAATAAAATAATTAGGAATAAATTTAAATAAAGAGACAAAGTACCCATATGAAGGAAACTACAAGACATTGTTAAAAGAAATCATAGAAGACCTAAATAAATGGAAGTGCATACCGTGTTTATGGTTTGAGGATACCGTGTTCATGTATTGGAAGACTAGATATAGTTAAGATGTCAAGTCTACCTAAGTTGATTTACAGATTCAAAGCAATACCAATTAAAATCCCAAAAACTTACTTTTCAGAAATAGAAAAACCAATAACCAAATTTATCTGGTAGGTCAGTGTCCTGAATAGCTAAAGTATCCTGAGCAAGAAAAATGAAATTGAAAGTCTCATGCTACCTGACTTTAAGGTGAACTATGAAGCTACCATGGTCAAAACAGCATGGTACTGGCATGAAGATAGATATACTGACCATTGGAATCGAACAGAGTGTTCAGATATAGACCCTCTCATCTATGGACAATTGATCTTTGATAAGGCAGTCAAACCAACTCACCTGGGACAGAATAGTCTCTTCAATAAATCGTGCCTAGAAAACTGGATATCCATATGCAAAAGAATGAAAGAGGATCCATATCTCACTCCCTGTGCTGGTTTGAAAGGATGTATGTGCCCCAGAAAAGCCATGTTTTAATCTAAGTCCCATTTCATAAAGGCAGAATAATACGACATGTCTCCACCCATTTGGGTGGGTCTTGATAAGTTTCTGGAGTCCTATAAAAGAGAGAACATTTTGGAGAATAAGAGAGATTCAGAGATAGCAGAAAAGAATGACATAGCTACGAAAAGCAGAGAGTCCACAAGCCAGTGACCTTTGGAGATGAAGAAGGAAAATGCCTCCCGGGAGACAGGGGATGGAGATGCTTCTGGAAGAACCGTCACGATGGCCGCCCAAGGAGAACCCCAAGTTCAGTTTAAACTTGTATTGGTTGGCGATGACGGTACTGGAAAAAGTACATTCGTAAAACGTCATCTGACTGGTGAATTCGAGAAGTATGTAGCCACCTTGGGCGTTGAGGTGCATCCCCTTGTGTTCCATACCAACAGAGGACCTATTAAATTCAAAGTATGGGATACCGCGGGTCAGGAGAAATTTAGTGGACTGAGAGATGGCTATTACATCCAAGCCCAATGTGCCATTATAATGTTTGATGTAACATCAAGAGTTACTTACAAGAATGTGCCTAACTGGCATAGAGATCTGGTACGAGTGTGTGAAAACATCCCCATCGTGTTGTGCGGCAACAAAGTGGATATTAAGGACAGGAAAGTTAAGGCAAAATCCATTGTCTTCCACCGAAAGAAGAATCTTCAGCACTCTGACATTTCTGCCAAAAGTAACTACAACTTTGAAAAGCCCTTCCTTTGGCTTGCTAGAAAACTGATTGGTGACCCTAACTTGGAGTTTGTTGCCCTGCCTGCCCTTGCCCTACCAGAGGTTGTCATGGACCCAGCTTTGGCAGCACAGTGTGAGCATGACTTAGAGGTTGCTCCGACGACTGCTCTGCCGGATGAGGATGATGACCTGTGAGAAAATGAAGCTGGAGCCCAGCGTCAGAAGTCTAGTTTTATAGGCAACTGTCCTGTGATGCCAGTGGTGCAGCGTGTTTGCCACTTTATTATATAGCTAAGCAGAACATGTGCTTAATCTTTGGGATGCTGAAGGAGAGATGAATGGGCTTCGGAGTGAATGTGGCAGTTTAAAAAAAAACCTTTTTTTGGACCTGTGTATTTAGCTGTTTTGAAACACAATTGTTTCCTTTTTGAGTTTCAAATATAAGACTGCTACAGTCACATCACAAATATTCAGTGGTGAAGTCTCATTTGTTATTGTCATTCCCACCCTTTTCCTTTAGAATCTGTGCTGGTTTGAAAGGAAGTGTGCCCCCTAAGAAAAGCGATGTTTTAATATAAATCCCAGTTCATAAAGGTAGAATAATCTCTATTCAATACTGTATGTTTGAAACTGTAATGAGATTATCTCCCTGGATGATGTGATTTAGTCAAGAGTGGTTGTTAAACTGGATTAGGGGATGACATGTCTCCACCCATTTGAGTGGGTCTTGATTAGTTTCTGAAGTCCTATAAAAGAGGAGAATGAGAGATTCAGAGAGAGCACAGAATGCTGCAGCACCACGAAGCGGAGAGTCCATTGGAGATGAAGAAGGAAAACGCCTCCCTGGGAGCTTCATGAAACCAGAAGCCAGGAGAGTAAGCTAGCAGATGATGCTGTATTCGCCATGTGCCCTTCCAGCCAAGAGAGAGAAGCCCTGACTGTGTTCGCCATGTGCCTTCTCACTTGAGAGAGAAACCCTGAACTCCATCAGCCTTCTTGAACCAAGGTATCTTTCCCTGGATGCCTTTGATTGGACATTTCTAATTGGGACATTTTCTCGGCCTTAGATCTGTAAACTAGCAACTCATTAAATTCCCCCTTTTTAAAAGCCATTCCATTTTTGGTATATTTCATTCTGACAGCTATCAAACTAGAACAGAATCAGAATAAAGTTGTATTTCAAATATCAAAAAAAAAAAAAGAAAAGAAAACGCCTCCCGGAGAGCTTTATGAAACACGAAGACAGGAGAGAAAGCTAGCAGATGATGCCTTGCTTGCCATGTGCCCTTCCAGCTGAGAGAGGAACCCTGACTGTGTTCGCCATGTGCCTTCTCACTTGAGAGAGAAACCCTGAACTTCACTGGCCTTCTTGAACCAAGGTATCTTTCCCTGGATGCCTGTAATTGGACACTTCTATAGACTTGTTATATTGGGACATTTTCTCGGCCTTAGAACTGTAAACTAGCAACTTATTAAATTCCCTTTTTAAAGCCATTCTGTTTCTGGTATATTGCATTCCAGCAACTAGCAAATTAGAACACTCCCTATACAAAAATTAACTCAAAATGGATCAAAGGCCTAAATACTAGATCTATGACCATAAAACTGTTAGAAGAAAATGTAGGGAAATATCTTATAAATCTTATAATAGAAGGTGGTTTCCTAGACCTTACACCCAAAGCATGAGCATTGAATAAATAAATAAATGAATGGGAATTCCTCACAATTAAACACTTTTGTGCATCAAAGAACTTCTTCAAGAAAGTAAAAAGGCAGCCTACACAATGGGAGACAATATTTGGAAATGATATGTCAGATAAAGGTCTAGTATCCAGAATATATAAAGAGATTGTTCAACTCAAAAACAAAAAGAGAGACAATCCAATTTCAAAACGGGCAAAATACTTAAAAGGCACTTCTTAGAAGAGAAATACAAATGGTCAAAAAGCACATGAAAAGATGCTCAACTTCCCTGGCTATTAGGGAAAAGCAAATCAAAACCACAGTGAGACATCATCTCACACCCACCAGAATGGCAATTATCGATAAAACATAAAATGACAAGTGCTGGAGAGGATGTGGAGAAAGAGGCACACTTATCCACTGTTGGTGGGAATATCAAATGGTGCAACCACTGTGGAAGGCAGTTTGGTGGTTTCTCAGGAAGCTAAGTATAGAATTGCCATATGACCTGGCAATACCATTGCCAAGTATCTACTCAGAGGACATGTCCTTACATGATGGTAAGGACACAAATGGACATTTGCAAAACAATGTTTATAGCAGCATTATTTACAATTGCCAAGAGATGGAAACAGCCCAAATGTCCATCAACAGACAAGTGGCTAAAAAGCTGTGGTGTATACATTCAATGAAATATTATGCAGCTGTAAGACAGAATAAAGTTATGAAATATGTAACAACATGGATGGACCTTGAGGACATTATGCTAAGTGAGATTAGCCAGAAACAAAAGGACAAATATTGTATGGTCTCACTGATATGAACTGACATTAGTGAATAAACTTGGAGAATTTCATAACAGAGACCATTAGGAGGTAGAAATAGGGTAAGATATTGGGTAACTGGAGCTGAAGGGATATAGATTGTGCAACAGGACTGATTGTAAAAACTCAGAAATGGACAGCATAATTCTACCTAACTGTAATACAATTATGTTAGAACACTGAATGAAGCTGCATGTGAGAATGATAGAGGGAAGAGGGCTGGGGACATAAATGAAATCAGAAAGAAAGATAGACGATAAAGACTGAGATTGTATAATCTAGGAATGCCTAGAGTATATAATGATAGTGACTAAATTGTGCAATTTTAAAATGTTTTACCATGAAAAAGAACAAAAGAATGACATTATTGCTGGGTGTTGAAATAGATGGTAATTAATATTTTAAAATTTCAACTTATGTGTGAGACTAAAGCAAAAAATGTTTATTTGGTACAAAAATTATACTTTTGACTACTGCAGTTCCTAATATAACTTATGTGGACAATTAATTGAGCACCATAAGTACATGGAACCTTGAGTAGGGCATAGGATTTTGTAGATTTGTCCCCAATAAATCCCAGAGTGATATGAAAAGTGTGTAAAAAAGTATTTGCAAAGTCCCCTTGGGGGAATGGTGAGAAAGGGGGAAAATTCAACTTCCCCATGTGAAGAATTCTTGATATTCTCACAAGCAGTGGGCACAACCAAAGCAATAGGCTGAGTCCTCAGTCTTGGGGTTTTTCATGTGAGGCTTGATCCCACAAAGAATAGGTGAAGCCTACTTAAAATTAGGCCTAAGAGTCACCCCCAAGAGAACCTCCTTTGTTGCCCAGATGTGGCCTCTCTCTTCCAGCCAACACAACAAGCAAACTCACTGTCCTCCCCCTGTCTACATGGGACATGACTCCCAGGGGTGTGGACCTTCCTGGCAATGTGAGACAGAAATCCTAGAATGAGCTGGGACTCAGCATCAAGGGATTGAGAAAGGCTTCTCGACCAAAAGTGGGAAGAGCAAAATGAGACAAAATAAAGTGTCAATGGCTGAGAGATTCCAAACAGAGTTGAGAGGTTATCCTGGAGGTTATTCTTATGCATTAAGGAGATATCACCTTGTTATTCAAGATGTAATGGAGAGGCTGGAGGGAACTGCCTGAAAATGTAGAGCTGTGTTCCAGTAGCCATGTTTCTTGAAGATGATTGTATAATGATATAGCTTTCACAGTGTGACTGTGTGATTGTGAAAACCTTGTGTCTGATTCTCCTTTTATCTACCTTGTCAACAGACAAGTAGAACACATGGAATAAAAATAAATAATAGGGGGAACAATTGTTAAAATAAATTTAGTTTGAAATGCTAGTGATCGATGAAAGGGAGGGGTAATGAGTATGGCATGTATAAATTTTATTTCTGTTTTTGTTTTATTTCTTTTTCTGAATAGATGCAAATGTTCCAAGAAATGATCATGATGATGAATATGCAATTATGTGATGATATTGTGAATTACTGATTATATATGTCGAATGGAATGATCAGAATAGGAATGTTTGCATTTGTTTGGTGTTTTTTGATATTTAAAAAAATAAAATTAAAAAAAAAAGATGTAATGGAGAGTCTGAAAGGAAGTACCTGAAAATGTAGAGCTGTGTTCCAGTAGCCATGTTTCTTGAAGATGATTGTATAATGATACAGCTTTCACAATATGACTGTGTGATTGTGAGAATCTTGCCTCTGATGCTCCTTTTATCTACCTTATCAACAGTCGAGTAAAACATACTGCATAAAATTAAATGATAGGGGGAACAAATGTTAAAATAAATTTAATGGATTGAAATGCTAGTGATCAATGAAAGGGAGGGGTGAGGGATATGGTATCTATGAGTTTTTTTCTGTTGTCTTTTTATTTCTTTTTCTGAATTGATACAAATATTATAAGAAATGATTATGATGATGAATATCTAACTATGTGATGATATTGTGAATTACTGATTTTATATGTAGAATGGAATGATCATTTGTTAAGAATGTTTGAGTTTGTTGTGATATTTAAAAAAATTAAAAATTAGTTAAAAAATGATTAAACAAACAAACAAACAAAATTCAGGGCTCTGGGTCTCTGGGTGGGAAAGGATTTTCTGAACATATAACCAATAGAGGAAGCCAAAAAAGAAGAGAGCAGTAGATTCCTTGATGAAAATACAAATCCTGAATACATCAAAAAGCCATAGCAGTGTTTAAAACCTTTCAACATTCTGGAAAAAAGCATTTGCTACAAATATCTCATAAATAGGATTATATCCTTAATAAATAAAAAAGTGAAGAAGAGTATAACGATCACAATAAAAAGTGGGCAAAGGATAATATAAATGACTAACACATTTGAAAAAAATGTTAACCTTACTGGTAGTCAAATAAAAATAGCCTTGAGATATTGTTTTAAAATCTACCAAGCTAGCAAAGAGCTTGAAAAATGACAGTACTCAAAATGTAGTAAGATCAGTATTTTTATTCCCTATGGTGGGAGTATAAATTAGAGCAGAATTTCTGGAAAGCAGTTAGACAATCTAGTATCAAACCCTTTCAAGTGTTCTTACTCTTTGATGTAAGAATTCCACCTGTGCAAATCTGTCCTAAATCAATGAGAAGTGTAAACACATTTTTTATGCACAAAGATGTTTAACAGCTTACTCGGATTAGCTAAAAAAAAGGAAAGCTACTTAAATGACAAACAACGTGCAATGCATTGAATAAGTTGTTATATAGCAACATAATGGAATACTTCATCATAAAAATTCCATCATAAAATTTTCATAAAAATTTTTAAAGACCTCATAGATGCCCCAAATATGTTAACTTTTGAAAAAGGATATAGAAACCATAACTCCATTATTTCACTGTGTAATGAGTAAAACCCACCACAAGGTATATACCCCAAAGAAATGAAAACAGGGACTCAGATATTTGCACATCGATGTTCATAGTGTCATTATTCATAACTGCCAAAAGATGGAAACAACCTGAGCATCCATCAACCGATGCATGGACATGTGAAATGTGGTATATACAAACAATGGGGTATTTTTCCACTATAAAAAGGAATGAAGTCCTCATACATGTGACAACATGAATGAACCTTGAAGACTTCGTGTTGAGTGAAATAAGCCAGACACAAAAGGAGAAAGACTGTGTGATCTCAGTGATTTGAAATGATTGGAATAAGAAGACGCATCGAGTCAGAATCTAGAATATAGTTTACCAGAGAGTGGGATGGGGATAGGGAATGGGAAGTTAAGGCTTATAATATACGGACTCTTACTTGGAATGATGGAAATGTTTTGGTAATGGATGGTGGAAATGGTAACAAAACATTGTGAATGTCAATATAAATATCTGAATGTGATTAAAAGGGGGAAATGTTAAGATTGTATATATGGTAACAGAATAAAATTATTTTAAAATCCGTAGAATACACCACACCAACAGTGAACCCCAAGTTAAACCAAGGGCTATAGGTAACATCACAATTGTAAAAATGTGCTATAATCAATTGTAACAAGTGTTCCACTCCAATGCAAGGTATAATAGTATATGGAAATCTTGTATTTTAAGCATGACTGTTTTGTAAACCCACAATTTCTCTAATAAAGAAGAAAAACTTAAACAAAGATTATAAGTGGTGAATGGAAATTAAGGTTCGTTAGGATCCACCCCAGTCTGGTAACCTGATATTGGGCGTCCTATGTTGGGCATCTTAGATGGAGTGTCCAAAGTCCAGGTGCTCATCTAGGACAACAAAAGACAGTTGAAAGATAATGACTCTGCTACCTGGGCCTTTCTCCAAAGAGTATTGGGCTATCTCCTTTTCCTAAACAAGCTGGGAGCCTGGGGTTCAGAGTTCTAGCTGCTAGAACCTGATACATCAGGTCAGAAGCAGGGAGACAGCAAAAGATGCTTATCAAGAGGCACTATAGAACCATGGTTAAGAACATGGATTCTGGAGCCAGACTTCTTATGTTTGAATCCCAGTTCTGCCACATGCTGGGTTTGTCTTATAATCACTCTAAGAAACTGTATCTTGTTGATGTTGATATCACAACACCTAGTAGCACCTGGTCTGCCTTTGATAAGTAACTGAAGCATTGGTAACCAATTGATCAAAGAATGAAGGATGACTTTCAGGGGATGCACCTAATGTGACTTTGCTGAGAATACTTCTAGTGTTACCAGTTAAGGCACCACACCACATGAGCATTATTCGAGCATATATGTTCCTTTTTTAAAAATATTTTTGTTAATAAAACAACATACAAACATTTTTAACATACAAACATTCTATACATGGTGTGCAATCAATGGCTCATAATATCATCACATAAATGTGTATTCATTGCCATGATTATTTTTTTGAACATTTGAAATTACTCCAGAAAAAGAAATAAAAAAGGAAAAAACCAAAACAAAACTCATACATACCATACTCCTCATCCCTGCCTCATATTTACCACTAGTATTTCCATCTACCCAATTTATTTAACCTTTGTGTCCCCTATTATTTATTTTTCTATCCATATTTTTTACTCATCAGTCCATACCCTAGTTAAAAGGAGCATCAGACACAGGTTTTCACAAGCACACAGTCACATTGTAAAAGCTGTATCATTATGCAATCATCTTTAAGAAACAAGGATATTGGAACACAGCCGTACAATTTAGGTACTTCCCTCTAGCCACTCCACTACACCATAAACTAAAAAGGGGATAGTTAAATATAATGCATAAGAATAACCTCCAGGATAACCTCTTGACTGTTTGAAATCTCTCAGCCACTGATACTTTATTTTGTCTCTTTTCTCTCTTCCCCCTTCTGGTCAAGAAGGTTTTCTCAATCCCTTAATGCTGGGTACCATCTCATCCAGGGTTTCTGTCCCACATGGCCAGCAAAGCTTACCCCCCTAGGAGTCATGTCCCATGTAGAGGGGGAGGGCAATGAGTTCACTTGCCATATCAGCTTAGAGAGAGAGAGAAGCCACATCTGAGCAATAAAAGAGGTTCTCTGGGAGTGACTCTTAGGCCTAATTTTAAACAGGCTTAGCCTATCTTTTGCAGGAATAAATTTCATGGAGGGTGAGCCCCAAGATCAAGGGCTTGGCTTATTGATTTGGTTGTCCCCGCTGCTTGCTAAAATATCAGAAATTCCCAAATGGGGAAGTTGGATATTGTCCTCTTTCTCCCCATTCCCCCAAGGGGACTTTGCAAATACTTCTTTATTGACTGTTCAAATCTCTCTGCGATTTATCGGGGCATCACACTAAACTGGACAAGCCAACAAAATCTCATGCCCTATTCAAGATTCCATGTACTTATGTTGCTAACCAAACCGACCATACAAGTTAAATTAAGAAATGCGCTACCCAAATTATAAATTTTGCACCAAATAAACATCTCTTCTTTTAGTTTCACACAGAAGTTGAAGTTTGAAAATATGGATAATATCATCCTTTACCAAGTCTTCTGATATACCTTAGTCCTCTCCAGATCAGCTTCATTCATGTCTCTGCTCAATGTCTGATCACTTTTTCAACTCTTTAAACAGTTCCTGTATGGGGTACTGCTGACTTCCAAAGCTTTAGACCTTTAACTCTGAGTCTCAGGTGTCACATAAATACCTGAAGATTCTGTGGAAGAAATTTCATACACAAACAGCTCCATATCTCAGAATTTAGAATTAACAGTTACACTCCTGAATATGTGTGACTGCTGTAAGAGCTTACAATCTAGGACCCTTTACGGTAAGCCCCAACCTGATAACCCATGCTCTGGACTTTAGTTCATCAAATTTTGATATTATAGTTAGTCTATATGATTAAAGAATGATAATATTTGTCTTTTTGTTCCTGCTATTTCATTCAACGTATAGCTCTTGAGTTTCATTCATCTAGTTGGATGCATCACAACTTCATTCCTTCTTGTGGCCACTCAGTAGTCCATTGTATGTATACACCATAGTTCCCCCTTCCATTCTTCAGTCGTTGCACCCTTAGGCTACCTCCATTCATTGTGGATCATGAACACTGCCACCAGAAACACCAGTTAAATGTGTACTTTCTGATGTCAGAGCCCAGCAAGGAAAAGTCACCTGAGTCACCATTTCTACTATGTGGATCATTGCCTTGTCCTCTTTGCTGTCCTAAATAATAACACAGACAAATGAAATATTTGCTGTGAGTAACAAAAATGCATGTGAAGGATATACAGGAATAAACTTTCTCCAGATCTTTGGATAGGCAAACAAATTGATGAGATAATTGATGGCATGTGCAGGACACATGGCCCATTATTCCATTGTGAGACCTGTGACTGCTGTGAGCTGCATTACTGGACTGCCTCAAAGCTCCAAGTCTCATTCTTGAATTAATCATTCAGAAACCAGCAGACACCATTTGGTCACATTTAGCAAACATTGCAGATATAAAAGTGATTAGCTGTTAATGTTGTCCCTGTTTTCATGGAGCTTTCAGACCAGAGTGGAGGTGGGGGAAAGGGGAGGGAGGACCAATATTAAACAAATAAATACATGAATGAATATGTAATTGTGATGATTAGGTTCTGATTCAACTTGGGCAGGCAACTGTCTGATCAGGCAAGCACTAGCCTAACAGTGGCTGAAAAGATATTTCATAGCTGGTTGATGAATTAGAAGGCTAGTTTACTAAATCATCAGTCACAATGGAAGCTACAGCTATTACATCTATGATCAACTAAGGTTGTGTCTTTCACAAACGAGATAATGCAATTAGTTGAATTTGACCCAATCAGCTGAAGATTTTAAGGGAGAAGAAAGAATTCTCACTGCCTCTTCAGCTGGTGAACCTCTCCTGTGGAGTTCATGGAGACCGTTCATCGGAGCTGGCAGCTTCACAGTCTGCCCTACAGATTTGGGGCCCTTGCATTCCCACAGTTTACATGAGATACCTTTATAAATCTCATATTTACAAACATCTCCTGTTGCTTCTGTTTCTCCAGAGAACCCTGACTAATACAGCTTGGTCCTGGGAGTGGTTCTGGAGAAACAGAACTTTAAAAATGGGTTTTTACAATTGGTTTTCCACCCTGATTAGACTCAAAGGTACTAATGTCTCTGATTCCAACAATCAAGAAGGCACTGAAAGTCCCTTGGGTGAGCTGGCAATAGAGATATGAAAAACATCACCATTAGATTCTGCTAATTGTATGCTTATATGAGGCAAGGCTCTGGGTGAGAGTGTTTTTGACACCTTTACAGAGTTTTGTGGAGTTATGATGCATAATGATGTTAGCTGGTTGTTATTAGATATGCTGGAAATAGTTATGAGGGAAAGGGATGAGCAACTTAAACACTGTATGAAAGATGTAAAAGTTTCTATGTGTACCCTGAAAGAAAATCTTATTTCCTGTGTCACAGACTTGAGATCTATGAAAATCAGACCCAGAGTCTCATTGTGTGAGTAGCAGATTTACAACATAAACTAAAATCTCAACCTTGCAAGCATCTGCTGCTAAAGTAAAGGCTTTAATTGGAAAAGAATGGGATCCTGAAATTTGGGATGGGGGCATATAGCTTGATAATGATGATAATGGGGACATGGAAACCCTGGATTATGCTGAGGCTTTGCTAGATAGACCAGTCATGATCTGCCCTGAGAAAACAGCCACCCAATCTCCAGCCTGCCATGAGAAAAGAGCTTCCTGACCTACAGCCTGCCTTGAGGAAACAGCTTCCCAGCCTCCAGTCTGCCCAGAGAAGTCTGCCATCCAATCTCCACCTAAAGAGATTAATCCTTTACTGCCTGCTAATCCTGTAACTCCCTCCCATGGGGAAACAGCCCTCACCCCTCTGTCTGGAGTGATTAATCCTGTTTCACCAGATGCAACTGCAACAGAATGCCCTGAGGTAATTGACTTGAAAGACACTTCTAATTCTGTTCATGACACACACACCCCCTCTTTTCTTCAAGACCTATAACTAGACTAAAGTCCCAACAGGCCCTGAAAAGTGAGGTACAAAGTGTGGCCCATGTGAGGCATGCTATACTCCAAAATAACCACATGAGTTTTCCAATCTATGTAGACAGAAATCAGGGGAATATGTGTGGGAGTGGATATTAAGGGTGTGGGATAATGGTGGAAGGAACATAAAGTTGGATCACATTGAATTTGTTGATATGGGCCCACTAAGCAGAGATTCTGAATTCTCTGTTGCAGCTTGGGGGGTTAGAAAAGGCATTAACAGTTTATTTGGATGGTTGGTTGAAACATGGATCAAAAGGTAGCCAATATTACCTGAGGCTGAAATGCCAGAACTGCCCTGGTATAATGCAGATGAGGGGATCCAGAGGCTTAGAGAGATTGGAATGTTAGCTTTATCATAGAACACCTGCACATATACCCCAGGAATGTCCAGAGGACACATCTTTCATCAGGACTTTGAGAAATAAATTTGTAAGACTAGCTTCATCATCCCTGAAGAGCTCTGTAGTTGTCACCCTTCTCGGTAGGTCAGATATTCCTGTGGGAACTGCTGGCAGTGAGCTGGACTCTTTAAACACAATGGGGATGATTGGATCCCAAGTTGGCAGATGCCATTTGGTGACAGTTAGTCATCATAGACAAGGTGTGTGTGGACACCATAATGGATAGCAGACCCAAAGCAGCAGGCAAAATAATCTGACTGGCAGAGACTTGTGGCCTTGGCTAGCAGATCCTTACCTAGAAGTAAAATAGATGGTCAGTCTACTAAATTCTTGTTTGAACTGTATAGGCAGAAGAATTCTAGGTCAAGGAAACAGAAGTCTAACTTGAATTACAAAAACAGGAAATCATGGCCCCTTAATCAATTCCCAGACTTGAGACAAGTTTACAGATCCAGAGCCCAGAGGGCCAGGTATCCTTGGGGAATGACCCTGTCACACAGCCCAAAATTTACACTGTTAATCTTCCTCCTAGCCTTCTTCAAGGAGACCCATGACCTTGTACCAGTAAGACTGTGCACCGGGCAAAAGGAAATGGTCAGATGTTTGGGATTATTAGACACTGATTCCAGGAGACCCAAAACGTCAGTCTGGTCCACCAGCCAGAGTGGGGGCTTATGAAAACCAGGTGATTGATGTAGTTTTAGCTCAGGTCTATCTCTCACTGGGTCTAGTGGGTTCCTGGACCCATTCTATGGTTATTTCCCCAGTTCCAGAATGCATAATTGGAATCAACATACTGAGCAACTAGCAGAATCCCCACTTTGGTACCCTGACTAGTGGTGTGGGGGCTACTATGGCAGGAAAAGCTAAGTGGAATCCACTAAAATTGCTCCTATCTAGAAAAATAGTGAATCAGAAACAATGCTGGATTTCTGGAGGGACTGCTGAGATTACTGCCACTCTTAAGGACTTGAAAGATGCAGGGGTAGTGATTCCCACCACATCCCCATTCAAGTTTCCTATATGGCCTGTGCAGAAAACAGATGGGTCTTGGAGGATGACCATGGATTATCATAAACTTAACCAGGTGGTGACTCCAATTGCAGCTGCTATTCCAGGTGCAGTATCATTGCTTGAGCAAATCAATACATCCCCTGGTATCTGGTATGTAGCTATTAATCTGCAAATGCCTTTTCTCAATAGCTGTTAGTAAGGACCACCAGAAACAGTTTGCATTCAGTTGGCAAGGTTAGCAGTATATCTCCACTGCCCTACCTCAGGAGTATATCAACTCTCTAGCTTTATGTCATAATCCTGTCTACAGGGATCTTGATCATTTCTCCTTTCCACAAGACATCACACTGGTCCATTATATTGATGATATCATGTTGATTGGACCTGGTAGCAAGAAGTAGCAACTATTCTAGACTTATTGGTAAGACATGTCCATGTTAGGGATGGGAGATATATCCAACAAAAATACAGGTGCCCTCCACCTCAGTGAAATTTCTAGGTGTCCAGTGGTGTGGGGCATGTTGAGATATCCCTTCTAAGGTGAAGGATAAACTGCTGCATCTAGCACCTCCTACAACCAAAAAAAGAGGCATAACGTCTAGTTGACCTCTTTGGATTTTGGAGACAACACATTCTTCATTTGGATATGCTACTCCAGCCCATTTACTGAGTGACAAGAAAAGCTGCTAGTTTTGAGTGGGGACCTGAACAAGAGGAGGCTCTGCGACAGGTCCAGCCTGCTGTGCAAGCTGCTGTGCGTCACGGGCCATATGATCCAGCAGACCCAATGGTGCTGGAAGTGTCAGTAAATAGAGATGCTGTCTGGAGCCTTTGGCAGGCCCCTATAGGAGAATCATAATACAGATCCTTAGGATTTTGGAGCAAAGCCTTGTCATCTTCTGTAGATAACTACTCTTCTTTTGGGAAACAACTTTTGGCCTGCTACTGGGCCCTAGTAGAAACTGAACTCTTAACCATGGCCACCAAGTTGCCATGAGACCTGAGTTGTTTATCAGGAACTGGGTGTTGTCTGACTCTCCAAACCATAAAGTTGGGTGTACACAGCAGCACTCCATCATAAAATGGAATGGTATATAAGAAATAGGGCTCAATCAGGTCCTGAAGGCATAAGCAAGTTACATGAGGAAGTGGCCCAAATGAGCATGGCCCCCACTTCAGCCACATTGCCTTCTCCCTCCCAGATCAGAGCTCTTGGGGAGTTTCTTATACTCAGCTGACTGAAGAAGGGAAAACTCAGGCCTGGCTTATAGATGGTTCTACACGATATGCAGGTACTACTCAGCAGTGGACAGCTGTAGCACTACAGCCCATTTCTGGGATGTCCTTAAAGGACAGTGGTGAGAGGAAATCCTCTCATTGGGTGGAATTTCGAGCAGGGCACCTGGTTATTATTTCTGCTTTGAAAGAGAACTGGCCAGAGGTGCATCTGTATACTGACTCATGGGCTTTTGCTAATGGCTTAGCTGGATGGTCAGGCACTTTGAAGGAGCATGATTGGAAAATTGATTTCAAAGAGGTCTGGGGATGAAGTATGTGGATAGACCTTTCTGAGTATGCAAACAAATGGAGATATTTGTATCCCATGTGAATGCTCACCAGAGGGTGACTCCAGCAGAGGGAAATTTAAATAATCAAGTGGATAAGATGACCCATACTATGAATACAAATCATCCTCTTTCCTCAGCCATTCTTGCTGTTGTCCAATAGGCTCATGAACAAAGTGGAAATGGCGGTAGAGATGGAGGTTTTGCATGGGTTTGGGAGCATGGACTTCCACTCACCAAATATGGTAGTTAAGTTCAAGTGTCACCTTGGCCAGGTGATGATGTCCCATTGTTCTGTTTCTGTGGACTTAAATCATCAGTATGTGAAATTCACCCATGGCTGATTACAGTTGCAGCCAGCTAAGGGAAGTGCCCTCCCCAATGAGTAAGGTTTAATTTATTTTGCTGGAGGCTGAAAAGAAAGAGGTCAGAAGAGAGCTCAGCAGCTCAGCATGACTCTTCCCACAGCTGAGCCAAGACTTTTGGAGATACAGAAAGGAATTACCTTGGGGAAAGCTGCTGGAACCCAGAAGCCAGGAGAGAAGGCCGGCGGACATCACCATGTACCTTTCCATGTAACAGAGAACCTCAGATGAAAACTAGCTTCTTTTCCTCTGAAGAACTATACATTTTTAACTAAATAAATCCCCTTTTATTAAGAGCCAATCCATCTTTGGTGTGATGCATTCTGGCAGCTTTAGTAAACTAAAACAGCATGCTGACCTGGCTATGGCCACTGCTGAGTGCCCAATCTGCCAGCAGCAGAGACCCACACTCAGTCCCCAATATGGCGCCATTCCCTGAGGTTATCACTCTGCTACCTAGAGTCAGGGTGATTACTTTGGACCACTTTCATCATGGGAGGGGAAATGATTTTTCCTCACTGTAATAGACACATGCATGCAATGCTTCTGGCAAAACTACCATTCTTGGACTTACGGAATGGCTTATACACCATCATAGTATTCCACACAGCATTGCCTCTAATCAAGGAACTCACTTCACAGCAAAAGAAGTGCGGGAATGGGCACATACTCATGGTAGTCTCTGGTCTTACCATATTCCCCATCATCCAGAGGGGGCTGGGTTGAAAGAATGGTGGAATGGTCTTTTGAAGACTCAATTACAGTGACAACTAGGTGGCAATACCTTGCAGGGCTGGGGCACTGTTCTCCAGGAGGCTGTGTGTGCTCTGAATAGGCATCCATTGTATGGTGCTATTTCTCCTACAGTCAGGATTCACGGGTCCAGGAATCAAGGGGTAGAAATGGGAGTGGCACCACTCACTATCACCCCTAGTGATCTACTAAAATTTTTTTCTGCCTCCTGTCCCTGAAATCTTAAATGCTGTTGGTCTACAGGTCTTAGTTCCAAAAGGAGGAGTGCTCCTACCAGGAGATACAACAAAGTTTCCTTGAGCTGAAAGTTAAGACTGTTGTCCTGCCTCTGAATCAACAGGCAAGGAAAAGGATTACTGTACTGGCTGAGGTGATTGATCCTGACTATCAAGGGGAAATATGACTGTAACTACAGAGTAGAGGTAAAGAAGTATTTCCTGGAATACAAGAGACCCCCTAGGGCATTTCTTAGTACTACCATATGCTGGGATTAAAGTCAATGGAAAACTGCGGCAGCCCAATCTGGGCAGGACTACAAATGGTCCAGAAAGTTCAGGAATGAAGGTTTGGGTCACCTCACCAGGCAAAGAACCACAGCCAGCTGAAGCTCTTGCTGTGGGTAAAGGGAACTTGGGATGGGTACTGTTAGAAGGTTGTGATAAATACGAACTACACCCATGTGACCATTTACAGAAATGAGGATTGTGATGGTCTGAATATGACCTCCCTGCTTTTTTATGTTGTATTTGCACCTAAACCAATGTCTTGTTTTCCTCTTATCATATGACATAAGTTGTATTGTTCCTGTTTTAGTATTTAAATCATAGGCTATCACGTTTAAGAGTGAATGTTTCCTAAGGATTTGTACCCTATTCTGGAGAGAAGTAGTATTTCTGACTCTATGTAGAGCAGTTGAGTATTGTTGGGTGCAACATATGTCTGTTATTGGTTCTATTTAGAAATTAAGTATGTTTCAAGGGGATGTGTATATCTGTCAAGTGGACAAGGGCTGGACTGTAATGATTCGGTTCTATTGTCAACTTGGCCAGGTGATGATGTCTAGTGGTCTGGTTAGGGAAGCACTGACCTAACCATGGCTGAAAAGATATTTCATGGCTGGTTGATGAACCAGAAGTCTGGCTTATAAAATCATCAGTTGATTGAAGCTGTGGCTGATTACATTTATGAGCAACTAAGGATTTGTCTCCTGCAAACAAGCTAATACAATCAGTTGGATTTGACTCAATCAGTTGAAGACTTTTAAGGAAGAATTGAGAATTTTCACTGTTTCTTCAGCCAGTAAGCCTCTCCTGCGGAGCTTGTTGAGACTGTACATTGGAGTTGCCAACTTCACAGCCTGTCCTACAGATTTTGGACTCTTGCATTCCCACAGTTGCATGAACCTTTATAAAGCTCATGTTTACAGTTATCTCCTGTTGGTTCTGTTCCTCTAGAGAATCCTAACTAATACAGTAATAAAAATTGATAAATGTACTTTAAAGGAAGAGATCATCATCCCATGAGATCATACAATAATGGAACCTGATCTAAGCAGGAAAGGGGTGAGGTTGACTGACTTGGGGGGTGAGGTGTTGTGTGGATGAGTAAGAGACATGCCAGCCATTCAGAGGAGGCATTCTAGAAGAAGTAATGTTGGAGCTGATACCTGAAGAATAACTAGGCATTGATCAAATCAAGTCGGGGAAAAGAAGAGTGCTTTTAGGCAAAGAAAAACATAGGGGCAAAAGGTTTGGGGCAGGAGGGTGTATGATGAGTTTGAAAATGAAAAAAAAGTTAGGCTGGAGTGTGGAAATAGACAATGAGAGTGATGCAAGACTAAGCACTAGCATAGGTCATATTAAGAATATTGGACTTTATTTTAAGGGCAACAGGAAGCCTTTGGAAAAAGGAGCCTTTCCTAATATTGTGGATCTTTGGATGGGGTACAGGGAGAAAGAGAGGGTTTATATGAAAAGAAATGAATGCGCTCCAGTGACTTAGCTCTAGAGGCTAGAGTTCCCAGTTTCCCAACAGCTGTATTCTGCTAATGGGAAGGAAGGACCCTGGGAATTGAAATTGGGCATTCCCAAAATGAATTATTGAGTGTTTTCCTTTTGGCTGTTCACTCCTAAAAAGTTATATGGAACTTTGATTGTGGACAAGATGGATAAGCACAACTCTATGTCTCTTACAAACTACATCTGAAAACCCTAGACAGAAACATATAATTTACCACCTATCAGAAGGCTCTGAAGGGTGGAGGCAAGCAGGGAGCATGAGTAAGGGTCACTAACTCTGAGGGGCAATGTGGTGGTGAGTCTGTTGAAGGCTTTTTTCTCCTTTTTTTGCCTCCTAAATATCCTGACCTGAGTGCTAGAATAGATCGAAACCTGGAACTGCCAAAGGCACAGACAGAAAAGCCCCAAAGGAATGTCAGCTCTCTCTAGCCAGAGTCTCTGGAAAAGGAGAGCCCTGTGGAACCAAACCCCTTTGACTTTACCTGCCCTACTGGAGTAAAACACCAGCAAAGAGCTACTACTGCACCTTCTCCCCTGGTAACTGAGGACCTCCCTAAGGGACAGAGCCCCCTTGACACTTCTTGACCTACACCAGACAAGTGCTTGCAAGTAGGAGGAGCTCCTCCCCCTCCCCATGGGTGCAGAAGACTCCATGGGTAGGCTAGAACACCAGCTTTCCAACCAGAACACCAGGAAGGAGAAACCCAGGGAACCAGAGTCTGCGGGGTAAGCCAGGTAGCTGGAGAAGGGATCCTTTAAAGTGGTATGTGAAGTTTTTTGCATCCCAAACTGAGGATGTATAAAAAGGACCAGAATCAGGAAATTTTTTGAAAACGAAACTATGGGTTGGACCACTGCCTTGGCTTCAGACTGGCAGCTAGGTGGGGTGCAGCCAGGGTTGTTGGAATAGCACTGCAAATGCTTTGAAAATGAGTATGTTGGATTCACAGCCCACAGAAAGCAGACTGTGTTGTTCAATGTGAACCTAAATGGGTTACCTGCCTGGTTAAAAAAAGAAATTAATACTTTTTAGAAGATTTAAATAGGATTCAGTATTCCATAAGATAATATTAACAATGTCCAAGATACAATCTAAATTGTTCAATTTACAAAGAACCAGGAAAATCTAAACAACTCTGAAGAGAAAGGGCAATCAACAGAAACCAATACTGGGATGACTCAAATGTGAGAATTACCAGGTGGAGACTTTTTTCCCCTGATTTTTAATGTAATTTTATTGAGTTATATTCAATGCCATATAATCACCCAAAGTAAACAACCAATGCTCACAGTGACATCATATAGCTGTACATTGGTAACAATTGATTTTTGAACATTTTCATTACTCCAGAAACAATAAAAATAAGAATAAAAATAAAAGTAAAAATGAACACCCAAAACTTCCCATATCTCCCACCCCCATATTATTTATTTATTTTTGTCCTTATTTTCTTATTCATCTGTCCATACACTGCATAAAAGGAGTGCCAGTCACAAGGTTTTCACAATCACACAGCTGAACTGTAAACACCATATAGTTATACAATCATCTTCAAGAATCAAGGCTACTGGAGATAGTTTGATTGAACACCATAAGTACTTGGAATCTCAGGTAGGACATGAGATTTTGTTGGTTTGTCCAGAGTGATGCCCCGATGAATCCCAGAGTGATTCAATCAATGAGTGGAAAAGTATTTGCAAAGCCTCCTTCGGGGAATGGTAAGAACGGGGAGAAATTCAACTTCCTCAATTTGAATTCTTGATACTCTCACAAGCAGTGTGGACAACCAAAGCTATCGGCTGAGCTCCCAGTCTTGGGAGTTGTTCACATGAAACTTAACCCCACAAAGGATAGGTCAAGTTTACTTAAAATTTAGGCCTAAGAGTCACCTCCAAGAGAGCCTCTTTTGTTGCTCGGACGTGGCCTCTCTCTCCAGCCAACACAACGAGCAGTCTCACCACCCTCCCCCTCTTTACATGGGACATGACTCCCAGGGGTGTGGACCTTCTTGACAACATGGGACAGAGATCCTGGAGTGAGCTGAGACTCAGGATCAAGGGATTGAGAAAAATCCTAGAATGAGCTCAGACTGAGCATCAAGGGATTGAGAAAACCGTCTCGACCAAAAGGGGGAAGAGTGAAGTGAGACAAAGTGTCAATGGCTGAGAGATTCCAAACAGAGTCGAGAGGTTATCCTGGAGGTTATTCTTATGCATCAAGTAGATACCATCTTGTTATTCAAGATGTAATGGAGAGGATGGAGGGAACTGCCTGAAAATGTAGAGCTGTGTTCCAGTAGCCATGTTTCTTGAGGATGATTGAATAATGATATAGCTGTCACAATGTGACTGTGTGATTGTGAAAACCTTGTGTCTGATGCTCCTTTTATCTACCTTGTCAACAAAGGAGTAGAATATATGGAATAAAAATAAATAATGGGGGAACAAATGCTAAAATAAATTTAGTTTGGAATGCTAGTGATCAATGAAAGCAAGGGGTAAGGGGTATGGGTATGGTAGGTATAATCTTTTTTTTTTCTTTCCTGTGTTCATTTTATTTCTTTTTCTATTGTCTTTTTCTGAATTATTGCAAATGTTCTAAGAAATGATGAATATGCAACTAAAGTGATGATATTGTGAATTACTGATTACATACATTGATGTTTTGTTTGGTTTCTTAATTTTTTAATTAATAAATAAATTTAAAAAAAAAGAATCAAGGCTACTGGAACACAGTTCAACAATTTCAGGCATTTCCTTCTAGCAACTTCAAAACACCAAAATCTGAAAAGAGATAGCTATGTAATGCATAAGAATAACCCTCAGGATAACCTCTCAGCTCTATTTGAAATCTCTCAGCCATTGACACTTTATTTTGTTTCATTTCTATTCCCCCTTTTGGTCAAGAGGATTTCTCAATCCCATGATACCACGGTCCTTTTCACCCACAGGAGTCAATTCCCATGTTACAAGGGAGATTTATATCCCTGAGAGTCATGTCCCACATACGGTAGAGGGCAGTGAGTTTACCTGCAGAGTTGACTTAGAGAGAGAGGCCACATCTGATCAACAAGAGAGGTTCTCTGGGGGTGAGTCTATGGCATAATTATAAGTAGGCTTAACTTTTCCTCTGCAGAAATGAGTTTCACAGGGCAAGCCACAAAATCGAGGGCTTGGCCTATTAAATTGGTAGTCCCCAGTGCTTGTGAGAATATCAGATCTTCCCCAAGTGGGGATGATAAATATTTCCACATTTTCCCCAAGCTCATCAAGGGACTTTGCAAATGTTTCTTTTTTAATCTTCCATTCTAGATTACTCTGGGGTATATCAGGGCATCACACTAACCTGTACAAACCAACAAGATCTCACTCCCTACTCAAGGTTCCATGTAATTATGGTGTTTGAATCAACTGACCATACAAGATAAATTAGATAGTGTGCCTCAGAGAATATAAATTTTGCACCAAATAAACATCTTCTCCTTTGGTCTCACACAGAAGTTGAAATTTTAAAATACTGACAAGTGGGGGGAAAGTAGCTACTGTTATCATGCTACCAGAGGTAAAGGCAAATATTCTTGAAATAAATAGAAAGATAGTTCTCAGCAAAGAAATAAAAGCTTTTAAAAAGAAGAAATGGAAATTTTAGAACTGAAAAATATAGCGACAGAAATTAAAATTCACTGGAAAGATTCAATCGCAGAATGGGGATGACTCAAATTATTCCTCACACCATATATAAAAATTAACTCAAAATGGATCAGAGACCTAAATGCAGAATATAAAACTATAAAACTCTTGGAAGAAAACACGACAAATGCTTTGTGACTTTGGACTAGGCAGAGCTCTTAAATATGAGACAGAAGGGATAATCCATAAAAGAAAAAAAATTAAGCAGGATTTCAGCAAAACCCAAAATATTTTACTCTGCAAAAGACACTGCTAAAGGATAATAAAAAGCCATAGAGTGGTAGCAAATATACTTACAATAAAAATATGAGACATATGACCTGTATCCACAATGTATAAAGAATTCAGAATTGAAAAATAAGAACCAACAACCCATTTAAAAATGGGCAAAAGATTTCAGCAGCTACTTCACCAAGGAATATATATGGATGGCAAACAAACACATGAAAAGATACTCAGATATAATTTAAATGAAATGCCACTTAAAGGAAATTACAATTCCAGGTGCAGGCCAGGACACAAGTCAAAAGAGACTCTCATATATTGGTAGTAGGAAGCAAAATGGTACAGTTACTCTGAAATAGTTTGGTTTTTTCTTTAAATAAAGTTACATATATGCTTATTATATGACCAAGAAATCTCACTTCTAGGTATTTGTCCTAGAGAAATGAAACCTACGTTCACACAAAAATCCGTTTACAAATGTTTATAGCTGCATTATTCATAATCACCAAAACACTGGAAACAACCCAAATGTACTTCAGTGAATGCAAGGATAAACAAACTGGCCCATTCACACAATGAAATATTACTTAGCAATAAAAATGAATTAACTATTGATACACATAATTACATAGGTAAATCTCAAGTGCAGTATGCTATGTAAAACATTTTGGTCTCAAAAGGTTACATGCTTAGACTTCCTGGAAGATGGCGGCTTAGTAAGACGCGCGGATCTTAGTTTCTTCTCCAGGACACCTACTAGGGGAGTAGAAACGATACAGAAAGCGCCCAAAGCCACAACAGAGATAAAAAAGACAGCGTACCCCATCCTGGAACGGCTGGCTGGCTGAGAGAAGCAGCTCGGGTGAGATCGCCGAGGCGCGCGGGCCTTACCGGGCGGGGTGGCAAGCGGCCGGAGTTACTCCCTTCCCCCTTCCCGGGCCGGCTGGGAGAATTGGAGAGGCGGTCCCCTGAAACAAAGACGGCTGGCGCCCACACCACGCGCAGCCCCCGGACCAACTGAGAGAATTGGATCGGAAACCCCCAGGCCGCGGAGAACGGTGACGGGTGGGGGAGGCCTCTTCCAAACCCGTGACTCCCGGGGAACGTGCACTCTCTCGGGCGGGCCGCTGCCACTGGCGCCCTCCCGCCACGCTTGTTGCCCAGGGCCGACTAGGAAATTCGGACGGGCTCTTTCCCGGGCTGCAGCGACCAGCAACCCTCCCTGCGTTCGGACCGAGGGCCGGCTCAAGCCGCTTCGGCTAGCGAACCCCCAGGACGGCGAGAGTTTTCCAAAGTTTAAGGTCCCACAGCACCTTTTACTGGTGGGACCCGCAGACAAACGTGTGCCACGAGCGCCACCTACTGGGCAGGATAAGAAAAACAGAACCCAGAGATTTCACAGAAAAATATTACAACCTTGCTGGGTCCAACACCAAGAAAAATCTGAATAAATGCCCAGACGCCAGCAGCAGAAGATAACTGTCCACGCTCAAAAGATTGAGAATATGGCTCAGTCAAAGGAACAAACCAATAGCTCAAATGAGACACAAGAGCTGAGACAACTAATCCTGAATATACGAACAGAAATGGAAAACCTCTTCAAAAATGAAATCGATAAATTGAGGGAGGACATGAAGAGGACATGGGCTGAACATAAAGAAGAAATAGAAAAACTGAAAAAACAAATCGCAGAACTTATGGAAGTGAAGGATAAAGTAGCAAACATAGAAAAAATAATGGATAGTTACAATGATAGATTTAAAGAGACAGAAGATAGAATTAGTGATTTGGAGGATGGAACATCTGAATTCAAAAAAGAAACAGAAACTATAGGGAAAAGAATGGAAAAATTTGAACAGGGTATCAGGGAACTCAAGGACAATATGAACCGCACAAATATACGTGTTGTGGGTGTCCCAGAAGGAGAAGAGAAGGGAAAAGGAGGAGAAAAACTAATGGAAGAAATTTTCACTGAAAATTTCCCAACTCTTATGAAAGACCTAAAATTACAGATCCAAGAAGTGCAGCGCACCCCAAAGAGATTAGACCCAAATAGGCGTTCTCCAAGACACTTACTAGTTAGAATGTCAGAGGTCAAAGAGAAAGAGAAGATCTTGAAAGCAGCAAGAGAAAAACAATCCATTACATACAAGGGAAACCCAATAAGACTTTGTGTAGATTTCTCAGCAGAAACCATGGAAGCTAGAAGACAGTGGGATGATATATTTAAAATACTAAAAGAGAAAAACTGCCAACCAAGACTCCTATATCCAGCAAAATTATCCTTCAAAAATGAGGGAGAAATTAAAACATTCTCAGACAAAAAGTCACTGAAAGAATTTGTGACCAAGAGACCAGCTCTGCAAGAAATACTAAAGGGAGCACTAGAGTCAGATACAAAAAGACAGAAGAGAGAGATATGGAAAAGAGTGTAGAAAGAAGGAAAATCAGATATGATATATATAATACAAAAGGCAAAATGTTAGAGGAAAATATTATCCAAACAGTAATAACACTAAATGTCAATGGACTGAATTCCCCAATCAAAAGACATAGATTGGCAGAATGGATTAAAAAACAGGATCCTTCTATATGCTGTCTACAGGAAACACATCTTAGACCCAAAGATAAACATAGGTTGAAAGTGAAAGGTTGGGAAAAGATATTTCATGCAAATAACAACCAGAAAAGAGCAGGAGTGGCTATACTAATATCCAACAAATTAGACTTCAAATGTAAAACAGTTAAAAGAGACAAAGAAGGACACTATATACTAATAAAAGGAACAATTAAACAAGAAGACATAACAATCATAAATATTTACGCACCGAATCAGAATGCCCCAAAATACGTGAGGAATATACTGCAAACACTGAAAAGGGAAATAGACTCATATACCATAATAGTTGGAGACTTCAACTCACCACTCTCATCAAGGGACAGAACATCTAGACAGAGGATCAACAAAGAAATAGAGAATCTGAATATTACTATAAATGAACTAGACTTAATAGACATTTATAGGACATTACATCCCACAACAGCAGGATACACCTTTTTCTCAAGTGCTCATGGATCATTCTCAAAGATAGACCATATGCTGGGTCACAAAGCAAGTCTTAACAAATTTAAAAAGATTGAAATCTTACACAACACTTTCTCGGACCATAAAGGAATGATGTTGGAAATCAATAATAGGCAGAGTGCCAGAAAATTCACAAATACGTGGAGGCTCAACAACACACTCCTAAACAACGACTGGGTCAAAGAAGAAATTGCAAGAGAAATTAGCAAATACCTCGAGGCGAATGAAAATGAAAACACAACATATCAAAACTTATGGGACGCAGCAAAGGCAGTGCTAAGAGGGAAATTTATTGCTCTAAATGCCTATATCAGAAAAGAAGAAAAGGCAAAAATTCAGGAATTAACTATCCATTTGGAAGAACTGGAGAAAGAACAGCAAGCTAACCCCAAAGCAAGCAAAAGGAAAGAAATAACAAAGATTAGAGCACAAATAAATGAAATTGAAAACATGAAAACAATAGAGAAAATCAATAAGGCCAGAAGTTGGTTCTATGAGAAAATCAATAAGATTGATGGGCCCTTAGCAAGATTGACAAAAAGAAGAAGAGAGAGGATGCAAATAAATAAGATCAGAAATGGAAGAGGAGACATAACTACTGACCTCACAGAAATAAAGGAGGTAATAACAGGATACTATGAACAACTTTACGCTAATAAATACAACAATTTAGAGGAAATGGACGGGTTCCTGGAAAGACATGAACAACCAACTTTGACTCAAGAAGACATAGATGACCTCAACAAACCAATCACAAGTAAAGAAATTGAATTAGTCATTCAAAAGCTTCCTAAAAAGAAAAGTCCAGGACCAGATGGCTTCACATGTGAATTCTACCAAACGTTCCAGAAAGAATTAGTACCAATTCTCTTCAAACTCTTCCAAAAAATCGAAGTGGAGGGAAAACTACCTAATTCATTCTATGAAGCCAACATCACCCTCATACCAAAACCAGGCAAAGATATTACAAAAAAAGAAAACTACAGACCAATCTCTCTAATGAATACAGATGCAAAAATCCTCAATAAAATTCTAGCAAATCGTATCCAACAACACATTAAAAGAATTATACATCATGACCAAGTAGGATTCATCCCAGGTATGCAAGGATGGTTCAACATAAGAAAATCAATTAATGTAATACACCATATCAACAAATCAAAGCAGAAAAATCACATGATCATCTCAATTGATGCAGAGAAGGCATTCGACAAGATTCAACATCCTTTCCTGTTGAAAACACTTCAAAAGATAGGAATACAAGGGAACTTCCTTAAAATGATAGAGGGAATATATGAAAAACCCACAGCTAATATCATCCTCAATGGGGAAAAATTGAAAACTTTCCCCCTAAGATCAGGAACAAGACAAGGATGTCCACTATCACCACTATTATTCAACATTGTGTTGGAGGTTCTAGCCAGAGCAATTAGACAAGAAAAAGAAATACAAGGCATCAAAATTGGAAAGGAAGAAGTAAAACTATCACTGTTTGCAGACGATATGATACTATACGTCGAAAACCCGGAAAAAATCCACAACAAAACTACTAGAGCTAATAAATGAGTACAGCAAAGTAGCAGGTTACAAGATCAACATTCAAAAATCTGTAGCATTTCTATACACTAGTAATGAACAAGCTGAGGGGGAAATCAAGAAACGAATCCCATTTACAATTGCAACTAAAAGAATAAAATACCTAGGAATAAATTTAACTAAAGAGACAAAAAACCTATATAAAGAAAACTACAAAAAACTGCTAAAAGAAATCACAGAAGACCTAAATAGATGGAAGGGCATACCGTGTTCATGGATTGGAAGACTAAATATAGTTAAGATGTCAATCCTACCTAAATTGATTTACAGATTCAATGCAATACCAATCAAAATCCCAACAACTTATTTTTCAGAAATAGAAAAACCAATAAGCAAATTTATCTGGAAGGGCAGGGTGCCCCGAATTGCTAAAAACATCTTGAGGAAAAAAAACGAAGCTGGAGGTCTCGCGCTGCCTGACTTTAAGGCATATTATGAAGCCACAGTGGTCAAAACAGCATGGTATTGGCATAAAGATAGATATATCGACCAATGGAATCGAATAGAGTGCTCAGATATAGACCCTCTCATCTATGGACATTTGATCTTTGATAAGGCAGTCAAGCCAACTCACCTGGGACAGAGCAGTCTCTTCAATAAATGGTGCCTAGAGAACTGGATATCCATATGCAAAAGAATGAAAGAAGACCCATCTCTCACACCCTATACAAAAGTTAACTCAAAATGGATCAAAGATCTAAACATTAGGTCTAAGACCATAAAACAGTTAGAGGAAAATGTTGGGAGATATCTTATGGATCTTACAACTGGAGGCGGTTTTATGGACCTTAAACCTAAAGCAAGAGCACTGAAGAAGGAAATAAATAAATGGGAACTCCTCAAAATTAAACACTTTTGTGCATCAAAGAACTTCATCAAGAAAGTAGAAAGACAGCCTTCACAATGGGAGACAATATTTGGAAATGATATATCAGATAAAGGTCTAGTATCCAGAATTTATAAAGAGATTGTTCATCTCAACAACAAAAAGACAGCCAACCCAATTACAAAATGGGAAAAAGACTTGAACAGACACCTCTCAGAAGAGGAAATACGGATGGCCAAGAGGCACATGAAGAGATGCTCAATGTCCCTGGCCATTAGAGAAATGCAAATCAAAACCACAATGAGATATCATCTCACACCCACCAGAATGGCCATTATCAACAAAACAGAAAATGACAAGTGCTGGAGAGGATGCGGAGAAAGAGGCACACTTATCCACTGTTGGTGGGAATGTCAAAGGGTGCAACCACTGTGGAAGGCAGTTTGGCGGTTCCTCAAAAAGCTGAATATAGAATTGCCATACGACCCAGCAATACCATTGCTAGGTATCTACTCAAAGGACTTAAGGGCAAAGACACAAACGGACATTTGCACACCAATGTTTATAGCAGCATTATTTACAATTGCAAAGAGATGGAAACAGCCAAAATCTCCATCAACAGACGAGTGGCTAAACAAACTGTGGTATATACATACGATGGAATATTATGCAGCTTTAAGACAAGATAAACTTATGAACCATGTAATAACATGGATGGACCTAGAGAATATTATGCTGAGTGAATCCAGCCAAAAACTAAAGGACAAATACTGTATGGTCCCACTGATGTGAACGGACATTCGAGAATAAACTTGAAATATGTCATTGGTAACAGAGTTCAGCAGGAGTTAGAAACAGGGTAAGACAATGAGTAATTGAAGCTGAAGGGATACAGACTGTGCAACAGGACTAGATACAAAAACTCAAAAATGGACAGCACAATAATACCTAATTGTAAAGTAATCATGTTAAAACACTGAATGAAGCTGCATCTGAGCTATAGGTTTTTGTTTTGTTTTGTTTTGTTTTGTTTTGATTTTACTATTATTACTTTTATTTTTTTCTCTATATTAACATTCTATATCTTTTTCGGTTATGTTGCTAGTTCTTCTAAACCAATGCAAATGTACTAAGAAATGATGATCATGCATCTATGTGATGATGTTAAGAATTAATGATTGCATGTGTAGAATGGTATGATCTCTAAATGTTGGGTTAATTTCTTTTTTTCCGTTAATTAAAAAAAAAAAAAAAAAGAGAAGGGATAATTGGAGATGAAGGGATACAGACTGTACAACGGGACTGGATATAAAAACTCAGAAATGGACAGCACAATACTACCCAATTGTAATGCAATTATGTTAAAACACTGAATGAAGCTGCATGTGAGGTATAGGTTTTTTGTTTTTGTTTTTTTTGTTTTTTTTTCTTTCTATTATTGTTTTAATTCTTATTCTGTTGTCTTTTTATTTCTTTTTCTAAATCGATGCAAATGTACTAAGAAATGATGAATATGCAACTATGTGATGTTATTAAGAATTACTGATTGTACATGTAGATTGGAATGATTTCTAATTGTTTTGTTAATTCTTTTTTTAATTAATAAAAAAAAAAATGGGCAAAAAAAAAAAAAAAAAAAAAAAAGGTTACATGCTTTAATATTCTATTTATACATTTGGAAAGGGCAAATTATAGGAATTGAGAATAGATCAGGAGTTTTCACGGGTTAGGGCTGTGGAGCGGTCTAAATAAAAGGAAGCAGTAAGAGGAAATTCTTTGGGATGTTTGAATTTTTCTGTATCCTGACTTTAGTGTTTGGTAGAAGAATCTATGCATGCATAAAAATGTAAAGACTTGTCCACCAAAAAAGTGAATTTTACTCTATGCAAATTAAAAAAAAAAGCATATGGAGTCCCCACGATATAACATCATCTCTAACAATAAAAAGGCAATTAGATGCTTTGAAAGGGAAATTAAACTGCCTAATGTGAAAATGTAACTTCCAAGTTTCCCTTGAATTTACTTTTTATTCAAAAACTTGCCTGTCATTTTAACCAATTTAATCTATTCTAGGACATTATAGCTGTTGGCTTGTATTGGGAGTGTGATGCTAAAGGGAGTAAGAGAATGGCAAGAAATCAGAAGACAGTAATTTTTTTTTAGACAAAATAAAAAAAATTTCTCACGGCTGGTACGGAGAAGTGACCTGAAATTACTAAGCAGCACTTGAACGGGAACAGCTGGGGTCCTGGTCCGGAGAAACAGAGGCAGAGTTTGACCTTGTCCTGTGGTGGCTTACAGTCCCTGCGCGAGGTTATGCTGGCCTTTTACTTCGGGGTGGGAGGAGAATGGGAGTGCAGAGAATAAAAATTCATATGCAAATATATCAGGTAGAAATGGTTACAGGTTTCTCATGCCTGAAAATGACCAAATGGTGGAAAATGGGTGGCACTAATCAGATAGATGAGAAGAAGACAAAGGCTGTAAAAGAACTGAGTGATCACTTCAGTATTGAATGTAATACCCTACTTATATATTTCTCTCTCTCAAGTGGAATTAGACTCCAGGGTGGAACTCCTTGAAGCAAAAGAGTTTCCTGCATGGAAACAGAGTACATTTTGCTTTCATTTAAAGTGAGACCCACTCACTCACTGAAGAAAATTAGTTTAGAAATATAGGCGTGTTCACCAAAAAAACGCATCAACAAATCCCTTCCTTGCACACCAGGGAAAGTGATGACCCAGGAGATAAGCACTTCTGTGATGATTTTCATTTCAAAAAGAATCCACTTAGGGTGCACCGGTGGTTCAGTGGTAGAACGCTCGCCTTCTATGCCGGAGACCCGGGTTCGATTCCCCAACAGATGCACCCCCGCGTCGCTTCCCTCCAAAAAAAAAGAATCCACGTAAAATATTTAATCTGGCTGTCCCTTCATGTGTAGCCCACCCTGAGGCATTTCGATTTCCTTCATCAATCATTGACCACTGATTGAAGGTGTGCAGTGAGGGAGAGGTTCAGAGTGCTGGCCAATTGGAGATCAATAGAAGTAAAGGTAAATCATCTCTGAAATGATGATTTGAGTCAATGGAGAGACCTGACTCTGATTTATGCCCAATGTTTCAGGAAATGCATCTAGGGAATGAAGGGAATGGTTCCTACAGTGTGGACGTGGAAAACAGCTCCTCTCATGAGAGAACCAGGCATCTCCTGCCACCTCTGCCTGTTTGTCCTCAATCCACTCAAAGGGCCTGTGCCTGGAGGTGACAGGTATTAGTGAAACTCAATTCATTCTGCCTTCTGGACCTCACTTCCTCATTATAGAAGGCTGCAATTTCATTTCAGATCAGCAGAGTAAAACCTGTTGTCATATTTTATGTGATGATGTTAACTCTGCTATGAAATTATACCCCGAGAATACCCCAGAGCCAGCTCAGTATGTATAAATAGCCATTTATCAGATGCAACCTATAATCCTCCTACTGCTGTGACCCATTCTGTAATCTCCTCTCAGCTGACAAGCTACAAATGAAGAGTGTTCTTAGATTTCAGTGATGAAGTTTAAAATACCGATGTGGCTATAAAAAGCTAAGCCCTTCAAGAAGATTTTTTTTTTCCCATTACATTCTAAGGACCTGTATCCATCTGCTTTATAATCATGCAAGAACCCTATGGTCTCATGCTGACCTTCCATATGATTTCTTAATGCTTTGATTCTCTGCTATGTCCCCATCTCCTCTCTTCTTTCTAACCGACCCATCACCCACATAAGCACTCATTCCCTCATTGCATTACACATACACTTTTCTCATACAAGCATATATAATGTCTCTGTAAACTGTGAACTTCATTGTGTCTGTGTGTGTAAGCTTTAACCACTGGATTGTTCTATCTTCCATTAAAAACACAAAATTTAATGAACTATTAGTGTGTGCCAAAGGCTGTGTACTAGATACCTGGCACATGTGTTCCCATTGTATATATGAGGAAACTGAGACTCAGAGCTGCATTTAAGATTTCACCGAGTTAACAGCTGGAGCCAGGATTAGAATCCAGGACTAACTGAGGCTGCATTCATTTTTTTGTGGCTGCTGTAATAAATGACCATGAGCTTGGTGGTTAAAAACCACAGAAATGTATTCTCTCGCGGTTCTGGAGGTCAGAAGCCCTAAGTCAAAGTGTCCGCTGGGCTGCACTTCCTTCAAGGGGAGAATCCCTTCTTTGCCTTTTCCACTTCTGGTAGCTGTGTCATTCCTTGGCTTGTGGCCACATCTCTCTCTGCTCATCACCTTCTTCTCTGCGTGGGACTCTCTCAAAACTCCCCGTGCCTTTCTCTTCTAAGGAAGCCTGCAATTGCATATAGGTCCCCCCTGGACAAACCAGGCTAAGCACATTCTGCTGAAGATTCTTAGCTTAATTACGTCTTTAATCACATAAAGGTAAAATTCACAGGTTCCAGGAATTTGACTTGGATATCTTTGAGGAGGACATTTTACAGCCTGCTACATATCCAAAGCCATCAGAATCCTGAGGGATTGAGGTCCCCAGTACAAATTATGGATAAGAAATTCTTGAGATGAAGGAAACAGGAGGAAAGTGCTACCTTTGCTACCCTCCACTTATGTGAAATTTCCAGTAAATTTGGATAATTCCAAATTTCCGAAATTTGCACATTCCTTTAGCTTCAAATATGAAAGCATCATTTTTAAAATGGAAGATATCTGGGAAGTGCAACAAGGCATCAATAGCCATCGTCACCTTAATACAACTCAGATTATCAGCACCAGGGCTGGAGAAATGAGATACAAACAAGCTAATGTCTTACGGCCAAAATAGGCTAATGATACCTCTTTTCAGGTATAAAACATCACACTGACATACACACCAGTTTTGAAATGCCCTTTAAGACAGTGTTTTTTTTCTGTTTGTTTATTTGTTTAAGGCCTTAACTGCAGGGCACCAGAACATCTGGATGAAAAAAATGCAGTATCTAATCAATTATGTGTAATATGCTTGATTATTCACAGAAGTTGGGTCTCCAGCCATCCCCTCATATATTTAAATTGTTTACCAAGTTGGCATTTCCTGACCCGTGTGTTTGTTGTCTCCCTGCCCCAAACTTCTTTTCTATTGCTAGGAATTCATTTTTTTTCTTTCTGTTATCATCTGTTTTAGTTTTTTATTTGTTACTTCTTTTTTAGGGAAGGAAGGAGGGAAGAAAAAGAGAAATAGAGAAAGAGATGGAGCAAGAGAGAGAAGAGAGGAGAAGGAGAGAAGGGGAAGAAGGCTGGGGTAATGGTTCGAAATATCGTCTTTCTTCTTCCTGGAAAAGACCTTTAGGATAACCTTTTGAAAAATGCTTATTTTTCAAAGAATTTTATGTCAACATTAAAGAACGTTTTTGAAAGGAGAAAAATAAATCGCTCATAATCTCACCAACCTAGCAAACAGCAGTTTTCATGAGAGAAGAGCATTTAATCTCATTGAACGCTGCTGGGCTCCTCGGGCAGCAGCTTGAGACTGTATACAAAAAAGAAACAGGAAAATATTTGCTTTTCAGCTGTGAGGCATCAAACTATTTTATGAATTAATTAAAGCACTTAGGTACCCTGGCAACGGTCTTATGAGCAAATAGGCACGCGTCAAACTCCAGCACCTGAAAATGTTAACAGATGTGATAAAATAGGTTGGCCCAACCCTAGTCACTGTAAGTTATCACTGTGAGACTCACTCTCGAGTCAGTGCTAGAACCTTGTCATATAAGACAGACCAAGTCCTAACAGAGGTTTTTTTGCTTTTCCAGTGTAAAATGATCTTTCTTCATTTTTCTGCAGGTACGCAGGGCACTACTTCCCACCATCTGCTGAGCTCAGAGAACACATACGTATACTTTTATGATTGCCCGGAAACACAAGGAAAACAAATCTTCCTGGGGAAACTAACACGTGCAATATGGCATAAATTAAAAGGGTTGGTTAAATGTCTTATTGAGAATTTTCATGAGAACATGAACAGATGAAAAATATGAGTTAATTCCAGGGGAAATTATAAGGTTGCTGAGATCTGCTTTGCCGACCACCATATTTTACTCCTTCTGTCCCTTCAAATGCAGCCCCCAACACATATACCTTTCATGCTATAATAAAGAGGAGCACACTGGTGCTCATAATTCAACCTGAATTATGAAGATCTCAAAGCTGATCCTTTCCCAGGACTCTGGAGAGTTTGGAGAAGAGAATCCCAGCAATGAATCTCTGATGGTGGCATAAGGTCTTGTGAAAGAAGGAAGTGGTTTTCGAAGGCAAGCCGGAGGGTGGTAACTTTCTCAGAACACTTCAACCTTCAAATCACACCGAAAGGGTGGCTCCTTCCTTTGCTTAAGTTAAAGGTAGATCTTGTTGGAATCTGTGTGTGTGTATGCATGTGTGCATTTGTGAAGAAGAGTGAGACTGAAAAGTAGAGTATAACTAAATTCACAAACAACTGCACTGCAGAAAATCAGTATCAAAGAAGTCTTTAAAGTGGTTATGTTTTGTTAGTCAGTTTTTGTTTTGTGATGCTGAATAAGACAGCAGAGTGGTTTAATGGAAAATGCCCAGGATTGGGGAGAACAGGAATTTTACTGCAGCTCCCACAGACAGCCTCTGTGTCACCACAGATGAGGCAGTGAAATTTTTTCCACTCCAATTCCTCATCTGTAAAATGGATGTAGTCACTGACTAACTAAAACATGTTTCAAGCTCTAAAATTCTGACTTAACTGCTTTAAAAGTTCAAAGTTTCTTAAAATGTGGGTTTGCTTTATACCTAAATGTACTTGTTGTAAATTAAATTCCATCATCCAATATGAATTGAGCATTAACTACATGCCATGCTGGCTAACATGTGACAATTAACCCAGTGAAGATTTGGTTATGTTTTCATTGATGTTTCTGTCCTCAATGTGATGGCTTACTTCCAGAGAGTCAGAGATGTTTTTTTGGGGGACATGGGCAGACTCCGAGAATTAAACCTGGGTCTCCATCATGGCAGGTGAGAATCCTGCCACTGAGCCACTGCTGAACCGCCCTAGATGCTTATATTTTGCATGGGCCTTGGAGGTCATTTGCTCAGCCAGTCCGTCCACCTGGGGCTGGCACGTCCTGAGAACACTTGGCAATGTCCGCAAGCTTAGTCTTTAGATCAAGCCATCTACTTTATTATTTGACGACATTATTTAGAAATATTTTCCTTTCAATTAAGAAACTCTGGTTCCCATCAAGTCCTCTAACACCTTTTACGAATAGTGTAGTCATGTCTTTTTCTCCATTTCCCTGTTCTTTTACATATTTGAAAATATAAATATCCTTAAAAGCACAATTAGTATGATTTATTTGTATCTCTAGTACAATAGCTATTCACTTATGCCCTTCGTTAGATGTTTGTTTCTGATAAGCCCCTCCCTGTAAATAAACTTGAGGTCAGAGAGTATTCTTTCTCATTTCTCAATTTCTCACAGCCCATATATGGCACGTTCCCTTTCACATGACAGGGACTCAATAAATGTTTGTCGATTGTGCAGTTGACAGCCCTTTAAATATCTGCAGGCTGTTAGCAGGTTTTGCCAAGCATCCTCAGACTAAAAGTTTTGGTTTTCTCAAGTGCTCTGTGTATAGAAAACATATCACCACCCAGGTAAGATGTAAATGGTAGAGATGGAAAATCTCCAGTGTTTTCACAGAAACTTCAGCTGAGTGAGGTCACTGTCTTCCTATCCTTGTTCAATGGAATGTTTGGAGCTGAATTCAGAGCTTAACAATTTCTCTTAAAATCCATGTCATTAGTTCCAGGCCACCATTCTCCAAACTCAAATCTTTTTGAATCTTACTAGTCATCAGTCCCAGTTTTGGTTCATCTAGAAATGGTTCAAGTATGACCTATACATGACCATGCAGGTTTTTGACAAAAGTATTACCCAAGAGAGGAGTAAGGGTTATGCTGAACAGTATAAAAGCGCTATTTTTATAGGTCAAAACTACTCAAAATTGAGTGGAGCAACTTAACGTATTGCCCCATGGGGGGCATGCTTCAGTCAAGATTCTCTTGCTCCAACTGCTTAATTAAGTATTCCTCTGCCTAAATGTAGAACAATTTTGACCCTCATTTCCTCATTTTGTCCCGAAGAATGTATTGCTATTCATTAACAACTGCTGTACTAAAAGCCTCACAGGGTAAAGACAAATAGCCTAGCTTTTTGAGCTTCAACTCTGTAACAAATTAGCTGTGTGACCTCTGACAAGTTAATTAACTCTCCTGTGCCTCTATTTTCTCATCTGAACAGTGGGGATATTGGTGTATCTGCCTCGGTGGATTATTGTGAGGCATGAAGGAGTAGAATCCTTGTGGGTGCTCAGTAAATGTGGAACGTTATTAGTATCACATCTTTCGGGGGAAAACCATGTGGAGTCCAGGGCGTTTTTACTCCTTTTCTCAACAAATACTCACAAATGGTCAGCTAATTAAACCAGGGTAGAACTTTGCTAGGGATCCACATCAAACCCCCTGAGCAGTAGTTTCTGAAACATGTGTCTCCTTTTTAAAAATAAGTACAACATGTGTCCTTCTTAAGTTTTTCAGTACAGTTCTCCATAGCCCATTTGCCTCCAGGTTTACTTGTAAGATTATTATTATTATTTTTGTATACCGTATTGCGGATTGCGGGGCCACATTTCATTCTTTTTCCATGTGAATATCCCATTATTGCAGCACTATTCGCTGAATTTTTTGTTTGTTTGGTTTTCTGGTTTTTTTGTTTGTTTGTTTTTTTTACTTGCTTGTTTTCTGGGAATTGAACCTGGGTCTCCGCATGGCAGGTGAGAATTCTACCACTGAACCACCCTTGCTCTCCTACTTGTACAATCTTCACAATCACTTTACACATTTTTTATCCAGCCAGCAGATTTGAATTTATTTAAAGTGAGTAAAGGGATCTTATTGTTTATTCAACTAGTTGGTGCTCAAATTATTTCCTAGCCAATATCAAACTATCCATTAACATTTGAAGATCATTTTCTTTGATAGAGAAGACGATATGAGTTGTTCTGCCTTGTTTATATTGTTGTTGACATTAAAACTGAGCAGTAGCCATCTGCTTCCTTATCCTTCTTCCAGCTCCAAACATACCTAAAATGCCTTTTCTTTACCACTGTATTTAGCATGCTTCAGAAGCCGTATGTAGTCCTGTGCTTTGGCATTCCTGGAACAACATGTCCATTTGTGACATTCTTTATGTTTGCTCCTAGCTGTGTGTTCCTCATTCACCTTTAATGACCTGAGTATATCAGAGAGCTCCCTCTGTGTCCCCTCTGATATATTTCTTTAGGTACCACCCAGTTTGCTTCCTGATCACTTCGTTTATAACATTAGAATTTCTGTTAAGAGTCTACCATTCCTCTTAAACTACCTTTCCTTTTTGAGTTCAGAGAATAGTAACAGCTATTTTTATCAAGCTTTTTGAATTCTGCTTTCTTAAGATCTAGGGTATATGGCAGAACTTTGACAAATATTTTCTTCCTAAATTATTATGTGATGGCCCCTTGTACATAGACTATTGTCAATTCTATTTTTTCCTTCCAGTTCTTCATTTGTGCTGAGTAGAAGGTGGAAAGTAACCATTTTCCTTCATTGCATCTTCCACCTTCTGAGAGATTGAACACCAGCAAGGGAAGTAAAAAAAATGATCAGATGTTTTGTTTTAATGAAAGCATAGGATTTTCATTAATTATTTTAAGTTCTTAAACTGGTTATTGACTGAATTATAGTATATGAACAGAAAAGACCCTAAATTATAAGTGTAGCACGCAATGAATTTTCACAAAATGACCAAACTTACCTAGCTACCTAACCTGGAAACCCACTGGTCTTGTTATGAGGAAAAACTTCCCTTTTTCCTCATAAATTAGCTTTAATGGAATTAGAATCAGCATTGGGAAGATGATAATTACTATCCTGGAAGCCAATACTTGTGAATAACTTGAACAGTGTGGCCAGTATTGTGCTCAACATCAGTACTGCCTATTTTAATCTTCACAACTCTATGGGGTGGGTCTATCATCTTCCCCACTTACAGATAAGGAACTGAAATCGTGATAACTGGTACATTACACACACCACCCGCAGGGTCCACCTGGCCAGCCAGGCTGTGGTTCGGGATTTCTCAATCCCAGTGTTAGGGACACTAGGGCCACGTAATTACTTGTGGGAAGCTGTTGTGCATTGTAGGATGTTCAGCAGTATCCTGGCTTCTGCCCACTAAATGCTGGAAGCATCCCTTCCCCCACCCCCAGTTCTGATAATAAAAATGTCTCCAGACATTGTCAAATAATTCCCTGCATTGGGTGGGTGGGTGGGTGGGGAGGTGGGGGTGCAGAGCTGCCTCCAGGTAGATTTATCTTGTTGTAGATAATCCCATACTTTCAGGGCCTCCTTCTCTCTTCCCACTTACTTGCTATCTGCTGAGTCCATTCTTAGATAAATGGATATTAGCACAGGTGTATACCTTCCCCTTCTCAACAAGCATCACCACCTTGGGTTCCCTTTAACAATGTTAATTGAAAGTGTAGCTTCAGGCGGGCAAAGGTGGCTCAGTGACAAGAGGTCTTGCCTGCTATGCCAGAGACACAGGTTCAATTCCTGGTGCCTGCCCATGTTAAAAAAATTAAAAAGTCCAGCTTCATTTGATTATTCAAATATGTTTGTTGTCATTGAGTCTTCTGAAGCCACAACTATCACTTCTTTTACCACAACTGTCATAGCTCCTGTCTCTCTCTCCTTTCACATTCCCATAGGAAATCACTGGGCACCTCCTCCCATATACTCCATTTTTTCTATCTTGCACCCATCAGTTTCTCTCTTTCTCTTTGAGATATCTCTCAGACATATCAGTATCTGTCAGAGTCATGGAGGAAAAAGCTGGCATATTCAAAAAGGGCAATTTGAGAAGGAGTTATAGAGGTTGTTCTAGTTTGCTAGCTGCCAGAATGCAACACACCAGAGACAGGTTGACTTTTAATAAAAGCGGATATATTTCATTAGTTCTTCAGAGGAAAGGCAGCTAACTTTCATCTGAGGTTCTTTCTTATGTGGGAAGGCACAGGGTGATCTCTACTGGCATTCTCTCCAGGCCTCTGGGTTCCAACAACTTTCCCCAGGATGATTCCTTTCTGCATCTCCAAAGGCTTGGGTTGAGCTGCGAGTGCTGAGATGAGGTATGCTGAGCTGCTTGGGCTGTGCTATGTTGTGCTCGCTCATTTAAGCACTGGCCAATTAAATCAAACATCATTCATTGCAGCAGGCACACCTCCTAGCAAACTGCAGATGTAACAACAACAGATGAGGTTCACGTACCATTGGCTCATGTCCACAGCAACAGAACTAGGTGCCTTCACCTGGCCAAGTTGACACCTGGACCTAACTACCACAGAGGTATTGCTTGAAAGGTGAGGGAAGGATTCAGAGAAATTGAGGGGAGATAATGTAGCACCCTGGATGTGCCAAACACACGGAGCCATTTCTCCTCCTAGGTCTGAAGGGGCAAGAGGAAGATGAGGTTACTTGAACATGGAGAGGATTTTCTGTATGGCAACTCTCACTGGTACAAGCCAATGGCAAAGAAGCCCAATGATGCACTCTGTGTGGTCAGCTTCCCGGGCACAGTGCCGTGATCTGGAAAAGACAAATAGAAGAGGAGCAGTACAACAGCTCTGCGATTTTATCTGAGCACTTTTCCCTGCTCCCTGTCTAAAATTTCATTTTAAGGTTCTCTTGATCAGATCATAGAGTTTCTTGACAAGCATGTTTATCCTGTTATTTTTTTTCTTCACCTTTATTGAGATAAATTCACACACCACACAAACCAAACAAAGCATACAATCACTGGTTCACAGTATCACTACATAGTTGTGCATCCATCCCCATGGTCGATTTTAGAGCATTTTTTTTTCATCCTGCTTTTTGAGAAATAGCTTCTGCTTCTTGTCAGAAACGTATTATTCTAACATCACCAGCCATGGTTTAGAAAACCAAGTCTTTTTGGATAACATCTATATACAGTCAAGTATTCATTTCTCTTCTCCTTTGTCTTCCAAAATCACAAACCTCAACATGAAGAAGAAATGAGAAAGATCTGATCTGTCTTGTGAGATTTGGGTGGGCTTCTCCATCGGTTTCAGGAAAGAGTGAACCATCTTTGTTTGCCTGATGTCCTGAGCAGGATTTCTCAAACCTATCAGTACCTAGGAATTCTCTTGATTTTTTTTGAGGGAACACAGTGATGCTTTTTCCTCAGAAGATCTGGATTCATCCTGAGCCAAAAGGTCTTCAGTGTTGGGGGACAGAGACCTGCAAGGCTGGACAGTTTCCTTCAAGCCATATGCTTGCTGGGATGCCCCTCTGCCTTCATAAAATGTTTCCATTTTAGCTACATTCTGAATTATTTTTCCACCCAGTCTAAGAATATTTTAATCCTCTCTGCTAAGGACAGCAGGAAGGCTTTCTTCAAGCCCTTTTACCTTCTCCAGGGAGACCAGTGACATTTATGGCACATTTCAGAAAAAAAAGACCATCTAAGCACAGACTCTGGAAGGCTTCCTTTGATGTTTTTGCCACCTGAGAGTCTAATTGGAAAATGAACTTCTATAGTTCCTTGTGTCAGTTTAAAACTTTTTGTGTACCCCAGAAAAGCCATGCTCTTTAATGCTGCTTCTATATTATCGGGTGCAATCTTTTTGCTTAAATTGTTTCCCTGAAGATGTGGCCCACCCAATTGCAGGTGGAACCTTTTGATTAGGTAGTTTCCATGGAGATATGTCTCTGCCCATTCAGGGTGGGTGGTTTACTGGAATCCTTTAAGAGGGAACCATTTTGGAAAGAGCTTGAGATCCAACAGCAACAGAGACATTTTGAGATGCAGAAGGAAAATGCCCCTGGGGAAGCTGTTTAAAACCAGAAACCAAAGGATCAGCAGATCCACCCACATGCCTTCCCAGATTGGCCTTTCTTGAGTCAAGGTATCTGTTTTCGTTTGTTATAGCTGCCAGAATGCAGTATACTAGAAACAAAATGGCTTTTAAGAAGGGAAATTTATTAAATTTAAAAATGTCCAGACTAAGGCATCCAAGGAAAGATACCTTGATTCGAAAAAAGCTGATGGGTCCAGAGCACCACTGTCAGCTGGAAAGGCACATGGTAATATCTGTTAACTCTCTCTCATCATTTCATAAGGCTTCCCTGGGGTCATTTTCCTTCTGCATCTCCAGAGATCTCTGGCTGTGTGGCCTCTGTTAGCATTGAGTTTTTTCCAAAATGGTTCCCTCTTAAAGGTTCCTGTAAGTAACCCCACCTTAGGTGGGTGGAGACATATTTCCATGGAAACCATCTAATCAAAAGATACCACCTACAATTGGATGGGTAACATCTCCATGGAAACAATCAGAGATCCCACCAAACAATATTGAATGAGGATTAAAGAACATTGCTTTTCTGGGGTACACAACAGACTCAAACCAGCATAGGATCTTTCCCCGTATGCCTTAGTTTGAACATATTTATGGCCTTAGAACTGTAAACTTGTAATTTAATAAATTCCCTTTATAAAAACTAACACATTTCTGGTATATTGCATTTCCGGAAGCATTAACAAACTAAAACATTTCCTTTACAAATTTCTGCTCCTGTTTGCTTCTGAGTCCCTGGTTTCTTGGGTGATCTTGGAAACAGTGCCATTAAATTGACATGACTAAGAACAAAGTTATGAAGCGTGCAATGAGGTGAATGAAACTGGGGGACTTTATGCAATACAAAATAAGCCAGAAACAAAAGAGCAAATATTGTGTGGTCTCTTTTAGAATGCACTTATAAGAAAATTGGGGCCTAGATGGTAAGCTCTTATAGCAGGCACATATAATTCAGAGCTATAGTAGTTATTTCTAGATTTTGCGAGGCTGTGCTATATATGCATAATCTGGTATTTCCCTGGAACTTTGGGTACCTGGGTGACATCTGAGACTCAGAGTAAGAATCCTGCAAGTCTGAAAGCAACTGTTAAAGAAATGATAAAAGATCAGGCTTCAGTTAGAGATAAGAATGAAGCCGATTGGCTCAGTACTAAAGTAAATCAGAATACAGGGGTAAGGAGGACACTGAAGTTTAGAACTTTACCTACTTTATGAGACCAAGGAAAGAGAGGTTTTTTTTAATCCTAAACCTAACTTTTCTGTAGGGCATAATCTAACTCAACCTGTCTGGAGAGATCATTAAACAACCCAAATACAAGGAGCCTAGAAAGGGAATAAGGGCTTGTAATTCTGTACAGCTTAATATGATGGCTGGATACATCCCAGAGTATTTGGAACAGATAATGTAAAAAGTCCCTTAGGGGATGAGAGAAATAATATGGAGCTATTAAATATTACCACTAGAGAACCACCTGATAATGTCCCAAACATTAGGGACTCCCAAATCAATAGGTCAAGCCCTTGATCTTTTCCTTTTATATTTTTATTGAGAAATATCCAACCATATTATATAGTGAAGGGTTCACATTATCATTACATAGTTGTATAATCTTCATCATGATCATTTTTAAAACATTTGTATCACTCCAGAAAAAGAAATACAAAGAAGAAAAAAAGAACTCACACATCCCATATCCTTTACCCCTCCCTTTCATTGACCCACAGTATTTCAATGTACCCAGTTTTTATCTTTTATCTCCCCATATTATTGAATTATTTTAATTCTTTTTTTTTATTCATCAGTCCATACCCTGGACAAAAGGAACATGAAACACAAGGTTTTCATAATCACACAGTCACACTGTAAAAGCTGTATAGTTATACAGTCTTCTTCAAGAATCAATGTTTCAATGCTACTGGAACACAGTTTAACAACTTCAGGTACTTCTTTCTAGCCACTCCAATACACCATAAACTAAAATTGGGATATCTATAGAATATATAAGAATAACCTCCAGGATAAATTCTTGACTCTGTTTGAAATCTCTCAGCACAAAAACTTCATTTTGTCTCATTTCATTCTTCCCCCTTTTGGTCAAGAAAGCTTTCTCATTCCCATGATGCCAGGTCTTGGCTCACCCACAGGAGTCAGATCCCACATTGCCATGGAGATTTATACCCCCAGAAGTCATGTTCCATGTAGGAGGGAGGGGAGTGACTTCATTTACCAAGTTGGCTTTGAGAAAAGGGCCACATGTGAGCAACAAAAGAGGTTCTCTGGAGGTGACTCTTAGGCATAATTATCAGTAGGCTTAGCTTCTCCTTTGCAGGAATAAACTTCATAAAGGCAACCCCCAAGATTGAGGGCTCAGCCTGTTGAATTGGGTGTCCCCACTGCTTGCGAGATTATCAGGAATTCCTCAGATGGGGAAGTGGAATATTTCCTCCTTTCTCCCAAATTCCCCAAGGGGACTTTCCAAATACTTTTTTTATTCTCTGCCCAAATTACTCTGGGATATATCAGGGCATTACACTAATCTGTACAAACCAAAAAGATCTCATGCCTTACTCAAGATTCCATGAAATTATGGTGTTCAAGTAACCATAGAAGTTAAATTAAATAATGTGCTACCCAAAATTTAAATTTTGCAACAAATAAAACATCTCTCCCATTAAGCTCTTGATCTTGAAGCTTGCTCTTGTGAAGCTTATTTATGTAGTGGAGAAGCTAAAGCCTACCTGTAGGTATGCCTAAGAGTTACTTCCAAAGAACCTCTTTTGTTGCTCAGATGTGGCCTCTTTATCTCTAAGCTCAATTCTGCAAGTAAAATAATTACCCTCCCCCCCTACATGGGACATGAAATCCAGGTGTGAAAGTCTTCCTGTCAACAAAGGACATGATACCCAGAGATAATCTGGCCCTGGCTCTGTGGGAATAGCAATACCCTCTTGACCAAAACAGGGGAAAGAATTGTAACTAAATAAGGTATCAGTGGCTGAGAGAGTTCAAATAGAATCAAGAGGCTGTTCTGGAGGCTGCTGTTATGCAAGTTTCAGCTGGAGATTGCTATTTATCATGGTTTGCCAACCCTCAACCAAAACTATCCCTGCCAACCCGAAAGAACACACAGTGCTCTATCTGAGACTCTACAAAGAGTCTGTGATTACTTTTGAGAAACCTACAATGTCCATATGGGTTCCTAGGCCAAATAAGTTCTGAAACCCAGAGGGCCAACTTCTCCAGAGCATCAGCTAATTACATCCCCGTATCCTATATTATTGACAGTCCCTTCCATTGTGAAAAAATTAGAATGGGCATAGCCCAAATACCCTTAAAGATTGGAAGAAAGATCAAAGGAGAAGGTGGAGTTATAACAAAGAAGATAGGATTTAACAAATGAGTATGATTACTGAATCATAATACTGATATTTCTTTTAGTTTCCATTGTCTTGAAGCAGCTAGAAGGAAAAATGTAAAATTGTGAAACTATAACCCATACCAAACTTGAATCTGTTCTATAAATAATTATTGTGAAGTGCTTTGAAATTTATTCCCTTTTTGTATATATGGTATATTTCACAATAAAAAATAATTAAAATAATCAACATGGCTTTTTTTCCTCCCCCTCTTACCTAACCTCTAATAATCTGCAAGGTAATGATAATTAGCAGTAAATCGCGCCAGCTATGGATTAAGTCCAGTTCCACTCAGTAAACACAGTGAGATGGCAACACAGCTTTCTTTCCACACCCATGGTAGCAATTCCTTATTTTTATCGTTCCACCTCTCATTGTGCACGCTGCTTGGCTCCTCACTGTAATTGTAGAAGATATTATGCCTATGTTAAGATTTTCCTTCTCAATGCAAAATGATAGTAAGTTTAACTAATGGCTATTTTCTTTTTTTAAATTAAGGTAGCCTAGCACCTTAAAACAGTGCTTAAAATAAATAGACTTAAGTACAACCACATACATACACAGACACAGATAGAACATTGATAGAAAATGATTATGACAATCCTTCATTTATATGACATTTTCCATTTTTCAAAGTACTTTCGGCATTTTCTTAATGTCCATAGCATTATTGTGAGGTACATGTGGTGGGTTGAATTGCTTATACCCAAATTTGGACATGTTCTTGATTTGGGCTGCATCCTGCATCTCTTCAAGATGCTACTTCATTAAGGTGTGACCCAACTGAAACGGGTTGGGCTTTAATCCAGAATACTGGAGTCCATTATAAGGAGAATGAAAGGGAGAGAGAGAGAGAGAAGCCATGGGGAGCACCCAGAAACTGGAAGTCAATGAAACTTGTATGAGAAAGGAAGAGACACTATAATGCGCATTGTCATGTGACAGAAAAGCCGTGGACCATGCCACAGTCTTCCAGACAACACATCGTGGTGCTGATGTCTCAATATTGGACTTCTCCAAGCTTCAAAACCATGAGCCAATAAATTCCTGTTATTTAAGCCAACCTATTGTATGGTATTTGTTTTAGCAGCTAGGAAATCAGAACAGTATGTAAGATAGGTATTGCTGTTCATCTTACAGATAAGAAGACTGAAACAAAGACATTTGATATATTCTTACCTTTTGGCTTTACCAGTTTTACATTTATTATGTAATCAGATTAGGTCCACATCCTTAAACTCTGCTGGTCAATATCAACATCAATTTCCTTATTTTGATAACTATATGATGGTTCTTAGGAGATATACATGCAAGTATTTAGGGACAAAGGAGCAGTCTGCTACTCATTCTCAAATAGTTCCAAAATACATTTTAATATATAGTGTGAGATAATGAAAGAAAGAGAGAGAATGACAAGGCAAATGGGGCAAAGTGTAAACAATTGGTGAATCTGGTTAACGTTATTGGAAGATGTTTGCAGTATTTTTCTCCTTTTATGTGATTTTAAATTATATCAAAATAAAAATTTATTTAAAAATCTCATTGATCCCCTTTAAAAGTTGCTAGAGCACCAATCTATTACTCTGAAATTAAGAGTTATTTAGAAAAAGTTATAACCCATCATTAATACTTAGCCCATCATTAATACTTAGCCCTAAATTATTACCCTTAAAATATTTAGGAAGAATTTTGTAACCTGTTTACAATTTTTCCAAAGCAAGGACTTCCTTGATAAAGAAATAAAGGGTTAAGTATTAATAATGAAGTAAAGGGTTAGGTATTAATGATGAAAAGGTCATTTATTCCAGTTGCAAGTTTTCGTTTAATGAAAAGGTCATTTGTTAAATACATTCTTTAGAAAGTGTTCTCCAAACATTTTGATCACACATCATAGTCAATAAAAGTATTTTGAAGACACTCCCCAAGCATGTTTGTTTATTAATTACACATAAGTACTAATGTACTGGTACCTTTTTTACATTATAAGCTATCTATAAGAAGATAAATTGCAAAAGAAATAACTGAATGGTAAGTACACTGTTTTAAAATCATTTTTATTAATATAGAAAGGCCCTTTTTTAATATCACCAAAATTAATGTTAACAAATGGCATATGAAAATGCAATGTGATTGAATATGCTTAATTTTTAAAAATTTTGACTTAGCACTTTGTGATTCAGAAATTCAAGGTTCTGGTTCCAAGCTTAGTCTATTCCTATTCTTGGGTTTTAATGACTGCCCTAAGTGAAAAAAGGTATCTCATAAGACATATTGATCCAATGGAAGAGACATATAATTGCCTGTACATATGGTTTTCAATGAAGTTTGATTAGTATACTTCCATTTCCCTTGCAATAAATTGTTCTTGCAAACTAATTAGAAAGCACTGCATTTTGATATTTACAACATCTGGATTTAACGTTCATTGGAAGTCCTTGCTTTGGAAAAATTGTAAACAGGTTACAAAATTCTTCCTAAATATTTTTAAGGGTACAGTTACAAGAGTTTTTTAATAGGTGACACACATTTTTTTCTGTCAACAAAATCTCACATTTCCATCCTTCAAATATTTCCATCCTTCATAATGATTTCTCAAAAGCATTAGTTTCTTTTGAAGCATTGTTACTTTCTCATTCTTATTTACTTTGAAGGAGCAGACAGAAGATGTTTCTATCTTCTTTTTTTTTAAATCTGCTTGGTTACAAACTACTTACATCATATGTTGTCAAAGAAACATTTAGTAAATTTAAAACACTTGTCTTTTTGTAAAAGAAAACTTCATCATTAAGTTCACAAGTCTTCAAAGTAATTTTTCATGAGTTCACAAGCAAGCTTCCCTGAGGTACAAGGTTTTCATGTGCACTCTTCATCCCATTAAAAGTATACTGTAAAGTATCTTTTAGGTTTTAAAGATATTCTTTAAATGAAACTAACCATGCATGACATCTATAGCACTTAAATTGCAATACTTTGCAATTCACTGAGAGCAAAATGGAAAGTGAAGTTTCTACTAATTTCTCTTTGCTGCAGAACCACATGGCTTCTGCCCAGCAGACACTGACTCAGTGACGCTGTCAGTGTTAGTCTGTGGATAAATAATAGTAACACATTTTATTTCATTTCAGCTAAAACTTAAATTATAATATTTTCTTCCTGTACCCCAAAAGGATTACTTGCAGTCCCCTGAAAGACCAGACACAAAGAATGTATTTCAGTTCATCTGCCCATACTTTCTTTGCTACTCCCACCATAATGTAGCAACATTTTCCCCATTGTGCAGATTTTTCCATCCCTAAGTTTGGACTGCACACTGCTCCTTTTTTTCTGATGTCTACCATGCATTTCAGTGCTTTCCCTTCCTGGACCTAAATGTTTACATCTCCTCAGAAAAGAAAAATACTATTTTATTTTCAAAAACTGGTATTATTTAAGATGTAGGCATAAGTGTTACTTATAATTGCAAAATATTGAAAACAACCTAATGCCCATACGTAGGACAGTGATTGCATAAACTATGGTGCATCTACACAATTGTGTACTATGCAGCTATAGAATGAAATAAGATCCCCGGGAAACAAAGTAGAGAGATTTCCAGGATGTATTAAGGCAAAAGTGAAAGCACAAACATGCAAAAATTTATGATATGGTCTCTCGAGTAAGAAATAAGGGAAAGTAGGAAAACATGCATATATCTGCTCATTTGTGTCAAAAGAAATACAGAAAGTATTCTTGTTGAGAACTATCGAAATTGTATACTAGCATAGAGTGGATAGGAACAGAGTAAAAAGAATAGGGGAATGGAAATGGGAATGAAGTAGAAGGATGAGGGATGAGGGGCTTTTCTGAATATGTATATTTTGTCTTGTTTGGACTTTTAAATATTTTAACCTACTTGAAAACTAAATAAATAACTAAAATCAACTGGGGTGTGGGAGGCGCCCAAAATGGAACCTAAGCAGTAATAAATGAATCTAACTGAATTATAAACATACAACGTAATCACCTTGAAAGGGGTCGGGAAGAACTAATTAAGTAGCTTGGAAAACATTATTTTGATTGGCTAGTGCATTGCTCAGGTTCCAACCAAAGAAACAGAACCAAGTACCAAAAGATTTATTGCAAAGCATTGGCTGTGTGATTGTGTGGACTGGCTGGACAAGTCCAAGATCCATAGGGCAAACTGCCAAGAAGGGCACTTTGGAACTCCAGGGCATGAGCTGAAGCTGCAGTCTATAGGTGAAATATCTTCTTCTTCAGGGGAAGTCTCAGTTCTGCTCTTAAATCCTTTCAAGTGATTGGATCAGGTCCAGATTATCTAGGATAATCTTCCTTACTTAAAATCAACTGATTATGGACATTAATCGCATCTAGAAAATACCTACACAGCAGCACCTATTCAATCAAACACTAAACTAGGTGTTGCTGTGTGTAGGTATTTAAGCTGCTGTATAAAACTGACCATCACAGATAGTGTAAAGGTAAATGCAGAAAGAACTTTATACAAATACTATAGTTTAGTTAGCAAGTTATTCTTTTACAAAGGTATGGTTTAGTAATTTTGAAACTACTTTATGTGTATTGCAGAACTGAGTAAACAAATAAGTTACAGTACATAACGTGAGTCAGGTGTCTCACTGTCAGAGAAAGGAATTACAAACAAGGAAAGAGAAAAGGTCAGAATGAACCCTGTGGTTTGGATTAGAATAGAAGGTATTAGTATGAACTCATGGCTTTTAATATGTACATATAGGTAACTTAGAAATAGATACAGTGACACATTAATATGTTTATGCACACATAATTATATTTCCTAGCTCTGTCCACCAAGAAGGCCAAGAAGTGATGACACCCTAGCAGTGAGTACATCTACAGCACAGGTCTTAGTTTCTAAATTCCATTCTCCATTAAGGGAGCCAGAGGTCTTTGGAGGCATAACTGGTTTCAGTGCTGGGGCATGGAAGGTACAAGAGCCTGGAATATTTTGAGGTTGAAGAAAATAAGGAAATACTAAAAAAATTTAATGAGAACATGTCAAAAGGACATGGGAGCCAACTTTAAGCATTTCCCAATAGCTAAATCTGGGACAATTTGAGTAAAAAAAAAAAATCAGTATTGATAGAGTGTATTGTAACCTATATTGTAACCAATAGAATAAAATAAATATCCATGAATCCATACTGATGTAAATGAATAATTTAATAAATAAATGGGGGGAAGGGGAAGCTTTTCTTACTGTAGAACTCCAACTAATATATTCCAGTTAATAAATGTAAAGGAATCATGAAATAGAAAATCAACACGAAAAAGACACCACAGAATTAACTGTTGCAGGCAAGAATTATCAATGTATACAAAAATCAGAGGGAACATTTTGAGGAGAAACAGGATGCTTGCATGGTCTCAAAATAGCTCCCCACAAGACACATGTTAATTACAAATGGAAAAATAATAATTTTACATTGGAGAAGTCTAGCAGGTACCTCTTAAACCAAGTGAATATTTAACATCACCAACAATAAGGCTGACAGACATCATTGGCCTCCTGATATGGTACACTATGAAAGGCCTGAGATCACTTTTGTGATATTCTTGCCTAAAATGCATAAACCCAATTTAATCATTGGGAAACAGCAAACACATGCGTATGGAGAGCCACTGAGCAAAATAGCTGGTCAGTGTTCTTCCAAAGCCAAGCTGAGGATAAACGAAGCGGACATGAGGAACTACTCCAGAGACTAAGGTGGCATGTCACCTATTAACAAAGGATAACCCTTGATCAGATCCTGTACCAAGATGAAAAAGAAGGCGGACACTGGCAACGTATCAATAAGGAGCATATTAGATAATCGAAGTGTATTAACAGTAAATTCCTGGACTTGATCATCATGGTTTAGAAGATGTCAACATTTAGGGATGCTGTACAAAAGGTATAAGGAAATTATTTGTGTTTTTGTTACAGTTTTTATAAGTTTGACATTATTTCAAAATTAAAAGTTAAAAAATTTAAAGCAGATGCAGAAGGTGGCGGCATAGGGAGGTGTGAGATTTGGTTTGTCCTCCAGGGCAGCTAGTAAGTAGCCAGGAACAGTCTGGACAATGGTTTGGGGGATGTCCCTGATGAGACACACATTGTACATCAGCCTGGAACATTTGGAAGGGCCAAAATCCCAGCACGGCACTCTAAGTAAATTCTTCCATACTGTGGAGATTAGTGCGCCTCCCCCATAGACATAGAAAGCTGATTCGGAGACTCCCCCAGTGGGGAACAGAAGTCCTTCTGTCTACTATAAGCAAGGGAAGGAAAGCCCAACCAAGCTCCAATTGTAGATTTGAATAACAAACTTGGACTGCTGAATATGAGCTCTGAGCACCAAATAAATATACAACAAAAACCAAGAAACTGAGATATCTATAGCAACCCTGCTCCCAGTAGGGAAGAAATAGGGCTGATGAAAAAACAAAACAGAGGTTTCTGGAGCTGGCTGAGCTCAACTGGAATTGAAAACTGGAAAAAGAGCTGTGCCTCAAGAAAAGGGGCACAAAGAGCTGGGTACCAACTCTGGCTCTTGATTGGTGAACCTGGGGGGCTGGGGACCAGCTCTCAGGATGATTTCTTTCTTTTCTTTATTTTTCTTTTAGCAGCCTATTAAAGAAAACAACAAGTATTCTCAGTTTTCAACCCTGTCCCAGGCAAGGGTGGAACTAAGGAATGACTGAGAGACAAGGTAACCAACCCAGTGAAAGAGATAGTTCCCTAAGATCTTATCTTCCCCAAGTAAAAGGAGGCAGGACCCAGCACAGGCCGGCTCACTCAGAAAATTTAGACCCCAAGGGCTGGGATATCAGCAATAGTTTCAACCTACAAAAAGTGGAATCCTGCTTGTCTTAAACGCACTCCTGGCAGGGGGGTTAGTGGGGCTTCTTGAGAGTCCTATAAAGTTTCAGCCTATTGGGAAGAGGGATGAAGAGTGGCTCCTTCCTCCACACAAAAAGAGGGGGACTCAAGGCCCAACACAGAGGGTGATTGTTACGTAGATAATTCAGATCTAAGGAGCTGGGAAACAGAAACAGTTTAAGCCTGCCTTTAGCCTCAGCCTCTGTCTCAACCATGCCCCTGGCAGGGACAAGGTCTGCTGAGGATTAAAGGGACGTTACAATTTTATGCCTGTAGGAAGCAGTGGGATGATAAGCGCCACCTTCTGGGCAGGACTGGAAAGCACAGAATTAAGAGGCTTCACAGCAAAGACTAATGTCCTGCTGGGTCTCATCCCCAGGAAACTTTAAGACTGATTACAACATCCTTTGTGAGTCCTGGGTCTGTTTTGTCTTGGAAAATCTGATAGGAGTTGATCCTATCTGGGGAGACCTTCTGCCCAGAGCCATTGCTAGAGAAAATGAAAAGAGTGTTAAAAACATATAGAGGCCAAAGCCAAAACAAACAGATCAATATTCCCTGAGGAGAAAGGAAAAGGAGAGCATTTTGGGGTGGGGGGGTGGGGGCGGGTGGGGGGTGGTGAAACAACCACACACCAACCACAACAGGGCAATCTGAAAAATCATCCATATAGGCAGGGCAAGAATCAGAGACACAAGAGCTGAAAAATTCTGATTAGTTGAGGAGAAGTTCTACTAGAGGTCCAGAATAAGTTGAACTGAATATCAAAGAACAGTTAGAGAACAAAGCCAGCCAGCAAGAAAAGCCTAAGCAAAAGAGAGAAAATGACCTCTAGAATAAACCAATCAAAGACAGCAGATGTCTAGACAGCAGCAAAAACTGTGAGTCACACTAGCAAGCATAAAAATATGGCCCAGTCAAAGGACAAACAATACAACAAATGAGATTCAGAGGTTGAAACAGCTAATTAAAGATGTTCAAACAAATTTTCTAAATCAATACAAAGAGGTGAAGGATACAAAGAAGACACTGTGTGACCATAAAACAAATGGCAGAACTTATGGGAACGAAAGGAACAATAGAAAAGATGAAAAACACAATGGAGACACACACTAGCAGATTTCAAGAGGCAGAAGAAAGGATTAGTGAACTAGAGGACAAAGCTTATGAAATCCTATACACAATAGAGCTGATAGGGAAAAGAAGGAAAAATTAGGAGCAGGGTCTCAGGGAATTGAATGACAACATGAAATACACGAATACACATGTTATGGGTGTCTGGGAAGAGAAGAGAAAGGAAAAGGGGCAGAAAGAATATTGGAGGAAATGATCATAGAAAATTTCCTAGCTCTTATGAAAGACATAAAATTACAGGTCCAAGAAGCATAGCATACAACAAACAGGGCAGATCCAAATATAGCTACTCTAAGACACTAATCAGATTGTCAAATGCCAAAGACAAAGAAATAATTCTGAAAGCAGCAAGAGAAAAGAATCCATCATATACAAGGGAAGTTTGATAAGATTAAATGCAGATTTCTCAGCAGAAATCATGGAGATCTGAAGGCAGTGGTATGATAAACTTAATATACTGAAAAAAAAACTGCCTACCAAGAATTCTATATCCTGCAAAACTGTCCTTTAGAAAAGAGGGAAAGTTTAAAATATTTACAGGTAAATAGACACTGAGAGAGTTTGTGAAGGAGAAAACTGCCCTACAGAAATACAAAGAAAGCAGTACAAGCAGATAAAAAAAGACAGGAAAGAGAAGTTTAGAGAAGAGTGTAGAAATGAAGATTATCAGTAAGGGTAACTAAAAGGGTAAAAAGAGAGAGAAAAAATAAGATATAACATATAAAATCCAAAAGACAAAATGGTTGAAGAAAGTACTGCCTTTATAGTAATAACGTTAAATGTTAATGAACTAAACTCCCTCTCCCCCACCCCCAAAAAAGGCATAGACTGGCAGAATGGATGAAAAACAGGATCCATCTATATGCTGTCTACAAGAGACTAACTTCAGACCCAAGGACAAAAATATGTTGAAAATGAAAGGTTGGGAAAAGATATTTCACACAAGCAACAACTAGAAAAGAGTGGGGATAGCCATACTAATATCAGACAAATTAGACTTCAAATGTAAAACAATTAAAAGAGATAAAGAAGAACTCTATGTATTAAGAAAAGGGATAACTCATCAAGAAGACATAACAATTATAAATACATATGCACTGAGCCAGAGTGCCCCGAAATACTGAGGCAAATGCTGATAACACTGAAGAGAGAAGTAAACATCTCTACAATAATAGTTGGAGAATTCGATACACCACTCTCATCAATTGACATCTAAATAGAGGCTCAGTAAGGAAACGGATCTTTGATAATATGATAAATGAACTAGATTTAACAGATACCTACAGAACATTGCACACCACAGGAGCAGGATAAACATTTTTCTCAAGTGCTCATGACTCATTCCTCAAGATAAACCGCATGTTGTATCACAAAGTAGCGCTCAATAAAGTTAAACAGATTGGAACTATATGAAACACTTTCTTAGATCATAATGGAATGAAGTTGGAAATAAGTAACAGTCAGAGGGCTGGAAAACTCACAAATATATGGTGGCTAAGCCACACACTCTTAAGCAATCAGTGGGCCAAAGAAGAAATTACAAGAGAAATCAGTAAATATCTCAAGGCAAATGAAAATGAGACTGCAACATACCAAACCTTATGGGAAGCAACAAAAAAAGTGCTGAGAGGGAAATTTACTGCCCTAAATGCCTAAATTAAAGAAGAAGAAAGAGAAAAAATTAAGTACTAACTTTATTACTGGGAAGAACCAGAGAAAGAACCGCAAACTAACTCAAAAGCAAACAGAAGAAAATAATAAAGATTAGAGCAGAAATGGATGAAATTCAGAACATAAAACAACAGAGAGAATCAACAAAACCAGAAATAGGTTCTTTGAGAAAATCAATAAAATCATTAGACCCTTAGCTAGGGTGACAAAGAAGAAAAAGATGGAGGATGTAAATAAATATAATCAGAAATAGGAGGGAGGACATAACTACTTACCCACAGAAATAAATGAGGTAATGAGAGGATACTGTGAGCAGCAATACGCAAACAAACTCGGTAACTTAGATGAAATCCACAACTTCCTGGAAAAGCATGAAAACCAACATGACTCAAGAAGAAATAGAAGAACTCGACAACCCAATCATAAGTAAAGACATTGAATCAGCCATCAAAAACTACCCCCAAAAGAAAGGCTAGGACCAGGTGGCTTCATGTGTGAACTCTACCAAGCATCCAAGAAGGAATTTGAACCAATCCTGCTCAAACTCTTCAAAAAATTGCAGAGCAGGGAAAGCTATCTACTAATTCTATGAAGCCAACATCACCCTCATACCAAAGCCAGAAAACATACTACAAGAAAAGAAAATTACAGACCAATCTCCTTAATGAATATGAACACAAAAATCTTCAACAAAATATTTGCGAATAAAATCAAGCAGCCTATTAAAATAATTATGCACTATGACCAAGTGGGTTTTATTCCAGGTATACAAGGGTGGTTCAACTCATGAAAATCAAATAATGTAATATACCACATCAATAAATCAAAGGAGAAAAACTGCCTGATCATCAAGATCGACACAGAAAAGTCATTTGACAAAATTTAGCATCCTTTCTTGATAAAAATACTTCGAAGGATAGGAATAGAAAGAGTCTTCTCCAACATGATAAGGGGAATATATGAAAATCCCACAGCCAACATCATATTCAATGGGGGAAAAATTGAAAGCTTTCCCTCTAAGATTAGGAACAAGACACAAATGCCCACTGTCACCATTTTTATTTGACATTGTTCTGGAACTTCTAGCCAGAGTAATTAGGCAAAAAAAAAAAAAAAAAAAAAAAAAAAAAAGGATTCAAATTGGAAAAGAAGTAAAACTTTTCCTATTTGCAGATAATATGATCCTTTATGTAGAAAATACCAAAAAAATCTACAGCAAACTACTACAGCAAATAAATGAGTATAGGAAAGTGGCAGGGCACAAGATCAATGTGCAAAATTCAGTAGTGTTTCTATACACTAGTAAGGATCAATTTAAGGAGGACATCAGGAAAAAATTCCATTTACAGTATGAACTAAAAGAATCAAATATTTAGGAATACATTGAACAAGGAATAAAGGAACTATATACAAGCTTATAGTTTATTTACATTGCTCACCATTCAAGGGCCTTCCTTCCCCAGCTCAGACTCCAAAATGGGGACTTTCATTCTGTTTCCAAGTCTAATAAAAAAAAAGTATGGATGGCGGAACAGAAAATATGTTATGATAAGAAAAAACAAGAAGAATTAATCCAGCAGTATCTTAAAGAACAAGAATCATATAACAATAGATTGCTTATGGGAGATGAACATGTATAAAATGGCCTTAATTTTATGTATGAGGCCCCACGAGGAGCTGAGAAAGAAGAAACAGAAGGAGAACCTGAATACAAATTTGAATGGCAGAAAGGAGCTCCATGAGAAAAATATACCAAAGATGGCATGAACATCAGAGATCAACCCTTTAGTATTCAGGTTTGAAATGTGAGAAGCATTAAATGTCACAAATGGGGTCATGTCAATACAGATTGAGAAGTCCTTTGTTTGGTCTTTCTGGAATCAGTGCAAGTTCAGCTTCCACTGATGGCTCAGAGCTAATAGTGGAGATGAGAAACAGTGGGTTTGCCCTGAAATGAAATGTACTGGGGAGAAACTTGACTGCAAATGATCCATCACAGGAATATGTTGCAAGTGAGGGTCAAGAAGATCCAGAAGTTTAATTTTTAAAGTCACTCACAACCAAACAAAAACAGAAGCCTTTCGGGAAATTGGAACAACTCGAGAAGAAAAAAAAAAGAAAAAGAAAAAGCTGCAGAAGAGCAGAAGTAAACACAAAAAACTGTAAAAGTAAATCCCCCTCTTCCTCTTCCTCCAGTGACACTTCGGAAAGCAGCTGTGAGAGTGAAAGTGACAATAAAGAAATAAAATTACAAAAGAAGATAAGAAAGAAAAATAAGCATTCAGGAAATAGCAGTGATTCTGAAGAGAAGGACAAGTCTAAAAAGAGAAAATTTTATGAAGAACTTTGTAGCAGTCACAGTAACAAAGAAAAATCCAGAGAATAGCCTGAGTACTTAAAAAAAGAGAGTTCCAGGAAAAACGGCAAAAGGAGCCATTCTGATTCTTAGAGAAAGACCAGAACCTGTAATCATGGTCCAGAGAAGAGAGGATATGAAAGAAATGAGAGGAACAGCGGAAGCCAAATCAGGGATGAGAGGAGTAGAAGAAGCCAAAGTCAAAGTCAAAGTCATGGTAGTTACAAGCAAAGGGAGATCAGAAAATAGCCACAGCACAGTCCCAATGAAGAGTGGAACAAAATAAATGACAAGAGAAACCATGGCATAGATCCATGTAGAAGAGATGAAAGTGCAAATAGAGAACTCAGGAGATAAATGGACTAAACTGACACAAAAAGAATGAAGCAGAAGCAGGAAGAGGAGAGACTGTATGTGACAATTACCTGGGAATGAAAATATCTCCATTTTTTTATTGAATACTTTCAGCAAGGGCTAAATTATGAATCATTATCTTTCTAATATAAAAGTTCTATTTTAATTTTTCATCTCTGTAAACTATCACTTCAAGTACAAGACTTCTTGAGAACCATAAGAATTAGTTTTTCAAATATTTGTAAGTAATCTATTTTGGGGCTGTAGAACTATTTTCTGTTGCTAAATGTTACTTGCGCTCTATACTAGATAAAAATGCCATATAAACCAGTGACATTATCTTTATTCTGAAACATCATTAAAAGAATTACAATTAAAAAAAAAAGACCTATACACAGAAAACTATAAAACATTGCTAAAAGAAATCAAGGAAGACTCATAAATGGATGGACATACATTTTCAGGGATTGGAAGACTAACTATATAGTTAAGATGTCAATTATACTCAAATTGATTTATAGATTCAATGCAATACAAATTAAAATTCCAACAAGGTTACCTTGCAAAAATAGGAAAGCCAATAATCAAATGCATTTGGAAGAGCAGGATACCCCAAATAGCTTAAAAACATCTTGAGAAAGAAAAATGAAGTGGGAGATCTCACACTACCTGGTTTTAAAGCATATTACAAAGCTACAGTGGTCAAAACAGCATGGTAATGGCAAAAAGGTAGATATAGTGACGGATGGAATCAAACTGAGTGCTCAGAAGTAGACCCTCTCATCTATAGACCATTGATCTATGGGAGGCAGTCAAGTGGATTCAACTAGTACGGACAGTCTCTTCAAAAAATGGTACTTGAAGAACAGGAAATCCATATCCAAAAGAATGGAAGAGGACCCCATCTCACACCTTATAAAAAATTAAGTAAAAATAGATCAAAGACCTAAAGATTAGAGCTAAGATCATAAAACTTTTAGAAGTAAATGTAGGGAGATATCTTAAAGATCTTGTGGTAGTAGTAATTTCCTAAACCTTACATGCAAAGCATGAGTAATGACGGAAGAAATAGATAAATGAGATCTTCTCAAAATTGAATACTTTTGCACAGCAGTGACTTTGTCAGGAAAGTAAAAAACAACCTACTCAATGGGAGACAATATTTGGAAACCACATTTTGGATAACGATTTCATATCCAGGATATACAAAGAGATCTTACAACTCAACATAAAACAAACAAACAACTCAATCTAAAAATAGGCAAAAGTCATGGATAGACAGTTTTCCAAAAGGAAGTACAAATGGCTCAAAAGCTTATGAAAAGATGTTCAACTTCACTAGCTATTAGGGAAATGCAAAACAAAACCACAATGAGATATCATCTCACACCTACTAAAATGGACATTACAAAAACAAACAAACAAAGAAACAAACAAACAGAAAGCTACAAAGGGCTGGAGAGGATATGGAGAAATAGGTACACTTATTCACTGTTGGTGGGAATGTGGAATGGTACAGCTGTTCTGGAAGGCAGTTTAGTGGTTCCTCAGGAAATTAAGTATAGAAATACCATATGATCCAGCAATTTCATTACTAGGCATATATTCGGAATAACTGAAAGCAGGGACATGAACAGACATTTGCATTGTTCATGATTGCCAATAGGTGGAAACAGCCCAAATATCCATCAGCAGATGAATGGATAAACAAACTGTGGTTTATGCATATGATGGAATATTATGCAGCAGTAAGTCAGAATAAAGTCATGATGCATGCAGTAACATGGATGAACCTTGAGGACATTATGTTGAGTGAAATTAAGCCAGAAACAAAAGGAGGACCACTATATGGTCTCATTAATATGAACTAACTATAATGAGGAAACTCTGAGAGTTGAAATTGGGAACACAGGTTATTAGTAGCTAGAAAGAGGGTAGAGATCGGGCATTCTGTAGGAATACAGAATGTTTAACAAAATTGATTGTAAAGATTTGGAAATGGATAGCACAAAACTGTGTGATGGTAGCACAATACTGTAAGTATAATAAACAAAGCTGAGCGTGAGTTTGATTGAAAGAAGAAGGCTAGGGGCATGTATGACACCAGAAGGAAAGATAGAGGATAAAAACTGGGACTGTACAACTAAGTGAAATTCGTGGTAGACAATGATAGTGATTAAACGTACAAGGTTTTGCATGAGGGAGAACAAATGAATGTCACCATTGCAAGGTGTTAAAAATAGGATGGTATATGTAAAAAATACAATTAATACAAACTATGGTCTATAGTCAACAGTAATATTGTAATATTATTTCATTAATTGTAACAAAGGGAATATACCAAAGCTAAATGTCAATACATGGGGGGGGGGGGTGCATATAAGGGAGAGGTATGGGATTTTTGTTGTTTTTTCTCTTTTCTTTTTTATTTGTTTTTTCTTCTCTTCTTCCTTTGTAGAAGAAATAGAAATGTTCTCATATAGATTGTAGTGGTGAATGCATAATTATATGATTACACCAGGAGCCACTGATTATACACTTAGGATGGATTGTATGGTGTGCAAATAAAACTGTTTAAAAAATAAACAGGAAAAGTAGAATGGTGCAGCCCTTTTGAAGGGCTGTGTGGTGATTCCACAGGATGCTGTGTGTTGGATTGCCACTTGCAACCCCATTATTCGGTGTATGCTTGGAAAAGCTGAAAGCCAGAATATGATAGATATTTGAACAGTGGTGTTTCTGATGCATTGTTTATGAGTATCAATGGATGGAGGTGGCCTAAGGGTACAAATATGGATGAATCGAAGGGTGAACTGTGGTGTATACATAAGATGGAATATTGGGTGGCTGCAGAGAAGAATAAAATCATGAGGTATGCAACTAAGTGAAGACATTATGCTGAGTGAAAGAAGCCAGAAATGAAAGGACAAATACTGTATAGTCTCACTAATATAAACTATTATGAACAACCTCTGAGAATTGGATTTAAAACTATAAGCTATCAAGGAATAGAAAGTGGGTGGAGATTGGGCAATTGATCATTAAGGAATACAGAATGTTCAATAAAGCTCATTGTAAAGTTTCCTACATTGTAAGCTCTTACAGTAGTCACATTTATTCCTGAGTTTTAACTGTTATTTTCTGAATTCTAAGATGCCATGCTATTTTTGTATAGCCTAGTTGTTCACTGAAACTTTAGATATCTGTGTGACAACAGAGACTCAGAGTTAGAATTTTGTAGTTCTGAAAGTCAGCATTATTTCATACAGCACCTGTTAAAGAAGCTGAAAAAGAGACAAGACTTCAATTAGATATACAACTGAAATGGATCTCATTAGGACTAGGGTAAATCAGAATAGAGGATAAAGGATGATATTGTCTGTATTTTGAAATTTCAACTTCTGTGGAAGACCAAAAGAAGAGATTTCCAAAATTTAAATTTTCTGTAGCACGCTATCTAATTTATCTTTTATGGTCAGTTTATTTAAACAACCTAATTACATGGAACTAAAATAGAGAATAAGATCTTGTTATTCTGTGCAGGTTAATGTAATACCCTGATACATTTCAGAGTATTTTGGGCAGAAAATAAAAAATATATATTTGCAAACTCCCCTTGAGGGTCTAGGGAAAAATGTGGAACTATTAAACTTCTGTACCTGGGGAATTCCTGATATTATCTCAAGCATTAGGGACTCCCAATTTAATAAACCAAGCCTTCGATTTTGAGGCTTACCCTTATTAAACTTATTTCTGCAATGGCAAAGCTAAGCTTACTTATAATTATGCCTAAGAGTCACACCCCAGAGAACCTCTTTTGTTGCTCAGACGTGGCCTCTCTTTCTAAGCCAACTCTGGAAATCACTCGCTGTCCTCCCTCCCTACATAGGACATGACTCCCAGAAGTGTAAGTCTCCCTGGCAGGGTAGGATATGACTCCCAGGGACGAGCCTGGCCCTGTAATTGTGGGATTGAGAGTACCTTCTTGGCCAAAAGGGGAAGAGAAATGAAATAAAATAAAATTTCTGTGACTGAGAGATTTCAAGAGGTCATTCTGGAGGTTACTCTTATGCAAGCTTCAGCCACATACTGCAGATTGCCACAGTATGCCATACCCCAACCAACAACATTCTTGAAAGCCCTAAAGAAATACCCTGGGCTCTAAGACTGTATAAAAATTTTAGTTAGTATGTTAATTTTTTTCAGAAACTTAATGCCTCCAGATTGTTCCTATGCCAGATAATTCCTGAGACACAGAAGTACTTGTCTTTCCAAGAACATTAACCATAAGCTCAACACCCCTTTTTGGCATGAAGAAATTGAAATTGTCATTGCTTGGATATCCCTGAAGATGGAGAGAATGATCAAATGAAAGGGAGGAGATGTAACTGAGAAATTAGGATTTCACAAATGCTTATGACTAATGACTCATTATATGGATATTTCTTTTTAGTTTTTGGTGTATTAGAATAGCCAGGAGGAAATTCATGAAATTGTTTAACTGAATCCAGTTGCCTTGATCTTTGAAGATGAGTGTATAACTATATAGCTCTTATCATATGAACGTGTGATTGTATAAACCTTGTGGCTGGCACCCCCTTTGCCCGGTGAATGGGAGATGAATAATAAAATAAAGACATGCACAAAATAATAATAATATTATTGTTAATAATACAGTTGGGAATATGGGGAAAATACCCATATGTAAACTATGGACAATATAATACTACTTTAATAATCTTTCATTAGTTGTAACAAATATAACCACTGTTAAAAATAGTAGAATTACCAAAAAAAGTGTTATCAACAATCGTAACAAACTTTCCACACCATTGCAAGTGGCAGTGGTAGGGTAGCACATGGGAATCCTGTATTTTATGCATGATTAATCTGTAAACCCACAACTTCTCTAATAATTTTTTTTTAATTAAAAAAGAAGACCAACCTGTATTATGCCTCCAAAACAGACAAAATGTGATTGCTCTCAAACAAAATCCTTTTGACCTGTGTTTACCAGGAATCATCCCTTGGTTCTTGAAGACTACATTAAAGGGTCTAAAACTATATAAAAAAACAATAGCAGGTGTAGCCATAAGGGATGATTGCGTCATAATACAGAATGCTTCTATTATATACCACCATCTCTTTCCTGTACTAGCCCTTACCTGCGTCACCCTCCCTTTTCCCATCTATTCTCCACACAGTAACTGACATGATCTTGCAAAAGAAACTAGATCAGTCACTAATGACTTCCCAAGGAGAATAAAATCCAAACTGCTGGAGGCACATGCCGTAGCTCATGGTACCCAGCATCATCTGCCCCTGTCATTGTCTCAGGTGTGTCTCTCTCCTCACGGGCTCTGTGGTCCAGCCAGACTGAATTTTTTTCAGTTCTTCATAAGTTCCAAGGTCTTTCTCTCCTCAGGGTCTTCCCTCATATGGTCTTCTTTCTAGGATGACTCTTACTCCATCTCTTTGTCTGGTAGGTTTTTCAGGACTTCAGGACTCATCTTCAATATCACTTTCTGAAAGAGGTCTTCTATGACACTGAATCTAAGCACACTCCTCACCCCTGCCACATGCGTACCAAAGAAAGACACTGATCGTCTCTATTTCCTTATTGCCCCAAGTTCCTAGCTTCATCAGCATGCAGTGAGCAGTCAATAAATATTTTTTGAATAAATAAATAAAGCAAGACTATAGACAATATCAACCAACCGGGACACAGTCCCAATTATGGTAAAAGGCAGCAAAGGTCCCTGAGCAGCAAATAGAAGTCCCAAAGTCCAAGTGGGTTATCCTATTAGGGGAGGCAAAATTACCTTAATGACTTCATCTAAACAATGATGTGAAGAATACAACTACTGATTAGAAGATGCAGGACCCACCAGACGAAGAGAAGTAATAAAGGAGTAAAGAAGAGAAACAGAAAATCGCAACAACAAAGCTGACTGGAGAACAACGAAAGTGACACCGTTGGGGACTGTTCAGTAACACAGCACATACGCTGATGCTGGTATCACAGGATTCTCCTGAGCATCAACCTACTATAACCTTACATGCCAAAGATGTTGTAATGACAATCCTACTCACCACCATTCATTTATTTATTATGTAAATGCTGCCTCCTTTCAAAACAGACATGAGTTCCCCTAGTCATTAAGAAAAAGTTAAATTATATTTCATATGGTCCTTTCAGCAGGCTATTTCCACAAAGTTTTTTTTTCAAAATTGATTAAACAAAAAACTGGTTATGTTCTATTAATTTTTAAAATATAAAATTGGCTCTCAAAGGACTTTTTGTCATCTGAAAACTGGACTTATGAAAGGATTCTTTTCCTCCTTTGTGGTGCCAGTGTTATAGATGTCATGGGTTCAGGTGGTGGTAGGGGAAGGGGGGAGAAAAGGGGGAAAATAAATCAAAAGGAGGTGAAAAGGAAAATCAATGTGATAATGTAGAGATTGAAAAGGATTGGGAGCTGGAACAGTTCTGAATAACGAACCTTCTGACCTCTTTCTGCCTGCCTCAGCCCGGATAAATACCTGCAAAGGTCTTTGAAGCTGTGATTTGAGCTTCTGCTTCTGGGGAGTACAGAGTTCCTTCAGAACACAGGCTGCCACTCCCAAGCTGGGTTAGGTCTCCAGCCTCATCTCTGGGATCTCTTCATCTCACGCCTCCTCTCAAAAGCAGCTCGTTGTCCATCCAACCCCCCAGTGGCCCCAAGACTGTGATCCTTGCCTCCTGCTCTGGCTCCAAGCCTTCTTAGGAGTCCAGCCCCTCCCATTCTCAGCCCATCATGCTTGGTACTTTCTCTCCTCTGGTTTGACCTCCCATTTCACCCTTCCCTCTCAGACTTTTTCACTGTGTCCTTAGAAACTCCTGCTCCATATTCAAGTTATACTACCTACCTCTCTAGACGTTCAAAGAACCTGTCTCCTTTCTGAGGACATTACTCCCCTTGGATCTCTCTCCAAGAGGTTGTTTGTTCTCCACATGCCCAAACTTTCAAGTTGTCCTTATCTTCGGAGGCTGCTTCTGGACCACTCTCAGGTAAATATCCCTAATTGATTGAGGATGAAGTCATAGCACTCTCTCATCTTTCTACCCCTCTTACCTCCTTTCATCTTCCTAAATTCTCTCAAAACTGACTAGGCTCAGTCTTCCTGTTCAATTATGTGATACATGGAATAATGATGTCCTTGTCCTAACTCCTGAAACTTATGAATTTGTTACCTTCCCTTTCAAAAGGAACTTTGAAGATGTGATTAAGTTAAGGATCTCGAAATGTGGAGGTTATCCTGGATTATCTGGATGGGCCCAATGTAATCACAAGGGTCCTTATAAGAGGGGGCGCAATACAGTGAGATTGAAGGAAAAGGTGATGTGACGACACAAAAAGATGGAGAGTAGGAAGATGCTACAGTGTTTGTCTTTGAAGGTGAAGGATGGGGCTGCCAACCAGGGAGTGCAGGTAACCTCCAGAAGCTAGAAAGATCAAAGAAATAGATTCTACCTTGGAGCATCCAGAAGGAATGCAGCCCTGCCAACATAATGTGAGCCAGGATTTTAGGATTTCTGATCTCCAGAACTATAAGATAAGAAATTTGTATTGTTTGGACCACTAAGTTTATTATAATTTGTTACAACAGCAATATGAAACTCAACAATTCCCTAGTGATTTCAGTTTCCATGGGAGTAGCCAGTCCAGCTCTCAGCCTGACTCTTCCCTGACCTCCTCAGTGTCATGCCGGTCTTCTCTAACCACCCTCCCACGGCATTATAACAGGAGTGGCTCTGCTCTCTGCCCACCATGCGTCTTTTTTCCCCACTCTCCTGCCAAACGTTCTTGACAATCTCAAAACAACCTCCAGAACCTCTAGTTTCTCTGTCTCTTGTGATCTTCCTCCCTTTTTCCCTCTCAACCTGAACCCAGGAGATTTAAATTCCTGCTTCCATCACTGTAGCTAAAATTTCTAGTGTGACAGGTTGAAAGGACTTATGTACCCTAGAAAAGCCATGTTTTAATCTTAATCCCATTTTGTAAAGGTTGCCATTTCTTCTAATCCTTATTCAGTACCATAGGGTGGAAACTTGATTAGGTTATCTCCACAGAGATGTGACTCGTCCAATTGTGGGTATTGAATTTTGAATAGAGGGAGATGTGACCCCACCCATTCCAGGTGGGTCTTGATTAGTTTACTGGAATCTTTTAAAAGAGGAAGAACTTTGGGAAAAAAAGCCTGAGAATGAGGAGTGAGCTGCAAAACCACAGCAGAGCCATGAGGTCTTTAGCCACCAGCCGGAGACCTTTGGAGATGAAGAAGGAAAATGCCCCTGGGGGAGCTTCATGAAACAAGAAGCCTGGAGAGGAGGAAGCCAGCAGACATCGCCATGTTCATATGTACCTTTCCAGTTGAGAGAGAAACCCTGAACTTTATCGGCCTTTCTTGAGGGAAGGTAACCTCTTGTTGGTGTCTTAATTTGGACATTTCTATAGACTTGCTTTAATTTGGACAATTTCACAGCCTTAGAACTGTAAACTTGCAACTTATTAAATTCCCTTTTTAAAAAAGCCATTCTGTTTCTGGTATATTGCATTCCGGCAGCTAGCAAACTAGAACACCTAGTAACCTTAATGTTACTAATTCCAAGGAACATTTTTCATTCATTCTTTAACTGGAGTTTTTTGCTACAGGATCACTCCCTTGGCCTTGAAGTGCTTTACTATTTTGACATCAGTGATCCCACCCTCTTCTGCTACTCTTTCTAACTGTGACCATTATTTCTCTGCTTTTTTGTGGACTTCATTTCTCTGCCTCTATTTAAAATATTGCTGATCCTACAGGAAATTGTCTTTGGCTTTTGATGAGATTGGCACTCATAGGGATGTGGTGCATTTACCCAGTTGTTGATGGTTCAATTTCCAATTATATGCTTACCATACATGAAATACTGTGACCATTCCTTTTTTCTCTCCTTCTTGGGTTCATTTTCTCCCAGCTCCATAAATGTTGATAATCAGCAGAGTCCAATATTTACTCCACTGCTGTTTGTCATTGTTTTAGTTTGTAAGCTGCTAGAATGCAATATACCAGAAATGGAACAGCTTTGAAAAAGGGAATTTATTAAACAAGTTTATAGTTCTAAGACCATGAAAATGTCCAAATTAAGGCCTCCAGAGAAAGATACCTTAACTCCAAAGAAAGAGTTGTGAAGGTTGGGGTTTCTCTCAGCTGGGAGGGCACATGGCGATGTCTTCTAGTTTTCTCTCTTCATTTCATAAAGCTTCCCAGAAGGTATTTTCTTTCTGCTCCAAAGGTTCTATTTGTGTGGGCTCTGTTAGTTCTGTTGACCCTAAAGCTTTTTCCAAAATGGTTCTCTCTTAAAAGCCTCCAGTAAGCAATCCCACCTTGAATGGGTGGAGACATATCTCTGTGGAAACCATTTAATCATAAGTTACCACCCACATTTGGGTGGGTCACATCACCACGGAAACAATAAAAAGCTTCCGCCCAGCCATATTGAATGAGGATTAAAGGACATGGCTTTTCTGGGGTATACAATAGCTTCAAACCAGCACAATCATGCACACTTTTCTCTCCACCTCTTTTGGTTTCATCACTCACACATGTACTGAGAATTATTTTCAGCCCAATCTGCTCTCCTGAAACCCAGGCTCTATGATACCACTGCTTGATGTAAACTTTCTCCTGAAGTCCCACTGGTTCCTCAAGCTCATTATATTCAAACAAAACTGATTATCTACCCTAAATCTTTTCTTCTTTTGATTGTCTCTAACTTGTTTTAAGGTAGAGATGTTAGATCCATCTGTGATTTCACATCCAATCAGTCAAGTTCTGCTGTCATCATCAACATATTCCCATCATATTGTACCTACCCCAGAAATACTGTGCCTATCCCCACTTCACCCCAATTCAAACTGATATCATCTCTCTTCTAGATTACTATACCCTATTTCCTAACGTGTCTTCTTTCCTCCAGTCTTGAGTGTGTACTGCCAGTTTAAATATAATACAACTCAGATCTTGTCCTCTGTGCAATCTTTTTTTTTTCCTTTTGTATGCTGTATGGTGGGGGTCACCTTTCATTATTTTTCCATGTGACTATCGCATTACTGCAGCAACGTTTGTTGAATGTTTTTTTTGGGGGGGCAGGGGAAAGTGCAGGGCTGGGAATTGAACCCCTTTTTCCCGCATGGCAGGTGAGAATTATACCACTGAACTACCCTTGCACTCCCTATCCCCTGTGCAATCTTATTTTAAACTTTTTACCAAGTTGTAATGAACAGGTGTCAATGAACAGGTCTTTTTTTTTTTTTTTTTTTTTTTTTTTTTTTTTTTTTGAGAGAGGGAGGAAGGGAAGGAAAGAAAGACAGAGAAGGAAGGAAGGATGGAAGGAAGGAAGGGAGGAAGAAAGGGAAACATCTTTAAACATTTTCTTATTTTATTATATTTTGTTTGTTTGTTTGTTTTTTTACATGGGCTGGGGCCGGGAATCGAACCGGGGTCCTCCGGCATGGCAGGCAAGCACTCTTGCCCGCTGAGCCACCGCGGCCCGCCCAACAGGTCTTTTCTTAATTCTTTAGACTCATCTCCTTCCACTATCTGCCTTCAATCTAGTTGCATTTTTTCCTCTGCTTAGAATAGCTCTCGTATTCTATTATTATCTAAATAACTCCTACTTAATCTTTAAAGACTGAGCTCTAATTTTCCTTTTTTTAAGAAGCAGCCTCTACTATGGACAATTCCTCTTCATCCCCTTCTCTCCTTCCCCCAGTACTGGAATAGTTGTTCCTCCTCTGGTCTCCCATAATCATTGTGCAAACTCTATCTTAGTACTCAGTGTATGCTATTTAAAGATTCTTTTTAAAGAATCTACCTCTCTCAAAAGAATGAGTTCCTTAAGGGCAGAGATTACATTTTTTTCTTCTTTAGACTTTATGCCTTATACTGTGCTTGTCTCATTTAAATTACTAAATCAATATTTATTTTTGCAGGTGAAAAAACCAAGCAGGAACAAATTTGTACAATAGGAGGTGATACGAAAGACACCATGTGACATATATTTTTTGTTTCCTGTGAATCTGTGGCTGCCCCACAGTATTGGCTTCTGCTGAACCAGCTGGAAGGCATTGGAGAACAGGAATATCTGTCATAGTTAGGGTCAAAGAGGCAATACTTTTCAAGAAGTTAAGAGATACAAATCTAATCTTTGGCAGAGCACATGAGAAAGAAAGTCATGTTATTAGTGAGAAAGAAGAAATCAAATATGTTTAAAAAGTGGTCAAAGGCCAAGTGTGGGCTAGTGTGTCAGACCATAACACTGAGAGCACAACCGAAGGGAAGTCATACAGATTCACAAGCTCTTATTCTCAAGCCTCTACAGAGTGCTCATGGAAAAGACTGGGGGCAAAATGGTGTTCAGGAAGGATGAGGAGGGCATGGCTTAGGTACAAAACACCACGCACTTCCCCAGACTTCTCTCACATGAAGAGACAGCTTTAATGTGTTAGGGGAGAGGCAAAAAGGACTGTTGCCCAAGACATAGAAAAAGATGTGTTGTGGAGAGTTGTGGTGGTTTGGTGCTATATACCCAGAAAATCATGTTTTTAAACTTAGTCCATTCCTATCGGTATGAACCCATTATAAGTATGACCTAATGATGAGATTACTTCGGTTGAGTTGTGGCCCAACTCAATCAGAATGGGTTTTAATCCTATTACTGGAGTCCTTTAGAAACAGAATGAAACTTAGACAGAGAGAGAAAGCCACAGGAATCAAGAAGCTAAAATGGAACCCAGAAGAGAAGGAAGAAGTAAGGAGAGGCCATAATGAGCATTCCTATGGCACAGAGAAGCCAAGGACAAATGACCACTGGTAGCCAGCCCCAGAATGCCTGTCTTTGGGAGGAAGGCAACACCTTGCTAAGGCCTAAGTTTGGATTTAGCCTCAAAACCTTGAGTCAGTTCCCACTGTTTAAGGCAGGCCATTGCATGATATTTGCTTTAGCGACAGGGAAGTGACAAACTGGAGGGGAGAAATAAAATCTCTCTCTGGGCAAGAAATACAAAATCATCTTGGGCTTAAGATCTTAAACTAGTATCCAGCAGAGATTTCCTACAACTGTGGGAGGAGAGGAAATCTCCTGCCTAAAGTCAGCCACAAATGCAAAGCAGAATTGGGCTACCAAAGGAGAAGGAACAGAAATGCAGAGAAAGACTCACATCTAAGGCCCAAGTACATAGACCTTCCCTAAGAATTAAGAGAAATACTCTTACCAAAATAAGTCCAGCACAAAGTTATAAGCAACAGCAGTGTAAAGCTGGGGTGGGGTCCAGCATGTGGTGAGAGTCTGTGGTACAGTCATGCAGGAAATCTGAAAGCTTATAGTAGAGCAACAACTCTGAAAAAAGTCTCTGGGATGCCAGTTCCCACTCTAAGAAGGCAAAGATATCTCACCACCAGGAGAATTTGAAACCTATGGTGCACTGAAAACTATAGCAACAACAAAACCCAAACCTAGCTCAAATACTGGTTAGATTAATTCAATCCTCCATATTAAAGGCTTAAGAGTAGAAGAATCACTTTCATTTCCAAGCATAAAAAATATTTACCTCAGTCTCTACTCTTCTATATCCAATGTTTGGAATTCATTAAAAAATTATATCACATACATGCAACCCATTGTGAAAAGACAAAACAATCGACAGGAGTAAATTGAGGAAATACCCAGATGTTGGAACTAGCAGACAGGGACTTTAAAATATAACTATGATTAATATGTAAAAGAATATAGTGGAAAATATAGAAAACATGCATAAACATAGGGAATTTCAGAAGAGAGATAGAAATGCTAGAAATAAAAAAAAAATCCTTTATCAGAGACAAAGCACACCTTCAATATACTCATCAGTAGAATGAACCCAGCTGAAGAAAGAATCAGTGAATGTGATGATCAGTCAATAGAATTACCCAAACAACATAAAGAGATAAAAGAGTGGAAGGGACAGGTCATCCAAGAAATGTGAGACAGTATTGGCATACACTTAGATACATCATTGTCAACCTGCTTGAAACCTAAAATAAAGAGAAAATTTTGAAGGCAGCCATTAGGGGTAGGGGAGAGTTGTACATTATAAACAGAACAAATATAAGAAGTACAGCAGACTTCTCATCAAAAACTATGCATTAACAGATAGAAATTTGCATCTACATAGTAAAATGAAAACTCTGGAAATGGTGAAATGAGTACTATTAAGCAATAAAGGGAGCAAACTATTGGTACACACAACATGGATGTATCTCAAAATAATTATTCTGACTGAAAGATGGCAGACAAAAAAAGAGAACATATTATATTATTTCACTTATATAAAGTTCGTAAAACACAAAACAATATCTGGCAACAGAACTAGGCCAGTGGCTTCCTGGAGAGTTGTGTGGAGGGAGTATGAAAGGGGATGAATTACTAAGGGTATGAATAATATGTTCACCCTCTGTGTTGGTTGTGATGGTGGTTTCAGGGTTGGACACATGTCAAAATGCATTAAATTATGTATTTTAAACAATGCAGTTTATTGTATATAAATCACACCTTAATAGAGCTCCACAGGAGGTAAATGCAAAATAAGTAAAATCACAAGATTTAGTTAGTACTAGAGTACTATTAACATGGCTAAAAATAATAATTAAAAATGCTAGAGAATATGTGGATCAATTCAAACATTGCTGGTGAGAATATAAAATGGTATAAGTTGTTTGTACAATAATTTGGCGGTTTCTTATAAAGTTAAACACACACTCACTTGCAACCCAATAATCTCACTCCTAGGTATTTAACCAGATGAACTGAATACATGCGTCTTCAGAAATATCTGCATGTGCATGGTTAGAGCAGATGCATTCTTAGTATCCCAAAACTGGAATCAACCCAGATGTCCATTAATCGGTGAATGGACAAAAATTGTAGTAACCCATATATTGGAATGTAGCTCAGCAATACAAAGGAATTAATTTCTGATACAAGCAACCACATAAATGAATCTCAAAAGCTTTATTTTAAATAAAAGGAGCTAGACTCAAAAGCCTATGTACTTTATGATTCAATTTTTTATGACATCCTGGAAAAGGCAAAACTATAACAACAGAAATCAGGGCAGTGTTTCTCTGAAGTTGGGTGTGAACGAAGGGATTGGCTACCAAGAGGCATAGGGAATATTTTAGGGTGATAGATGTGTCCTATATTTTTATTGTGTTGGCTTCATAAATCCACATATATGCTAAATTTATAGAACTGAACATCTCTGAAGGAGTAAATTTTACTGCATGCAAATTATACCTCAATGAACTGATTTTAATTTTTTATTATTTATTAATTTTTTGCATGGGCAGGCACCGGGAATTGAACCTGGGTCTCCGGCAATAAACTAATTTTTTAAACAATTAACTATCTAAACTCTGAAATTTATTTTGAACATTGATGAGAACACGGATGTTTAAAGCATGCTATACTCAATCCAGTACTTTTAAACATTTCTCTAAGTATAATGATAAATGTTTTACAAGCTTCTTTTTAGGTGTCTTGCTTGATAGAAAAAGCCCAACTCTTGTAGAAATATGTTCTTCCAGGTACGGTAAAAAAAAAAAAAAAAAAAAATTAGTTGAAATAGTACACAGGAACCGATAAGGTGACAAGTGAAAATGCAGCCCAGTGTTGGCATTCTGTTGATAGAATCTGGGAAACAAATATGAAGAAACAAGTATTAGACCAATTTATGTAGTGTTGAAGACTATTTAGTTGGATGATAGAGCAGATATTTATAACATGTTTCAGTTCATGGTATTTTATAGATTCTGTTTCAATAATGAAATGCATGAAAAACCTCTCTTTTAGGAAGGCCATTAGAGGAAAATGTAATAGAGAAAACATATTTACAACTGAAATGGTCTTTAGTAGGTGGATATTTTAATGGGAAAATGGTAGAGGTGTAACCATTGAGGAAGTAGCCACTTTAACTCAAATAAATGTAAGGAGACTGAGGTCAGAGATACCACACAAACAGAATTTGTTCACTAAATAATTCCTATGCCTGGATTTGCCATAAGGAAGCTGAAGCAGAAGTTTACAGATTATCACCCATATAGTCAGTTCTAGAAATGAGTCCTTTAAAATATAGTAGAAACTTTGCAGTAAATGAAACTGGGATAGCATGAAAATCTGCTGTCCCACAAAGAAATGTGCTGGTTAAGAAGTGGCAAAAAACTTATTGTTCAAATTTAAGACAAGTGTTCCAAATTTTTGTCTTTTTCTTTGATAGTGAGTGGCTGTCAACTGCATACTACCAGAATTAAAAAAAAATACCCTCAATGTATTTTTTGAAAGTATGTATTTCCAAAAGTGATAAATTGTAACTTTTAAAAAAGAAAATTGTGCTATGGAAAAAACACTTTTGAAAAGAGGTATTTGGAAACTTTTCTACTGCTGCATGCTTTTTGCTGCTCAAAATAATGAAAACATGCCATAATATTCAAATATCATATTAGGTCACTTAAAACACTTGGAAACAAAAATTTTTTAATTTCTAAAAAATGTTTCTAAACAATGAATTTCAGAGGGTTTTAAATGCATTTGTTAAAAATACTAATTATTTTACAAGAGTAACTAACTCACCTTGGGAAGAACTTTAGTAGCCAAATTTTATCAGATGTGGCATATTTGGTGGATAAGAAAGAAAAATGAGAATCTTAATTTAGTTAATATAATCAATGATGAATTTCTATTTGGACTGTTACATTTTTGAATTATATCTTTTTCTGCCATGTCCACCATAAAACCCAGATACCTAAATAAGTTAGTCTTAAAATCAGACCATCAAATCACTTTACCACAAAAGGCTGAATAATGACTTTAACAAAATGAATAATCTTGCTCTCAAAAATTGTATATTATAGATAATGTAAACTTTCCCTTTGCTGTTAATGAATTTGCATACGGTTAATAAATGAAACCGTCATAAATCTATTAATTTTAAATTCATCATACTTTTAAAATGTCTTTTTTGTGTAAACTTTATAATGACACAATATGCTAGTGCAATAGTACATATACAAGCTTTATTAATAATAAATATGTCTATATAGGATACTTTTGCTCAACATTTTTACTGATGGGGTACAAAATTTAAGAAAATAGATTGGAAAAATCTGTTTAGTGGAATTAACAAATAGCTATAATGTCTCTGTAGTCCAACAGTGCTAGATAGATAGTATTTAAAACTGTGTTATACCAATTACCTCTGATTGCAAAGGGTGGTAATTTACCTATATTTACTGTGCCTGTAAATTTTCTCTCAGCATAAGAACTTCATTTGGTGAATAATTCTTCTGCATAGTATATTTGGATACGATTCAACCACCACAGAAGCAGTGATTGAGAGAGAAGTTTCTGAATTCAGATCACCTGAATCCAAATTTTGATCCTCTAACTCATTAGCTTTGTGACCTTGAATACGTTATCTTCTTTGGATCCTAGTTTCCTTATATACAAAATTGGGACAGCAACAGTACAGACCTCATAGGTTCGTGGTGAAGATTAAATGAATTAATATGTGCAAAGTCCCTAGATCTGTGACACACATGAAAAGTACTTATTGTAGGCTGGCCACCAGAAGCATAGATTTGTAGTACACACATACACACACACACATAACCTCTAGGTGAGTGTATCTGTATATCTGGTTCTTAGTATGTATTTATATGAATAACAATAGTATTATCATCAATATCAATAACCAACACTGAATAAGTTCTAGGTGTTAGTTTATGCAGTTTACATACAGTATCTTGTTCATCCGGGGAAAAAACAGATGACATAACATATCATAAAGTAACACAACAGATCTTTGTTATTCCCATTTTGCATATTTGAACACTGAGGTCCAGTAAAGTTAAAGAGCTCACTTAAGTTCACACAGCTGTATGATATAGCCAGAAAGTCTGGCTCTTTTAGTCACTGCTATACTACCTTCCTACAGTATTTAATAATATTTAATATTATTCCTATAGTCTACATTGTTTTAATTTGTATGGTACTTACTATTTTATAAAATACTTTCCATACCCTGTGTCTCATACAAGCCTGTGAAGTGAGTAGGGTAGGATTATCTTCACTGTTACAGGAGAGGAGACTGGCATAACTGAAACTATACGTGTCTTTGTAGAGGTGTTTCTATATTACAAATATCCTGGGTGCCTCTGTATATAAGGAGTCATTCATCACTGATGTACTGAGTACTTATATTACATCAAGCACAGACATTTGCGTTGGGGATTTAAGCTACAGACCCTGCCTGGAAGCATCGCTGTCCAGTGGGAGAGACAGCTATGGAAACCAAGACTCACAGTACACAATGTGTATGTAGTCTCTAAGGGACATGTGAAAAGAGTGCTTATGGAGCACAGAAGGAGCAACCATCTGTGCCAGGGAGGTCTCAGAAAAGGCAAAGAGGGTGGGGGAGGGGGAGGTTTTCCTGGAAGGAAGACAATGGGTGTGGGTATGAATCCATGTTTATGACTGTGGCCGTGGGTCTAGACATGATTACGTATAGACCTATTTACTTGGGCTTACTGGCATGTTAATTTATGCACATGCAGGATGTAAGGGTGCAATGAATAACCCTGAATGTAAAACAAGATTGCCTGGACCCACACACAGCATGGCAGAATCTGATCTGCCCTGATATGCCAAAATCCATCTGCGTACCCCACTCATCCCCAACACCCAGGTAACCAGAAAAACTAGTCACTTCCTGCTCTGGTACCTGCCTCCTCATGAGCTATGGCAATTAGACCCCCAGGTTTTTCATAGCATCACCCTGAGAGTGTAGCGGTGTAATAAAGCAGTCACCTTGTGTGAGTAATGGGGGGTGAAGACGTAGTTATCTGGGGCTGTACACCTGTGTTGGGTGTAAATGTTTAGTGTTGGCTGCTCCTAGCCTAACTGGTAAAACCTCCCTTCTTCCTTCATCTTCACCACCTGGAGGGGCTCATCCACTCACCTGTTTCCACTGCCCCTTGCATGTGGCTGGCTTCTGCCACCATTTAGATATCCTGGGGATACCGAAGATAAATGGCCGTGCTGGCACGGGGTAGAGACAAAATTGGAAAGTGTTGATGCCCCTATTCCGTGGAGGGACTTTCTATACGCATCAACCCCACCCCATTCTAGTTCAGCAATCTCCCAGAGGATGTAAAATATGGCCAAAGGCAAACAGCATTTGGGGCTACCATGAGGAACCCAGTGGGTCACTCCCAGGGGTCAGCTGCTCAACTTCCCCTCCCTGATGATAAAACCTGTTTTTAGGGCAAAACTGATAAAGTAGGGGAAGTAAAGCCTATCCTCTTCACAAATGTTCCTCTAGGGATTTGGGAGGTAGGTGGGGCAGGGGTGGTGGTGTAGGGGTAAGTCATTCCTTTTAAGCTTGCCAAATGGAAAAAACTACGATGATTGTAAATAATATGTAATTGATGGTGACGAACAGTGTCTCTGTATAGTGACAAAATAATTGGAGTAGATCTTCTTTTTGTTACATGGCATATAAATTCAGAGCCACGGGTCATGTGAGGCAAAGGCATATGTGCTGGAATACACTGGTGATTTGTGTGTGTTGACATCACAGCCCAGTGCACTGCCATACAGCTGAATGCATCCCCATGCTAAGAAAGGCAAGGATGAAGCACAATAATTAATGTTTTAAATTGAATGAATGAGTAGGTGAAGAGAAAAAAAATACGCAGAAAGTAGAATGGTGTCATACAGCGGTCCCTGAAATTACAATACCTGAATTCTGTTCCCAGTTCCACCAATGACTTAAATTATCTGTTGGAAGGTTTGTATCCTTTATTTACCTATTGGTAAATTTGTCCAATGGTAGAACATCTTTAAAAATATTAATACGCTTAATTGAACTCATTGAAGCATATTTTTAAATGTATAAATGATCACTAATAAATACTAGCTGTTGTTTATCTGAATAGTTTATAAGCATTGTAGCATCTTACATAGTATATATTTTCATCTCCTGAACACAAATATTTTCCTACACACTATAGAAAGATGCTGGTTTTCTAATATGCCAGGGGAATTTTTCCACAGTCAATATGTTGTTTATTTGCACTTAAATACTGCATCAATTATCTGAAAAAGAGAAATAGTCTGATTATGGCCAGAGACTGTTTAGAGGCTATGGTTTTTATCATGGACTGCTTTCAACTGTTATATTTTATGGCACAGGTTCAGTGGGAATCTGATCTGCTAAAATATTTGGGCTGTGAAAACTCCCACACTGTGACAGATGTCAAGTCCAATTAAGTGACTCATGTCCAGGTTTCTGTCCAATAGGATTTCCCATTAAATATCAATTTAGGGAAAAAATTCCATCCCCCTTCTTAAGCCTTTATCTCTTCCACCATCTCTAGGCTGAATCTATTGGTACCAGGAGAGCCAAGAAGCCACACACGCATCTCTGCTCTGGCTCTCCCACCCTCTCCCGTCTTTCTCAGCTTCCCTGTCACTGTCACTATCACTCCGGGAGACGTTCACTTTTCACCAACCTTTCTCCAAGCATCTCCAAGCCACTGACTATATATTTTGCTATAAGGTAAAGAAAGGAGGGGCAGGGGGTGGGGGGACGTAACCGAGCCTTGAAAGACTTTGAAACTAGAAAATAGGTGCTTGTTTATACAACATCAAAGTAAATGAGGGACGAGGAAGAGGTAACCTTAGTCCCGAATTACATTATTGTGTTCCCGGGAGCTGGGGAGACATCAGCTGAACAAAGCCTTATCTCAAAAAAAAAAAAAAAAAGAAAAAAAGAAAAAAAAAAGAAATCACTTCTGAGCAAGATCGCATCTCTGCCCTGCACTTCCAGTTTTACTGAGCGGTATTAAGGGAAGGAAAGGAGTTCTTCAGGAGAATCTTTATCTTAACCATCTTTCTTATTGATTCTTCCGCTATTAGAAAGTGGAGGGAACAGCCCTTTGATGTGATTGTGTTTATCTCTGCATCTCTTTTGTTATTTATAGAGACCTAGAAGAGGAAAAGAGGCACGAGACTTTTCAACACCTCGTTTACAAACCAAACCAAACCCAACCAAACCAACAACGAATGACTCGAAATGTGCGAAAACAATTAGAAGGAAAAGGCGACTAAGTGAACACGCATTCACACCGACCGTATCGTTGAGATACTACCGTCCCTCGTTGTGGACACCAGAGAGATGACAACCGCTTTTTCATTTTTGAATGTAATAAATATTTGCTGCTTTTAATATTTTACGGATTTCCCCCCCACGATTCTCTGGAATTTCAATCCTAAAAGATTGGAGAAAAGATTATCGAAAAGGCTTTTACCAGGTAAGAATCCTTCGAAACATTTTTTTTTTACAGCTTGAAACTAAGTTAGATTTTTCATATGCATCTAGAAATGTATTTCAGTGAGTTGTTAAAGAAATGAAATGCATACACGACATGCTATTTATGAAAATCTTTTAAGAAATCTGTAGGAGAATTCAGTATGCTTTAAGGGCAACCCTGGAAGTTTTTACCCGAACTACAAGTACGTCGTGGCTTATTGTGATTTTCCATTACTCGCATATTTATTTATACCCTTTCAAGCCGAATGCGTACGTGCAAGTTGTTCTTCTGATAAACGTCTCAGGGAAAAGCCCGTAGGGAGTCACATGCACTTGGAGCATTTGTTTTTATTTTGCTTAGAGGACCTGTTCTCCTAGGGAATGAAAGCTGTTTTGGAGCCACATTCACTCAAAAGCAAGTACAGTACTGGGAACCGATCACACCTCCCCTTGCTTTTGTTTCTCTAGGAGCAAAACCTCCTACACGTCCCCGACGCGGATTTCTCCCGCGACGAGCGTCTCTCGGGCTGCACCCGCCCGGGCCGGAGGTTGGCAGCCGGGTCCTCCCGCCCGGCGCCCGCGGTCTGGAAGCCCAGCATCCCGGGCGCCTTTCCCCCCCGCTGCCCACCCCTTTCTTGAAGCCTGAATCCTCTCCCCGAAGCCCAGACGTTCCCAGCGCCGGGCAAGCTGGCCCTTCCACGAGGGCATCCTTAGAGAGGAAAGCTAAGGACAGACACGCTGGCCTTGGCCAGGCCGCCCCGGGCCGGCTGCGAGGTCCGGAGCTTGGGCCTCGCCAGCCTCCGAACTTAGCCGGCGGAGATGCTGCTCGGGTCGCGGCAACACGCACGGCGCCCGCCTCCTCCCCGCGGGTCACGCCGCCGGCCCGGACCCCCTTCCGTTCCCTCTCGGGCCTCTCCTCCCGCAGCGCCCGGCCGCCGGCATTTCCTCGGGAGGCAGCCGGCAGGCCGCCGGGTGCATTGTCTTAATCCCACGTCGCAGCGTCTCTGGGTCCCCGATGTGTGTGGCTGTCTGCGAGACAGATGGTGCTCCGGGAGCCTGCAAGGGCATAAGAGTCAATTTTCTGTTCAAAGGAGACTCGGCGTTTGACTCATTTCTTTATCATTCCGGGAGAAGGCCAAGGGGGACGGGGAAGCCTTCCCTCTCCCGGCCGCTTGCTCCCCTCCAGCGCTCAGGGCTAGGGTTCCTTTGGGCCCCACCCCAGGGCAGGGGGGCGTCGGGGGCCCGGCTCTCCCGGGGGCCTCGGAGGGGGTGGGGTGGGGAGGGGAAAGGACGCCCCCGGCCTCCCCGCCCCCGTTAAAACCTACTCGTATTCGTCGTTCGGAAAGTCTCGTTGCTCAGGGAAGGGGAAGAAGTGAGGAAGGCGGAATGGCGAAGTTGGTATTTGGCCGAAGGAGGCACAAAAACCCAGTCACTGTCCCCCGTGGGCCCGCGGCCGTCCTCACCGGGCCGTGGGCCGAGGTGTCGGGCCCAGGAGGCCGCTTGGGCAAAGCCTTGACCTCGCCGGCCCCTGCGCCGTGAGGAAGCGCGGGGCTCGGGCCCCCAGGCCTGCGGCTCCCGGTGCCTTCCCTCCTGGCGCGGCCTGCCCGGCGGAGTGCGTAGGCCTGCTGTGCGGAGCCGGCCGCGGGCGCACGGGTGCGGCGCCGGGAGAGGCCGCGGAGAGGGCCCGGTGCGGTAGGCCCTCGCCCCCCGCCCTCATCCCCAGAGAAGAGCCTGGTTCCCTTTATTTGAGTGATTTTCTGACCCTCCCCCATCCCCCTCCCAGCCTCCAAAATGATGCTGAGTCCGGACCAAGCTGTCGACTCGGACCACCCCAGCTCGGCGCACTCGGACCCGGAGTCGCTGGGCGGCGCGGACGCCAAGGTGCTGGGCAGCGTTTCGGACCTGGAGCCGGTGGAGGAGGCCGAGGGCGACGGCAAGGGCGGCAGCCGGGCCGCGCTCTACCCGCACCCGCAGCAGCTGAGCCGCGAGGAGAAGCGCCGCCGCCGGCGCGCCACGGCCAAGTACCGCTCGGCCCACGCCACCCGGGAGCGCATCCGCGTGGAGGCCTTCAACCTGGCCTTCGCCGAGCTCCGCAAACTGCTGCCCACACTGCCCCCGGACAAGAAGCTCTCCAAGATCGAGATCCTGCGGCTGGCCATCTGCTACATCTCCTATCTCAACCACGTCCTGGACGTGTAGGGCCGCGGGCGCGGCGGGAGGCCTCCTTTCCCCGCGTCCGCGAAACGCCGCCGACCCCGGCGCCCCGGCGCGAGACTTGGAGGAGGCGAAGAAGCTCGCACGGTGATTTCTCTGGCCAGCCGGGCAGCGGGGGAAGGTTTCCGACGCGGGGAGTTGGGGGTCGTCTGGTGAGCTCTGGGGTTTTCGGGGAGCAGGGCGGGACGAGGGGTGGGGGCGGAGATTCTTCGGGCCGGCCGAACCTCCTGGAGGCAGCGGGGATGAGAGGCCCCAGGGCCTCCCCTCGGTGCGTTAGGATCCCTTCAAGGGTTGTTTGCTTTAGCAAATCATCCTGTTTTGAAAGAATGAGGGCGGAAGCTCAAGAGAGTGAGGCTCATGACTTGAGGCTATCGAGAATTTTTCTAATTGACAAACCACCAAACATTCTGGGGGAAAAAAAATCTCTTCCTATATAGAGATTTAAGGTACGGAAAGGTGTAACAGGAAACTACCTGTTCCACTGTGAAAAGAAGGATTATGTCAGCATCCAAATAAAACGGTCAAGCTGAATATTTGGTAAGGGTAATAAGATATATTGAAACAAGGAGACACACTGTGGCAAGATTTTAGCTTAGGGAGATTTTAACCCCAAGATATGACACCAATGTAGAGAGGATCAATCCATATTTAAATGGAAAATTTAGTATCTGATTGCTTTTTCCGGCGAAGTGCCCCTTTAATATATCCAAAAAACATCTATTTGTGACCTTAAACATGTGGACCTATAGGTAAAGTTAGAAAAAGACAACCTATTTTTGTTTATGTTAGAAGGAGTAGAGTATTTTTTTCAAGACATTTATTTTTCAGAGTGGTGATAATTTTACTTTGGATACTCTGTGCCAATTTATTTATTATAGTCAAGTGTTTACACTTTTTCCTGTGGAATAATTACGTCTAACTTTTTGAGTGTTTGTTGAGATTATACTGTGGTCTTTCTTTTTTGCTCCTATTATATTGCACTTGTATAACAAATTTCCCACCTATCCCTGTTTCTAAACATATTTTATATATTAAGATGTTTGTTCTTGAAAGGTTTTTTTTTTGTTGTGAGATCAACAACACTAGCACTTCACTATTATAGTTTTTTAAAAAGTGTTGTTCTTATCTGTAGTTATGTCTGAAAAGTACTTTACAAACTGTTTATAAGGAGAGTAGCTTTTGTGTGTGTGTGTGATGTTTGTGCGTGGGATGATTTTAGGAAATTAAGTTATTTTCCTAAAAAAAAAAAAAAAAAGAATTCAGAACTACTTTCCTCTGTGACAACCAAAAAGAAAAATCTATAACCTGAAAATGTTTCATGTTCTCAGCTGTGAAACTTTTAAAACAAGAAGTGTATTTTAGAGACAAGGAAAAAAAAAACACATCTGCTATCCAAAGATTTTAGTCTTTTTCAGGGTTTTTTTGTGTCTCTGTTGCTTTATATAATGCAATATTTTGTAGTGAAAATAGATATAATCTGGTTTCTATCTGACGAGTTTTTCATATCTCATGAATGGTGCGCTGCTTTGCATATAAATAAAGGTATCAAATAAAACCCTCTCTTTTATTTTAAGCATACTGTCTAAAAGTAATGAACATACTGGATGAGCATGAAATATCTTAATGGATTCAATTCCTCAGAAAGGAACTAGTAAAAAAAAATCCTTAAGATGAACATATTTCTACAGATAGTCGAATATTCTCTCTAAACTTGGACACGGATCAGTCTGTAAACAGATGCCCCACATATGACGGTGACATAGATCATGCTATTCTCAATGAGAAAAAAAGTGACAGTGTTTGTGTAAAAATACTAATTGAATCATAGATTCTTTGCTCTACAAGCAATCATAGAAACCAAACCTCTTCCACATAGAGCTGGGAAACTGAGGCCCAGGGAGTGTAAGGGACCTGCAGTAACTCAGATAGCTACCTAATGGCAGTAAGGCAAAGACCTCGGATACGATGACCCCCGAGACCTCATGACACTTATTAAGGACAAACTCAGTATTACTAAGGTAAGACTCATGCGTTTAATCTGGAAACAGATTCAGGACGTGACACCTACAAACTAGAAAAACAAAAAAGAAAACCCGGGACTATCATCTGCAAAATACATAGCAAGTATGAAAATGTGAAATATTCTATTTCTATATAAGCATAAGATGTGAATAATATTATATGTGTTATATATAATATTATGTTTTTGGTTCGTGTAATATTATGAGCTAGGCTACTAACCAGCTGAGTCTAGTTCATACCAAACCTCTGGTTGCATAGTAAAGCAAACAGGAGTGTGGATATTTGGTTTTATGTCCATAAGGTATCTGTGGGATTACGAGCATTTTTCACCCTTCACCCAGGTATCTTGAAGTCAGGTCCGCAAATATCTAATTAGGGGGCTTCATTCTTTTCTTCACGTGGAGGTACAAAGTAGAAAAGCATGTCCTAGAAGATGAGAAAGAACGGCACCCTCTTTTGCCTTGAATCTGGACAATGCTGTGGCCACTGTAGCAATGGCTGGTTACTCTCTGACCTGCAACGACACATGCTTTCTATGGCTTGAATGTTTGGAGGTCTTCTCACCTCTAGGTAGTGGGAAGAGATGATGACTCCCAATGCTTATAGTCCTTCTCTGTTATCAGAAATATTGGCCTGCTCTCATGCCAAGGAAATGAAGTAAACTTGCAACTTCTGAAAACCTTCTGAGGTCTTCCCTTTTCTGGCTTATGAGCCCACCTTCCAAATGATCAACCACATTACTGATACAAAAAAAGCACAGTCCTTTCATTCACATCTGGGAGGGACTTATTAGTTCACCTCCATAGACAAAAGGCCATTGCCCTTGAAGTTGTCTCTTTGAACAGGCTTTGACATGGATAAAACATCACTTTCCAGCCTCATAGCCCATGTGAGCCCAGGAGAGGATCTTTGCAATGTCATCTCAAATCCAAAGCTGCTGAAAATTCTTCCAAAGAGAAACGCAGCACTGTGGGGCACTGTTCTACCTGAGGGTGACTGACTCACCCCTTGCTTATAGGAAGGACTCAGTGACTGTTGAGCTGCAGGGTAAGGGAATTACAATTCTTCTCTGAATAATAATGATGATCATTCATTCATTCTTACATTTAATAAATATGTACTAAGGACCTACTATTTACCGGACATTGTCCATGGAGAAGTGCAATAGATTGGCAATACGTAAAACAATATTTAATTTAATTTCATGTAATGGTAAATGCTATGAATAAAGCAGGGTAAGAAAATAAAGAATGGCAGTTGGGTGGTGGTGGTGAGTCTTACTTTAGATAGGGTTGTTAGAGGAAGCCTTTCTGAGGAAGTAGCCACTGAGCAGAGACAACTAAAATGAGGTGTGCACCCTGTGAAAACATGGAGGACCAAGGTTTCAGACAGTACAGAGGCCCTGAAACAAAAATGAACTTGGAGGAGAACTGATTGAGTGAGGGTAATAGGGGCAAGAAATGGTGTTGGAGAGGCAGGCAGAGGCTGGATTATGTAGGGCAAGGAATTTTGTTTTTGTCCCTGACTATGAAGGGAAACCATTGGAGAATTTTGGGAAGAGAGGGATATGATCTGAATTACACTTTTAAAATGTCTCTCTGGACATTTAAAAGTTCTCTGTGGTGTGAAAAGGAAGGTGAGAACAGAAGCGAGGAGACTGTTGAGAAAGCACTGGCCCAGGTGAGAGGTGACTGTGGCTTGGACCAGAGTGAGAGAGTGGAGGTGGTGAGAAACGGTGGCATTTGGAATCTATTTCCGGCTCCAGCCCTCACGGCTTTCTGATGGAGTAGACGGTGGTGATGAGGGTAGCAGAGAAAACAGCATATCAAACAGTTTACAATACATGAAACAGATTATTTTTCACCTCAATGTGGGAAGAAAGTATTATTATCCTCATTTCGCAGATGATAATACTAGGGATAAGAGCTCACATGATTCTCCAAGGTCTTGCAACAAATATGGTGCCAGGACTTTTGACTTGAGGTGCCAGGACTTGACCTGCTTTCCTTTACTGTTCTTCCATTGTAAGTATTAAAGGGACTGGTCAGTGGGTTCTGTTCCTTCTATTCATGGCCCACGTGTCATGAATAGAAGAGGGAAGCCAATCCAATAGTTTTTTTCATAAACCTGAGTTAGCCCAATGTCTGGGTCTTTTACATGGGCTCTGCTTCCTGGGTGTCCCTCCACCATGCTAAGGAAACAGCAGGTAGCAGCAGCAGCTGCTATCTCTCAGCTCAGCCCAATGACCACTACTTGACTTGCCCTTACTTTTCCACCGCTCTGGTCCTGTCTTCCAAAGTTGCCTTCCTAATCAGTTTAACCAACAGCCTCCACAATTAATGTCGCTGTACTGCCTTGCTCTTTTTCTTATATCCTATTAACACTTCCAGTGCCCAGGCCTGCACAATAACCTATGCCGATCACTCACCTTTCCCCAGTTGGCAGTGGCCTGTTGCTTCACCCCCAGTTTGGTATCTCCCCAGACAGACCCAGAATTATATTGCCTCCTGCTGCTTGCTCCTCCCACTTTGCACTGTCTGCCCCAGCTGTTCAACAACTTGCCAGGGCATTGCTGATCCCAGAAAACCTAGCCCCACCTCGTGCATCTATGCCAGCCTTCATGGTCCGAGGGGCCTCCTTGCTTCTGCTGCCATTTAGAGACATGCAAAGATCAAGGGATGAAAAATCCCAGGCATAAAAAAATTGCCCCTTTTGGTGAGAGTGTGCAGAGAGGGGCAGCGGTAGAGAGTGTGGGTGGTGGGATGGAGTGGTAAGGAACAGCAAGCCGAGGAACGTGGTGCAGAAAGAAATGAGACTGGATGGAGATGAAGGACTCGGGAATAGAACCCTACTCGTGGTGCTTTCTCCGGTGGCCCTGCCCCAAGGACACATGGCACCAGACTCCTATGACAAGGTAAGTAGACAGAACCAACCTCTATTGTGCTGTGATTTATCTGGTTCCTATCACTGGTGTCTTTCTCTGAATGTTGGACTGATGTCTCCCCCTGAAGGCTGGGTGGGATCAGGGTGCGGAGAAGCCAGTACCCTTTCTCAGGCTTAGATGGGCTATCTCATTAATTATTAGTAGTAGGAGTAATAGAACTATTAATGGTTAACACATATTAGGGGTTTATCACATGCTTACTGAATTAAGTGCTTTGCATGCATATTCCCTTTAAGACTCACAACCACCGGATGAGGTCTCCATTTAATAGACAAGGAAATTGAAGTTTAGAGAAGTTAAATAACTGGCCCAGGGGCATGAACCCATGTTTGTTATTTTATCAAGAAGCCGGCCCTTATCCATCGTACCTTACAGTTTTCCCTTTGATAGAGATGCAGCCATGCCATGCACTTCCCTACCTTTCACCCCTGGACCTCATCTCTCCGTCCATGTGTTTCAGGGAAACTTCAGCTCAGGCAATTGCCTATGGAGTGTGGCCTCTACTCCTTGGTTGTGTAGGATCTGCAGTGCACCCAAGGCTGCCCAATAAAGGGGATGCGTGGAGACTAAAATTGAGCCTGTCCTCTGCTTACCAAGTCAAGCATGTGTCCTGCCTGGAGGAAGGAAAGCCTTTTCCTACTTAGCAGGAAGGCCTTGGACCAACTTGCCCCTAAAGGGGAGACCGGAGCTGACCTGACACTGTCCAGCATTATTGTTCAGCACAGCCCGAATGGATGTGGCTCCTTGGTCCCTTCTCACACTCCTCAGCACACCATGGCCCATTCTCACATGGTCCCTAGAGCCATCTTTTAAAATTACCGTGTCATTCTCCCGCCTGAAAACATCTCTTGACTCTTTGTGCCCTAAAAAGGATATATAATATAAGTTCTGTTATCTTTTACGGCCCTGTCCCAGATTCTCTCCAGCATCATCTCCAGCCACTCTTCTTGAGGTTAAATGTTTCTGCCAAGTTCAGATTTCCTCATTTCCACAGAGAGAACCGTGTCCTCTACCACCTGAGCCTTTGTACATGCTTTCCTTCTGCCTACAATACTCTCTTCCAACTCAATATTTTGTCCAGAACATAACAGTTATTCCTCTTAACCCAACCCAAATGTAACCACTTTGCAAAGCCCTCCTCAATTTCTTTAGAAGGGATTATCTGTTCTTTTCTCTGAGTCCTGGCTTTACTTCATGCCACTCTTATGTATATATACATATATTGTCCTTACCAGAATATATCTGTTTCTCTCACATTCCCTGTGCTTAAGACCCAGGACTCTGGAGCCAGCTTTAGCCTCTGGTTCCAACTTAGTCTCAATGTGTGGTATTGAACATATTAGTCTATCTCCTTAAGATGCCATTTTCAGATGTGCAGAAAGGAATGATATGCATGTCTTATCTCAAAATCTTATGAGGCTTTCATAAGCTCATAATATTGAATGCTTACCAGAATGGGGAGAATATAGTAGTGCTTAATAAATGTGAGCTATTATTACTGCCTTTGAACTTACAGTATGCAAGGGAAGTTGCATAGAAGTTCAAAATGGTTTTAATTCATGGATGAATTAATGATTTGTAGTCTTAATCAAATGCATCCGTATGCATACAACATTTTACTGGTTCACAGAAAGTCAGGCAGGAATCTGTCCTATAAGACAGAAAACAGTACAGCTAAGTAAATAGTTTATGGAATAAACCCTGAACACATATGTATGTATCTGAAAAAAACTATGTACTCTATGTAGGAGAACTTTCGTGTGCCGTTTCTTTTTTCATCTTGGTTTTCCCCATAGCACTGAATGCTGTGTCAGGCACTGTAGTAGAATAGGCAGGAGCATGGACTCTGAAACAAGTTATTCAACTCCATGCCTCAGTTTTTTCTTCTGTATAATGGGGGTGATTGTGGTACCTACGCTGTAGCATTGTTAGGAAGATTAATTGAATCAGCGACTTAGCATGGATCTGGTGCATGTGAAAAGTTCAGTAGCACTTATTAGCTCCATTGTAGGAAATCTTTTTTAAGGCTGGACTTAAACAGTTACAATATTTTTGAGGCAATGACATTGTTGGCATTCCCTGTTCAATCGTAAATATTTCCAGGCCAGGTGGAAAGTTCCTCATCTCTTCCCAATCACTCCAAAAGATAGGAAAAGGGGAGATTTTAGGAGCTTCTTCATTACGAGAAAGATGGTATGATTGGCAGATGGAGGAGGAGAGAGGTCCTCTCTAAGATCTCCTGGGGTTGGGATGGCCTAAGTGGGAGGCAGAGGACACAGGGTCTGTCTGCTAGAGGGGATCAGAGGGGCAGATTGAGTTCACTGCAAAGTAAGAGATGAAATAAATAAAATGAAGCAAACTTGCCTGGAATGGAAAAAAACCCTCCAGAGATGACTCTGTGTAGCAGTACCTGGTGCACTGATAAAATATAATAGGGGCTGAAGATCGTTCCTTGAGCAGCAGCAGGTGAGCTGTGCAGCCAGGTAGAGAAGGGGCACTGTGGGGAGGACGGGTGGCGTTAGTTCAGGTGTGAGCTGATTTGGGCCTGATAAGCAAAAAATCAATCAGCTTGAATTTTCTGAGCAACTACATTTTTAAAAACATCATTTGGAAAACTTTAAAACAGCTACAAAAGTCAAGAGAATAGGAAAATGGATGCTTATATACCCAACCCTCACCTCCAATAGGAACTTTTCATTTATACTCTTATCCAGTCCCCGGTATTCACTATATCACTGGACTGTTGAAAGCAAATCTCAAACATCACACCATTTCATCCATAAAAAGACCCAGACAGTACCTCTAAAAGACAGCGATTCTATCTTTTCTTTTAACATAACCAAAATACCATCATCACAATGAAACAAATTAACAGTATTTCCTGAATATTGTCAGTGACCACCTACATTTCTGAGGGGAATTTCACAGCTTAGCTAAATTCTCCTTTCCTGATTATCTTTTCCTTCCGGTCAGTTGAATCCTGTCTCTGGTAGCCCTCCTCCTCTTTGAAAACAGAAAATGTTAAATCTGGCAGTCTCTCACACAGGTTAGATGTGAGTGCCTCCCCCCAAACTCCCCTCCCTTGGCGCCCCCCAACCCTGATCTCGGGTGAGTAGGCCTGAGCACCGACCCTTTCACCAGAAGCCCGTTCCACAGTCCAAAGCTGCCCCACGGGGCTGTCCTGAGGTGGCTGGTAGTCTGTGGCTGGACAACTGCAGCCCAGGGCCGGGAGAAGGTAGAAGGGGCCACTGGCACATGCGAGAGTGGACATGCTGCCGGAGCCTAATTTAGGCCTCTTTTAAAGATTTTTTTTTTCAAAAATCAGGTAAATTCTCTGAAATCTTCATTCACTGAACTGGTGTCAGGAGGTGAGCTGGAGTAGAAAGCTGCCTGGGGACACAGGAGGGTGGACCTGCCATCCTGGGTAACAAGAGCTCTGTGTGCCTTCTTGTTGGTGCACAAAGCTCTGTCACAGGGGCCGTTCCTGCGAGTCCCCAGGCCCCCAGCATACAGGTACGATGGGCCCTCTCGGTGGTGAGGTGACGGCCCCAGCTCTCACACCTGAGCAGGGCCACACAGAGGGCTTGGCCGCCAGCCCTATGCTCGTTTCACAGGTAGACCCCACACTGTACACTCTGGGTCGTAGCCTGGGGGCTGACGACCACATCAGCAAAGATGACATCTGCACTGGCATAATCCTGACCCGGTGCCAGGGGGCACGTTCCATATATTAACACCTTCAGTCCTCCAAATATTCAGCGAGGCCAGTGCCACTGTTACTCCTAATTTACAGATGAGCACACCAAGACACAGGGAGGTAGGTTACATGTCCAAGGTCATAACTCCCCGTAAGTGGCAGAACCAGGGTTCAGATGGGAAAATAAAGCCGAATGATTCTAAAATCCAAAAGCTAATATTTTGAAGAAAGGGAAAAAAATAGGAAAGCTTACATTTGGAAAGAAATGGGAAAAAGAAGCTAGGCAGTTGAAAGATAGAATGCATTTTTTTCTTTTAAGCAGCCTGGGCCCTGGACTGAACAATGACCTGGCCTGTTGGACTCGTCCTCTCACGTCCAGAGGAGACACCCCAACATCACAAAGCGTGCAGGGCGTGGTTCTGAGTCAGATTTTCAAAGGTTCCAGGCCGACAGCTTTGGGTCTTATTGCTGGAGGATTCAGAACAAAACCTGGCAACGCACACTTGGGGAAATAGTCACAAAGGTTTAGTGGTTTTGTGCCCCAGGGCCAATTCTAAATAAATGGAAAAAGAAACGGATACTGTTCTTCACGGAGAAGCTGCTTGTGGCCACTGAGGCCTCACACAAAGGGAGGGACCCGCATGTCCGTTGTGTCTTTGGTGTGACAGTTGTCTCTCACACACCTGCCCTTCTCACATCACCTGGCTCTCCGCACTGACTCTATTTCTGAACTCTGCCGCCCGTGCAGCCTAATGCCAGACACTGTTTTTGTTGTGATGTGGTGTGGATGGGAGAAAATGTTTTTTACTACCATAATAGGTAGTTCTTAATTTTTTTTAGAAAGAAGCTAAAAATCTAAAGTTGTGGTTCATTTTTAGTAGCTTGAACGTGAAGCCTTATTTGACTTTCTAGGATGGTGGGCAGGGTCTGAAGAGGGGCCGGCATGTGTGATGTGTGCTTCTCTCCCGCCCCCCCCACCCCCACCCCCACCCCCACCCCCACCCCCACCCCCACCCCCACCCCCACCCCCACCCCCACCCCCACCCCCACCCCCGTGTTTGCATGTGGGGCCTGGATTTGTCTTTGGCTCCTTGTATGGTTTGGGATGAGACCCTCACGTCCCAGGGGAGGGGGGCAGGTGTTGCTCCAGTCGAGCGAATGGAACCAAATTACAGGCCCGTCTGTCACCTCCTCTGGGAGAAGGTGGAGGGAGGGAGGGAGGGGGGCGCGGACCAAGGAAGGGGAAATGAGGAGGGGGAGGGGAGAGGCCACTCCTGGGGTGGCAGAAAACCCATGGTCCTGCTGACACCCCTTAGAGCCTGGGTGCAGGGAGACAGCGCCTTCCTCGCCTCCTGTGCCTGAACACCACTGTCAGCTTTAGACCCCCCAAATTCAGGGCTCAGGCCACAGGGACTGAGAGCAGCGTGGCCCCGACCTGGGCCAGCCACCCTCCGGGTTTCTGTGGCCCCGGGCTGAGCCTCGGTCACTAAGGCAGCATCTACGCGGCAGGGAACGCAGCCGGCTGGGATTGCTTTTCACTAAATTGACTGATAGAGTTTCTGACTGCATTGACTCGGGGGCTGTCTCTCTATCCCACCAAGTCTGCTGAAAACAGAAACATCCAACAGGATCCATTATCTAAATCTTTAGTCTAGAATAACAGCTCGCTGGCTGGCTGGAGCCCAGTCACACATACACACACACACACGCACACACACACACACACACACACGCACACACACGCACACACACACGCACACACAACCTGAAAAGTGACATTTGCGCTGCTGTGATTTTAGCCGTGCGTGGACACAGCCCCTGTGCGTCTGCCACGATTTGTCCTTCAGCGAGAGAGGGCTCACGCTGATCCAGCGGTGATGTCATGCAGCTTCATTAATGTCGGGAAGTTACTTTGAGGCTGCCAGATATAACCGAGCTAACGATGAGCGCTTGGCTGTCTGGGAGAGCCTCTGGAGACCGGCCTCCACCCAAGGCCCCAGCAGGGCAGGCCAATGTTATTCTAAGCTACCTGAGAAAAATACAAACAGAACATGTGGGCTCTTTGTGAGAAACAGTGGCCAGGAATAATAAATTGCCATCATTTTGTCTCCTCTTGTAAATAGAGTGGCATGAAGAATATAGAAGAATGAGGGGGAGAAAAGGTTTCAAACCAGGCAGAGAGCGGTTCTAATAAGAAACAAGTTCTTGTCAAATTCTGCAGACTTGCATGGAGAAAATGGTATTTCTCATGCCTTATTCTTTCTCCCTTCCTCTGGGGTAGGAAAGGTTAAAGAAATTGTCAGTTCCTACTAGCTCTTTCAATAAGAAAACAACTGAGGCATAGAGTGATGATATACTGTGGGTCCAGGAAGAGACGCATTTCTTCCCTTCTCCTTGGACAATAAGATGATTGACAGAGGTTATTCCCTATGTGAGAGGGGGAGAGAATTGCTAGCACATAATGGGCCAAGCTTAGATTGTGTCTGGTAAGACTCTGTCCATCTGATGTCAAGCGATGACTGAAAAGTGAACAATTAATTCCATTATCCAGCTGTTGTTACTGCCGGATGCCAAAACAGCCAGATGGTTCAAAACATCTGGGTATTTGACAGCATGTTTTTACTGTATTTCCAGATGTTTGATATTGTGTAGACAAAGACCAAACCTGTACATGGAAAAGAAAAATAACTAACTGGGAACAGGGAAACCCAGATTTGGTTTAAAAAGGGGAACTGATCATTTCTTAGAACATTTGCATCAATTCAGAAAAGAGCAAAAAGACAACAGAAAAAAATTCATACATGATCATGATGATGAATATGCAACTATGTGATGATATTGTGAATTATTGATTATATATGTAGAACGGAATGATCATATGTTAAGAGTGTTTGTGTTTCTTTCTTGTCATTTTTTTTAAAATTAAAATTTAATAAAAAAACTAAAAAAAAGAGGAACTGAGTGGTGATGGAAGGAAAAACAGAGAGCCAGGAAGTTAAGGGAAAAAAATACATGAAATGAGGTAAAAAAATCAAAGTCAAATAAATTTTTGAAAAGAGAGCAACTTTCTATTTCCTAATAGCCCACTCATTGACTTCACTCTTACCTGGCTCCATTAAAAGTGCTTCTAGTTTGTGTCTGGGTGATAGGAAGGGCTTATAAGAGATGACCAGGAACATAACCCATGGGAGACCTAGAGGAGTGTTCTCAGCCAGGCATTAGGCTTGGCCTGGGGGGGCAGCCGTGTCTGCAGAGAGGGGAGACTACAAGCTGGAAAACTGGTGAACATGTTGGGGAGAAGTGGTTATCATGTGGCAACCACGAAAAGTAAAAATTCCCATCAAGGACAGCCATGGTAAGCAAAATACTGAAATGTCCAGATGAGTCAACTTTGTTTTCACTCATCAGTCAGGATGTTCAGCTTGGTGTAGACAGAGCCAGTGATGGTGTAACAGAAGGAAAAGGGTAATTGAGTGGGGAAAGGTTGTGCAGTTTGGTGACAGATTTAGAGGAGGGGACATGATGTGATTGAGGTGATGGTGGGAGTAAGTGTTGGGCTTTCAGAACAGCTCACAAAGCCCTCTGTAATTCCCAAGCTGCCTGTTATCTATGAAATGCAAATCAGGAGGGGGAATGACATCGTGTCAGATTATGGCCACAGGGAGTAATTATTTAGACATTAAAGGCTATTGAAGGGAGTGGTTGACAATATTAATGATGTCCAGATGGACAGAGTGTGATGCTAAAATTATTTTCTAGTACAAAGAACAAGGGAATTTTTAGCAGCTTTACTGTTCTATTGGACAGTCTGTATCTCTTAAAGGTTTGCTTCTCAAAGAGATGGTGACACCATGCTCTAGAATCAAAGCATGGTAGGGTTTGCAGAATGAGCCACACTCTTGCTCCTTGGAAGAAAGACAATCAATATGCAAAACATCCACACTATAATTATGGCAATAAAAAGAGAAAATTATCTCAGGATGGTGTATCTAACAAACTGGTGATTGGAATCCCTTGTCTGCCAACGGTCCCCCCAGTCCATTCCTCCTCTCTTGCCCAAACACGGCAGCATGCAGCAACTTGTTGGTCTTCATGGCACTCCCCCAACTCCCTTGCTAATACAAGATCCCTTGCCCCTTAATACTGATTTCCACTGCATGACCCCAGGGGATGGCATTCTCAATCACATACACATGGTCTCCATGAGGTCAATGCAGCTTGGCCAAGATCACAGCGTGAACTTCTGTTTTCCCAAGTCTGCAAATAAAAGAAGGCACATCCCAGGATCCAGATTTGGAAAGAGTCACAGGAAATGGCAAGCATGAAAAAAAAAAAAAAAAAAAAAAAAAACCCAAAACTGCTTCAAGAAGATATGGAAGCAGAATATGCTGAACTGGACTGTATACCTGACAATGGTACCAGGAGATCAGCTCTTCCCAGACAGGTATCTAAGTTTTGAGTGAGAATTTGCTAGCACTCCTCAATACTACTGCCTATCGTTGACTCATGTGAGAATGAATGATGTATCCAGAAGAAATCAAAATATGTCTCTGATCTACTAGGAGTTCCTGCATAAAATTGAAGGGATTGGAGTCACAAGTGATATTTCAGAGTCTTACCATTAAAAGTCATGAACTTGGTAAAGAAAGGAGGATTCAGAAAGTGAATAGGTAACTGCAAAGATGACTTCAAAGATCCCCTCCCCACAGGTTATGGCTTACCATACCAAAATGCAAAGCTTTTGACAAGGGTTGATTTTCATAGACTGCAATTCCCCTAAATTATATCCATTCTAAATACTCCCATAATTTCTGCAGTCTCTGTCATAGCACTGATATGATTGCCTTTTGCTGGCCTAGTTAGTTTTCTGACTCTTCCCTTAGGTGATGAGCTCCTTGAAGGTAGGCACTTTGACTTATAAGCCATTGAATCATTAGCACCTGGGACATACCCGGTATATAACAAGCTCTCAATATAAATATATTTGAATAATGAACTGGAAGAATGTTTTGGCAGACTTTCTAAACCACTCAAGAGGATTTAACATGGCAATCTGATTGGAAGGAAGAAAAATGTTTATGAAATCATTAAGTCCATTGCTATGGGGGATAATAACTATGACATATAAAGAACACAGTAGAGAAGGTAATTATTAAAAGAAAATAGCTGGGAAGAGTGTTAGGAATGAAATGTGTTGTCTAGATTATATGCCAATTCAATTTGGTTATTTAAATTTAATTCATCAGATATTTGTTGAGTGCCTGTGTGCCATTGTACATCATATAGAGTATGAGAAATTGTAAAAGGAACATGTGATTTTAAGACAAGAACATCAACATTTTATACAAAGTATGTGTTCTAGTTTGCTAGCTGCCAGAATGCAATATACCAGAAATGGAATGGCTTTTACAAAGGGGAATTTAATAAGTTACAAGTTTACAGTTCTAAGGCTGAGAAGATGCCCCAATTAAAACAAGTCTATAGAAATGTCCAATTTAAGGCACCCAGATAAAGATACCTTGATTTAAGAAGGCTGGTAACACTCAATGTTTCTCTCTCAACTGGAAGGGCACATGATGAACATGGCGGCATCTGCTGGCTTTCTCGTGACTCTACAAAAAGGACTCTCTCCAAAATGTTTCCTCTTTTAAAAGGATTCTAGTAAGCAACTCCACCTTCAATGGGTGGAGATACACCTCCATGGAAACCATCTAATTAAAAGTTACCACCCACAATTGGGTGGGTCACATCTCCATGGGAACAATCAAAATGCTCCCACCCAGCAATATTGAATGAGGATTAAAGGACATGGCTTTTTTGGGGTCCACCAGAGTCAAACCAGCCCAGTATGTAAGACTTTGGCTTTTGGGGACACATGGATGAAAAGTGCCAATAATTCAAATAGGAAGTAGTACAATATCATGGTTTCGATTTGAGAGTGGCTCTATTTTGTGACACATGCAAATTACATGAAACTCAAATTTCAATCTTCATAAATTAGGTTTCATTGGAACACAGGTATGCCCATTTGCTTATGTACTGCCTACCAATACTCTTGAGGTGCCATGGCAGAATTTAGTGGTTGCAACAGAGAGTGAATATCCCATAAACCTAAAATATTTACTATGAGACTCTTTACAGAAAGCTCATCAACACTTCATTTAAAGCAAGAGCACCAGAATCAAAATGCCTGATTTCAAATCACTGTGTCATCATTTCTTGCTAGATATATGATTTTGATAACTAAATTTTTCTGAAATTTGGTGTCATCAACATAAAATGGGTATAATAGTTCCTTCTTCAAGGAATCATTAAACAAATTATGATAATATTTACACAATATTTAAAATGATGACTGGAAATATAGGTGCTTAATAAGAGTTAGTTTCCATTATTCAAATGAATCATCTAGACATCTCATTTAGTATGGAGACTGAGCACCCATGTTACATACACTCTCTTCTAAAGTTCTATCAAAATGGTAGGAGAAAAAAAGTAATGAAAATATGAGGTAGTTGGAAAACAAAAAAGAGAACCATCAGCAGACCAAAAAGTCGAAGAAATCTTGACATTTAGAAAGTAAATGGAGTCTGAGTTGTGGGGAAAGTGCAGCCTTAAACAGCAGAGGTAAGAGTGTCCTTCTCAAGGAGGCCTGAAGATGCTTAGTCTCGAGTCGTCAAAATGGGTTCTGAGGCAGTCAAAAGGATAATTATTTAATGACCTGCACTTGAAACAAATGAGCCCGTTCAATGCCTCTCTTTTTGCTGTCCCTCACATATGAGGCGTAGGTGTTGGTAGCAGTGTCTTCTCCCCTCAGGAAAGCAGATACAGTGGGATGAATAATGGCCCTCAAAAAGATGGTACATCTCTGTCCCGACCAGGAAGCATCATTAAAGTCTTTCCTCCCACTGCCTTCATGCATGTCGGAGTCTCCTGGAGAGCCCAAGCAACTGTGGAAACCTTCATCAGAGGGCTGAGCTTTGAAACCACAGATGAGAGTCCGAGGAACCATTTTGAACAGCAGGGAACACTATAGTCTGCGTGGTAATGAGAGATCCAAACACTGAGAGCCCCAGAGGCTTTAGGTTTGTCATGTATGCCACTGGAGGAGGTGGATGCAGTCATGGGTGCAAGGCCACACAAGGTGGGTGGAAGAGTTGTGGGACCAAAGAGGGCTGCCTCAAGAGAAGACTCTCAAAGACCAGGTGCCGCTCCACTGTGAGAAAGGTCTTTGTGCTTGGCAGTGAAGAAGACATTGAAGAACATTACCTTACAGATTATCTTGAGAAGTATGGGAAAAAGTGAATGAAATCATGACTGGCTGAGGCAGTGGTAAGAAAACAGACTTTGCTTTTTTAATCTTTGATGACTGTGACTCCGTGGATCAGATTGTTACTCAGAATGGCCACCACTGGGAAGTAAGGAAAGCCATGTAAGCAAGAGACGGCCAGCGCGTCCCAGCCGAAGAGGTCAAAGTGGTTCTGGGAAGCTCAGTGGTGGTTTTGGTGAAAACGACAACTTTGGTCATGGAGGAAACTTCCAGTGGTCATGGTGACTTCGGTGGCAGCTTAGGTGTTGGTGGATGTAATGGCAGTGAGGATCACTGTAATGGATTTGGTAATAATGGAAGCATACTTGGAGGTGGCAGAAGCTACATTGATTTTGACAATTATACAATCAATCTTTGAATTTTGGAACCATGAGGGGAGGAAACTTTGGAGGCAGAAAATCTGGCCCTCATGGTGGTGGTGGCCAATATTTTTCCAAGACACAAAACCAATATGGTTATGGTGGTTTCAGATGCAGCAGTAGCTATGGCAATGGCAGAAACAAAGCTTAGTAAGAGAGGACAGCCAGAGAAGTAACAAGGAAACAACAGGCTACAACAACTTTGTGAACTCGACCAAGCATAGTGGTGGCAGGCTTAGGTGCTATGAAGAAGACACTACTCATGTGTATGGGCAAAAAACTCAATGACATTATCAGTAATTCTATAACAGGTTATTTTAGTTTTTGTTCTTTGGAAAATATAAAACATTCCAACAAAGCGTTTTGTGCAGGCTTTTTTTTTTGCACCCACGCTGTTGATTGTTAAATGTAATAGTTATCTGATCATAATGCTGAATAAATGTCTTAAAAAAAGATATGTCCATGTACTAATCCCTGGAATATGTGAATATTACCTTATATGCCAAAAGATGTGATTAAGCTAAGGATTTTGAGGAAAGGAGCTTATCTTGGATTATCCGTATAGGTTCTAAAGCAAATCACATATATCCTTATAAGAGAGAGGCAGAGGGAGTTTTAGGATAGACACATGGCAGAGAAGAGAGAAGAGGAGAAGGCAACATGAACAGGGAGGCAGAGATTGAAATGGTGTGGCTGCAAGCCCAGTAATACCTGGAGCCACAAGAAGCTAGAAAAGGCAAGGAACAAAATTTCCCCTAGAGCCTCTGGAGGGAATATGGGCCTGCTGATACCTTGGTTTTAGATTTCTGGCCTCCAGTGTGTGAGATAATACATTTTTGATGCTTTAAACCACCCAGTTTGTGGTCATTTGTTTCAGCAGCCATAGGAAGTTCACACGATAGAGTAGGCTAGGAAGCTCACCACACCAGAGTATAAAGCTCTCTTTATTTTAGCATCTGAAAACCTGCCCCATCCCAGCCTGCCTACTGCTACATGCCTAGGTATTCCAAAAGTGCAAGCATCTAATCCCTGACCTTAGACAAAATCTTACACAGAGTCGAAAGTCAACCCTGACCTTCAAGGGAAAGTCCTGAGTGGGAAACAGACAAACAACTTCAGAAGCCCGCAGCAGCCACCTTACCACCCATACCACCTTCCCTAACCGGTCGGATCTTTCACAAATAAGAACTGACAAGCAAGGATTACTTGAGGTAACATGATGGTAAAATAGAAGTTGAAATTGAAGAATCCTTAAAGAGGAGATTATGTATTTAGAAGTGAGAACCAAGATGTGGATTTTTAAAGAACTACGTGAGAATCAGTAACATGGCTTTTGGACTCAGCACCTATGTTGAGGGTAGAAAAAGTTGGGCTGTTCAAGACTATAGGGATTTTAGGAGAAGAAATTTGGGTGAGAACTTTGGAATGTGAGAGTCCCATCCATCCCAAAAGTGGTTGAGGAATGAGGCAATGTCTTTGCATTGTGTTTACAATGTCTTTACATTGTCTTTACAATGTCTTTGCAATGTCTTTACAATGTCTTTCTCAAGCAAGTGAGGCAAGGGTGAGGGGAGAAGTTCAATGAGCAACTTAGAGAACAACTTGCATTTCGGGGTCACAAGGGTCTGGCCCTTTCCTCAGACCCCCAAATCTAAACAAGCCAAGTATGAGAGAAGAGAGCTGCCTATGGAAAGTAACTGTACTTTCTTCTAATAACAAATCAAAGGCATGTGACCCAGAGACCAGATGTAGAAGTCATAACACGGTCAATCTGAGGTCATTTTAGAAGGGAACGTGATCAAGTGGGAAGCCTGAGAAGGATGAATAGATCTGAACATGAAGAGTCTATGGGCCATTGTGGGGAGACACTGAGAGGGGAATAGGAGTCATAGGTCTAAGAAGTGGCACTGCCCTGTCCTGGGCTGAATTAGAGGACCCAACAGGGAATACTCTCAAGGGAGAGAGTCACTTTTTTTTTTTTTTATTAATTAACGGAAAAAAAGAAATTAACCCAACATTTAGAAATCATACCATTCTACATATGCAATCAGTAATTCTTAACATCATCACATAGATGCATGATCATCGTTTCTTAGTACATTTGCATCGGTTTAGAAGAACTAGCAACACAACAGAAAAAGATACAGAATGTTAATATAGAGAAAAAAATAAAAGTAATAATAATAGTAAAAAAAAAAAACAAAAAAAAACCCTATAGCTCAGATGCAGCTTCATTCAGTGTTTTAACATGATTACTTTACAATTAGGTATTATTGTGCTGTCCATTTTTGAGTTTTTGTATCTAGTCCTGTTGCACAGTCTGTATCCCTTCAGCTCCAATTACCCACCAACTTACCCTGTTTTTGACTCCTGCTGGACTCTGTTACCAATGACATATTCCAAGTTTATTCTCGAATGTCCGATCACATCAGTGGGACCATACAGTATTTGTCCTTTAGTTTTGACTAGACTCACTCAGCATAATGTTCTCTAGGTCCATCCATGTTATTACATGCTTCATAAGGTTATCCTGTCTTAAAGCTGCATAATATTCCATATATGTATATACCACAGTTTGTTTAGCCACTCGTCTGTTGATGGACATTTTGGCTGTTTCCATCTCTTTGCAATTGTAAATAACGCTGCTATAAACATTGGTTTGCAAATGTCCGTTTGTGTCTTTGCCCTTAAGTCCTCTGGGTAGATACCTAGCAATGGTATTGCTGGGTCGTATGGCAATTCTATATTCAGCTTTTTGAGGAACCGCCAAACTGCCTTCCACAGTGGTTGCACCATTTGACATTCCCACCAACAGTGGATAAGTGTGCCTCTTTCTCTGCATCCTCTCCAGCACTTGTCATTTTCTGTTTTGTTGATAATGGCCATTCTGGTGGGTGTGAGATGATATCTCATTGTGGTTTTGATTTGCATTTCTCTAATGGCCAGGGACATTGAGCATCTCTTCATGTGCCTTTTGGCCATTTGTATTTCCTCTTCTGGTAGGTGTCTGTTCAAGTCTTTTTCCCATTTTGTAATTGGGTTGGCTGTCTTTTTGTTGTTGAGTTGAACAATCTCTTTATAAATTCTGGATACTAGACCTTTATCTGATATGTCATTTCCAAATATTGTCTCCCATTGTGTAGGCTGTCTTTCTACTTTCTTGATGAAGTTCTTTGATGCACAAAAGTGTTTAATTTTGAGGAGTTCCCATTTATTTATTTCCTTCTTCAGTGCTCTTGCTTTAGGTTTAAGGTCCATAAAACCGCCTCCGATTGTAAGTTTCATAAGATATCTCCCTACATTTTCCTCTAACTGTTTTATGGTCTTAGACCTAATGTTTAGATCTTTGATCCATTTTGAGTTAACTTTTGTATAGAGTGTGAGACATGGGTCTTCTTTCATTCTTTTGCATATGGATATCCAGTTCTCTAGGCACCATTTATTGAAGAGACTGTTCTGTCCCAGGTGAGTTGGCTTGACTGCCTTATCAAAGATCAAATGTCCATAGATGAGAGGGTCTATATCTGAGCACTCTATTAGATTCCATTGGTCGATATATCTATCTTTATGCCAGTACCATGCTGTTTTGACCAATGTGGCTTCATAATATGCCTTAAAGTCAGGCAGCGCGAGACCTCCAGCTTCGTTTTTTTTCCTCAAGATGTTTTTAGCAATTCGGGGCATCCTGCCCTTCCAGATAAATTTGCTTATTGGTTTTTCTATTTCTGAAAAATAAGTTGTTGGGATTTTGATTGGTATTGCATTGAATCTGTAAATTAATTTAGGTAGGATTGACATCTTAACTATATTTAGTCTTCCAATCCATGAACACGGTATGCCCTTCCATCTATTTAGGTATTCTGTGATTTCTTTTAACAGTTTTTTGTAGTTTTCTTTATGTAGGTTTTTTGTCTCTTTAGTTAAATTTATTCCTAGGTATTTTATTCTTTTAGTTGCAATTGTAAATGGGATTCGTTTCTTGATTTCCCCCTCAGCTTGTTCATTATTAGTGTATAGAAATGCTACAGATTTTTGAATGTTGATCTTGTAACCTGCTACTTTGCTGTACTTATTTATTAGTTCTAGTAGTTTTGTTGTGGATTTTTCTGGGTTTTCAATGTATAGTATGATATCGTCTGCAAACAGTGATAGTTTTACTTCTTCCTTTCCAATTTTGATGCCTTGTATTTCTTTTTCTTGTCTAATTGCTCTGGCTAGAACCTCCAACACAATGTTGAATAATAGTGGTGATAGTGGACATCCTTGTCTTGTTCCTGATCTTAGGGGGAAAGTTTTCAATTTTTCCCCATTGAGGATGATATTAGCTGTGGGTTTTTCATATATTCCCTTTATCATTTTAAGGAAGTTCCCTTGTATTCCCATCTTTGAAGTGTTTTCAATAGGAAAGGATGTTGAATCTTGTCAAATGCCTTCTCTGCATCAATTGAGATGATCATGTGATTTTTCTGCTTTGATTTGTTGATATGGTGTATTACATTAATTGATTTTCTTATGTTGAACCATCCTTGCATACCTGGGATGAATCCTACTTGGTCATGATGTATAATTCTTTTAATGTGTTGTTGGATATGATTTGCTAGAATTTTATTGAGGATTTTTGCATCTATATTCATTAGAGAGATTGGTCTGTAGTTTTCTTTTTTTTGTAATATCTTTGCCTGGTTTTGGTATGAGGGTGATGTTGGCTTCATAGAATGAATTAGGTAGTTTTCCCTCCACTTCAATTTTTTTGAAGAGTTTTTTTGAGGAGAGTTGGTACTAATTCTTTCTGGAATGTTTGATAGAATTCAGATGTGAAGCCGTCTGGTCCTGGACTTTTCTTTTTAGGAAGCTTTTGAATGACTAATGCAATTTCTTTACTTGTGATTGGTTTGTTGAGGTCATCTATTTCTTCTTGAGTCAAAGTTGGTTGTTCATGTCTTTCCAGGAACCTGCCCATTTCATCTAAATTGTTGTATTTATTAGCGTAAAGTTCTTCATAGTATCCTGTTATTACCTCCTTTATTTCTGTGAGGTCAGTAGTTATGTCTCCTCTTCCATTTCTGATCTTATTTATTTGCATGCTCTCTCTTCTTCTTTTTGTCAATCTTGCTAAGGCCCATCAATCTTATTGATTTTCTCATAGAACCAACTTATGGTCTTATTGATTTTCTCTATTGTTTTCATGTTTTCAATTTCATTTATTTCTGCTCTAATCTTTGTTATTTCTTTTGTTTTGCTTGCTTTGGGATTAGTTTGCTGTTCTTTCTCCAGTTCTTCCAAGTGGACAGTTAATTCCTGCATTTTTGCCTTTTCTTCTTTTCTGATATAGGCATTTAGGGCAATAAATTTCCCTCTTAGCACTGCCTTTGCTGTGTCCCATAAGTTTTGATATGTTGTGTTTTCATTTTCATTCGCCTCAAAGTATTTACTAATTTCTCTTGCAATTTCTTCTTTGACCCACTGGTTGTTTATGAGTGTGTTGCTGAGCCTCCATGTATTTGTGAATTTTCTGGCACTCCGCCTATTATTGATTTCCAACTTCATTCCTTTATGATCCGAGAAAGTGTTGTGTATGATTTCAATCTTTTTAAATTTGTTAAGACTTGCTTTGTGACCCAGCATATGGTCTATCTTTGAGAATGATCCATGAGCACTTGGGAAAAAGGTGTATCCTGCTGTTGTGGGATGTAATGTCCTATAAATGTCTGTTAAGTCTAGCTCATTTATAGTAATATTCAGATTCTCTATTTCTTTATTGATCTTCTGTCTAGATGTTCTGTCCATTGATGAGAGTGGTGAATTGAAGTCTCCAACTATTATGGTATATGTGTCTATTTCCCTTTTCAGTGTTTGTAGTGTATTCCTCACGTATTTTGGGGCATTCTGGTTCGGTGCGTAAATATTTATGATTGTTATGTCTTCTTGTTTAATTGTTCCTTTTATTGGTATATAGTGTCCTTCTTTGTCTCTTTTAACTGTTTTACATTTGAAGTCTAATTTGTTGGATATTAATATAGCCACTCCTGCTCTTTTCTGGTTTTTATTTGCATGAAATATCTTTTCCCAACCTTTCACTTTCAACCTATGTTTATCTTTGGGTCTAAGATGTGTTTCCTGTAGACAGCATATAGAAGGATCCTGTGTTTTAATCCATTCTACCAGTCTATGTCTTTTGATTGGGGAATTCAGTCCATTAACTTTTAGTGTTATTACTGTTTGGATAATATTTTCCTCTACCATTTTGCCTTTTGTATTATATATATCATATCTGACTTTCCTTCTTTCTACACTCTTCTCCATACCTCTCTCTTCTGTCTTTTTGGTTCTGACTCTAGTGCTCCCTTTAGTATTTCTTGCAGAGCTGGTCTCTTGGTCACAAATTCTCTTTCAGACTTTTTGTCTGAGAATGTTTTAATTTCTCCCTCATTTTTGAAGGATAATTTTGCTGGTTATAGGCTTGTTGGTTGGCAGTTTTTCTCTTTTAGTAATTTAAATATATCATCCCACTGTCTTCTAGCTTCCATGGTTTCTGCTGAGAAATGTACACATAGTCTTATTGGGTTTCCCTTGTATGTGATGGATTGTTTTTCTCTTGCTGCTTTCAAGATCCTCTCTTTCTCTTTGACCTCTGACATTCTACCTAGTAAGTGTCTTGGAGAATGCCTATTTGGGTCTAATCTCTTTGGGGTGCGCTGCACTTCTTGGATCTGTAATTTTAGGTCTTTCATAAGAGTTGGGAAATTTTCAGTGATAATTTCTTCCATTAGTTTTTCTCCTCCTTTTCCCTTCTCTTCTCCTTCTGGGACACCCACAACACGTATATTTGTGCGGTTCATATTGTCCTTGAGTTCCCTGATACCCTGTTCAAATTTTTCTATTCTTTTCCCGATAGTTTCTGTTTCTTTTTGGAATTCAGATGTTCCATCCTCCAAATCACTAATTCTATCTTCTGTCTCTTTAAATCTATCATTGTAGGTATCCATTGTTTTTTCCATCTTTTCTACTTTATCCTTCACTTGCATAAGTTCTGCGATTTGTTTTTTCAGTTTTTCTATTTCTTCTTTTTGTTCAGCCCATGTCTTCTTCATGTCCTCCCTCAATTTATAGATTTCGTTTTTGAAGAGGTTTTCCATTTCTGTTTGTATATTTAGCATTAGTTGTCTCAGCTCCTGTATCTCATTTGAACTATTGGTTTGTTCCTTTGACTGGGCCTTATTTTCAATTTTCTGAGCGTGATCCATTATCTTCACTGACGTATGGGCATTTAGTCAGATTTCCCTGGGTGTTGGACCCAACAGGTTGAAAGATTTTTCTGTGAAATCTCTGGGTTCTGTTTTTCTTATCCTGCCCAGTAGGTGGCACTCGTGGCACACGTTTGTCTTCAAGTCCCACCAGTAAAAGGTGCTGTGGGTCCTTTAACTTTGGAAAACTCTCGCTGTGGGGGAGTTTCGCGAGCCGAAGCGGCTTGGAAGAGTGCCAGCCGGCCCAGGGGTCCAAACGCGGGGAGGGTCGCCAGCCGCCGCAGCCCAGGAGAGCACCCGTCCGAATTTCCTAGTCGGCCTGGGGCGCCAAGCGTGGCCGGAGGGCGCCAGCCGCTGCGGCCCGGGAGAGTGCACCATTCCCAGCCAGACCGGGGAGTCACGTGTTTGGAAGGGACCCCCCCCGGTCACCATTCTCCGTGGCCTGGGGATCTCCGATCCAATTCTCCCAGTTGGTCCGGGGGGCTGCACGTGGTGGGGGCGCCAGCTGCCGTGGCTTGAGGGGACCGCCTGCCCAATTCTGCCAGCTGGCCCGGGAAGGAGGAGCGAAGGGACTCTGGCCACTTGCCGCCCCGCCTGGGGAAGCCTGCGTCCCTCGGCGATCTCACCGGAGTGGGTTCTCCCAGCCAGTCAGCCATTCCAGGATGGGGTATGCTGTCTTTTTTATTTCTGTCATGGCTCCGGGAGCTGCTCTGTATCATTTCTACTCCCCTAGTAGCTGTTCTGGAGGAGGAAAGGTGAGGATGGCAAGGCTGTCGAGGACAGTGGCGGAGGAGCCGGTGAAGGCAGAAGAAGGCACGGTGGTGGTTCGAGAGTCACTTTTAAACATCTGCCAGGCCTGGAGAACATGAAGCCATTTAATGACAGTATCAGTCACATTAGAACTTTCTTTCCTCCATTTTCCCTCCACTCTTCTCATATTCACAACTCAGAAAGTTAGCAGGATGAGAGGAAAATAAAGAAGCTAATCAAGCTCTCTCTCAGAATGTTGTTTCCCTCCTGCAACAGATCCAGCTGGAGGAAATAGATGTAGCAGCATTTTTTAAAATTAATTTTTAATTTTTTAAAAAATATAACAAACACAAACATTTTTAACATATGATCATTCCATTCTATATATATAATCAGTAATTCACAATATCATCACATACTTGTATAGTCATCATCATGATAATTTCTTAGAACATTTGCATCAATTCAGAAAAAGAAATAAAAAGACAACAGAAAAAAATTCATACATACCAGACCCCTACTCCTCCATTTCATTGATCACTAGCATTTCAATCTACTAAATTTATTTTAACATTTGTTCCCCCTATTATTTATTTTTATTCTGTATGTTTTTCTTGTCTGTAGATAAGGTAGATAAAAGGAGCATCAGACTCAAGGTTTTAACAGTCACACAGTCACCTTGGGAAAGCTTTATCATTATACAATCATCTTCAAGAAACATGGCTACTGGAACACAGCTCTATATTTTCAGGCAGTTCCCTCCAGCCTCTCCATTACACTTTAACTAAAAAGGTGATTTCTATTTAATGCCTAAAAATAACCTCCAGGGTAACGTCTTGACTCTGTTTGGAATCTCTCATCCATTCACATTTTATTTTGTCTCAGTTCACTCTTCCCCCTTTTGGTCAAGAAGGTTTTCTCAATCCCTTGATGCTGAGTCTCAGCTCATTCTAGGATTTCTGTTCCACGTTGCCAGGAAGGTACACACCCCTGGAAGTCATGTCCCACGTAGAGAGGAGGAGGGCGGTGAGTTTGCTTGTTGTGTTGGCTGGAAGAGAGAGGACACATCTGAGCAACAAAAGAGCTTCTCTTGGGGGTGACTCTTAGGCCTAATTTTAAGTAGGCTTGACCTATTCTTTGCAGGGTTAAGTTTCATATGAACAAACCACAGGATTGGGGGCTGAGCCTATTGCTTGGCTTGTCCCCAGTGCTTGTGAGAATATCAAGAATTCTCCACTTGGGGAAGTTGTATTTTCCCCCATTCTCACCATTCCCTCAAGGGGACTTTGCAAATACTTTTTTATTCACTGTTCAAATCACTCTGGGATTTATCAGGGCATCACTCTGGACAAACCTCCAAAATCTCATGCTCTACTCAAGGTTCCATGTACTTATGGTATTCAATTAAGTTGTAGTAGCAATTTTAAATGAAATTAGAAACTTTGACTCTTACTAGCTTGGGCCTGCTAAAGACTGAATTGAGACTATGATTATCATTTGTTTGTGATGATGACTGTTTAATATCCAAGATTGTCTGTTACCCAAAAGTGACTAGAAAATCATGAGAATTGCTCAGGTTTGTTTTCAAGATCAGGAGTATTCTATTCCCACTGAACAGGCTTAAGTGATAGGAAATATAAAGTCAAAGTCACTCTTATGATTATTCCCCCCTTGAGTCCCTAATATTCAACATACTAGTCATTCAGATATTGGAGAAAAAATAGCACCCCAAGTGAGAAGGATGAGGATAAATCAACTGACTTTATAGGAGACAATTAATATAGGAATGAGAGAAGATCTTTAAAAAAGATTCTTACTGATATCCTCTGAAAGATTTTGGAAGATATTTTATCTAGGTACTGTTTAATAGAAACTGTAACATAGATACTTTGCTTCCCATTTTACATTTAGAAAATTGTGGTGCTTTGAGGAGTGGTCTTTGCCTAAGTTCCCACAGCTAGTTTATAGAAGAGTAAGAATTCAAAAGCTTTTTCTCCTTATTAAGTAATATTCGACCCAGAGTGGGTCTTCATCCTCCTACAGGAGTCCTTTCTAATAGAATAAAACATATACAGAAGCTAAGAGATGAAAAGTAAGAGAAGCTCACAGAAAAGGCCCCAGAAGAGCTGAATGAGGAAGTTTCTGAAGCCAGAAGCTGAGAGCAATGAAACCCAGGAGCGACAGACCTGCAGACACCTGCTATGTGTCATCCCATGTAACAGAGGTGTCCCGGATTCTGATAGCCTGTCTTCAGAGATCAGTATCTGTCCTGTTGATGCCTTAAGTTGGACATTTTCATGACCTGTGAACTGTAAATAATGCAAGTTTATAAATCCCCATTATAAAAGGCAACCCATTTCTGGTATATTGTATTTCCAGTAGCTTTAGAAAACCCATACAAATAAGCACATGCAAAGATGCTCAATATCATTAGCCATTAGGGAAACGAAAATCAAAGCCATAATGAGATATTATCACACAACTATGAGAATAACTAAAAACCCAAAAACAACAACAACAAAAAAAAAATATTGATATCACCAAGTGCTGCCAAGGGTGATGAGCAACTGGAACTCTCATATGTTACTAGTGAGAATGTAAAACATTGCAGGTCACATTGGAAAATAGTTTGATGGTCTCATAGAGTTAAGCATGCATTTACCATATGACCCAGCAATCCTGCTTCTAGGCATTTACTTAAAAAAAATGGAAATATATATATACACACAAAGACATATACATCAATATTTTTAGCAGTATTATTCATCATAGCCCTAAATTAGAAAGGACCAGAATGTCCATCAACTACTCAATTGATAAACAAATTATAGTGCATCTATAAAAAAGTAGCATTAAAAAGTAAAGCATTAATAAAGAATGAATTACTGATATACACATTAAACATGGATGAATCTCAAAGGCATGCTGACACAAAAGGCAAAATACTCATTTTTCATATATATGACATTATAGAAAAAGCAAAAATATAAGGCCAGAAATCCGACCAGTGGTTGCTAGGTGTGGGAATATGGGGAAAGGATTGACTATACAGGTGTCTAAGGGAACTTTTTGGAGTGATAGAAATATTCTACCTCTTGATTGTGGTGATTACTTTACTATATATGTTTGTCAAAACTCAACAAACTATGCATCTTTTCAGATAAATTTTACTGAATGTATAAATCCAACTTTAAAATACTAACATTCTGAAAGAAGTTCAGATCATTGAAGATTTGATATAAATAAATTTTCCAGAATCATTAAAGAAAATAGACACAACACAAAGTTGGAACTGAGCAAATTTTAAAAAGAATGTTTGAATTATAGAATGAGCCATTATGGAATGTGTTGGCTTTCATTATAGAATGAAGTTGCAATAAAAAATTTAAATGTGTATACATGGTCTGAGAGTGCTGAGGAAAGGAAGTGGTATTTATGAAAGCTACTACAGTTTACATAATAATAGTCAAGAAAAATTGACCTTAATTTCCTTTTCATAAGTTGTTTTTTTGATGTCCTCATTAAACATAAAAAACAAATCATCATCTTTTGGACTAGGTCATTGCTTCTTCATCTACCTCTATTAACGGATTCACACCAGAAAAAAAATCTTTCTTATATCTGTACATTCAAATTAGGAAACTGCCTTGGTGAGCTAGTTTGATTTTCAAATTGGCAAAATTGTCTCAAATCTGAGTGTAACTGAGTCCTGAGATCCTTGACTGTTCTCCAGGTAGACTGAGGAGTCAAGGCTTCAGATTTAAATCTAGTGGACAAAAAGAGATATTAACTAATGTAACCCCCAACATACATTGAATGTTTGAAAGCCTTATAATATTTATAAATGTAGAAGATTTTAAAAAATATTCTAATAGTTATCACTTAAACCTAGAATCTAGAATTTTAAAAAGTAAGGGAGGTTTCACCCTGTAAGTGGATATTTTTCTCTTACAGTTTTTTTCCCCTTGTTTGAGAAAAGGAACTAATAAGAAATCTTCAAAGTATAGATTCTGAACATATTTTAGGTCAATGAATCATAGAACAACTAGTTATATGTTAGGGTAAACTCCTCCCAGTCTTATCTATTCTTCTTTCCAAGATCTCATTAGAACTATGGGAAAGGAATAAAAATAGGTATAAGATCAAAACAGTGAAGAACACAGAATAGGTAATTGCAAAACAATGATCTCAATAATTTTCCATAGTAGATGGAAGCATGTTGACAGATAAGTAGAAATGTAGAAGTCCAGCCTACACTACATGCCAGGGTGATTTCTTCAGAGGATATGCCAAGCAAATCTTTAGGTCATGGATAGCAAATACAGTGAAGTGGGGAGTAAGAAGTAGGGCTGGAAACTGAGGAAGTAATTGAAGATAAAAGTTCAAAGTAGAAACAGTGGTCCACCATTCCCACCATCATGCCTACTGCATATGAAAAGACAGATGGATATTAACTTATGGCAAAAAATTAGTAGGATTCTTCTCAATTTATTTAGAAAACAACCACATAGCATGTGTATTATACCAAAGAACCCCCCATTTGTTTTGGCATTTAGGGGACCTTAACATAATATTAAACCCCTGCTACTTTATTAAAAAATAAAGTCCCCAAATCAACAAATCTCACTTGCAGATATAGAGGTCATGGTCCAAATCTCACCCACAAATATAGAGATTATGGTCAAACTTTTTGTTTCCTCATTTTTAAATGTGAGAAGTAACCAACCACCATCAGATACTTGAAGGACACATGCAGCATAAAAGAGAAACATTAAGATAAGTGAATAGAAAATCTGACACTGAAATTAATAACAATTCAGGAAATAGAAGATTGTCTTTGAAACCTGATTAGTATCCTTGAGCAATTATATTCATAAATGGATATTGTATTCATTAAAAGAACAGAAAATAAGAAAAAGAAAAATCGGAGAATATAGCTTATTAGAATAAAACAATACAGTTCTTGAAGGAAAATTAAATAAAATCAAAGCAACAAAATCTCTCATGACATTAAACAAAATATGGAAAATATATGAGAAAAGATAAGTGATGGGAAGGTTTTTTTCAGAGATCTAAAACATTAATTCCAGAAAGAGAAAGGAAGGGGATAAAATTATACAGAAGTAATACAATAAAATTTCTGATAGGTAAAAGGATGCATCATTGTTTAAATTCAAATTGCCTTGTTATATAAAGCTCTTCTCCTTCAGTTTCCTTATCTTTAAATTGGGGGAAAATAATATTTATTTGACCAAGTTGTTGTGTATAATAATTCATGCAAAACACTTAGAATAACCCCTGACAATAGGTACTCACACATTTTAATTCATGCTATCATTATATTACCAAGTGTTAAGCAAGATGAATGCAGAAACCCCCCCAAACCCATATGCAGGCACAATATTGGGAAAGTTTAGATCTCCTGAGATATAGAGAAAATCCTAAAAGTTCTCAGGGGAAAAGATACATGTCCTGTAAAGAAAAAGATACATTGGTATCAGCAACATATTATACCATAAGGAATATGGCAGTGCCTTCAAAGACATGAGGGAAAAATGATTTTCAAATTGAAATTCTATACCCAGTCAAACTATCAATCAAGTGTAAAAACAGAATAAAACCATTTTTAAACATGCAAGACCTAAGGAAGTTTGTCCGCCACATACTTTTTATTGGAAAATTATTTGAATACACACTGCAGAAAAAACGAGGACTTCAACCAAAAAACAAGAAAACATGAAATCTAAGAAAAAGTGGTTCCAACACAGAAGCACAAAGAAGCAAAGTTCCAGGGTGACAATTGTACAGCTAACTGCAAATTACTTTTGTCCCAACTGCAGTACAATTCTACTTATACTTCCTAGAGTTAGGCCAGATTCCACAGGTTAAGGTAAATTCTTTACAAGATTGCCTCTCAGACACTAGCAGCAAGTTCAGGGCTTCCCAGGCCACCAGACTTCCAACTACCCAGCTACAAATTTAGGGGTTCCCACTAAGCCTTTCAGGTCTGATAATTCATTAGAATGGCTCACAGAACTCAGGAAAGCACTTTATTTATGATTATAGTTTTATTATAGCAAAAAGGACACAAATTAGAAGATGCCAAAAGAAGAGATGTGAAGTATGAGGTCTGGGAGAGTCTCAGTTACAAAGCCTTTGTGTCCTCTCCTTGTAGAGCCAAAACACACCACTCTCCTGGCACATCAACATTTATTACCAATTATGGAAGCTTTCTGAGCTCCTGTTGTCCAAAGTTTTATTTGAGTCTCATTACGTGGCCATGATTGATGAGGGACTCAGTGCCCATGTGGTGGAACTCAATCTCTTCTCATCCCTCTCTTGCCCTTCCTGTAGATCAGGCTGAAAGCCCCAATCCTCTGATTGCATGACTGGTCCTTCAATAGGGCCACCCTCCACCCTGAGTTATTTGGTTCATGTAATCTATTGGCTGTGGTCTGGGGCCCTCCATGAGTAACAAAAGACATTCCTATTATGGGAAATTCCATGGATCTTGAGGTTATCTCCCAGGGACCTGAGACAAAGACCAGCCAAGTTCCTTATTATATTACACTAACCGAGAAATCAAAACCAGTTTGGAGCAGAAAGATGGAAGGTTCCAGGACGGTGCTCTGGTTGTAAAAAAATATGCCCATTAAATTTAGATCAGAGTGGGGCTGGGGGAACCTCGAGGATCTACTAAAGTGATTAGAAAGGTCATTAGAGACATCAGAAAATGTACAGCTGCATAAAAAGATCATAATTCAAATATGAAGCAACCAGTCCAAATACGAGCAGGAAGTCATTGAACTTCAAGAAGAAAAATAGCATGTATTCTGAAAGGTGAAAGGTGTAAGAAAGGTATGGCTCAGATGTGAAATGCTAAAATAGAGCAAAGCATTTAGCAATTAGTGTGTTGTAAGGGAGAAGTATCTACTTAGCTTTAATCTTAGGAACATTTCTTTTGAAAAGCACAGAGGTTAGGAATTTGGAACATAGCATACAACTCAACTTTGATGTAAATAATATTTGCATGGTCATAAAAACTGTTTGTAGTTTTTCACTTTTTACTATGGAAAATTTGGAATATACTGAATCCCTATGTACACATCACTCAGCCTCAATGGTGATCTACTTCATGACCAATCTTGTTTCATTTATATTTCCCATTTACTTTGCCTCCTTGCTCCCAGTATTATTCGGAAATAGATCCCAGATATTATATTATAAATTAATTCTGTATATTCTCATGGTGACTAGATTCTGGAGACTTACCAAGAGTTGAAGCCAAAGGTGAACCAAAAATATCTGAAATTACTGTCAACCCCCTTCTAGACCCAAAATGACAAGATGCAAGAGACATGCATGTTAATTCCCAAGAACAGATAGGTTAAAAGTAAAAGGAAATGGTGTCTTAGTTTGTCAGTGTACTATGACAAATCCTACAGGATGGCTTGACTTAAACAACCCATTGTTAGCTCCTGATTTCAGAGGCTAGAAATCCAAAATCAAGACCACATCGGTAAGACCACGCCTTCTCCCCAAAGTCTAGCATTCTGGTGCTGGCTTGCTGTGACCCTTGGGTTCCTTGCCTTGCATCTCTGGCTCTGTCTCAGGGCGGTCTCTCCCCTTGGGTCTGCTCCTCTGGTTTCCCCTGGTGTCTGGTTTCTGGCTCCTGTCTTGCAATCTCTGAGTGACTGTGTCTGAATTTCTTCTGCTTATAAAGGACTCATAAGAAATCAGATGTGGGCTATAATCATATCAGACAAAGTAGAATTTAAGGCAAGAAGTATTACCAGAGATAAAAAGAAGCATTTCAGAATAAGAGGGTCAATTCATCAGGAAGACATAACAATCTTAAATGTACATGGACCTAAAAAAAGAACTTTTCCTTAAATCATGTACTAAATTTTCACATGCAATTGAGCATTGCTGTATTTTTAAAAATTTTGTTCCGTTTGTTTCTCTGTCTATGCATGTGCCTACACCATTCTGTTTTCACATGGCTTTGCAATATGCTTTGGTATCTGATAGGCCCAAACCTCAACCCATCCCCACTGATCTTCTTTATCAAGACTTTAATAGCTATTCTTGTTTGTTCTTTCCTCAAATAGACTTTATAATCAACTTGTCTAGCTCCAGAAAAAAAAAACCATATTTATTATATTACATTTTTATAAGCTAAATTAGGAAGAAAAGATCTTTATGATATTGTCTTCCTATTTAAGAAAGTATATTTTCCCATTTATTCGAGTCTAATTTTTATTGTTTTTTAACTTTTAGAATAAAGATATGGCAAATTATGGCAGGCAATAATGGTTGCAAAACAGAACATTATCAGCTTTGGTACAGTAAAAAAAAAGCATAGCTGATTGTAGCTGAGAAACTGAAGGAGGTGGGGAGAGGTGGAAAGAATTGTAAGGATTTTAATATCTTCACCTTACAAAGTAAGAAATCAGAGATGACAACACAAGAGAGAGAGAAGTTTAATTCTTTGTAATAAAATTATTATTAAAAAAACAAAGAAACACTAACAAACACTTATGTTACTATGTTCCAGAAAAGAAGCAGAGTCACGAAAGTGTGGCTAGCTAAAACATTATTCAACTTAATGAGAGTTAACAGGTAATGTCTTATGGTGATAATTCAACAATTTAGGGGTATGAAAGTAACCATCATAAGAACTAAAGACAGAAACAAAAGTGGTTGCCTCTGGAGAGCAGACTGGATTGGAGGGGCAAAGGCTTGGGTTATTTCATTACAAACATTTTTTTTGTACTATTTGGTTTTTTTAACCATTTGCATAAATATCAGTATATGCAAATGGTTAAAAAAACAATAATCTTAAGTTTTCATAAATCAAATACAATTTTATAATCATCAACTGAACTCACCAGAAGAAAGTTTTGATTTATTACTTTTTTTCTCTCAGCAGGAAAAAGTTGTTCGGTCAATAGTAAGTGGACATATCTTTTGCTGGATATTAGAAGACAATAAGCCAATTTGAGATAAGCTTCTTAACTCTGATATAGTAGCTTCAGGAGAGCCAGATGACAAGAATCTGGTTTTTTAATGGATATTCAAGGAAAGCAGGATACCCATAATAGTTTGAGTCCTGTTCTCAACTGCCATCACTAACAGTTCTTTCCTCTCTTCAGGCCAACGTCTACAGACCAGACTCTCTTTTAGAGGTTTTTCCCATAAACAGCAGCAAAGATGGAAAGTTGCACACTATATCATATGCAACAATTCCTTCCCTAGGGGAAGCATGCCGGGGTCAAGAGTGGGGAAAGAAGAACTAGATGATCAGATCTATTTCCATCTTATGCCTATACCCTGAGAATGACTTTTTTTCTTTATATGAAGTTCCAGGAGTTAATTAATTTGATAACTTGGGCTTACTAAGGAAAGGTAAGTAGCTGTGAATGGCTGAAGTTAGTTTGCCAAATTCATTCTACAATCACAGTTGGTGATTTGGGGGTCAGTAGATGATGGAGTGACAGGATGTGACTCCTTCAGTTAGTGCTTAGAGAAGACCCGAGGCTCCATTGCATAACTAGCCCCTAAAAATGTCTATGACCTCTCAAGCACTCTCCCCTCTTCAACCTCCTCCTCTTTGGCAGCAGGTTGCCTTTTAATGCCTTTTATTTTTACCTTCTAGGGCTGTCCATTTATTCGTTTAAATAAATATATCAAGGGTAGTGAGCACAGGGTGGCATTTAGGGGTCATGTGACAGAGTCTATAGTGCTATCTCGAGTCTTATATCATTTCTCCCCTTTCTTTCCCAAAACACATCCCACGTTTTGAATTTCCTATGAGAAATATGATTGTTAAGTAGGCTGGATTTTCAAGTTTGCTGACTACCACACCCTCTCTTTGTGGTGAGCCTACAAATTAAGGTAAATCACCATCTGAAGTATGCTTGGTGATCATGCAGTAAAAGTAAAGAAAGCTGGAGAGTGCTGAAGGACTTTCCATAAGTAGAGAAAACCTTTGCAATAACAGATGTCTTTATAGCCCCTGAAGTCAGACTGTTTCGCTCACTCCTGGCTGTCCTGTAACACCTGAGGTGGTAGCTTTCTAGGAGAGTTGCCCACAAAAGGTTAATTGAATAAAAGTGTGCTAATTCCCTTTGGAAGTTGTTCATAGCCAAATTAATCAAATGATAAACTTTTGCATTTCCACTCCAACCCTGACAGTTAAGTGTATAGTCAACCCAAGGACATTCAAGTTGCAGAGTCTTCACTGCTGAATCCTCATGGGAAAGACCTCACCTCACTTGACTTTTCTGATATTGTCACTAGGGATTCACACATGCTTATTCTAGGAAAAGAAATTATGTTTGTAAACATTAGTCTGGAACAAGGAAGTTGTTGGTCTGAGCATTGAAATATTTGCTAAAGACAAGGTGAAACCCAGATCTGGGAGTAGAGGAGGAAGAAAAAGAGGAGGAAAAAAAGTCAACAAGGGAAAAGGAGAAAAAACCCCAGCAGGAATGAAGGGAATGTTGGGTAGTTTTGTGTATGGGAAGGATTGTTATTTGGAGTTAGGGGCCATGCTTTCTGTGGCGCCATGACCTATCTTTCCCTGCCCTTCCCAGGCCAAAGACTAGACTCTGCTTAGAGCCACTTGCAAGAAGAATTCTCTTCTACACCGGGTTTCAGAGCACATCACCAGGGCCCTTCCCTCTCTATAGTTCTCTCCTTTCCCTAACATGGAACAATGAGTAGAGTGGCAACTTGTGCTCAGCTCTATTAATGAGTTGTGAGAAGTGGAGGGAAGCATAGTTATAATCTATCTCCATTTTCTTGTGTCTCTGAGGCAACATGTCTATGCTTTATAAAGCTGTGGAACCAGTTGATTTTAGAAAATTCTTGATTCAAATATTGTCCATGTTCTCTGAAGTGCAGAGACATCTTCCTAGCACCCATTACTCTGCTGGACTTTGCTGGTATCTAGAAGCCAAGCTTGGTTGACTCTAATAAGCTTTCCCTTGCCACACTGTCTTCACGTACTTGTTCTAATTCTATTCCAGTAGCTTTTCCTGCTAGCTTGGTTTGCCTTACTCACATATTTTTCTATTGCTGATTCTCTGCCAATATCTCCTGTATTGAACAAGTTAGCCAACATTTGTTTGCACTGTGGGTTTACTCCCTAGCTAAAGGGAGGTAAGGAGTCAGATACAGAATTAACAGAACAAAAAGGGGTAGAGTGGAAATATAAATTAAACCCTACGGGACTCCAGGAGAAATGTAATTAATTACAACTCAGAGAATCAAGAAATGCTTCATGGAAATAGTATTTGCACCTGGCCTCAGTGGGCAGGTTGCAACAAGAAAAATGGGGAAAAGGCATTCCAAGTGGGAGGAATGCGTAAGACAAGGATGAAGCTGGGAAAGTTGGAGATAGGTGGAGCTCTGAACATGAAGGGCCTTGAACGCTATGCTTAGGGATTTGGGCTTTATTCTGTCTGGTAGACAGTGGGGGAGCACCGAAAGCTTCTAAGCATAGAAAGGGTATCATCAGCTCTGACACTTATGACCATTTATTGAGCATTCGCTATGCCCCTGGCTTTGGGCTAATAAACTCCTCACAAGCATTTGTCTACTTAATTCTCATAATGACCCCACCAGGACAGTGAACTTGGGCAGCAGTTTGAGGATGGATAGCAGCAGAATGGTTAGGGGTAAGATAGTGAGAGTGGGTGCAATTTCAATGATTTAGGGTTTGGGGATAGGGGCCTGAACTCTAGAGTCCATACAGCAGCAATGACAACTGGAGTTTGAACACTCAGAGGACTTGTGGGCCAGTTGACTTCTGGGGTCCAGGGAAGCAAGTGACTAGGAGACATAGAAGGGAAGGTCCCAAATAAACAAGATTAGCAGATCCCTGGCTCAGGACCCGTGACCTAAAATGGTCCCAGCCTCCCTCCCCACCACCAAAACCCCAATCTCGGGAGAATAGAGCATTTTGCCATCAACCGAATATGAGACTTGGAGCTTCAGGTCAGCTATAGCAATGAGGGCTTTTCTGCTTGGTCCAGAAAGGAGACCAGATTTGATGCAGAAACAAATTAATTATGAATAATAAAAGCCCCTTCCTATTTGAAGCAGTAGCTATATGCAGGCACTGTGCTAGGCACTTTATAGACTGCATCTCATTTAATAACAACAATAACCATATCACTACAATCCCCCTTACTCTAAGGATACAGGCTCAGTAACATTAGGTAAGTAGTCTAAACTCACACAGCAATGAAGGGGGCAGGATTGAGATTCTCACCAAGAGGCTGTGCATCTCACCTGGCACACTGAACTCCTAAGAAGATGGACTCCTCAAAAAGCAGGCAAAATGAACCTGGGTCAAGTTGAACTCATTCTTTCACCTAGTCATGCTTTCATTCATTCATTCATTTCTTTACACACTAAGAATCTCTGAGCATCTGACACATGGCAGGCACTGTGCTAGGTGACTGCTTCTACTATCCAACCAAGCAATTTACCTTTTAATTTGCATCTCTTTAAAAAAGTCTGATTGCCCTCCCTCCACCCCTTCAGTTAGTTTCTTCTACCAGATAATCATGTCATATTTGGGCCCTTATCTGCAATCAATTTCCTGATCCTGTGAAATAAAATTTACCCTGAACAATAGATGTGAGGCTCTACCGTATGCTGTGGAAATGCAGCACACAGGTTTACAGGTGTGGCAACAGGGAAATCAGACTTGTCAGCAATGGGTATAATCCACAGCCAGAAAACCTCTGGTTTGACTTTATGTGAATACAGGCTTTTTATGTACAAATCTTTCACTTTTTTTGTTACTTCCTTCAGGAAGAAAAGCTGAAGTTGTCTTTAGACAGTATCAGCTTGTTTATACAGCAGGGGATCTACTTAATGACGAAATGAGTGATGTTCCTTCACCTTTACCCAGAAAAGGTTTTAGATTAACAGGTGTGCCTGCTCACCATGAATTCCAATCCTGTCCTTGTTCTCAACTCCAAGTCTGGCACTAGGAGCCCTTTTTAGGATATTTTCAATGAAACTAATGACTTTTAAGAAAACATCCCTGCATGTATTTGTAAAGCCTTACGGAAGCTCCTCCCAACCAAGACTAAAGCACCCATCCATGCCACCTCCTCCTGGCCCTGCCACATCCTGGCTGAGCTCCTGCTTCATTATTTCCCACTCTTCAGTGCCATTAGGTCCCTCAATGCTCTGCCCAGATCAGTGGTCAGCAAGAGGGGAATCTCTTTCTGATTATGACCTTGCATAGGCATAAACCAAAGGTATTGAAGCAGAAAGGAATCTAACTCTGGAAATTCAGGGAATGCAAAATTATTGGAAGGGCTTTCAGTTTGGGCCTCCAGGACGCCACCACTGGAATTGTTGAGATTGAGTGTACGTTGCCATGCCTGCGGTCTGTCGAAGGATCCGCTGCCCCACGCTGTCTCCATTACAACCATTCTTGACATCATGAAACTGGAGACTGACCCCACTGTAGGATGCAGAATGTGTCTGTGACCTTACTGGCCAGCAACAGCAGCCAGTGGAGCAAGAGAATGGCCCCAGCCTCACTTCCACTCTCCAAATCTTAACTCTTGCATATAAGTGGCAGAACCTAAGATGAAAGACCTGGTTGCAAAAAAACCTTGGAAATGAAGTGTAGAACTTTCTAGCATAGTAGACCATAAAAGCACATTAGGATGTGAGAATGGAGGCTGAGTCAGGCAATTTGCTGCATCTACCATAGGCTGCAAAGGTCGCTTCAAGATGTAATATTCCATGTATGGTGGTGATCCTGAACAGAAAAAGGCAGCAATCTGTAAAGAAGGATATAGAAGAGAGAGGCAGGCCTCCTGCTGCCATTGCCTCTTCTATTACAAAAAAGCTGCCATTTCCAGGATAAGTGCTGGAGGGAGGAGAAGCCCAAAGAAATTCGAATCTAAGCCCTTACCCAAACTTGGCACCGACAGTTAGGAGACCTTCACGGGAAGGGTAAGTAGCTTTTAAAATTGTTACCTCAAAGTTTTAAGTAGTTTTCTGTCTTGTAAGAGGTGAAGACTGAATATCAAGAAAATTGTTCTTTTAACCTGGGAAAACTGTTCAGAGATGAGAAAAGGATAGTCTCTCTACTTTTCCATGACACACAACACAGCTCTGGCACTTTAAGGACTGGTGGTGACTGGGAGAGTCCGGGAATGGATATTGACTTCCTGAGGGGGATGAGAATGTGGGAATTGGGTAAGGAGGGACTGATGAGCCCACCACCTAAACAGCAATATTAACTCTTTCAAGAGGCTTCATGGTTGGTAGATACCAATTAAGGGGGAGCACATGGGTAAAAAGATGACAGATGCCACGTATTGATCATAGACGACAGATTTGTTTGTGAGCACATGTAAGGCATGTCTTTGGGGACTATGCAAATTCTGGAAGAAGGAAGGGATTTTGAAGAGGTGAGGAGGGTGGTAGCCCTGTGGGTGCAGGTACAAGCAAAAATAGAAACTTTGGGTGATTGGTAGCAGTGTAATTGTATTTATATCCACAGAGTGGAAATGCTGGAAATTTGAGTTATACATAGTTCTAAAAGGTGGTAGGACAGAGAGATTAAAGGCAGGGACCCCTCCCCATGGCATTAGCTAGTATTGGTCTCTTTAGGTAGTGGGGCTCAGCTGATCTGCCCTCAGTTGGTGATGGATGGACACTCAAGAAACTGAGACTAGGTTTTGCTATTTTAGAAGTGCCTCCTTTTCAATTTTATGTTCATCCTAGACCCCTTCCACAAATCCAAATACATCTACCCATTCTCCCTTCTCAATTTGAGGAAATTAAGTTCAGTGATCCTTCAAAAATCATTGTGAAAACTGGGGATTAGTACGTAAAGCATTAGAACTTGGCCTATGATTTAAGATCATAATATTCCTGTAAAGAAGATGAGACAACTCTGATGAAACATCTCTCTATCTGTAACCAAATCTGTTCTGGCTGCTTAGCCTGCCGGGCTCTTCTGACTAGTTTCAGAAAGACTTTCAATCTAGCCAAGTGTTGTAACTAAGAGCAGATACTGATTCTGAGTCAGAAGTTGGAAGGATTCCTGGAGATGACCTAGAAAGAGGTAGGACCTGAGAGTTTGGGTAATTTGTCAACTCTATCACTTGAGTTTTGTATCACCTTAGGCAAAATATTTAGAAGAACTCAGTGATGGCAGAGGTGCTATAGCTTTCTGCTTCCAATTCAGTGAGTTTGAATTCCAAACCCTTTCTGTCAAGTACAGATCTCTTAACTTTTAGGGCAAGTTGTTTCCAAAAGTCCTGGTTGACTGCCCAGAGAGCCTAGAATGATTGTTTCAAATGGGCTTGGGAAAATCTCCCTTAACTCTGAAATAGAGAATGTACAGAGAATTCATAGAAAATAAATATTTTAGCCAGCAAGTTCTTTCCTTTTTTCATATTAGTTGTATGTATATTTCTGTTCTCTCTTCCCTAAAACAATATGAAAAGCAGAGTTAAAAAAAATAAAACAAAGAATGTGAAAGGGTACTTGGGGTGGGGGAGGCATGAAGAAGATTCACCTGGCAAAAGAGAAATACATGCAAATACATCTACCCATTCTCTGATTTGGGGGCATCTGATTTTGAAGAACATAACAGAACTCTTTACCCTTGGATCGCTCTGAAGGAAAGCCCACGAAACTTGAGGGTGAGTTTTAAGGACTTCAGATGGAAGACACAAGACTTATGGGAGCCCAAGGGTCTGAGAATTTGTATAGTCGAACATGACTATGTTTGGTGAATGAATAAAAGATCATTTTAAGGCAGGGCTTCTCAACCTTGGCATGACTGACATTTTGGATCAGACAATTCTTTGTCGAGTGGGGCTGTTCTGTGCATTGTAAGATATTCAGCAGCATCCCTGACCACTATCCATTAGATGCTAAGGGCACCTCTCTCCCAGTCATGATGAAAAGTGTTTCCAGACATTGACAAATGGTTCTTTGGAGGGGATTGGTGGTGAATCACACAGAGTTGAGAATATAAGCTTGAGGAACAGTATGTAGACTAACATTGGAGAAAGAGTGATAGGGAAAAGAATTAGATTGCCAACATTTGGAATCCGGAAAATTAACTGTTCCCTTTTACTCTTACATATTTCTTTTTATTTATTTTTTTAACATGGGCAGGCACAAGGAATCAAACCTGGGTCTCCAGCATGGCAGGTGAGAACTCTGCCACTGAGCCACTATTGCCACCCTCTTACATATTTCTTTTAAGGGGTAGATTCAAGACTCTAGCAAAGATTTCCTCTTAGCATTGCCTCTTCATTTCAGAATCCCATAGGCATCTTCATTGATAAGGGCTCCCCATGCTGGGCATGCTGTTATGAACCCTTCAGTCAGCAAAAACTGAGCTCTTGCCCCTTCAGTTAGGATATCTCAATACTGTGCCTCTTCCCTATCATGAATGCACCGAAGAAGTTCTAAGATCATCCCATGAGTGGAACAGTCTCCAAGGATCCATGTGAGGATCTTTTGAGGAATTACTCATTAAATTCAAAGACTTCCTGGAAGACAGATAAAGGGTTTAGTGCAAGCATCAGTGACACTTCCACTCTGAAAACTGGTTATCAGAGTTCAAATGAGCAAACAGTCATATAACAAATTGTTGCCTGCAATATTTCCTTGCTTCCTTCAGAAAGCAGGCACTTATCTGTCCCTCTTAGTAGGTCTCTGTCTATGACCATATATCCAACTTTGAGATGTGTTTCCTTGATACAAAAATTAGGAAAGGGTCTACAAAAGTATCTCTGCCTTTATCTCCGTGTCTTCTCTATGGTACTGTGGGGCTTGGGAAGTCCGTCGTGACTGAAATACCTTGTCTCTGTGGTGCATACTGAGCACAATAGTGGTCAGATTTACTAAAAGGAATGCTTACAATATTATCAGGGCTTTAAATGTCCCTAACGCTCCTAAAAAAGAATGTCACTTAAGACTCAATCTATGGCAGACATCCACAGATCTCAAGAGATGGTAGGAGTAGAGTCCATTCATTCATTTAATGACTATTGAGTACCAACTATATGCCAGACACTGGTTTAGGTGCTGAGGACACAAAGAGATATAATCCTGCCTTGAAGGAATTCACAGTCAAGCAGAGAAAATTGATTAACAAAGTATTGTAATAAGGAAGCACAGGATGCAAACAATGGTTACCAATGACTGCTGAAGTTAATGGAAGATTGTATAATGGATGGATCAACTTAATATCACCTAAACCCATTGATCAGTCTTAACATCTCTAAAAGTGAAACAACCAGTCATTATTTTCCTTCTAATGTGACAGAGTAGGAAGCACAGAGCACCAGTTATGGAATATTGCAAAAAATAAAAGTACCTGAATCTAATTAAGCCTCGAGATTGAACTACCTATTTATAGGAAATACAGGGGATAAAGGAACATGATAAATGACACCAGGAAGATGCAATCAGACAAAATGAGAACAAAGGAAATTTCACAGGGCAAATGAAATAGTTTCATCAAAAAATAAATGGAATGAAATAGCAAAAAAATAATGGCAGAAGAGCTGTTAGAGATTAATAGAGACTTATGCAAATCAACCAAATGCAATGTGTGGATTTAGGTCAGGTCTTAATTCAAACAAACCAACTACACAAAGACAGTTTTGGAACAATTATCTGAAATTGAACATAGACTAGATATTGGATGATATTAAGGAATTACTGTTAACTTTGTTGAGAATAAAAATGATATTGTGGTTATGTTTTTTAAAAAAATTTTCCTTAGATTAGCCATACATAAGGGAGAATTTAAAGATGAAATAATATGATGCTTGGGTTGGCAGTAATACTCCAGATGTATTCATGTATTACTGCCACAATAAAAAGTAAGTGAAAAAGAAAAAAAGTATAGGGGCCAGTCTTTCTTACTGGGCATTAACATACAAGGACCTCATAAATCTAAGGAGTTGGGGTAAAGTCACCTCTATAGAAGCCAGGTTCCCACGATGCAGAGTATTGCAAGGGACACATTATAGAGGGGAAGCAGAGGACCTGGCAGTTTGTGCTCTAAGGCCTTGCTATTTAAGCCCAGCAGCTTTGATGTCTCCTGGCTGAATTTTGGTCCCCACCCCAGATCCACTGAATCAGAGCCTGCATTTTATCAAGATTCCCAGGTGACTCATATGTATATTAAAGTTTGAGAAACACGGCTTTAAGTGCAAGCTTACTTTTTAATAATGTTGTTTTATTACCCATCCCTGAAAGTGCCTAGTGACCAAATCTGAGATTTCATGCAGGATCCCCAGAGAGCAAAGATATGTATTAATTTGTTGCAACACCTACACTGGTTCCCTCAGTAATGGCTGATCCACCATCTATTCCTGGCCCCCAGCCACACAACATCTTCCCTGCCATGCTTCCTAATTGGTAATCTGCCACCCATGACCTTGACCAGATGGTGTACTGCCTTGGGACCTCTGGCCTCATCAGCTGATTCCACACTCAGGCAGATCCACTTTACAAAGGGGGGTTAGTGCCTGGGGCTTCCATAGAGATGGATAGGCCCCCAAAGATTGTGGCATGCAATTAAAGGGAAAGAACTCTATTAACTATTTTTATGAGAGGCCAAGGCCCTTTACAGATAGAGGTCACCAGCCCTGCCATTAATCTAGTGATACTCTGTCTTCCAAATAGAAAATACTTAACATATGAAGAGATTTGAGGAGGATATAGGGGACAGTTGTGAAGTATTTCAAAGTCATACAGATAAATGGGATGGATTGTCTTCTGCCTTCTTTTTTTCCCAAAACAGGAAGGAAGGTTTGTCTCCCCTAGTGTTATTTTTCCTTATAGGGAGAGCCAACTTGGGAGCAGCATCTATGTCTTCTTTGTGATTAACTTTTGTTCATGCCCATGACTGTTTAATGCATATTAATTCTGGTGATTGCTTTGATTAGTGGGGTCTGAGGAATTTTGCAGTTAATATCTGAGTTGATATGAGCCATGTGGCATCATTTCAATTCTGAGGGAATTGGCAACCACATTGCAGCCTCTTTTATGAAGCATCTCAGAAGAAATCCTTCCCATACATCTGAATATTCGGCATCGAGGATGCCAGACATCTGCAAGTCTGACTGTTAGTTTTTCAGCTGCCCAAAGATCAAGTAGACAGCACTGTGCAATAGGATTTGAGGGGTTAAGTATCTGGGCTCTGAAGCCAGATTACTTGGGTTTAAGATCCCAATTTTGCCACTTAACCACCGTGTAACATTGAAATTACCTATCCCCTCTTTGCCTCAGTTTCTTCACATATAAAATAGGGATAATGGTTTCTACCTCACAGCTTTGTGGTGATGATTGAATGAAGCACTCAGAGCAGTGCCTGGCACAGAGGAGGCATTCATTCATGTCATTTGTCATCATCTATACAAATACTGAACAATTGTTCTTAGCACTTGGGTCAGATACTATGCTAGGCATTGGGGATACAACAAGGAAAGAATATATTTTCAGTGATTTTCTTTAAATCACAAGCCTGGCAGACAAGGCCCTTATCCAGATCATGAATCAGGACCACAGCCCTTGCTTCATTACCTTGGCTATCACAGAGTATCACAACCATTTGAGCTGCAGGGCACCTGAGAGTTTACTAATAAAACTCTTTACAGATGAAGAAACTGAAAGTTAATTGCCCAAAGGCAATTATGACGTATCATGACCGCCTGTCTGGAGCTATTTCCACTTGACCATGAACCACAGAATCAAAGACCTTGGCACTTGTGCTGAAGGTGGACAGTGGATATTTACAGTCCTTTGGATTCAGTCATGTTCCTCTACTCACTCACTATTATGAGTCCCCAGAGTTGATTCAGACGATGTACGAGACATGCTAGAGAGAGCTGTTGGTTTGAGAGAGAGATAACGAGAGCATGCTTCATTCTCCTTTCCCCTCCCACTAAGGCAATGAGCTCTTCCACATCCACCTTCCACCTCTGGAGGAAAGGTCCTAAATCTTGGGCAGTCACTTCCACTAAATATTTTGGAAGGCACTCACCATGTACCAAGCATCCTGCTAGGTGCTGTGATCAGAGAGAGGAGTAAGACTTGGCCCCATCCTTCATAAGTTCACAATAGTGTTAGAGAAAGACATCTATATTCATAACTTGAATGCAAAATGAAATTTGAGAAATGTGATACCAAAGGCATAATATGCTATTACTGTTATTTCTAAAAGCATAATATTATATGCTTATTACTATGATTTTGAAAACATAATATGCTATTGTTATTATTATTACTAGTATAACAGCACTTTTACAAGGGTCTGACACCTTGGCTAAAGAATACTGAGTGTCTATTATGCCAATGAAGAAATACTCAGGCAGTGCACACATTGTATTTAATTTTCCTTTGAGCCCCTAAATTAGAGATTTCCAAACATTTTTGAACATGAATCCTAAGTTATAAACATTTTTGCTGTCATCAGTAGATACCTTTTACTTGTGTGTAAGTAGGTACATGTACTGATATATTGTGCACAAACCATCAAACATAGATACAAATAAAAAAAGATGAGTGTGAGCGTGCTGGTTTAAAACTGTTATGTACCCCAGAAAAGCTGTTATTTCTGGGCTAATGTCATGTACCCCAGAAATCCAATCTCGTGGGGGCAGACCTATTATTGGTTGGAATCTTTTGATTAGGTTGTTTCCATGGAGATGTGACCCAGCCAATTCAAGGTGAGTCTTAATCCTTCTGCCAGAGTCCTCTCTGAAGAGAATAAGGCAGAAAACAGAGAGAGAACCCAGACCTGAGACACAGAGCAGAGAGGTGAAACCAAGTGGTGAAAACAACTTGGAGACAGAAAATGCCCCGGGAGAGGCTAAATTCAGAGATGAAGTCCAGAGTTTGCCCCAGAGAAGCTAAAAGAGGACCCACAGATATTTAGAGGAAGAAAATGCCCCAGGAGCAGCAGAAGGACCACGGGAGCTGAGAGAGCCATTTTGAAAACCATCCTAGGAGGGAAGGGCCGGTAGAGGTTACCACGTGCGTTCTTCCCTGTGACCCAGGGGAAGCCCCAGATGTGATCAGCTTTTCTTGAATGAAGGTAGATGCTTGTTGATGCCTTAACTTGGACATTTCCATGGCCTTAGACTTGTAAATTTGTAACCTAATAAATCCCCTTTGCAAAAGCCAATCCATTTCTGGTATATTGCTTTCCAGCAACATCAGCAAAGTGAAACAATGGGTGATTGTACTTTCTAAAGATGGTCATACCAACAACTATGTGATCCCACATCTCCTCCTTGGAAAGCGATGTCAGTCCTCTTCTTCTATCAAAAGGGGACTCTGTGTTCCTTTTCCTTGAACCTGGGCACAGTTCTGTAACTGCGCTGGCCAGTAGAACGCAGTGGTCAAGGCACAGCCTGACTGCTGAGACTTGGTCAGCAAAGCCAATATTGTTTTCACCTGGTGCTTTTTCTCTTGGGACACATGCCTGGGGAGCCCTGAGCAAACATCTAAGAGTAGATGGTCCATGGGGCAGGAGGTGACATCAAAGAGTAGATGGTCCATGGGTCAGGACGTGACATCAGCCTCATCCTGCTGATACGTGAGTGAATGAGTCGTCAGGTGATTCTAGGTCCCAGCCCTTGAGCTGACCCAGTTCACACATTCAGAACAGAGATGGACTATCCCTGATAAGCTCTGCCTGAACTGTAAAATTGTGAGCAAAGTAAATGTTGTTGTTTTAGGCCACTAAATTTTGGAATGATTTGTTATGCAATCAAAGTAACTGGGAAAATGAGAAAGATGAAGTAATATTTAAAAAATAATTATTTTACTTTTCTTTTAGTGGTACAAAAATTCTTTGTATTCTCATTTACTATAATAATTAGTAATGATATTTTTAGGGACAATAACATCGTTGGATATATTTTATGGAAAAAAAAAAACCCAACAGCCTGGTTCAACACTTTACAATAGAGTAATTCAAAGGTATGCACCTGAGCCCAGTTTATTTCCATACTAAATTTTGATGGCAGACTTGTTAAAAAAAAAACTCACCTCACAAAGGCATGCTATATGTATCATATAGACCATATCCTGTCATTAATGATACAAATCCATATTTTTGAAGAGCCTTGATAATTTTGGGTTTGGGGGCCGACTTTTTATCATCTTTGTTTTTCACCACATAACATGGCTGACAAAGACCTCATGCCAAGAGGAGAAGATCAGCTTGGCCAGTCTCCTGTTATCTGTTTCATTCAGTCTGCGGTTTCTTTGCAGGAATCTGAAAATGTCACTTCTTCATTTAGTGAGAAAGAGTTTTAAGTTAAGCCAGATAGAGAATACCATCACGACTACCACACAATCAGATCATCTGCCCGCACCTCTCTGTTTACCATCTGCACCATCAGGATTGTTACCCAAGCCTCCAAATGGGTAGACCACATACTCTACTCTCTCACCCTGGGAACCAGCCTTTCCAAACTTGTCCTCTCTGTTCAGTCTCTCACAATGAATGGATACATGTGAATTCCAGAATAGATATGCAGGGGGCAATTGCTGTTTTAATTGTATGCCCACCCTGAAATGATGACAGAGAGAAGGGGTCTGGTTTACTTGTATGATTATCTTACTCAGAATGCTGCAAAACTATCAGAACAAACATTCTCTGTAAAGTTGCCTGAAACCATAGGGTTGGGCGTGGGGGCCGGGAGCCCTTGTCATCCCTCCGGAGCCCCAGCCCTGGCATGACAGTGGTTTGTGACTTAGTGTGGACAGTATAGTGAAAATCATTCAGCAATCAGTCTTGGTCATCTCTCTTTTAAACGTGCTCTCTTTAAAGCCTTATTATCTGTTAAGTGTGGTTCTTATTATACCCCGGAGCGAGATTTTTTACATGGAAACACAACTTTGTTTTGAGATAGACTTCCACAGAAAAATAGAATTCTGTCCACCAAAATTTTCTTTTGCTCCTGACACTTTCAGAGCTTATCTATTTTGTAAAGTAGGTATATTCATGTTCCTACTTTCTTTTAGGAATAAAGGAGGGAAATGGAGTAGGCAAATACATTCAGTTTAGCAGTTATTAAGGTTGTGGATTCCATTTTCGGTGGATTATCAGGGGTGGGTTTTTCCATCTGGGCCAATACTGACGGGGGTACCTGGGGAATACAAACTCATTTTAAAATTAGCCCAAGCAAAAATAAATAATGAGGAAAGAAAATGCATTGTCAAAAAGAATAATACGTTGCCGTTGGAAGGCAGCTATAAATACAACTTTAACCAGTCACTGCTATAGACTCTCCTCTCCCTGCTTTCCCTTCCATTTGCTTGCCTAATTGAATGCTAACTACACAATGAAAATGAACATTTATGAGAAAGTATTGCCACCAAGATTTGCTAAATTTGTGCTTTATTAAGTCAAGGCTTCTCCCCCATACCCCACCCAGCCTCGGGAAATTTCTCCTTTACAAAGGTGGTGCCTGCTTACATTGTAGGATCTCTGCACCTGGGGTGTATCCTAGAGGATTCTAGCATTTCCTCATCAAGTCTCCATGGGCTTTAACAGTTCAGTTCCCAGAAGGTGGCAATTTTAATGCTCACATTTGCTTTTTTTATTGCTCCTTTCTTTCTATTGTTTCATCCTTTGGAAAATATTTTGAAGATATAGTTGCCTCTCTTCCCCAAGTATTCAGGGACCTAAGCATCGTAACTCCTTGGCAATCAAACATGTTTGTTAATCTTTTCATCTCATTTGTATTTCCCTTTCCACAGGAATGATGCCATCAGAGTTGTCACCCTCAAGGGGAGATAGGAGAATTCACTTTATACACTTTCAAAAGATGGGCAAAGCTGTACCTGTGTGATGGCAGCACAGCTATTCAGACAACTGATTTATTAAAAGTTTTGTGATACCGATGGAAGAAAACTTAATCTTTTGATGGCAGATGCAATTTCCAGTCTATGGTGAGTGTCTAGCAGGTTCAGTCTGAATTTAATGGGGTAATAGTCAGGAGATCCTTTCTTCCCCTGCTTTGAAAGGCAGCAGCGTATATCAGGGCATCTGTGAACCTTGTAAAATCACTCCTGAGAGGGTTCCATTGGGAGTCTGGGAGTCACCTCTCTCCAGTCAACCTCAATGAATGGCTCCAGGGAAAGTTGCTCTGACCTTCCAGATTGCTGCTTGCCAGGCTTCTGTTGACAAGCCGTTGACTCAAGGGCAGAGGGCAACTGGTTTTCTTGTCCACCATGGAAAATTACAATATTTTCATGGACTCTCTTTAGGAAGGGAGAGAAATTCCTTTTGTTATAATGTTGATTACCAGGACCTTGAACTTCATGCAAAGCAAGTGAAAATCGGTCTTCTACAGCTCACTGCGCAGGTGGGTTACTCAGCAGATTTGACTACAACTAAATTGCTTTTCCTCCCCTTTCATATTTTCCATTTTTAATCTAGACTTACAATTGCAGTCATTGGGGGAAAAAAAAACTAGCCTTTAGGCCTAATGCATTTTTAAAAATCATGATTACTTCTTTTAAATGGAGCCTACATTGGCCTGACTTCCTTTTGTCTGAATAAAAGCTTTAGCACAGTATAAAAGGGTTGCATGTGCTGAAATGTTGCCCAAGGATATGTGTTATTATTCCTCCCCCCTTGACCAGCAGGGTCTCGGTTCTCTTTCCCTTTCAGCCTTTTGTTTGAACAGATGGGGTTGGGGAAGCTAGGGAAAGAAAGCCATTCTGCTCTCATTAACTCTCCCCATACACAAACACAAACCTGGGCTTTGGGGACTCAGAAACGGGACAGCTTCCACTCCATTGCCACTGAGACCCAACAGACCCAGATACAAAGAGAGCCAGGCCCGGGGCCCACATCATCACAACAACGAACCCACTAACCAGAAATCACGTTTAAAAAATATTCTATGTTTTTATAAATAGACTTGCAAAAACATATGTGCCTTGTAATATCCAACAGGAGCAAATATTACCTATGTAGAATAAACCAATCTATTACATATAATATATGTAAGCCTACAGATTAGTTTTGGAAGTGGCTTTTTCATGTAGTGATAGCTCAAGAGAATAAAGAATTTGTGACAAGAGATAAAGGTATTCGCTGAACTTTTAAAACCCTTTTCACTTTTATTATCTCAGCTCTCTAGGCAATAAGGAGAATAAAAAAAGAAGGCGAGGTTCCTATTATTTCATGCGCTTTTGTTCAGATGTGATGTAAAATTATTATTAAAGTTGTCAATTTGGATGGTGGTGGTATTTGTGAAAGCACTCTGGATCAAGAAAAATGTCACAAATATGGACTGTATTAAACATATGGTTCAAATATTGAAGACTCTCTATGTGAGAGATATACTGTTTTAGATATTTTGAAAGAAAAGGAAAGGCTTTGCATGACTAGAGGAGGGTATTAACTTCCTGATGAGGTAATTCTGGGAAGTGATGTCTTTTGTTCTGGGTGCTGGATTAGAAACTGGTCTGTTCTATTTGTTAGATCATCTCTGCTTTTAAATCTCTGTCCATCTTCATTATTATGACAAGGGTATTGAGGCAACAATAAACAGAGCCTGACAGGATGGCTTCTCATGGCCAGATGCTACCACGTGAGCTTTTGACTCCCTGAGTTCTGAGTTTCAGGAGGGCAAGAAAAAAAAAAAAAACCTCTGTCCAGAAACATATATATTTCTATTTTGTGACACACATTAGGAATGGAGTCCCACAGGAATGAGATGCCACTCCTTTTCTTCCAGGATTTCTAAAAATGTAGAATATGCAGAATAAAAACGATCTCCTGGGCATCGCATTTGGGATCCCCAAACTGGGGTGTAGGGATGGCTTGAAGGCGGGAATATTTGTGATATTTGCATCAAAAGACAAAAGCACTTCTAGATGACAAACTGTCCTTTGTAGTTCCATCCAATATTTCCTTTGCATTTGTTGTAAACACAAATTAGATAGTTTGATTACGTCTGGAGAAACTGAGGCACAAACGCCCCAAGCCTGAGTTTGTGATTACAAGAGAAACTGAGTGAAATGTTTACTCTTTATTAGCAACTGTTAGCTTGTGAACACAAGATTCAAAAGAACCTGTTGAAAATAAAACCTTTGGCCAGCTCTCCAGCATACGTCAAAATATTCTATTTAATACCTTGTTAGGAAACCAAACAAACAAAAAACAAAGAACTCGCTCTGTTGTTCCATTTTGACTAAATAGTTTCCTACTATGTAGATGAAGACATAGACTTGGATTTTAACTGGAAAGGCTTGGGATATCTCTCAACATTTTTGCTTTCAAAATTGGTTCAGATCGAATAGGCTGAAAACAGGGGGAGATGACTATAAATTGGCCAAACAACTGGAAGGAAAAAAGGCCAGTGATTAAAGGCAGCCAGTCCCAAGGGGGATTGCCTTGCAGGGTGCAGCAGGGGTCAGCACAGGGTTTAGTCCTGTTTAATATTTTTATTACCGATCTGAGGGGGGAGGGAAATCACATAAAAATGAAATCTGCAGATGGCTACTCATTATAGAGGATTTGCAGACCCCAGGAAGTTCAGAAATGAAATTCAGAGGTGCATTAGGAAAGGTGGTCAGAAAAGAACAAAGAAGATACAGGCTGGAAAGCTGTAAAATGGTGAATCTGAAGAATCCTGTGCTGCGGGAATTCTGAAAGCACCCTGACAGTGGTCATTGACACGAACAGGTTTCACCTCTGCTTGTTGGGGAACAATGCTCGTCATTTTGGGTGTTTGGACTGGCAAGATAAAGACCTTTAGAATTCTGTCTAGTGTTTATGAGATTGTCCTTGGATTACTGACTTGAGTTATAACCTAAGAAGACAGAGGTAATTTAAGTTAGAATCTCTGACTTCACAATTGCAGGTGCCACTGCTTAGGTGTGATCTAAGGACTATGGATATTTGCAAAGACCAGTGTGCCCTGGGGGGTCCAAGAAGGCTATTCATTTTTAAAAAATTATTATTAGAGAAGTTGTAGGTTTTACAAAAAAGTCATCCAGAAAATACAGAAAAAATACTGCGTTCTTATATACCATCTTGTTGTTAATACTTTGCATTAGTGTGGTTTATTTGTTACAATTCATGAAAGCACATTTTTTATCATTGTACTATTAATTATAGTTCATGATTTAACTTAGGGATGCTGTTTGTGTTGTGCAGTACTATGGATTCATTAAAAATTCATTCTAGTACCATATACACAACTTAAATATCCCCCCTCTAACCACATTCAATGAAATAATGCAGTACTGTTACACTCACAGTGTTGTGCTACCATCACCAACATCCGTTACCGAAACTTTTCCATGATCCCAAATAGAAACCTTGTATATTTTAATTCCCTATTCCCTTCCCCTATCCCAACCCCTGGTAACCTGTATTTTAGATCCTGACTCTATGAATTTGCTTATTTAATTATTTCATATCCACAAGAGAGTACAATATTTGTCCTTTGGTGTCTGGATGATTTCCCGCAATGTGAGGGAGTTCATCCATCTTGTTGCATGGATCAGAACTTCATTCCTTTTTACAGCTAAATAATATTCACTTTATTTATCCATTCACCCATTGATGGACAGACATTTGGGTTGCTTCCATCATTTGGCAGTTATGGATAATGCTGCTATGAACGTCGGTGTGCAAATATCTGTTCAAGTCTCTGCTTTCAATTCTTTTGGATATGTCCCTAGAAGTGGTATTGCCAGGTCATACGATAATTCTGTACTTAGCTTTCTGAGGACCTGGGGAGGCCATTCTTGGCTGTGCATAGGCAGGGCTGTCCTTGGAGTCTGCCGGACAAGCAGATTTGCACCTGAGACGCAGAGTTAGGACAAAGGCTTTCTTCAGGCAGAGCCCCTGCCTACCACCACCCTGGGCCCCTGAGGCTGAAGTTTCCCAATGGCCCGCTGTCTCCACCTCTTTGTTTGAAGTGCCCCCCTGAGCTCTACAAGTATTTCTTCTCCCTTCTTGATTTGCTCAACAACGAGAGGTCATCATCAATTGATTAGACCTCCCCTTTGCTCAGAATCCTCCTTGGCTCCCCACTGCCTAGGACATCTCCATGGGTAGATTCTCATTGCGTAGGAGTCTGGCTGTCTCCCCAAAAGTATAGGTCACTGCTCAGGCCCTGGGGTTAAGCTGATTGGCTTCAGCTCACAAAATGCCCTTCACTTCACGCACTTTCTACAACTACCGAATGGGGATGATAATAATATCTGTCTCGTGGCTTTGTCCTGAGGGTTCCATGAGGTAAATACATTGTGAAAGTGCTTACACGGAGCCTGGCATTCAGTCAGTACTGGATGGATGTCAGCCACTGCTTCTCCTTTTACAATTATTCATAGTCCATTTCTAATAATATTTTATTAAAAGTATCTTTTAAAAGCAATCTTCCTTGACATATTTATGAAATCATTTTTGATCTTCCAGAAATCGAAATTTCCAGTACAAAAATAACTCCATATGTTCTCTGAAAGTGGCATTTTCTGTAGAAGCCAGATGATCTGCTCCATGTTGTGAACAGGTGCTGTTGTAGTTCTGCCTTCCTGCTTCTCAGCCTCTCTCTTCACCCCCTAATCTCAATCCAACTCTCCAGCCTCATTTTCCACCCCATGCCTTCCCAGGTCCCCTCACAGTGTGTCTTTGGGGCACATCTGATCACTCACATTCTCTATCACACCATAGATGCAACTACTCATGCTTCTCCCTTCTCCGCACTCACCACGAGTTTTCATGCCTCTGAGTGTTGCTCCCACAGTTCTTTCTGTCCTTCCATCATGCCTTGACTTTCTCTTTATGCCCCAACCATGATGACATCTCTTCTGTGTCACTCTCTTTGACCCGGTCTCTGAGAGAATTAATCTCTTCTTCTGGGTTCCTAGTATCACAACTCCTAAAACAATGCTTTTCTATCTCCATCTCTGATCTGAGAGTTTGCCGGGTTAGAACTATGCCTTCCTCAGCCAAGACCTCTAGCTCCCGGCACAGAAGTACTTCAATAAACATTTGCTAAATGTGTCAATTAAACTTGTTAAATTCATGACTGGAAGTTGTTCTGCTAAAGAAAGGGGGAAAATCCAGGAAATCAAAGGCTTGCCTGATAAAGGGACAGACCTGAGGTCTGCAAAGAGAGGAAAGACTGTTCTATCCACTGGGACCCCACCCACCCCCAGTGGAGAGGAACAGTGAGCACAAGTAGCTTTGAAATTAACCACAGACAAGGGAGCCTCGGTGCCTGCCGGAGCTGGGTCTGCGTTAGCCACAGAAGGGTGTTGGAAGTGAGAATCCCAAATGCAATTTCACAGTTGGCGCTGCCTCCCTCCTCCACTGTGGCACTGGCAGTGTCTGTCCTGGGACAGGCACACAGACTGTGTAATCAGGCTCAGCTGGTAATCAGGGAGCTGCCAAACAGACGGGAGACTAAATTATCTCCCTGTCCCAGATAAAGTGGCCTTCTACATGAGGGTTGAAACCAGTGATGGTGGAAAAAACAAAAGGAAGGGAAATGGCAGCTGCTACCGAACACCTGGCTGTGGATGGCTCCCAATTCGTCCTTATTCACCCACAGACCCTCCAAAGCCAGGGCTGTTTAACAAGGAACAAGTGTTTCAGACCAAAGGTATCTGGTGCCAAAGTCATCACTGGAGGAGGAACACAATTTACATCCACGGTGACAATGAAAGGGGACAGAACCGATACCTAGTCAACAGCTCTAACACTTGGTTGTAGCCAACTGAATGAACTTGAGTTGGCTGTTGTGCCTCAGTTTCCCCCTTTGTTAATTGAGGGATTATGTCCTCATGTCCAGGAGGTGGATGATAAAACCTTATTGTGAGAGAAAATTCCATTTATGCTCCAGTCTTTGTGATCTTGGGGGACCAGAAGGGACCTGCAGTTGTGATCAAAACCAAACGAGCTCCTGAGCTATGATGTCTGCAGACTTGTCTACTCAATCGCTATTTATTAAGGCTCCCATGCCAGATATTGCGCCAGGCACTGAGTAAGGAGTGGTGAATAAAATAACCTGAAGCTCACCCTTGCCCTTGGGTAGCTTACCATCTGTGGGACAAATATACCTTAAACAATTCTTCGTTCAAGAAAATGTAAACTTGACCCTCTGATAACTACTTCGAAGAGGCAAAGAGTTATGTGGGAGGCTTGTAGGGGACTTGATCCAATCAGAGAAGGCTTCCCTCAAAGAGTGGCAATGGAGCTGAGAGCTGAAGGGTAAGTGAAGTCAATTCAGTGATGAAGGGAAGGCTGAGCATTATTCTGAGGTGCTGGAACAGCATGTGCAACGAGAGCCATCTGCAATTGCAGGTGTGCTAGCTCATATTCACTGCATCGATTCTTTTTCTGGTGCAGATATTTTATAATTTTATGGTGTAGTGGGGGTAGGTGGGTAACTAGGGTTTTTTTCTGAGTAGGACTTGTAAGTTTCTTCCTCAGCGGGGAGGTGGAGGTAGGTCCTGTGTTTCACTCAGCTGCCTGGTCAATAGAAGCCGGGTCAAGATGTCCTGATGTAGTTCCTGGGCAGCACACAGTTAGAGGGACAGGACTTCCCCCAAGGAATGGGTTTTAGACAGGGCCCTTGACATTGTATCATCTGAATTAGTCAACTATTTCCACAGTGATGCAAAGGGGAAAGCCAACCCTGCATTCAAGTGGGTCTCACAACCGGCCTCTGTGCCCGTGTCCTGCAGGCTGATTGCCGTCCAGCTATGTGTCAAGCTGCTGGTCAACTCGGCTGGGCCCCTGGCTTCAGACAGGCTTCAGGCTTGTTCCATGTGCCTCATTCTGGGGACTCAGGTTGAAGGGAACATGCTACTCAAGGCATATTCCACTCATGGTGGATCACTGAACACAAGAGTCAAGTCAAACCATGAAAGCATATTTAGGGCCTCTGTTCGCGTCATATCCACTAACATTCCACTGGTCAAAGAAAGTCACATGGGCCAAGCGCAACATCATTGGGACAGGGGTGTATGGTCCACCCACCACGGGAAAGGGAGGGGAATGAATATTTGCTGAACAATAATCCAAATGATCACACCATACTTAAGACCAGAGTGTGGTTATCTTAGGATCAGAAATCTGTACTCTGGAAAACTCATTATTTGTACTGTCTGCTATTATTTCCTTTTTATTCTCTCTTAGTATTTAGTTAAATTCTTTTTGAAAATGTCAGGTGGTCTCAGCTGTGCTATAAAGAACTAATGGAAAACAATTTCGTCCCTCCCTTGGGTCCGAGTTTTAAAAGGAAACGGGTGTACCCTGAGGTGAGAATCCCAAGTGGGAGGTGAAACTCAGGGGAACAGTTTCAAAGAATTCTTGCTCAGCTGTCCTTCCCTCTCTGGGGGCTGGGGTGCGTGGATTCTCCTTCCAGCGTTATTCTCTGTTCACCCCTTGGAGGATTCTGGGATTTATTTTCATTAGAAAAGTTTCCTTGCAGTGTGCATGATGTGTCAGGCTGTAGCATAAATAAATACAGTGTTTAGATCCATCCTATACCAAGACGCTTCCGACTCACTTGTCAAACAAGACAAGGCTCCACAGGTATTGACAGTTGTTTTAATGGGCACAGAATCTTCACATCCAATGGAGGAAAGTGAAGTCTACAAATGCTCTGATTTCAGAGAACAAGATATTGGGAAGTTATAAACACACACATCCTATTCCTAAGAGAAAATGTGGGAGGTGACCAGACACTGCCACTAAAAATCAGAACCTTGCTCAACCACTGTGTTCCACAGGGTGTCCATGACCTTTCCCCATTTCTCTGTTATAACTAGTGGTTTCAGTTTTCGAGCTTACTTGTCAAACTTCAATGGGTTTAGGACTCACTTGGGGATCTTCTTCGATTCAGATTCTGGTTCAGTGACCTGATACGTACCTGAGATTCTGGTTCAGAGAGCCTGATGTGTACCTGAGATTCTGATTCAGAGAGCCTGATGTGTACCTGAGATTCTGGTTCAGTGAGCCTGATGTATCCCTGAGATTCTGGTTCAGTGAGCCTGACGTGTACCCGAGATTCTGGTTCAGTGAGCCTGATGTGTACCCGAGATTCTGGTTCAGTGAGCCTGATGTATCCCTGAGATTCTGGTTCAGTGAGCCTGACGTGTACCCGAGATTCTGGTTCAGTGAGCCTGATGTGTACCCAAGATTCTGGTTCAGTGAGCCTGACGTGTACCTGAGATTCTGGTTCCATGAGCCTGACATGTACCTGAGATTCTGGTTCAGTGAGCCTGACGTGTGCCTGAGATTCTGCGTTTTTCACACGTTCCCAGATGATACTAATACTGCTGGTACATCAATTTCATTTTCAGTAGTGAGGGACTATGGGAACCAAATTTCCTTCTAAGTAACTAATTGACAAAGGTAGTGAAATCGCCATTTCGACACATCAGTACAAGATATGGGGTGACGTTTGTCAGACGTTGGTATGGCTCCAGCTGGTTGCATATGGTTGGTTTCAGCTGCCAAATTGTGGGCAGAGGGAACATTACATAGAAGCTGATGTTTGCTCAATCCAAAAAATAGCTTTATAGCCAGGATTGCCTGGTAATAAAATGGGTTATTTCAGATGTATGAACTCCCTGCTCCTGGAGGCACCGGAGAGAAGGCTAACGGTCCACTGAGAGAGGCTGCGAGAAGGAATTAAGCCTGGTTGTGAGTGGACTGGAGGCCCACTAGCATGCATTTAAGCTCTCAGTCTATAATTAGATTGCATATGTGTCTTTATGTCAGATATGATTCTTTCTAATTTGTGATTTCTAATTTTTGTCAGATGCTCAGGAATGAGAGATGCTATACAGTTGAAGAAAACCAATTCTAGTTCCCTCGCCCCCAACGGAATTTTTATTTGAAGGAAATTGTATATTGGCTGGAAGCACAGGGCAGAAGTGTGACCAGGTTTTGCACTGGCTTTGGAAGGCCCCTGGCTTCATTTTCTTTTCTTTTCAAGCAGTAGAATTGTTTTGTTAAATGAAATGTGTCCAATATAGAATGCACAGCTGCTCTCAACTTCCCTGTAGATCTTCTTGATACTTCCTTGGGCACCTCTGTGGAAACAGCAGTTCTAGAAACACAGTTTGCTGTAAAAGGCTTGAGTTCCTTCCTTTTCCTGTTCTACACATAAATTCAGGGTTTTGGGGGGGATTCAGAATGTAAGCTAATATCCCGAAATTTATTCACAAGTCTTTGGTTGCAAGGGACAGAAACCAAACAATCTAGATGAAGTAAAAACATGAGAATTAATTACTTCACACATCCAAACTTCAGGACGAACCGGGGGATGCCAATCTAAAGATATCTGGAACTAGAGGCTCAAAGCTTCTTTCTTTTTTTGAGTAACAAGGGAGTATGGCAACCAGATTCATTTCCTTCTAGGAAATTAACCTACCCAGGGAATAAAACTACCTTCCTTTTTTCCTTCCTTCCTTCCTTTCTTTTTTCTTCCTTCTTTTCATCCTTCCTTTCTCAATTTCAATTTCAATCTCTCTCCTTTTCTTGTCTCTGGCTCTATTTTGTGTTGATTCCATTACCTCCTCCTGAAGTAGCTATAGTGATATCTCTGGATTGTCATTCTCCAAGCTTAGTAACTATAGAAGGGAAAGAAATACTCTGATATACTACATCCGTTTAAAAAGAACATCGAAGGGGAGGGTTCTTCTTGGACCGTGGGGAGCCGTGTGCCCTCCCACGGTCATGACACCAACACTACGGACAGGAGCTGGGGTAAGCTCTGTGGGGGGAGGACCCCAGGGCAGGCACACGCCTAGAGGGAAGAAGCTGTTAGGAAGAGAAGGGGAGAGAGGAAGGGATACTTGGTATCGAAGATAGCAGAGTCAGGGGTTCCCTGTCATCAAGATGGCAGAGTGAGCTGCTCCAGGGCTCTGTTCCCCACACAGAAACTTTATGCAGCAAACAAAAGCTGATAGAACCATCTTTCTCAAAGCTGCAGAAAACAGTTAAAGGGTTTCAGGAACAGGACAAGTGCTAAGTCAAGAAAAAAGCAACTTAAAAATGATAAGAAAACCTCCTTGTAAGGCTCTGGCTGTCCTGTCCTCCACCTTCTCGGGTGCTTGGTTTTGCTTTCTGTGCAGGTCCCTGTCCCAGTTCTGGAGGGAGAAGAGTAAACCTGGCGCACACTGGGAGCATGTGTATCCCTGTGCCGATGCGTACAGTATTGGCCTGAATCAAGATAACTTATCGCAGGCTCGCTGTTCCAGAACTTGCTCTGCAGGCAGAAAAGAGGTATCAGTGCTCTTCCACTGAATATGGCAGGAGAACAGTCAAATTGCAGCTGCCTGGGGGAAAGGTTTTCTGGCTGTGGGACATGTAGTGCAGTGCCTGGACCATGAGGAAACAGTTTCCTGGGGAAAAGAGGCCATTTGGATCTGTAAAAATGAGGGAATTTCAAAGAGCACATGCATATGTGCCCAGGAAAAGATGCAAGTGCAGAAAAGACCAGGGAGAACCCTCTGTTTTTGCCTCAGGATATTTCTAAACTTATTGTTAGGATAATTAAGCTCTGAAGGAGAGCACTCACACAGGCCAATCTTCAATAACTGATAAAGGTGTTTCTTTTTCTTTTTCTTTCCTTAGTCCCTGGAATTCATGGTAATCTCTTTCATTACAACTAGCTGGATATAAGCTTAAGGAACATATGCCTCAGTGCCTAAATTTCAGAAAGAACACATTAAAATAACAAAATTTCCAGATTGCAACAAAAGTTACAAAATATACAAAGAAACAGGAAATGGTGACTCATGCCAAAGAGCAGGATAGAAAATTAGAAACCAGCAATGAGGGAGACTAGAGCTTGGACATATCAGACAAAGACCTAAGAAAAAATGGTCCTCAGAGGCAGGATAGGATGCTGGTATAGTGAGGAGTGAGTGGAATTTACTTCATCCTCCAGAGCAGCAGTAAATAGCCAGGAACAGTAGAGAACACTTGGTGGGGGAACATCAGTGACTGGACACACAGTGTACACTAGTCTGGACCAGGTGGACCAGCTGAGATTCCAAACAGAATTGTAAGTCCCTCTCGCTGCAGATGCTGGTGTCCCTCCCCCATGGGCACAACAGGCTGCTCCCCGAGGGGAACAGAAACATTACTAGTCGCTTAGCTCAACCAAGCTCAAATTGTACAATTAATTAACAAATTCTGACTACTGAAAATAGGCACCCAGCACAGATAAGTCTAGAATAAGCACTAAAGGAACTAGGACTTTTTGCCTCTGCAGAGAGGGGTTGGAGTTGACAGAAAAAAGCAAAAAACATAGGCTTTTTGAGTTAGACAGCACAAAATACTGAAAAAGGGATGGACCCCAAGAAAAGGGGGCACAGAGAGCCACATAGCAACTCAAGCTCTTGATTGGCAAACCTGAAGAGCAGGGTCCAGCTTTGAAAAGGCTTAAAATTTTTTTTTTAACTTCTTAAGCAGCTCATTAGGTAGAACTGCAAGCACTGTTAGGTTCCAGCACTGCTCCAGGCAAAGGTGGCACTAAAGCATGTCTGAGAGACAAAGTAACTAGTCAGGTGAAAGGTATTAATATCATGCCCAAGAAAATGGGGTTGGGGCCAGCTTAAGTGGAATCCTTCCTTCAAGGAATTCAGGTCCCAAAGACTGGAAAACAGAAGCAATCAAAGCCATCCTATTACCTCACCATTGCCTCAACCACACCCCTGGCAGGGAGATACTACTGTAGTTAAAGGCACCACATCACTTTAAGCTGGTGGAGAGGCCACAAACAGACAAGTGCCACATGGTGGGCAAGATAGGAAAATCACAGATTCTAGACGAGTCATAGGAAAGTCTGACAACCTGCTGGGTCTTACCCTCAGAGAAAATGGATGCTGGCCACTCTCCTCCTGAGAAGTGGGTCTGTCTGGTTTGGGAAAATCTGACTGGAGCCAATGATATCTGAGGAGACCTTTCAAAAAGAACAGGCTCCAAATAGGCAGAAACAGAAAAATGAGAACTGAGAAATTCTGATCAAACAGAACCTATTCTAGAGGTCTAGAATAAGTTGAACTGAATGTTAAAGAACAGATGGAGAGCAAAGCCATCCAGCAAGAAAACCCGAGGTAAAAGAATAAAAACAACCTCCAGAATAAATTAACTAAGGAAATCAAATCCCTAGAAGCTAGTGGAAAATAACAAGTCATACTAGGAAAATAAAAAATATGGCCCAGTCAAAGGAAGAAGCCAACACTTCAAATGAGGTAGAGGAGTTGAAACAACTAATTGAGGATGCTCAAACAGACATGTGAAATCTCATCAAAAATCAAATCAACAAGTTGAGGGAAGATATAAAGAAGACATTGGGCAAACACAAAGAAGATCTTAAGAGTTTGAAAAATCAAATTGCATAACTTAGGGGAATGAAGGACAATAGAAGTAATGAAAAAACACTGTGTTGGTTTGAAAGGATGTATATCCCCTAGAAAAGCCATGTGTTATTTAAATCCCATTTTGTAAAGGTAGAATAATCCCTATTCAATACTGTATGTTTGAAACTGTAATCAGATCATCTCCCTGGAGATGTGATTTAATCAAGAGTGGTTGTTAAGCTGGATTAGATGACAACATGTCTCCACCCATTTGGGTGGGTCTTATAAGTTTCTAGAGTCCTATAAAGGAGGAAATATTTTGGAGAATGGAGGATTCAGAGAGAGCAGAGAAGAATGACATAGCCATGAGAAGCAGAGAGCCTTCATGGGGGCCAGTGACCTTTGGAGATAAAGAAGGAAAATGCCTCCCAGGGACTTCATGGAACAGGAAGCCAGGAGAGAAAGCTAGCAGATGATACCTTGCTTGCCATTTGCCCTTCCAGCCAAGAGAGAAGCTGTGACTGCGTTTGCCATGTGTCTTCTCACTTGAGAGAGAAACCCTGAACTTCACCGGCCTTCTTGAACCAAGGTATCTTTCCCTGGATGCCTTTGATTGGACATTTCTATAGACTTGTTGAAATTGGGACATTTTCTCAGCCTTAGAACTGTAAACTAGCAACTTATTAAATTCTCCTTGTTAAAAGCCATTCCGTTTCTGGTATATTGCATTCCGGCAGCTAGCAAACTAGAACAAACATTGCAAGCCTACAACAATAAATTTGAAGAGGCAGAAGAAAGGATTAGTGAACTAGAGGACTGGGTATCTGAAATCCAACAATTTTACTTATTTCCTTAAATAAAATATAGGGAAAAGAATGGAAAAATATGAGCAGGTTCTCAAGGAATTGAATGACAATGTGAAGCTCACAAATATACATGTTGTGCGTGTCCCAGAAAGAGAAGAAAAGGGACAAGGTGGAGAGAGACTAATGGAGGAAATAATCATTGAAAATTTCCCATCTCTTATGAAAAACATAACATTAAAGATCCAAGAAGTGCAGAATACCCTGAACAGAATAGGAGAAATAGACATACTCCAAGACACTTATTAATCAGATTGTCAGATGTCAAAGACAAAGAGAATTTTGAAAGCAGCAAAAGGAAAGCAATCCATCACATACAAGGGAAGCTAAATAAGACTATGTGTGGATTTCTCAGCAGAAACCATGGAGGTATGAAGGCAGTGTTATGATATATTTAAGATTATGAAAGAGAAAAACTGCCAACCAAGAATTCTATAACCAGAAAAACTGTCCTTCAAAAATGAGAGAGAGATTAAGATATTTTCTGACAAATAGTCACTGAAAGAATTTGTGACTAAGAGACAGGCTGTACAAAAAATAAAGTGAACACTACAGGAAGATGGAAAGGACAGCACAGAGAGGTCTGGAGAAGAGTGTAGAAATGAAGACTATCACTAAAGGTAAAAAGATAAAAAAAATTAGATATGACATATAAAATCTAAAAGACAAAATGGTAGAAGAAATTACTGCCTTTACAGTAATAACATTGAATGTTAATGGATTAAACTCCCCAATGAAAAGACATAGATTGGCAGAATGGTTTAAAAAATAGGACTGATCTATATGCTGTCTATAGGAGGCTCACTTCAGCCCCAAGGACAAAAAGAGGTTGAAGTGAAAGGTTTAAAAATGGGAAGAGAGAAGTGAGACAAAATAAAGTGTCAATGGCTGAGAGATTCCAAACAGAGTCAAGAGGTTATCCTGGAGGTTATTCTTATGCATTAAATAGATATCACCTTGTTAGTCAGGATGCAATGGAGAGGTTGGCGGGAACTGCCTGAAAATGTAGAACTGTGTTCCAGTAGCCATGTTTCTTGAAAATGATTGTATAATGATATAGCTTTCACAATGTGACTGTGTGATTGTGAAAACCTTGTGTCTGATGCTCCTTTTATCTACCTTATCAGTAGATGAGTAAAACAAATGGAATAAAAATAAATAATAGGGGGAACAAATGTTAAAATAAATTTAGATTGAAATGCTAATGATCAATGAAAGGGAGGGTTAAGGGGTATGGTACGTGTGAATTTTTTTCTGTTGTCTTTTTATTTCTTTTTCTGAATTGATGCAAATGTTCTAAGAAATGATCATGATGATAAATATGCAACTATGTGATGATATTGTGAATTGCTAATTATATATGTAGAACAGAATGATCATAAGTTAAGAATGTTTGCATTTGTTTGTAGTTACATTTTTTAAAAAATTAATTAAAAAAAGAAAGAGAAAGGTTTGCAAAAGATATTTCTTGCAAACAACAACCAGAAAAGAGCAGAAGGAGCTATACTAATATCCAAAAAATTAGACTTCAAATGTTAAGAAATTAAAAGAGACAAAGAAGGACACTATGCATTAATAAAGGGAACAATTCAACAAGAAGGCATAACAATCATAAATATTTATACACCAAGCTAGAGTGCTCCAAAATGCAGAAGGCAAAAACACTGACAACATTGAAGGGATAAGTAGTCACCTCTACTATAATAGTTGGAGACTTCAATTCCCCATGTTCATCAATAGATAGAACATTTAGACAGAGGGCCAATAAGGAAAGAGAGATTTTCAATAATATGATAAATGAATTAGACTTAGACATTTACAGAACATTACACCCCACATCATCAAGAGGCACATTTTTCTCAAGTGCTCTTGGATCATTCCCAGGGATAGACCATATTCTGGGTCACAAGGCAAGTTTCAATAAATTAAAAAAGATTGAAATCATATAAAACACTTTCTCATAATGGAATGAAATTGGAAATCAGTAACAGGCAAAAGGGCCAGAAAACACACTCTTAAACAACCAGGGGGTCCATGAGGAGATTACAAGAGAAATCAGTAACTATCTTGAGGCAAATGAAAATGAAAACACAACGTATCAAAATTTATGGGATGCAGCAAAGGCAGTGCTGAGAGGAAATTAATTGTCTAAATGCCTATATTAGAAAAGAAGAAAGAACAAAAATCAAGGAATTAACTGTTCATTTGGAAGAACTAGAGAAAAACAGCAAACTTAACCCAAAGCAAACAAAAGGAAAGAAATAATGATTATGGTAGAAATAAATGAAAATGAAAACATGAAAACAATCAAGAAAAATCAACAAAACCAGAAGTTGATTCTTGGAGAAAATCAATAAAATCGATGGACCCACAGCTAGGTTGACTAAATAAATACATAAGTAAATAAAATAAAATAAAATAAAATGGAGAGGATGCAAATAAATAAAATCAGAAATGGAAGAGGAGACATAATACTGACCCTGAAGAAATAAAGAAGTTAATGAGAAGATACTATGAGCAACTATATGCTAATAAACTAGATTACATAGATGAAATGAACAACTTCTTAGAAAGGCATGAGCCACTAAAATTGACTTAAGAAGGAATAAATGACCTCAACAAACCAATCACAAGTAAAGAGATTAATTCAGTCATTAAGAAGCTCCCCAAAAAGAAAAGTTCAGGACCATATCGCTTCACATGTGAATTCTACCAAGCATTCAAGAATGAATTAGTATGAATCCTGCTCAAACTTCAAAAAATTGAAGAGGAGGGAAAGCTACTGTGTTAGTTTGCTAGCTGCTGGAATGTGATACACCAAAACTGCAATGGCTTTTAGAAAGGGAAATTTAATAAGATACAAGTTTACAGTTCTAAGGAGATGAAAATCTCCAAATTAAGGCACCAACAAAAGGTTACCTTCAATCAAGAAAGGTCGATGAGTCAGGAACCCTCTGTCAGCTGGGTAATCATGTGGCTGGTGTCTGTTGGTCCCTTTCTCCTGAACTCCAAAGCTGTCAGCCTCTGTCCTGTCAGCATTCTTCATTTCGTTTCTCCAGGGTTGGCTTTCATCTCTCGGCCTCCTTTGGCTTCCTCCAGATTCTGTCTTGGTGAACATCGCATGGAAAGCCTTCTGGGCTTCAAACACCTCCAAACATCCATATTTCTGTCCTTCACATGTCACCTCTGCTCTGGAGCTTCAGTTGGCTCTGAGGCTTCTGTCACTTCTGTGGTTTCTGTCATCTCAGCTATGAAGGTTCCGTTGGTTCTGAGGCTTCTGTCATTTTTGGAGTTTCTGTCTCTTTCTCCAAAATATTTCCTCTTTTATAGGATTCCAGTAAACTAATCAAGACCTGGAACGAGTGGAGTCACATCTCTATCTAGTTAAAAGTTCACACCCACAAAAAACCCACAAGAAAACAAACAAAAAATATAAAAAACAAACAAAAAGCTTACGCCCACAATTGGTTGTGTCACATCTTCGTGTAGATAACCTAATCAAGTTTCCAACTGACAGTGCTGAATAGGAATGAAAAGAAATGGCTTCTTCCACAAGATTGGATCAGGATTAAAACATGGCTTTTCTGGGATACATAATACTTTCAAATTTGCATAGCTACCTACCTCAATCTATAAAACCGCCATCACCCTAATACCAATGCCAGATAAAGATATTATAACAAAAGAAAATTACAGACCAATCTCTTTAATGAATCTATGTGGGGAAACCTTAGCTTCTTTTTGTTGTAGTCGACAATGCAACAGAACTGCAGAGAAACCCTGTGAATGCCATATATGTGAAAGGCTTTGGTTAATGCTCTGAGTTTAGATAACATGGAAGAAGTCACAGTATAAATGTTTTGAATGTAGAAAAGATTTCAGCCATTGAGTTTACCTTTCAACATACTAGAGGACACACACTGAAGAAACACTGAAATCAATCTGGTAGAGCTTTTAGCTATCCTGACTGCTCCATCAATCTAGGCCAGTTCATGCTGCAGAGAATCAATATAAATGTCACTTATGTAGTGAAGTTTTTTCCAGATGGCCTGGTGAAAAACAACATGAGAGACCTCAATATCAATGTAATGAAAGTGGAAGAGTCTTCACCCACCTCTCCACCTGATAAAGAGACAAGTCTTTACCAAATGATGAAGCTCTTTGAAGGAGTGCTAGATAATTAATGATGGAGATGTTCTAAATGAAAAATCACACAAAATCATTTATTTGTACAGCAACACTTGTAGGGTAAGCATGGATTCATATGGCATAAAACCCTTTTCAGTGTCATGAATGAAGGCATATCTTCAGTGATCACTCATTCCTTAGCATTACTATTCTTGTGCTGAGGAAACAGAAACCCCATAGTCAAGTTAGGAAAATCCTTAGCTGGATTTCATAACTGAAATTTCATAGTGGAAAACAAAATACTGTATATGGACCCTTTAGCATACAATTCTTCAAAGAGTCATAAATTTTGATCAAGACTTATTGAAATTATGTAATATAATATTGTAGTATTGTGAAGTGACATGGGTATACAGAATGGTGAATTTTGTAAAATGTAACATGAAGTGAGATTAATTCAATAGATCAGTACTTGCATATATGTAAGCAACAAATATTGTTGCTTAAAATCTAATATGTTGGCCACATTATGATTGTGTTTTTATGCAGTTATAAAAGCAAAGATTTGAGTCAAACAGAAAATAATTTTGTTAATACATTTAGAATACAAAACTGTGATTTTAAATTATTATCTTAGTACTATAACATATATGTTCATGTCAAGGATGAAAACAAACATGGATAAATAAAAACAATTTATAATTTAAAAAAAGAAAAAAATGATCCTAAATGTGCTCAAGAGCTAAAGGAAAACATGGACAAAGAACTAAGGGAAATCAGGAAAATAGTAGAACACAGAGAATATAGATAAAGAGATTGAAATCATGAAGGGAACCAAGCAGAGCTGAGGATCACAATAATAGAAATTTAAAAATCCCTAGAGGGATTCAACAGAATATTAGAGCTGGCAGGAGAAAGAATTAGTGAACTTGAAGAAAAAGCTATTGAAATTATTCAATCTGAGCAACAGAAAGAAGGAAGAATGAAGAAAAGTGAACAGAGCCAGAAAGACCTGTGGGGCACCATTAAGCATACCAATTCATGCACTGTGGGAGCCCCAGAAGAAGAGTGAAAAAGGCAGAAAGAATATTTGAAGAAATAATTGCTGAAATTTCCCCAAATCTATTGAAAGTCATGAATATACACGTCCAAGAAGCTCTATGGACTCTAAACAGGTTAAATCCAAATACCAGATGTAACGTGTCATGTACAAGGGAGCCTCAGTAAGATTAAGTACAGATTTCTCATGAAAAATCAGAGGCTAGAAGGCTATGGGATGACATATTTAAAGTGCAGAAAGCAAAAAATTGCCAACCAATTTACTGGCAAAACTCTTTTTCAAGAATAAAGGAGAAGTTCAGGTATTACCAGGTAAAGAGATACCAAGGGAGCTCAACACCATTAGACCAGCCCTAAAAGAAATGCTAAAGGGAGTTCTTCAGTTTGTAAGGAAAGGACCCTAGCCACTGAATCAAAGTCACATGAAGACATAACTATCTCCAAAAAAGTACCAACATGTGTAGATATAAATTCCAGTATAATTTGTGTTTTGGTTTGCAACCCTACTTCTTACTTTCTACAGGATCTAAAATCCAAATGCATGAAAAGTAGTGATAAAATCAATGGCTTGGTACTTATAATGTACAAATATGTAATTTGTGACAACTAAATAAAAAGTGAGGGGAGGGAGGGGTATAGGAACATAGTGTGTGTGTGCTATTGAAAATAAGTTGATGTCAAACCAAAAGAGATTGTTATAGATATAGAATGCTAAATTTAAGCTCCATGGTAACCACAAATAAAATATTGGAAAAATATACATGAAATAAGAAGAAATCTAGAGAGTTCACTACAAAATTTGGCAAAGGACTTGACTAGACATTTATCCAAGGACGATACACAAATGGCACCCAAAATACATGAAAAGATGCTCAGTATCATTAAACATTAGGGAATCCACAATGAGATACCACCTCTGTGTTGGTGTATGTACCCCAGAAAAGCACGTTCTTAAATTAAATCCATTCCTATATGTGTGAATCCATTGTAAGTGGATCTTTTGTTGGGGTTATTTCAGTTAAGGTATGGCCCACTGCTTTATAAGCAAAGTGAACATCAGAGAGATGGAGAGAAAACCACAGAAAGCAAGAGACTGGACATCAATGGGACCTGGAAGATAAGGGAGAGGCCAGCACATACTGCCACGTGCCTTATCTGGTGACAGAGGAGACAAGGATTGATAGCAGCTAGTCTCAGAATGCCACAGTCTTTGGGGAGAAAGCATTGCCTTGTTGATGTTTTGATTTGGACTTTCTTTTATCCTCAAAACCATAAGCTAACAAATTCCCACTGCTTAACCTGACCCATTTCATGGTATTTGCTTGAGCAGCACAGGATACTAAAACAACCTCATGCCTATTAGATGCCTATTATTAAATAAATAAATAAATAACAAGTTCTGGAAAAGATGTAGAGAATGAGAACCTTAGTACATTGGTGGTGAGAATGTTAATTGGTACAGCCACTATGGAAAAAAAAGTTTGGCAGTTCCTCAAAAAGTTAAACATAGAACTGCTCTGTGACCTGGCAATCCCGCTTCTATGTATATACCCCAAAAATTGAAAACCGGGACACCAATGTTCACAGCAACATTATTTATGACAACCAAAAGGTATGAACAACTCAGTTGGTCAGCAAATGAATGGATAAACAAAATGTGGTATTTACATTCAATGGCATATTATTCAGCTCTAAAAAAGGATGAAGTTCTGGTACACACTACTACATGAATGAACGTTGAAGACATCATTTCAGTGAAATCATTCAGACGTGAAGTGACAGATATTGTATGATTCCACTTATATGAAATAGCTATAACATGCAAATTCACAGAGAAAGTAGAGTATGTTATTGGGGTGGGGTAGCTCTCTATATAGGGTTTGAATTATTTTTGCAACTGTCTTATAAGTTTGAAATTATTTCAGAATAAAAGGTAAAAAACAAACAACAACAACAATAAACCAACTAAACAGCAGAGTCCTTTACACCTGGCGTTCAAAACTTCTCTTCGTCTGGGTCCAGTGTAGTTTCATTGCATCAGTGCTCATTAAGTCTGCACACAGCCTTCACTTCGGTCAGACTTTTCCTCATTTTTTGCTTTTATTTCCCTTGCCTGGCATGTCCTTTTCTTCCTCATATGCTAGTCTAAGTTCTACCCATCCTTCAAGGTCAGTTACAACTCAATCTCCTCCAGAAAGACTTTGTCCATCCTATATATTCTCTCCTTTCCCTGAGAATCTCATATGCATATATCCAGTTGTGTGCTGGCAAGTGTTTGATAACAGCTTTCCAGAAAAACAAAAATGAACAATAATTTTATTATTAATTTATCATTTTCCAATTCCCATGATGCAAATATCCTGATCATGGTCAATTTCAAGCTATCAATATGACATCACTACAAGCAGAGTTGGGAAGAGGTGTGCAGTCTGACACCCTTATGTAGTATTTTTATCATATAGACAGTATAGATAACCTCAAAGCATTTATATTAAATATCACTGGTGTAGCACTTTGGTAAAGTGCTAATTCAAGTCTTTTTGCTCAATTTTTGTTTTATTAATGAGTTATATCTAGGTTGTCTTCCTATTGAGCTGTAAGAGTTATTTGTATATTCTGGATGCTACTTATCAGATGTATGTTTGCAAATATTTTCTCTGAGTCGGTGGCTTCATTTCCTTCATGTTATCTTTTGAAGAACAAGGGTTTTTAATTTTGATAAAGTCCAATTTATCATTTTTTTAATGGTTCTTGCTTTCTGTGTTATAGCTAAGAAATCTTTGCCCAACCCAAGGTCACAATTTTTTCTCCTAACTGTTATATTTAGGACTCTCTATAATGAATTTTGATAAAAAATTTTTATGTGTGTGATGTGAGGTAAGGTTTAGAGTTCATTATTTGGTTATGGAATTACAGTTTTTCTAACACTATTCTTTTTAAAAATGATCCTTTTCCCATTAAATTATCTTGGCAACATTGTCAAAAATAATTGTATTTGTGTGAATCTACTTCTCGGCTCTCTACTCTGGTTCATTGATCTATATGTCTAGTCTTATGCCAAAATAACACTGTCTTCATTAATTAGCTTTATATTAAATATTAAAACTAAGTAGGGTAAGTCCCCCAGCCTTCTTTGTTTCAAAGTTGTTCTGACTATATATGTAACCAACTTGTTTATTTCTATAAAAATGACTGCTGAGATTTTTGTTGGGATTGCACTGAATTTATAGTTCAATTTGGTAAGACTAAAATCTTAACAATATTAAGTTTTCCAACCCATAAGCAAGGTATATCTCTTCATTTATTTGGGTTTCTTTCATACCCTCCTTGCAATATTTTCTAATTTGTAGTGTGAAGGTCAAGTATATCTGTGGTTAACTGTATCACTGATATTTCACATTTTATGCTACTATAAATAGTACTAACATTTCAATTTCCAATGCTAATATGTAGAAATAAACTTTATTTTTGCAAATTGACATCATATCTTGTGACCTTGCTAACTCAGTAATTAGTTCTAGAAACTCTTATTGTAAATTTCTTAGAATTTTATACAGAGATAATCATGTCCTCTACAAATGAAATAATTTTGTTTTTTGCTTTCCAATCAGTACGCACTTTATTTCTTTTTCTTCCCTTATCATACTGGTTAGAACTTCCAGTATTATATTCAAAAACAGTGCTGAGACCTGACATTCTTGTTTAATTTTAGGAGGAAAAATGCACTATTAAGTATGAGGTTATTTGTAGGTGTTTGAAATCACCCTATTTTTCATTTTCTGAGAGTTTATTTTTTACCAAAGATGGGTATTAAATTTTGTCAGATGCCTTTTATCCATCTTTTGAGATGCTCATATGGCTTGTCTTTTTGGTGGTGGTTTTCTGGTTATATGTTAAATTACACGATTAAAGGCTTTCATTCTTATTCTGGATTCCCTGTGTTGGGATAGTTTAAATGATCTATCCAGAAAAGCTGATTTAGATTTTGTGCTACTGAAAATTTAGGTTCTGGAGAAAATGAACCTTTCTTCTTTTGGTCTCAAAAAATAGGTGAAGTTCTAAGATACAGGCACTGTCTTCCTTACTCCTATATTCCAAATTACCTTAATCCTGACCTGACCAGCTTTCTTCTTAACTTTAAACCGCAGGATATACATATACAAAACAGCCCCTCAAAATCCAGAAGTAAGAACTACCACTCCAGACTAAATGTGACTGCTATAAGAGCTTACAGTCCAGGCCCCAGTTTTCTTATAAGTATTTTCTAAGTGAGATCATACAATATTTGCTCTTTTGTTACTGGCTTATTTTGCCTCACCATATGTCCCACCTGTTCACTCACATCATTGCATGCCTCACAACTTCATTCCTTTTTGAAGCGGCACAATGTCTGATAATAGGTATACACCATTATTCACCGATCTACTTCTCAGTGCATCTTTCAGCCACCTTCATCTGCTGGGCCTCATGTATAAAGTCCAAAGTTAACAGTCCATCAATTTTAAATAATTTCATTGTTCCCAGGAGAAAGATAGCCAATAAACATACCCTCACCAAATAGAAAATCCAAATTTCCCCCTAACTCTTGTCCCCCGCCCCCCATTATGTACCCCTGGCATTGTCTCGGTACTGTTGATGTTTTCCTGTTAAACATAGGCCATGGCTTGCAATAGTATTTTTCTCCCTATACCCTGAAATTATACACATATTATACACTCTTTGTAGAAGATTCATACCTTTGCAGTAGTTCATGCAAGAACTTATTTACATTTGTAGTGTTAATCAGTGGGACACATGAGTCTATACAACCCCTTTCAATCATGTTTACCTTCAATATGGTACTATTACTTATAGACCCACTAGTGAACTGCTTTCACTTCTTTCTATTCACTTATAATTAAGTTTAACCTCATTAGCCAGCTGTTCACCCATCTCAAGCTTCAGTGTATCTCTAGGGCCCCTATGTTCTGTATTATAAGCCTCTGATTTTACCTTTACCATGTTATTAAAGTAGAATCATATAGTATTTGGACTTTTGTGTCTGGCTTATTTCACTCAGCATTATGTCCTCAAAGCTCATTCATCATGTCATGTGGTTCAGGATGTCATTTTGTCTTACAGCTACATAATATTCTATCATATCTATATACCACATTTTGTTAATCCACTCATCTGTTGATGGACACTTGGATTGTTTCCATCTTTTGGTGATTGTGAATAGTACTGCTATGAACATCAGCATGCAAATGTCTGTGTCAGTGCTTTCAGCTATTCTGGGTATATACTTAGTGGTGTGGCCGGGTCATAGGGCAATTCAATATTTAGTTTTCTAAGGAACTGCCAGACTGTCTTCCATAGTGGCTGTACCATTATACATTCCCACCAGCATTTCATAAGTGTCCCAATTTCTCCACATCCTCTCCAACATTTGTAGTTTCCTGTTTGTTTTCATAGCAGCCATTTTTATAGATGAGGTGGTATCTCATTGTAGTCTTGATCTGCATTTCCCTTATAGCTAATGAGAATGAGCATCTGTATTTGCTCTTCAGAAAAATGTCTATTCATATCTTTAATCCACTTTAAAATTGGGTTGCTTGTTCTATTGTTGTTGAGTTGATTTCTTTATGTATACAGGATATCAAACCTTTATCCAAGGTGTGATTTCCAAATATTTTCTTCCATGGAATTGGCTGCCTCTTCACCTTTTTGACATTCTTTTGAGGTGAAGAAGTATCTGATGTTGAGAAGTTCCCAATTATCATTTTTTCTTTCTTTCTTTTTTTATTACTGTGCTTTGGGTGTAAAGTTTAGGAAGATACCTCCTATTACTTGGTCTTGAAGATGTTTCCCTACATTTTCTTCTAGTATCTTTACAGTACTGACTCTTATATCTAGGTGTTTGATCCACTTTGGTTAATTTTTGCATAGCATACAAAGTGAGGGTCCTCTTTCATTCTTTTGGTTATTTACATCCAATTTTCCCATGCCCATTTATTGAAAAGACTATTTTGCCCCAGTTCAGTGGATTTGGGGACTTTGTCAAAGATCAGTTGACCATAGATTTGGTGGTCTATTTCTGCACTCTCAACTCAATTCCATTGGTCAATACTTCTATCTTTGTGCCAGTACCATGCTGTTTTGACCACTGTGGCTTTATAATAAGTTTTAAAATCAAATCAGGAAATGTTAGTCCTCTCACTTTGTTCTTCTTTTTTGGGATGCTTTGAGCTATTCAGGGTCTCTTTCCCTTCCAGATGAATTTGGTAACTAGCTTTTCCAAATCTTCAAAGTAGGTTATTGGAATTTTGATTGGTACTGCATTGACTCTGTAGATCAATTTGGGTGGAATTGTCACCTTAACTATATATACCCTTCTTATCCATGAGCAGGGAATGCCTTCCCACCTATTTAGATATTCTTTGAATTCTTTTAGCAGTGTTACATCATTTTCTGTGTAGCAGTCCTTTACATACCTAGTTAATTTCATTCCTAGATACTTGATTCTTTTAGTTGTTATTTTGAATGGAATTTTTCTTTAATTCACTCCTCAGTTAGGTCATTGCTTGTGTATAGAAATATCACTGATTTTTGCACATTAATTTTATATCCTGCCACCTTCCAGAATGTGTTTATTAGCTCAAGTAACTTTGTTGTAGATTTCTCAGGATTTTCCAAGTATACTATCATGTCATCTGCAAATAGTGGAAATTTTACTTCTTTCTTTCCAATTTGGATGCCTTTTATTTCTTTGTCCTGCCTGATTGCTCTAGCTAGAACTTCTAGTACAATGTTGAGTAATAGTGGTGACAGAGGGCATCCTTGTCTTGTTCCCAACCTTAGGGGAAAAGGTTTCAGTTTCTCTCCATTGAGTTTGATGCTGGTTATGGGTTTTTCATATATGCTTTTTATCATATTGAGGAAGCAACCTTTGATTCCTACCTTTTAAAATGCTTTTATCAGAAAAGGATGTTGAATTCTATCAAATGCTTTTTCAACATTAATCGAGATGATCATGTGATTTTTTTTTTTCTTTCATTTTGTTAATGAGCTGTATTACCTGAATTGATTTTCTTGTGTTGAACTATCCTTGCATTCTTGGTATAAACCCCACTTGGTTGTGGTGTATAATTCTTTTAATTGTGTTGTTGGATTCAATTTGCTAGAATATTTGTACCTATGTTCATTAGGGAGATTGGCCTGTAGATTTCCTTTTTTGTAGCATCTTTATCTCTGTTTTGGAACCAAAGTGATGTTAGCTTCACGAAGTGTGTTAGGCAGTGTTCATTTTTCCTCAATTTTTTTGGAAAAGTTTGAGCAAGATGGTGTTAGTTCTTTTTGGAAAGCTTAATAAAATTCCTCTGTGAAGGTATTTGGCCCTGGGCTTTTCTTTGTAGGAAGATTTTTGTTGAATGATTGACTCTCTTTACTTGTGATTGGTTTGTTGAGATCTTCTAGTTCTCCTTTTTTTGGGATTTATTTTTTTTCACCTTTTTTATTGAGAAATCTTCACACACATAAATTCTATACATGGTGTACAGTCAATGGCTCACAATACCATCACATAGTTGTGTGTTCATCACCATGATTATTTTTTAGAACATTTGTATCACCCCAGAAAAAGACAAAAGAAAAACCTCAAACATACTATACAACCTGTCCCTCCCTCTCATTGACCACTAGTGTTTCTGTCTACCCAATTTTATTTTACCCTTTGTCCCACCTGTTATTTATTCATTTTTTATCTATATGTTTTTCTCATCTGTCCATACCTTGGATATAAGGAGTATCAGACACCAGGTTTTCACAATCACACAGTCATATTGTAAACATATCTTTATACAATCATCTTCAAGAATCTAGGCTCTTGATTGTATGTGTGGTTCAGTGGTAGAATGCTTGCCTTTCACACAGGAGACCTGGGTACATTTCCTGGATCACTCACCCCCCCCCCCCCAAAATAAAGAATCTAAGCTACTGGAACACAGCTTAACAGTTTCAGGTACTTCCCTCCAGCTACCTCAATACATCATAAACTAAAAAGGGATATCTATATAACGGATAAGGAAAACCTCCAGGATAATCTCATGATCTGTGTGAAATTTCTCAGCCACTGAAACTTTATTTTGCCTCATTTCTCTCTTCTGCCTTTTGATCAAGAAGGCTTTCTCAATCTCTTGATACCAAGTCCTGGCTTATCCCAATATTTCTGTCCCACATTGCCAGGGAGATTTCTACCCCTGAGAGTCATGTCCCATGTAGGAGGGAGGGCATTGTGTTCACCTACTGATTCGGCCTAGAAAAAGAGAGTCCACATTTGAGAAACAAAAGAGGTTCTCTGTGTGTGACTCTTAAACCTAATTTTAAGTAGGCTTAGCCTATCCTTTGTAGGAATAAGTTTCATAGGGACAAATCCCAAGATTGAGGGTGTGGCCTATTTGGTTGTCACCACTGCTTGCAAGAATATCAGAAATTCTCCAAATGGGGAAGCTGAATATTTCTTTCTTTCTCCCAAGTCTCCTAAGGGGACTTTGCAAATGAATTCTTTATTCGCTGCCAAAATCACTCTGGGATTTATCCCAGGCATCATAAACCTGGAAAAACCAATAGAATCTCGCACCTTATTCAAGATTCCATGTGTTCAACTAAATGGACCATACAAGTTAAATTAGGAAATGCACTACTCAAAGTATAAATTTTGCACCAAATAAACATCTTCCCCTTTAGTCTCACACAGACGTTGAAGTTTTAAAATATGGACCATATCACCCTTTACCCAGTCTTCTGATATACCTTAGTCCTATTCAGATCAGTTTCACTCATATCTCTGTTTGATGTCTGATCACTTTTTCAACTTTTGAACAGTTGCTATATGGGTTACTGCTGACTTTCATAGCATTGGAGCTCTAAATCTGAGTTTCAGGAATCACATCAATACCCAAAGTTTCTGGGAAAGGCCATGTTTTATACAAACATCTCAGTAGCTCAGAATTTAGAATTAACAGTTACACCTCCTGAATATATATGACTGCTATAAAAGCTAACAATCTAGGACCCTTTATAATAAGCCCCAATCTGATAACCCATGCTCTCGACTTTAGTTCACCAAGTTTTTATATCATAGTTGGTCCATATGATTGAGGCATGATAGTATTTATTTTTTTGTTCCATATTTCATTCAATATACAACTCTTAAGGTTCATTCACCTAGTTGCATACCTCACAACTTCATTCCTTCTTGAGGCTGCTCAGTAGTCCATTATATGTATATAGCATAGTTCTCCTTTCCATTCCTCAATCGTTGTACCCATAGGCCACTTCCATTCATTGCGGATGGGGAACACTGCCACCAGAAACACCATGTGCAAATGTCCATTTATGTTCCCCACACTCAGTTCCTCCAGGTATATACTGAGCAATGCGGTTTCAGGCAACCCTATCCCTAGCTTCCTGTGAACCACCACACTGCCCTCCAAGGGGCTGCACCTCTCAATTCCCTACTGATAGTGAATAGGTGCATCTCTTTTTCTACATTTTCTTTTACACTTCTTTCTCTTTGTTCATTTTTAAACAGTTTTATTCACACATCATACAGATCCAACCTATGTGTACAGATATGCTTTCACCACCATACTCTATCTGAAGACATTTCCTTTTCTTCCACAAAGAATCCATACCCCTTTTCCAATTCCCCCACCTGCTGACATTTAGTTTTGGCACAATGCCTCTGTTATATTTAGTGGAAGCATATTGCAATGTTACTGTTGACTATAGGACTATCTTATATTAGTTGTACTTTTCCCATATATCATCTGTTTTCAACACCTGCAATATTGACATTCTCCCTCATGCAAAAACATGGTTTTAATTTCCACACTTCATCACCATCATTGTACACTCTAGACATTCCTAAATTATACCATCTCAGTCTTTACCTTCTGTCTTTCCTTCTGGTTTCATACATGCTCCCAGCACTTTCTATTTCTTCTTGAGTCATTGTAGCTTGTTCATGTGTTTCCAGGATTTTGTCCATTTCACCTAAGTTGTATAGTTTGTTGGCATATAGTTGTTCATAGTATCCTCTTATGATTTCTTTTATTTCTTCAAGGTCTGTGGTTACGCACCCCTTTTCATTTCTTATTTTGTTTTTTTGCATCCTTTCTCATTTTTTTTCTTTGTCAGTCTTGCTAGTGACCCATCAATTTTATTGATTTTCTCAAAGAACCAACTTTTGGCTTTATTGATTCTTTCTATTGTTCTTTTGTTCTTTTGTTCTCCATTCATTTAACTCTGCTTTAATTTTTGTTGTTTCTCTTCTTCTATTTGCTTTGGGGTTAGTTTGCTGTTCTTTCTCAAGTTCTTCCAAGAGAGCAGTTAAGTGCTCAATTTTTGCTCTTTCTTATTTTTTAGTACAGGCATTTAGGGCAATAAATTCCCCTCTCAGCACACCCTTTGCCACATCCCATAAGTTCTGATATGATGTCTTCTCATTTTCATTCATCTCCAGAGAGCTACTTGTTTCTCTAACAATTTCTTCTTTGATCCATCAAATCAAATTTAATCTTTGATTTAAGAGTGTGTTATTTAATCTCCATACATCTGTGAATGTTCTCATTCTTTGGTGGTTATTGAGAGCTGGTTTTATTCTATTGTGATCAGAGAAAGCGCTTTGAATAATTTCAATGTTTTTAAATTTATAAAGACCTGTTTTGTGCCCCAGCATATGATCTATCCTCCAGAATGTTCCATAAGCACATGTATATCCTGGTGTTTTGGGGGTGAAACAACCTATATATGTCGGTTAGGTCTAATTCATCTATCAAGTTGTTTAACTTCTCTATTTACTTTTTTGGCCTTCTGTCTGGTTGTTCTATATAGAGAGGTGAGTGGTGTATTGAAGTCTCCTACTATTTTGTTGAACCATCTGTTGCTCCCTTCAGTTTTGCCAATGTCTGTCTCATGTACTTTGGAGCTCCTTGATTGGGAGTGTAAACATTTATGATTGTTATATCTTTTTTGTGAATTGACTCTTTAATTAGCATATAGTGTCCTTCTTTGTTTCTTATGATGTCTTTACATTTAAAGTCTATTTTGTCTGATATTGGTATAGCTACTCCTGCTTTCTTTTGGTTACAACTTGCATGGAACATCTTTTTTCATCCTTTCACTTTCAATCTATTTGTATCTTTGTGTCTAAGATGGGTCTCTTTTAAACAGCATATAGCTGGATTTTATTTCCTAATCCATTCTGCTAATCTGTGTCTTTTAATTGCTAAGTTTAATCCATTAACATTCAAATTATTACTGAAAAGGCATTTCTTGAATTCACCATCTTATATTTTTATTTTATTTGTCAGATCTATGTATTCTTATCCTCTTTTCTCTTTTTATCCTTTAAGTTACCCTTACTGATACTCTTCAGTTCTGTGCCCTCCTCTAGACCTCCTTTCCAGTCTTTTTTTTTTTTTTCAATTGGTTGAACTCCTTTTGGTATGATTTGTAGGGCTGGTTTCTTGTTGACAAATTCTTTCAGGACTTGTTTGTCTGTGAAAATTCTCCCACAGTTTTGAAGGACAATTTTGCTGGGTACAGAATTCTGGCTGGAAGTCTTTCTCTTTCAGGATCTTAAATATATCATACCACTGCCTTCTCACCTCCATGGTACTAGTTGAGTAGTCTGAACAGTTTTATATGGTTTCCCTTTCATGTAGTAGATTCTTTTTCTCTTGCTGCTTTCAGAATTTTCTGCTTCTCTTCAACATTTGACAGACTGATTAATATATGTCTTGGGGAAGGCCTATTTGGATTTATTCTGTTTGGAGTTCATTGGGCTTCCTTGACTTGTATATTTATGTCCTATATAAGAGTCAGGAAGTTTTTCCCCGTATATCCTCAGTTACTCTTCCTACCCTTTACTCCTCTCTTCTTCTGGGACACCAATGATTCTTATATTGGTACACTTTGTTTTGTCTATTTTTTCTCTGAGATCCAATTCCAATTTTTCTATCATTTTTGCCATTTGCTGTTGTGAGTGTTCAAAATCAGTTATCCAGTCCTCTATATCACTTATTCTTTCTTCTGTCTCTTCAAATTTGTTGTTGTGTGCCTCTAATATGTTTTTTATTTGGTCAACAGAGTCTTTAATCTCTGTGATATCTGCTATTTTTCTATTTAGTCTTTCAAATTATAGTGTCTTCTTGATATCCTTTATGTCATTTGACGTCATACTTATTTTATTAAGTAGAGTTATATGAACATCTTTGATAAGTTGTTCCAATGTCTGTGTCTCCTCTGGTGTTTTAATTTGGTCATTAGTCTGGGCTATATCAGTCTGCATTGTGATATGCTTAGTGATCTGTTGTTTTTGTCACATGTAAATATCTTATCAATTTACTTTGGGAGTTGATTTCTTTCAGTAGTCTAAAACTTTGTTTTTCAGGATGGATGTATAGCAGGGTTCAGGGTATGGGGTGGGGCACAACATTGCAGTGATGCATTGCAGTGCAGATATAGGTGCAGGTTGGGGATGTTATGCTGGTGCTTGTGAATGTGGGTGCCCAGCAGCCAGGGAGGATGTAGCTGTGCATGTGCACCGGTCTGGGGGCCATAACCCTGGTGTGCATTGGTCTAGGGCATGGAGCCTTTTTGTGCATGCCCAGAGCTATGGCAGCAGGTCGGCATTATGCTTTGGTGAGCTGGGGCAGATGTGATCTGGCTTCACAGGTCAACACTTTCTCAGAGTTGGGAAGCAAGACTGAGGGCTGTGCGCATGTGTGGGTCTAGGAGGGTTGTAAATCAATGTTCCCAGAGTGGAAGGATGAGATTGGGGGCTGAGTGCATGTGCGGGTCTAGGAGTGCCATAAATTGATTTGCAGAGCTAATGGGTGTGGGGTGAGGTTGTGCAACCCTATGGGCAGGAGAGCAAGTGTAGCCTGGGCATGGAGGTTAGTGCTTGCGACCTTTATGTGTTGGCAACAGCCTGCAGGGAACAGGGAGGGGGAGGTAGTGCTTGGCAGGGGTGCAGGAAAGGTGGATTGGGCTACACTTGGGGTGGGGGTGGGTTGGGTACATGCACTTGGGGCTATCCTGGAGAATGTTCCATGAGCTCTAAAGAGGAATGTATATCCTTGTGTTTTGGGAGAAATGACTCATATCTGTCTGTTAGGTTTAATTCATTTATCACATTTTTTAAGTTCTCTATTTCCTTGTTGATCTTCTGCCTGGTTGTTCTATCCATAGAGGAAAGAGTTGTAGTGAAATCTCCTACTATTATTGTCGAAACATCTGTTGCTCCCTTCAGTTTTGCCAATGATTGTCTCATGTACTTTGGAGATCCTTGATTGGGAGCATAAATATGTCATTGATTTTTGCTCATATTTTTAGTTTCCTTCCCTCTGCTTATTTTGCATTTAATTTTACTCTTGCTAGTTGCATACAGTAGAAGGTGAGGTCACTGTAGAGATCTTTCTTCTTTTCTAATATAAGCATTTAGTGCTTTACAATTCTAAGCATTACTTTAGCTGTACTCTCTCACAAATGTTGATATTGTGCATTCATGCCTATTCAGTACAAAATGTTTTCTAATTCCCCTAGTGATTTCACTTTTGATCCTTAGACTATTTAGAAGTGTATTGTTAATTTCAAAATATGTGGGAGATTTTGCATATCTTTTTATTATTTATTTTTACTTTAATTCAATTGTAATATGAGGACACATTCTATGATTTAGATCTTTTTAAAATTCACCGAGACTTCTTATATGGCTGAGAATCTGTTCTAACTTCATGAAGGATCTATGTGTACTTAACATGAATGCACATTTTGCTGTTGCTGAGTAAAACATTCTATATATATGTATGTAAATTAGGTCAAGTTGGTTGATAGTGTTATTCAAGAGTTCTATATCATTGTAAATTTTCAGTCTGTTTGTTCTATGAGTTATAAATGGAGTAATAAAATCTTGGACTATAAAAGTGCATTGTCTATTTTTCCTTTCCCTTTATCAGATTTTGCTTCAGTTATTTTTAAGCTATATTATTAGATGCATAAGCACTTGGGATTCTTAGGTCAATGGATGAACTGACCCATTTATTATTCTGAAATCTTTAATCCTCAGTAATATTATTTGTTCTGAAACTAATGTAGCCACTACAGCTGTCTTTTGATTAGCATGACTTGGTATTTCTTTTTACATTTTTAACTTTAACTTTTGGTCTTTGTATACTACTATTTGTAAGAAGTCCTCATCACTACTTTCTTGTCCTTTGCACTATTCTTATTATATATTTACTCCTACTTATGCTAGATACATGACAGTACATTTACATTATCTTTGCTTTAAACAGTCCTATTTACCACATTCCTCAGAAACTCTTCATTCCTTTGTTTATTCCCTAATTTGCATCTGTTTAATTCCAAATTTCATTCTTCTTCCTGGAGAGATTCTTAACAAGGGATTTTCTCAGCATTGTCTATCTGGAAGTTTCTATTTCTCCTTTTGTTAACTAATAATTTGTATAGCTTTATTGAGGCATAATTTATATCTACAATAAGCTGCACATAATCAAAGTACAACTTGATATATGTCCATGCAGATGCACACACACTCACACACTCAAACATGCATGATGATATATGTCCATGCAAACGCACACACACTCACACACTCAAACATGCATGATGATATATGTCCATGCAAACGCACACACACTCACACACTCAAACATGCATGATGATATATGTCCATGCAAACGCACACACTCACACACTCAAACATGCATGATGATATATGTCCATGCAAACGCACACACACTCACACACTCGAGCACACATGAATCCATTACCAAAGTCAAGATGATGAACTTTCCCTGTACTCCCAATAGTTTCTTCCTCCTTCTTAATCCATTCCTTCTTTCATCACCATTTCTGAAAGATACGTTCTTTTAACAAAAGAGAACAAAAATCGACGTTCATTTGTTCTCCTTCAGGCAAAAACATTTTAAAATTTATACATTTAATTACCATCATCATATGCTCTAGGAATTCCTAAATTATATAGAATTATATAAATTCTGAAAGAAGGAAAGAAAGTTTCCTTCTTTCATCATTTATCTCCATTTTTTTCTTTACTGTAGAATTTCTGGCAAGAATCTGCTATCATTTCTTACATTTGTTTCTTTGTATATACTGTATCTTTACTGGTTATTTTGAATATTTTCTTATTATTACTTGTTTCCAGAAATTTAATTATGATTTGTCTTACCTGTTTTCTTTTACGTATTTTTTTGCTTGGGTTTGGGAAACTTCTTGGATCTGTGGGTTTATAGTGTTCAACAAATTTGATAAATTTTGAGTCATTTATTTCTCTGAATATTTTTTTCTGAGCACTCCTTTCTCTTCACTCTTTCAGGGACTCCTGTTATTTTTATGGTATGCCATCTGATATTGCCCCATTTGTTTATTTTTTTCAATTGTTTTTCTGAATGTACTTCATTTTAGGTAGTATTTCCTACTATGTCTTAGGATTCACTGACCTTTTTTTCTCTAATATCGAGCGTGCTTTTAATCCTATCTAAAGTATTTTTTATTTCAGACATTTTATTTTTCATGATTAAAAAAGTTTTACTTGGGTGTAGTAGTGGAGACTTACCCTTGACACTTAGATGCTTAGATAACTTGACTTAGCCCTGCTCAGTATTTAAAAGTCCACACAGTTCTTTAGAAATAGTAAGGCCAAGAATAGAGAATTCAAAATCTATACACCAGGATCATCTGGCTATTAGTTATGTCACCTCAGAAAAGTCACTTGCTTTCTTTGAGTTTCAGGTTTCTCATCTATAAAATGGGAATTTTAATAATATTAACTGAATGTGTAGGAATTTGTTGGAGTTGCTAACAGGTGGAGGAAGTATCTTGGGCCATGAGGCCGCTCCCTTAAACTCTGCAACTTCCCCACTTTGGAAACTGGCTTTGGTTATGAGTCAGAGGATTACCAGTCCGTTTGCTCTCAGAAGGAGTGGCAAAGGAATGTTTCTGGATGTTATAAACTGAGACCACATGTTGCAAGTGCAATACAGTGGCTATTCCTGGAGCATTGCTAAGATGATCTACAGGAGATCAGTCCTGCCGCTGAGAACCCACAGGCTTCAGGTGCTGCTGCATCAGCCTCAGACAGATCCTCTCGGGGCTCCACTGGCAGAGAACTCTACCTACACGACACAATCTCACCAAATGCTGAGCACCTGAGCTACATCAGGCTGGACACGTGCTGAGGATGAGTGACCAGGGGACTTCAGAAAATGATCTGTTACTTGGATGACCCAGCAAACAGGACAGGCAGAAAGAGTCACCAGAGGATCATATTAAAGTGTATATCCAGGAAAGGTAAAAGAACCCGGCATGCTGTGAATATTCGCCCTGGAATAGTTAAAACTAGGGTGGCCTTCCCAATCTAAACTCATCCCATAGGCCATCAGAGCACGAGGCAGAGCTATAAAAAGCGAAGGGTAACGCAGCTGGAGCTAGACAGGCCAAAAGCAGTGTTCATGTACCAAACCAGGAAGGGAAGCATGCCACGCATTCTTTCAATTTTGGGAGCAGGGTCACATTCAAATAAGAGCACAAGGACTGTATCCCCAGTTAATTTCCACCAAGAAGGAGACTCAAGCAGCACTTTGTGGACCCTGTTTCATCAAGCCCAGGGTTTCTCGACCTCAGAACTAGTGACATTTTTGGATCAGACGATTGATTCCTTGTTGTGAGGAGCTTTCTGGCGCCTTGTGGGGTTTTTAGCAGCATCTTTTGCCTCTATCTACCAGACGCCAGGAGCACCTACCGCCCACCCCTGAACGGTGACAATAAAAAAAAAATGTGGGCGGGCCGCGGTGGCTCAGCGGGCAAAGTGCTTGCCTGCCATGCCGGAGGACCTCGGTTCGATTCCCGGCCCCAGCCCATGTAAAAAACAAAAACAAACAAACAAAATACAATAAAACAAGAAAATGTTTAAAGATGTTTCCCTTTCTTCCTCTCTTCCTTCCTTCCATCCTTCCTTCCTTCTCTCTGTCTTTCCTTCCCTTCCTCCCTCTCTCTTTAAAAAAAAAAAAAAAAAAAAAAAAAAAATGTGTCCAGACATTGTCAAATGTCTCCTGGGGTGGGGGCACCAATCACCCTCAGTTGAGGCTCCCAAGCCTCAGAAGACCTGATAACCCATTCATTAATGTTTCCTGAGATCTGAGCTTATTGAAAATATGGGGACCACGGCTAAAAATCCAATACTTCTGTTGGTTTACTGAGAGCTGTGAAGTCAAAAGTCATTAATTATTTTTTAAAAAATACATAAGCCCTGAGCCCTTAGCAGAGGTGTGCAGTGCAGTAGGATGGAGCATGCGCTCTAGAGCCAGACCGTCCACACTCACATCCCAGCTTCACCGTTTGTGAATGGGGTGACATTGGGCCAGGTAACTTCATCTTTTTGTGCCTCAATTTCCTTATCTGTCAAAGGCAGACAGAGAGTCTTCCTCACACGGCGTTTGTGAGGATATATGTCAGTTGCTACAAGTAAAGTGCTCAGCACAGCCCTTGGCACATGCGGGCCTCCAGCTGATCCATTCAGCCCTTCTCAGTTGGAGGTCTTGAGAGGGGAAATGACTTGCTTAAATAAATGGTTGTCCCAGCTCATAAATATTATGATATTTATGTCATAAATATAAAAGAGTCTGCTCAACTATACTGTGATGAACTGTTCTCTCATATGTGTTTGTTGCAGACAATGGGCTACATGAAGATGCAAATTATCTTTACCTCTAGAACAGCTAAGCTCTGAGGACGGTCAGCTTTCCCGCATTGTTGGAGGAGCTTTCCCTGACTAGCCTCCGTGTTGGTTTCTTATTACCTCTGCAACAACTTACTGCCAACTTAGTGGTCTACAACAACTGACATTTGTTATTTCACAGTCATGGGGATCAGAAATTGAAGTTGGTCTGCAAGGTGGCCTCCCTTCTGGGGTCTTCAGGGGACAATCGATTCCTTGCCTTTCCCAGCTGCTGGAGACTGCTGAGCACTTTGGGCTTGAGACCCCTCAGCGTTCCAACCTCTGCTGTAATCATCACAGCTCCTTCTCTCACTCTGCTCCTCCTGCCCCCTCTTACAAGGAGCTTTGTGATTGCACTGGACCTCCCAGAAAACTCTCCCTATTTCAAGAGCCCCGACCTAACCACCAGCCCAGAGCTCCTTTTGCCATGTAAGGTAACACACTCACAGGTGCCAACATTAGGATCTGGTCGTCTTCCCCCTTGGGGCCATCATTCTGCCCGCCATGCCCTGCATTTGCACACTTTGATATAACCTCTATAGCCAGCGCTTTTCCTGTCCTTCAATTTCATTGCATGAGAAGTCTATATTCCCACCTCTGGATCCAGGATAAATTAACCCAAAACTTTCCATGTATCTGTTCTTATCTACATTTTCTGCTGAACTAAATCTCCTCATTTCCTTTTGTTTTTAAAGCTGTTCCTTTTGTTCTCTCCTGCCAAAATGCCTGGTTTCTTTATCAGACCTGTTTTTAATGACATTACTCTAGTATTTTTTCTTTCCAGATGATGATTGAGAAGCTAATAAAAAATGATGCCAGGTAACATAACAGTGATAGGAAAAAAAATGGCTGGTATCCCTTTATCTTCTTGTCATGCAAATTCTATGTAATCTGAATTTCTCCATTTTGCTTGCCCCTGAGGGGGACAGAGAAGGCTCCCCCTCCTTGAGCTGAGCAGACTGGGTCCTGACAAGAGCAGACAGATGGGTCCAAATCCAGTCTCTGCTACTTACCAGCTGTGTGACTGGGGCAGATGGTTTGACCATGCTGAACCTGTTTCCTCATTCATGAAATGGAAGAAATAATATGCAGCTTGATGGGATTTAAATGAGACAGTGTGTAAAATGTAGTGAACCCAGGGACTGGTTCATGGTAAGCATAAAAAACATTAGTTCTCTTCCATGTTTTCTCCAGCCCACACAAAGCATAATCCCACACACGATGGCGGTGGCTCAATGCAAGACTAAAATCCTGGGCGTATCCCTGAGTAGTCACACATGGCAGGCGGCCATCTACTATTCTGAAGCAATTCCTGAATTCATAAGCCTCCTGGGAAAGCCATCTAGCTGGTGGCTCCCGGCAGGGGGAGTAGATGCTGGAGCCAGCCTGCTAGGCAGCGGCTCTGCCACTACCAACCATGTCACCTTAGGCCAATTACCCAACTTCTCTGTGCCTCAGTTTACCCCTGTGGTAAAAGGGGATAATAAAATTGCCTAATAGGGCTGTTAAGAAGAATGAATGAGTTAAGTTCAATTCAATTAAGCACTTTAAATAAAGCCTGGCACAAAGTAAGTGCTGTTTAAGTATTTATTAAACAGAAAGCCGATTTATTTACTGACTATTTAATGGGAACTACTATGGGCTAAGTCCTGGGCTGGTTGTGTGGGGTCACTGAGGGACAGAAGCTTGCCCTGCTCTGATAAGCTCGGTCTACATAGGGAAAAAACTCTACATTCTACATTCTGAGCATCCCCGAGGAAGTACCATTTGTCTAAATCTGGAATTGTTATTGGTAGAGCTTTGGGATCCGTTTTTTACTTAATATTGGTCCTTTTCTGCGTGTTTTGATTTGGAAGTATCCTGGTTGGGGAGGCGGAGGAGGCTCTGGGGGGCACCTGGTATTCAGAGTTCAGAGGAGAGGAGGGCCTTGAGGTTGCTAAGAAGCTAAGAGACCTGTCCTGAACTGACCAGAGGAAGCCTAAAGCCATGCATCCCAGGGCTCTAGAAAAGCATTTCTGGAACCTTCTCTAACCGGTCGACAGTCTGAACTTGGCCTGGCTAGTTGCCCGGCAGAAGTGCTGTAAGAGGTAAAGGGACCTAATGAAGAAAGATGCCATATTCTGCTTTGTCCACTGGGTGGAGCATTTTAGCCAAAGAAGGACCTCTGTGATGCAGTCGCGTCCTAGGAGGAGCTGCTCAGCTTGGAGAACTGGCAAGCTTGGACGTGTTCAAAGGGCACACCCTTCAAAACCCTCCTCTGCAAATAAGACACCAAGCTTCCTCAAGCCTGAGGGCTGTGCCAAGGCCTATTCTAGTAAAACAAAATTCTCTATGGGGGTAACAAACTTTCAAACTTTTAAGTCCAGAATGGAGCCTTAGGACATCAGCGGTTCTGACTCCCTTTTTCACAAGTTGGAAATGTGAGGGCAGAAGAGGTGAGTGAACGGGGTAGCACAGGGAGGCTGTGCCAGCGTCAGCCCAGGGGCCGGGTCTCCTGGCCTCAAAGCCGACCAGGTGGATTCCTGTGCTTTAATGCTCCACGGATCGGTCTGAGCACATGCGTTTTATCAAAAAAATAAGAGTCCAAGTGCGCAAGCCACTCTTGACAGGAAGAAACAGTGAAATCCCCTCGGAAGCAGAAGCACCCGCCACTTCTCGCTGGGACCTGCGTCTCTAAGCAGCTTGCTCTCAGCCTTCTCCTTTGCATCCTTTGCATCTCAGCTGCAAAATCCCCGCCTCACAGAGGCTTTCCTCAACCACCACCCAAGAGGGCCGCCCACCCGCTGCCCCTCAGCCTCCCCTCCCCTGCCCAACTGGTCGTGGGAATGCGTTCCTCAACTTGACATCGTCTCTCACACACACACGGATTTTCTGTTTGTCTTATTATTGTTTTTCTCCCCTTTAGGGCATAAGTTCGAAGTTTGCAATGTAGGCCTGGTGTTCCCAGAAGAGCCTCTGGTACCTAGAAGATGCTCAATACATATTTGTTTACTTGATAAGCAAATGAAAGATTGTGCCTGCATATCCTGGTTCATATGTAAATTGGATTTTTTGGTTTTTTTTTTTTGTGATGGTCAAATTAAATAATACACACAAAATCGTTCTGCTCATCAAAGATAAATAGATGAAAGGGGCTAGGCTCAATTAAGGGACCTCAGGGGGTGCCGACTCACTGAGTGAGGACTGGAAATTATTAGCAAATCAAGGGGCCTATATCATACGTCACGATAAAAATGAACATTCATTTGTATGATTTGTTTTTGTTTTATACCTTCTTGCTCAACAGAACAACACAAAAAAAGTCCTGATAGTGGCACATAAAGACACATACGCTTCGGCAAGACGACAAAAATTGGAAGCACATGACACACGGGCTCGGGCAACAGCTAAAACTAGAATGAGACAACAATTCACAAGACGCAGCGAAAGATGACTCAAAAATGTGTGAAGCTTTCACTGTTCACACACAAAAAGTGGCAAGCAATAAGGCAAAGAAAAGACAAAAACCAGAAAATAAAAGGCCACCAGAGAGAAGGCTGGTACCTAGGAAGTTGACCATGGAAAACTATCTCCTGGTAAGAATAGGGCACCCACTTAGACTTTCACATCTACCGGTGGACGCACAGAGGGAATCCTGGTCACAGCATATGGCAGTGGCCAGACCATCTCAAGGCTGGGCCACAGGGCCCCATCTAGGGTCTGGACACAGGACATTGCCACACGTGGACTGTTTCGTGTTGTTCTTAATGCACTTTTTTGGTTGTAAGCTAGACTTGGAGATTAAACCAAGTCTTAAAAAATTATGCCTTTCCCTGGTTGTTTTCTTCAGTTGTAAGTCAGTAGGAAATTTATAGACTCTGACTTTAAATATCTCCTAGGTTTTCAGTAATAGCAACAACAACAACAAAAAATTTAAATATTAAGAAAGGTGGAGCACATTCTAAAATAACCCAATGAGATTGAGACAGCTGGGAACAGTTTTGGGAAGCTGACCTTGAAAAGACAAGACATATCGTTCTTTCACTTGAAATTTTTTTTTTCCTTAAATTTTCTGGAGAAAGCTAAGATCTTGCATGCTTGCCGGTGACCTAGAAAGCTCATTGCACCTCAGGATGGCTCTTCTTGGCTCCATCTTTAAAAAATATAGTCTACACCATTAGAAAGAACTAAATGCATCAAGGCTTCAGGTGATGGACTCTTCAAATTTCCTGGGACCTGAAAATGTCCTGGGAGGCCAACCCCTTATCAGCCTAATCTCAGCATAAGGCCTTCTGGCTGCAGTGGAGGGTCCTTGCCTCACTTAAGTAGGCCTCTGAGCTTCTCTTCTTCTGTTGCCTACAAAACCTCTGAGTGACAGATACTCTCTTTCTCCAAAGGTGATTTATCAACTGAAGGAAGATTCATAAGATAGCCATAGCCAACTCTAAACAGCAAAAAGACACAGCTGAGCAATTATTGGCCAGGAGATGAGATGGTCAGGGACCCACTTAAGAAAAGGGGTGTGTGCAGGGGAAATTGCCCAGACTTGGAGGCAAAGCAACCAGGAGTACCAGGTCTAGAGGTGGAGTTGGATTCTCATGGTGGCAGTTAGTAACCCTGCAAACTTAGACAAGTTTCTAAATCTCACTGAATCTGTTACTTCATCTGCAAAGCAAGCACTAATCACTTCAGTCCCAACTGCCTGCTGGACTCAAGGAGAAATGAACAGAAAAGGCTTCACAAACTGTAAATATTAGATACTACCAAGTAATTACTATAATAAACAATATTTCACCATCGCCAGTGAGAATGAAATATACTACTGTTTTTGAGCACCTACTTTGTTATAAACAGTATAACTATTTATAACATATAATAGTATAACCATAGTATAACTGTTGTGTAATGGAGCACATTCTACCATTCATATGCTCCATTACACAATAGTTACAATTTCTCCCATTTTATATAGGAGATAACAAGGAATCAGAGAAGGTGATTAACCCTCCAAAGTTCATTCAGCTACTAAAAGATAGAGCGGAAATTTGCACTATGATCTGTTCGGCTTTGAGATTCTCTATACCACTTGTCTCTAATGAAGAGGAAAGGGGCAAAAATGACCACGTTAGGGGTTAAAGTTAAAAAAGCAGTATATCAGGGATGGTAGCAGAAAAGCTAGAAGGTTTCTGAACGAGGCTGTCAAAGTTTTATTCCATTTAAAAATAGGGAGGATTCTTTACCGGCATAGAGTGCAGCTGTGGGCGCCGGTGGCAGGGAGGCAGCGGCCCTGGGCAGGCTGGGACCCCCTGGAGCCCTTTATGTGCTGGACTCGTGGAAAAAGGTGTCCTTACGTTCCCCCTGCAGACTGGCACAGCCGCGTGGGCAGCACGCAGCACAGCCGTCAGGAAGGTTTCTAAGTAAAGAGGACTCAAGGCTGGGAACGGCAGGTACAGATCATACCGTCCACCTCGGGGCTCCCTTTTGTTCTCATGTCAGCCGCAAGCAGGTAGGGGACAGGCTGAATGCCTGCGTCAAGTAATTTAGCCATTCAATAATATGTCAGTGGCATGGCGTCTGTTCTCACCTCTCCTTTGGCTTATTGGCATCACAGACCCTCATCTCTCTCTCCTCTCCTTTTCTCTTCTTCCCTGTCCAGTTTATGTCTCTCCTGTGACCTTTCCAGCCCCCTTAGCGCTCGTGTACTTACTTCACAAGCTCTTCTTTTCCCTCCGCCTCCTCCCGCTCCGCCACTCTGACAGACTGTATCCGAGATTCCCTCAACAGTGTCCTATCTATCTTTTTTTTTAATTCGTTGCATGATTTATTTTTAGCCTGAAACAACTGCCTCCTAAAAATGGAGTTCCTAATGAGCCAGGGGCTGGGCAGAGCTATGTAAGGTATCTGGGGCTTGGCCTCCCAGCTCCCGCACGCCTGCCTCCCATCCTACACGCGCATGTGTGCACGAGCCTCTTTTCTCTTTGTCCTGAGCCCACGATTACAGAGTTGGCTGGACCCAAGGAGGTGAAGAGTCAATTCTCAGATTTGGGGAGGGCCAAGGGGAGAGAGACCCAGCCTCGTTCTGCTCCCCGCCCGGCTCGACAGGGACTTGTTGAACTGTCCTCCGTCCTCTCGGCGCCCGTATTTCTGAGACAGAAAAACAACTTTTCCCAAATGACGAGAACTCACCTGTTTGTGGCGGGGGTCTTCTTGCTGGCCTGTTGCAGGGCGGAAGAGGGTCTGAGCTTCCCCACCTACGACGGGAAGGACCGAGTGGGGAGTCTGACCGAGAAGAACTTCAAGCAGATTTCGAAGAAGTATGACTTGTTGTGCCTCTACTACCACGAGTCCATGTCTTCGGATAAGGTCGCACAGAAACAGTTCCAGCTGAAGGAAATCGTTCTGGAGGTGAGCAGAGGGGCGCGGTTGCCGCATTGCCTGAGTGGACGTGGGCGCGGGAGAGGCATATGTCTTTGGTAAGGAGCGGTCAGGCATTGGGATAGAAGCATGAGCGTGCAGAGAATATATCCCAAAGTCTGTAAATCTGAGAATATTCTTATTGCAAAACTGGGATGTGTCAACCAGGAGAGGTGGGTCCCACTCTTAAAAATGGAGATAATGAAAAGTGTTCCATTGTGAGTGGATCTAATTTAAAGTCTTTCACACTGCAGCCCTCTTGCTTTGACAAGAGCTTGCCCCCTGCCCGCCCCCCCCCCCCCCCCCATTGCTAGTTTTTCTGAGAAGATTAGAATTCTGGGCTGAAATAAAATTGAGGGATTCTTTGTGGATTTCATTCAGTGTGCTCACTCTCCACTCTTCACCCTTAAATCCCCCCATGATCCTGGAGAAACAGGAGTCGTCTGACCTTGCATTCGTTTTTTCATGGCTATTGGGGGTTAGCGCTAAATGTTCTTCCTGTCTCTTGATCTGGTTTTGGTCATCATTATACACATAGCTGGGTGAAGAGGTTGGCTGCACATTCATTAATGGGAATTTTCTTTTTCTCTCTCAGAAAGTTCTTGATGTGAGTTTAGGGCAGATGTTGAAGTCAGTTCCTATTCTATCTACAATACATGGCCTGGTTATCACTTGACCCGGAGGCCCACTTTCTTAACCTTTGAGAATGACTCAGGAACTGTCCCTGCAGCTCTTCCTGGACAGTTTCAAGATCACTTACATTTTATGATCACCTGTGGGTGCCAAGAATTCTAATAGGCACCAGGATCCCTCATCTGTCCCTGTGCCCAGCCCAGTCCAGGCAGAGACTCTGCAAAGGGCTCCTTGAACCTTACAGCCATCTATTCACCAGCACGAAGAGCTCAGGCTAATCAAATACCTTGATTAACAGAAAAATCATATTAAATTTACGTGGATTTGGAGTCTCAGAAAAAAATCTTGACCATAATAAAATCCAGGCAAACTAGAGCGAACACATTAAAATGTCTTTGATGATTTTAAAAGCACTTCAGGGGTGGGCCACAATGGCTCAGCAGGCAGGGTTCTCGCCTGCCATGCTGGAGATGCGGGTTCGATTCCTGGTGCCTGCCCATGTGAAAAAAAAAAAAAGCACTTCAGAATCCTAGGTGTCTTTGATGATCATACAAGTACCTATGTTTAAAAGATTTGCAGATGGACGTGTGGTCATTGCAGAGAAGCTTGGATAACAAAATGCTAAGCATTTAAAAAATGTCACCAGGATGGTTACATTTTTCCTCAAGCTCCGCCTTGGGGGCTGGATGTGAAAGTTCGGTTCCCTCTGTAGGTTGCAAGAGAAAGCAGGGACACTTTATAGGTCTTTGCAATAAATAAATGGGAAAACCTCATATCCATCTTAAACCACAATACTCAATTATTGAAAGGTATTTACATGAAAAGTTAACTGAAGACATTAGGACTTTATCCCATATACTCATTACTGTCCAGTTAGTCAAGGTTTCAAAACTATGGATTTGGATGGCCAATATAATGGCACAATTACCCAGTCTCTGATTCCCTGTCATATGTATATATCCAACCCAAAGACTAAGTTCTGGGCCCCGAGCAAAATCATGGGAGGAGATGTTCCCCTGAGCTCACCAAGCCTTCAGACAGTCTAAGAACACTTTTCCCTTGTGGGTGCCTGAGAGTTCAGTACAGGACATTGTCCAGTGCCCCACAGGCTCCTAAAGTTGGAATGGAGAATCATTAATGGGAAAAGAACAGGGAATTTGGAGCCAGGAGATCTGGACTTAAGTTCTGGCTCTGCCTCTTCTAGGCACATGGTCTAGACTACTTAATTTCTCTGAACCTTATTTTTTAAATCTACAAATAAGATGATATGATAACTATCATACAGACTTATTGGATGATTAAATAGTAACTGACATTTATTGAAGGCTCACTATGCACAGGCTCTGTTTTAAGCACTTTAGATAATAGCTGGTTTAATTCTTACAAGAATTTTTGTGGAGTACATAGAAATACCATCTCCATTTTACACTTGGGTAAACTGAGGCACAGAGAGACTGCATTGCCCATGGTCACACATCCAGTGCTGGTGAAGGCATTCTTAGCTCCAACAGACATTGCGCTACTCCTGGAATCAAATGAGACACTGTGCAAGAGGCTGCTGGGGGCCCTGTTTAGGGGCATTGTGAGAGTCGTGATTAAATAGAGTCCCTCAGCTCTGGACACAATGATACCAGCACTAAGAGGACAGAGAAGCAGAGCGCTCTGGAGGTACTGCTCCAGCAACGTCCATACCAGGGAGGAAGCATGGGCAGGGGGGTATTTGTCCAGCTGCCTGTCCAAGGTACAAGCTCTGTTTCTTAGAATCCAGGACATAAATGGCTCCTGGCATCCCATGGGTAGAGAGAGAGTATGGGTATGAGCCATGGTGAAAAACAACAATTTTCTTCATGGTGAAAAACAACAATTTTCATCCTCTTACTCCCCTGGGCCCTGCACTAAGAAAACTATTCTACCGGTTCCAGGGGCTGTGGTTGTGCGGTGGGTACAGACAGAAGAGCTGCTATCCCCGGTGCACAGCCGCAGCCAAGGTTGGGGCTCCTCTCCTAGTCGTTGAGGGAGGTGGCTTTTGACAACTGTTTTTATCGTAACACACTGTGACCCAGTGCACATGCACACACACTCACACATACACACATACACAACAAAAGTTTCATTGGGCAAGACTCATCATTATTACGTGGGGAATGCTAGATTAAAAAAAATTCTTTTCTATTTTATTCAGTTCTGTTCTATATTGGTTTCAACCCATCAGATTGGTTTCACTCTCCAATGATGATTTGCCACCTTCAGTTTGAAAAACATTGCTTTAGGGGTTAGAAGTTCCTAGCGAGGGCGATCCCATCCCGATAAAAATCCAAAGACATCTATGGTCAGTTAGGTCTCTATTATCTCATCTAAGGGACGTTAACGAAAAGACCCAGACAGAGCCCCGTCCACAGTACACGGAGGTCACTGTCACACTAGGAGGCCTCGACATCCTATCCAGTTAGTCATACATTTATTTGTCAGGCATTTACCTAATGCTAGGCCTTGGGGCAGATGGTGTGGATACAGGGAAAATGAGGGTCCAGTGGCTCGTAGCCTAATATGGAAGAAGATGCACAAACAAAAAGCTATGGTGCAAAGGGGTCACTGTAATAGCAGAGCTATTTATAAGATTCTCTGGGAGTGCAGAGGAAAGAGGCAGTGAGGTGGAAGGCATGTCAGGGAAGAGCTGATCTGTGAACCTGAGTAGGAATTTACCAGGCAAGAAAGCAAGGGGAGGGGAGGGAACTGCATGAGCAGAGATTCTGAGACCTCTAAAATGTTTATGCTTTCCCACTAATTAGCATCTTCTCCAAATTTAGCCATGAGGGCCTTTTTCCTCTAGGATAGGATATGAGCCCTCTGTGGGGAATAGTACCATACTATACTATACTATACTGCACTGTACTATACTATACCATACTATACTATACTGTACTGTACTGTACCGTACCGTACCGTACCATACCATACCATACCAGGCTGTCATTCACACCTCCACGTGACTGAGTTTGAATTCTGTGGTGAGTTCTGTGGACAGGTGGAAGGGGATAAGGGAGAAGATGTAAGTTCACTAAAACTTTAGCAGAAAAGGGGCATGTATGTTAGCTCCAGGAGGCACAAAACTCACACTTTGCTTTTCGATTTGGCCTGGATCTGTCTCGGGGGCTGGTTTATGGTATACGGTCTTCTCCAAATGTTCTATAAATGCTGGTGGAATGGATGATTGAGGGTTAGAGCTCATCAAAGCCTTGGGAATCATCTGGTTTGTTCTGACCCCACCCTCCACCCCATCTCATTGATATGGTCTGTGATGGCATGACTTGCCTGAGATTACATCACTGGTAATCATGATCCCTGCTTGAGCAACCTTCAGCCACAAAATAGTGCATTCTCATTTAGAAATTTTAGAATATATGGACAGGAATAAGGAGGGGAATAAAAATAACCCTCCAGAAATAAACATGTTTAATGTTCCAATAGATTTCTTTCCAGTATTTTTTTCTACACATAACATACATTTTTCAATTGGGATTATAGCATTTATACAGCTTTGCTTCCTGCTTTTTTTCATTTCCATTGTATTGTAGGTGCTCCTATGCCATGACATAGTCTTATTTTCTTTGCATATGTGATTTTAATGCTAGGATGTTATTCTAGTGGCTGACCATACATATTTTCAAAATAGTTTCTCTATTTTTGGGTATTGGCACAATTCCTCAGATTTATTGCATGTCTCTGCTTATTTAGATTTTCATTGTTGTTTTATTGAACATTTCTTTGATGAACTAACTACATTTTTTTTTCATAAATTATTTGCCATTTACATTTTTTCTTGAATGAGTTATTTTTCCATGTCTTTCTCCCATTTTTCAATCAGGGTGTCAACACAGATTATAAAAGGAGTTGCAATTTTGCATGCCATCTCCTATAGCTTCAGCTAAGACAGTAAATTTAGTCACACCACAGTGGCCAAATCCTATTAGCAAAACCAGCCTCAGAGATACAAGATGAGGTATGGGCAATGAATTCAATTCCTCTTTTCTCCTTTGTTTCCTGTTTCCTCTTTCCCTTTGACATGAGCCACTGCTTGTGTCAGGTTCTATGACTACTGTCAGAGAAAGTTTTCCAACATCACCAATGTTTTCTCTGGTTGAATGTTTGAAAGATGGTGTATTCTGAAATGAGTTTCCAAATCTGATAGACCTGGGTTCAATTCCCAAGTAATTCCCGAGTTACATCCAGTTTCTTTATTTGTAAAGAGGAGCTAATAGTTGTGAAGACTAAATGAGGTAGCGTGGTAAGAGCATAGCATTTAACATGTAGAAGGAACTCAACAAATTTGGCCCCTTCCCATCCCACACTCCCCATTTCAGTCTGGATTTTAGATACCACCCAGCCTATCCCCTCCTTTTCCCTTTTCTTCTAGAGATCATTTTATGGATGATGCAGATGCCATCTTGCTTATTCATAGCCAGCTGTGCCCCTTAGAGGGGGAGTAAACTTCTCCACAATCACTGCTTCTTAACGCCCCCAGCCTCAGCTCTTCAGTCCTCCAAGGTTTTGCTCAGTTTGTGCTTGGTACGTTCAACCATCTCATTAACACCATTTTTAAAATTAGGTCCCTTCCATATTTTCAATCACAGTTCAGTCTCACTTCCTTTGAGAAGTTTTTCTCTTTTTCTTCAGGTTCCTTCTAACTTACTTTCTCCCAATGGAGTCATGTGTGTGATTCCCCTCCCCACCCAGAGATTGGACGCCTCCTGAAGGCAACCAGAATTTAAAGCAAACTTGGTGATAGGAGAAGTGAAAAAAAACACCAAAAAACTCAGACTGAATCAAGTGCACATTGGGCAAGTGTCCACTAACTGCGTGTAGAGCAAAAATACAGCTGAATGAATGAACTGGTGATGTGAAAAGGTGGCAGGAAGCTACCTTGATGTCAGAAGGACACTGAGCTGGCTGCACATAAATAATGTTGCATCCACATTATCAGTTGCTGAGATCTCTGGAAATGGCATCACCACTCTCCAGAACATCTAAGCAGGAGATGGGGGATCAATAACTCCTTCCACTTCCCTCCCACCTTCACACAGATCTTATCTTTAACTCCAAGGCTCATATTCTTTCCTCAGCAGCTATCTTCCTCTAGGAAATCAGCATTCCAACCAGAAAAAGAAGGCAAGAAAAAGAGGAAGGTATCTCCATATTCAGTTTCACACTTACATAGAAATAATTTCATGGCAACTTAAGCCATCTCCAGAAGAAAAGGGGAAAGGAGGAATGCATGGCCTTCAGAACTCAGTTTTAGAATCTCTAGCAATATACATCACATTTCACATTAAAAATTAATGCTGCTTACTATGTTTGTGTGTTTGTGGGGTTGGAAGGTGGGAAACAATTAAATAGACCAACTTGTTGCCAATATATATGTTAGATTAAGGAAAGTTACAAAGTTTTTTTTTTCAGGATCAAGTTGGTGAGTGTTTTATAACATGAAAATACTATTGTGAATCCATGAATAGACACATGCATTCTTTCATTCATTCATCAAATATTCATTGCTCTTTGCTAACACTCAATAATTTTAGCATGAATAAACAATGGAACAAAGCTTTCCACATTGTGACCAGAAACAGCATTATCTGCTTAGATGATGCTTTATAATGTTTACTAGGGCAGATGAGGCAGTTCCTTGGACTGGCAAGCAATCTGGGTCCTTGGCACAAAAATAGCCACATCATAGTTGCATGCCAGGCTGACCTGCTGCTGCTGTTGTTTTTCAGTGGCACTCAGCTGGAGTGCAAGGTCTGAGGCTGCTCCTTGGTATCTCCCCAAAGGGTACCTTCTATTCTTTCTGCTTAAGAAGCTCCCACTTTAGCTCACCAGATATGAGCTGTGGGGATACTCTTCTGTCATCCACACATGACTTGCCTTGCCTAGGGGTTTCCTGCCAAGCCCTCTTGGACATTAAATGACAGGACCACCACCTAAAAACTCTTGGCCTGTGTATCTGCAGGAAGGGTGATTCTTAGGATCAACTTTCCAGTACTGTAGTAAGGTTTGTTTTTTTTTTTTACACTAGTTTTTAGGTGGTATTCCCAGCATGGCTCATCCATTGGAGGGGAGAGTGCTGGTTTCCATCATCTGTGACAGAAGAGGTCTGCAAGGCCCCTAAAAGGCTGTAGTCTCTTATTTGTTTAGGTCTTAGTCTCCTAATCGATTTGTATATCAAGTAATCTTTGGCTGGGAGTGATTTCAGCCCCCTCAGATTCAGCAATGTGCCCCAGCGTCGTAAGCAGCATGGCTGTTGTGTGCTGTGCAAGGTCACGGCCATCCTTACACACTCATCCTCAGATGAGGGAGCAGTGTCGGGAATAGCCAAGGACTGGAAGTCAGAGAACCTGAATCGAGGTGTTTCTCTTCTACTGGCCCACTATTTGATGCTGAGCCACTCACAGAGATTCAGTTCATTTTACTCGTCTATAAAATCAGCTGTGTAGTTTCTATTTTAATGAGTTGACGTAATTAAATGAAAAGTGGATGAATAAGAATTCTTCGTAAAATTAAAGGTGTTGTAGAAGTGTCAGGTGTTATTATTTTAATTATGTTGGTTGCTATTTGAGAAGTGAATGTATGTGAAATGCCCAACTGAGTGCCTGAAATATAGCTGATGTTTGAAAATTGCTAATTTCATTCACCTGACCCTTGAAAAGTAATATAGCAGTTCTCAACCCTGGCTGCATATTAAAACCACCTAGGGAGTTTTTGTTTCGTTTTTCTTAAACTTTATATTTTGAAATAATTTCAAAATTACAAAGCAGTTGCAAAAACAGCACAAAACTCATACACAGAGCACCAACATATCTCCTTGCCCAGCTACTCACATCTACCGATTTTAACATTTTGCCACATTTGCCATATCATTCTCTCCATCTACCTGTCTATTTATCTATTTTCTAAACATTTCAGAGTAGATTGTATGCATCAGACTCCTTGAGCACTTAATAGTTTCTGTGCATTTCCTAAGAATAAGGATCTTTGCTTATGTAACCACCTTATAGTTTAAGAAACTTCACATTGATATAAAGCTTAGAGTCTATATTCTATTTTTTTCATATGTCCCAGTAATGTCCTTGTGAGCCATCTATCTTCCAATTTAAGATCATGTATTGCATTTAATTGCCATTATCTCTTGAGTTGTTCTTTTTTTAAAAAAAAATTGTGGAAATACATATGTAGATAGATAGATAGATAGATAGATAGATAGATAGATAGATACAGCATAAATTTCCCCATTTCAACTAATCCCATGCACACCATTCAGTGAGATTGGTCACATTCACAATATTGCGCTACCCTCACCGCTATCCATTACCGGAACTTTCCTGTCACTTCAAATCGAAGCCCTGCACACAATGTACATTAACTATTTTCATTCTTCCTCCCCATCTGCTACGTCTGGCCTTAGGTACTGTATTTTGCGTCTCTATGAATTTGCATAGTCTAGCTATTTCATATACGCGAAATCAGACGACATCTGTCCCTGTGTGTCTCACTTCTTTCACTCAACATCATGTCTTCAAGGCTCCTCTGTGCAGTGGCATGTATCAGAGCTTCATTCCCTCTTCAGGCTGAGCAATACTCCATTGTATGTTGGAGTATTTCCTTTGTTGCTCAAACAAATACCATGCAAGGATTGGCTTAAGCAATGAGAATTTAATGCTTCACAATTTTGAGGGCAGGTAAAAAGTCCAAATCAAGACATCAACTCCCTCAAAGGTGCTCTGCGCTGGCTGCCAGTCATCCTTGGTCCTGGGCTTCTCTGTCGCATGGCACTGCACGGGGCAGCATCCCCTGGGCTCTCCCTGTTAACCTTCAGCCTCTTGCTCCCTGAGTCTTTTTCTCTCTCTGTCTGAATTTTATTACGCTTATAAAGAACACCAACTAATAGGCTTAAGACCCACCTGATTGAGCTGGGCCACACCTTAGCTTAAGCAACCTCAGGTTCTACTTAGGATGGGTTCAACCACACAGGAAGGAATTAAATTTAAGAACATGTTTTTCTGGGGTACATAGAGTTCCAACCCACCACATAGGTATATACCATATTTTGTTTATCCATTCATGTGCTGATAGATGTTTGGGTTGCTTCCACTTTTTGGCTATTATGAATAATGCTGCTATGAGCATTGCTGCACAAATACCCTGTCCAAGTCTTCTTAGGGAATTTTAAAAACCCTGATGTCTGGGCCCCATCCCCCCACACTCTGATTCAGTCGGTCTTAGAGTGAAGTGGGGAGGTCCAAATATTGCAATTCTTAAAAGCCTTCTGGATGATTCTAATGAACAGCCCAGTTTGAGAACACAATAGACTGCAGAACAGCTGCAGTGGTTTCAACTGGGTGCTTGCAGAGGTGCAGAATCTCTGCATCTCAATCCAGACTCTACATTTAATCCAGATGGCCAGGTGATTCGTAGGCATGTTAAAGTTTGAGAACCAATGCACTTGTCTATTAGGTTGGAAAATGTTTCCATATCATCAGAACCATGTGGCACCTGTTTGATCTTTGGTCCATTGAACCACCTAAATGATATTTGACCAGCCAGCATACCTCTGATTGGGAGAACTGCTGTGATATGAAGTTGGTTCTGGGGCTGTAGGATTTCAAGTCAGCCAGATTTCCTGGGGTCCTTTCCGCTGACAACTCACTTACACAGTCAGAGATTAATATCTTGGATCTCCTTAGAGGAGGATGAGCTGGGGCATTGGGAAGTGTGAACCTACTTGAGAGATTTCCAGTTGAGCTGCCCACTTTTCTGAGGTCAGACCAGAAGGTTCCTTTATAAGTACCATTAGGAGCCAGGATTTACCTTCAGACAGGAGGAAATGCATCTGTTTGGTTGCTGCATCACACTGTCCCTCTCCCCAGAGGAGATGGTGAAGCTGAGAGTCCTGAAGGTATATGAATGTGGGATGCTAAGATGTTACCATATTTAAAGGGAAGCTGTAGGAAAGTGTCTCAGAGCATTTTATAATGTGAAACCAAGTCCTTGTGACAATCTGAACAGAAATATCCGTTCTTTCACTTATTCATCAAATATTCACACACTGCTTACTTAAAAAAAAAATGCAGATGTCTCCTGATATCTAAAGAACATTTCTTTTTTAAGGATGATAGAAAACTACTTCCCTCAGATCTATGCCTAAATATCACCTTATCAAAGAGTTTATCCCTGACATCTGTGTAAATCAACTCTCCAAGCACTCCCTTTATCCACGCTGCCCTCCTTTATTTTTCTCCGTAGCACTTAGCAGACCTGACATTGCATACTTTCTGACACACTCCTATAGAATATAAAATCCACAAAGGTAAGAATTTTGTTTTATTCATTGCACCAACATCAGTGTCTCACTCACAATGGGCACTCAATGGCATTCGTTGAATGAATGTTGAACGAACACAAGGAGAAGGAGGCAAAGGAAAAGAGCACTTATTACAGATTAATCACAAACCCTGCCCAATATGGACACTTTACATATGTTATTTTATTTGATTCTTACAACATATTCTTACATTATAGACTAAGAAATGAACCCAGAGAATTAAGTAAAATTTTCCCAATGAGCAAAGCTACAAAATGGCAGACCATGAAACAGGATTTGAACCCACATTTATTTGGTTCCAAATATCATGTTCTTTTCAAGAAACAGCTAAAATGGATTGTTTCATGTTTGAAAAGCAATGCCAATTTATGAAGGGACAAGCATCTTCCGTTTGTATTCTGGATTTTCATTCATACTTCAGCAGAGTTTAATTGTATAGCTGGACTAACTATGTGAACAGAGTGAGTAAATGGACTAATGTTTAGCATGTTTTGGTATTTAATAATGCTTGTTGGATGGATAGATGAATGGAAAGATGTCTGGATGGAAAAAGAAGGAAAGGCAAAGAGGTACAATAAATACAGTCTATTTTGGAAAAATATTTCTCCTTGATCTCTTTTTAAAATTAAATTAATTTTTTAAATTAAAGAACAGTTCTTTTTACTACTGGGTAGAATAGTAAAGAGTTAGGGCGAATCTCTCAAGTTCAGACACTTGTTTATGATCCTTTCTTAAGCTCAATGAAATGGAAGTAAAACTGTGTTTTTTGTTGTTGCTGTCATGGACCTCTCAGTCGGAAACGTCTTCACAGCCTGGGTAGAAATCTCTGGGCTCCAGGAGGCTAACCCTGCATTCCAAACTATTTAGCACTGGCGAAGTTCCCAGTGGTTGCCGCTCAAATCCTCAGGAGAGGGAGGCAAAATGGAGCTGCTGGACTCAAGTAAATCTACAGATGGAATGATGTGGGAACACTGAGCAGAAAATAGAACTCAAACATGATTTCAGGTATTTTTCTCCAACTGGTCACTGCCCAAACATGGCCCTCTCCAAATCTGCACCTGCTTCGTTCTGAAAAATCAGATGAGGTCAGGCTTATTTTGGTTTGGCTTTGAGAACTAATCCTACATAAAGCCAGTATTCTCTGAGAGAATGTATATTCAGACGCGTTCTTTTTTTTTCTTTTCAGACCTACTCTTAAGTTGCAGTTCTCCATAGAACCCAAGGGCCACTCAACAATCTGATGAGGGTTTGCTATGCATATTATTTTTTAGTAAAAAACAAAAACGAAAAACTGGTGCTTGGGGGTGACACGGTCAAAGGACAAGGAGTGTTGTTGGAAGAGCGCGGATTGAGTTGATAGTAGCTGAATTCTTCCTTCTTCCTATCAAACTAATAGGGAAATAGAGATGTTACAAAGTAGAAATACACTCTTGATACAGAAGCTTCTAGACCACTGGAGCCTTCTTTTCTCACTACTCCTATTCCAAAATGCCCTGCATAGTATTCTAGCCCAAATAGGATATCTAGTCATCATATCCCAGAAAATCTCCCTTCCAAAGTTGTGCATTTTTAAATGGGGACATGAAATACCATGAAATTACTATTATACATCATTATAAGGACTATTATAATGTAAAGCAGTAAAACAAAAGTAAAGTTAAAAAAAAAAAGATTAAAAACAAAGATTAAAAACAATTTTTTTTTCCAGAATCACACTTTTCTTTAAAAACATTAGCCTTGCTCTCTGGCAATTTCAGCTTTACTGAAGGGTACAGGATATTTCTGTATAATTATCAGGTCAGCTTTTGCACACCTCTAAAACGGTTTGTTCCACCAACAAAGGCATCCCTCCAAAGTCCTGAGACTATTCAAAGAAAGCTCTGAGTCCCCCCTCTCCTACAAACTGGATGTGGTGGGCCAGGATCACGGAGATTGGCTGTTTCTGTTTGGAGAGCCACACAGGAAAATGGCCAGCATGCCATCTTGCAGCGTGATGAGCTGGGTGAGCCAGAACCGCTTCTGCATGCCCAGAGTGCCGATTCCAGGAGCGCCCGCCTGCTGCCTGGGTGCCCCTGCCAAGCAGGCTTCTTCACCATCTGCTACATGCTGGACAAGGAGATGGGCCAGGAAGGGCAACAGGTGCCCCTTGCACACTCACCTGCCTCTGCCTTACACAACTCACATAACCACCCTGGCCAAGGATACCAAATCTTTGTAAGTCAGACCATGATCCCCTGATTTCTTTATGAAGGAAATGGAAGCATACCCAGGACTCAGAAGAATAAGTGAAAATAATACATAAATGTGCATGTGCAATATTTCATAGCAGTGTGAGTAGCATGGGTTTTGGAAGGTAGACCAACCTGTTTCTGAATCCTTGTGCTGTCACTAGCTGTGTGAGTGCAGGCAGTTCCCTCACTTCTTGAGGCTGAGTGCTTTCCTTTTTTGAAATGGAAACCAGAATCCCTTCCTCACAAGGTTCTTATGAAGATAAAAGAGACGACTTCTAAAGTGACTGGCCCATGTTTAGTACTCAGTAATGAAAGGGCCATTCTTGAAATTAGCCTTATGTGAAAGCACGTGGACACTCTCAGATCTCCATGCATGCTAGTGATGCATGATATTTGTTGTCATCTTAAGATGGCGTAAGAATAAACACTAGTCAGTCATTTTATAAAGTTCACCCACTGGTGGGAGAGAAGTCCAACCTTGTCTTCTAGTCTTCGTGATCTCGGTTTAGGAGTTCTCTCCATGAGCAGAGCCACCCCTCTGCTTTTTTTTCAAAATGAAGTGCACCAACCTATGGGAGACTGAGCAGTTAGAAAAGGGATGGTCTCTGCAGCTCCAGGAAGGCAGTGACTACTGTGTGAGATTCCTTTCCTGGAGAGGGTAGGGCTTACTAGAGGGTGCTGGGGTTTGGACTGCCAGACTGCATATTTACAGGCAGTCAAACATAGAACTCTGTTGAGAAAAATTAGAAAACGACATGGCCTAGCCCCATATCGGTCAAATCCATTTTTGTGAAATCCTTTTGCAATGATATTTTTAGTATTCGTGTATAAATATATAAAACCTCAGCAACAGCCTCCCTCATTTAGTCTGTTTGGAGCCCACCAAACACTGCATTACAAAAGAGTGTGGATCATATGTTAGAGGCAGTGGTAAAGCAGCGGTTCTCAAAGTGTGGTCCCAGGACCAGGAACAACAGCACCACCGGGAACTTGTCAGAATGCAAATTCTTAAAGCCCACCCAGACCGGCTGAGTCAGAACCTCTGGGAGTGGGCCCAGCAATCTGTGTTCTCACAAGCCTCCCTCCGGGTAACACTGAGGTTCCACAACTGCTGCCTTAACATACCGGGGTTTGCCTGTGAAGAATTTATAAGGAACATTCATTCACTAAGTAATGGAGTATATGATACTCCTGCAAAAGAGAGACTTTATTTTTCACATTAGGAAATTGAGGCAGGAGAAGTTGTGACCTGCTCAGAGTCTCACAATTGATAAGTAGTAGAGCCAGCTTATGAGCTTGGGCTGTGGAGCCAGAGTACCTGGGCTGGAATCCTAGCTTTGTCACTTCTGCACTGTGTGATCCTGGCTAAGTTGGTTAACTTCTCTGTGCCTCCTTTGCCTCATCAGTAAATCTTCATGTGAAGGTTCAGTAAGTTACTCTAAGTAAAGTTGTTCAGCAAGTGCCCAATATTTGCTGATTTTTATTGTTATTGTCGTCTTTCTTGTTATCAATCACTACTGAAGTCAGATCACCTTCGACCAGTTAAAAGTCCCAAAAATGCCTATAAAAACAATCAAAGGCCTCCTTCTCCCTTCCCCACAGGCCCTTTCAAAGGTCGCCCACTCCAGCCTCAAGCAGACCCAATATTCACTTGGATATCATACAAGAGCCATTCTGTTCCCTCAGCTCGCCTCCTTCATAGCCACGTCACGTGCCAGCCCCCAGCTCTATATATAGCCCAGGCCTGACTTGAGGGCAGTGGAAAGTGACAGGAGATTACCGGAGATAAAGTCTGTCAGCTCTCCCATTTCAGCGGAGGGCATACAGTTGTTGAATCGCTTGATGTGTCACCAGACGGTAACAGGGACAGTGGGTAATACTCCCGTTTGACTCTTGGCTTACCTGCAGACAGCAGGATTGCAGCCAGAGTATTTTTAATGACTGGCCTGAGGGACGTTCACTTTGAGCAAAAAAATCGGTGACATTTTCTCCCAGGCTCCTCAGATGTCATTTTTTTCAGATTCTTGACCTTGCAGAATGTAAGTCCCGCTTACCTCCTTTCAATAAGAAAACCACTCCTTTTTATTTCTCCATCTCACCCCTTCTCCACTGACCGTGAAGTAGCCTCATCACTTCCATAAAGGTAGTTCTTAAGAAATGGTACGAATTTATCTTTCTTCCTATCTTTCCCTAAATTGGGGCTGATCATTCCAGAGGACGGGACTAGACTTAGGAAAGACATACAATAGACATGTGGGCCCCTGGCATAGTTGATGTGCTGTCCTCTCAGGCCCAGGAGGCAGTTAAGCTGCATGGAGACCGTGCCACCATCCCTGCTGTATTAGCTTACCTCCTCCCACCACTTTGTGGGCAAACTCCTCAAACAACTGATCCACACCTGCTCTGACGTGTCCTTGCCAGCCACTCGAATGTTTAACTTCCAGTGCTCTGGCTTCTGTCCCAGTTCTTCTCTAAAAGGTCACCCACGACTTTCCAGCCCTGAAATGTGAGAACTCATGGTGGTCCCACCCCTCCTTGACTCCCAGGAACATATAATATGACTACCCTCTTCTTCTTGAGGCTGTCTCCTCGCATAATTTTGGAGTCATGGCATCACAATCCTACTTGCAATAGCTTGTTTACTGCCCCTCTGTGCAAGCTCTGCTTCTCCCCCTGTGCAAGCTCCACTTCTTCTACAACAAAGCCAGTCCTTGACCCTATGGTTTTCTCTGTACACCCTCCCCCTTGAAGATCACCCACTCTCATTCCTTCACCTCTCATTTCTACAGCTCTTTCCCCCAACACAAGGTTGGCACCTCCAGTTCTTGGCTAGGCTTGCATTTACCATGAACTCATTGCTTGAGAATCTTGGCCCCAGTTCTGAAATGTCCTCCCAATGCCAGTTTTGTCCTTTACTCTGTTCCCTGGCTGGAGACCCTTCAATCATCTTGCCTCCTCTCCCTCAGCTGTCTTCCCTCCTCTCACCAAGGCTAATGAGGGGTTCACCAAGTCTGACTGACTCTCTCTTTATAACATCACCAGCATAAATTATTTCTTCTCCACCCACAGCTACTGCCTTTGTCTGAGACCAGAGTCATCTTCTACTCTGACAATGACATCAGTCCCTAACTGGCCTCCTTTCCTTTCCATTCTTTTTTCTACCTGTCTGGGATTTGCTATGAGATCAACCATGCCAAAACTCAAATTAATCATATCACTCTTCTACTAATATATCTCCCACAGCAGAACTTCAAGTCCTAACATTCAAAGTTCTTCTACCTTAAACACACTAGTACTTTCAGCCCCCAAAATAAACCCTCTGCTCACGGGAGCCAGCCTGTTCTTCCACACCCACCTTGCACATTTGCACGGTCAAACCTTTGCTTATGCCATTTCCCCCTCCTGGGAGGCCGTTGCTGCTTTCCTCTGCCATCCATATGCTCCTCTTTCAAGGAGTCCCCTTTCTCGCTGGCTGCCCCTCTTCATACCGCCTTCCTCTCATGTGTTCATTTATTCAGGTAACTAATATTTTTTTTTAGATCTACTCTGCCCAGGTTCTATGTTGGGTGCTAGAGATTTCCTGGAGAGAAAAGTAGATGTAGACCCTACCCTCATGGAGCTGATAGACTATTAAATGGATGGTTGATAGACAAATAATCATAATCATATGAGCGGATATCTAATTATGAACTACAAGCAGTGTGCTCTGAGCAAGTGTAAGAAGGGATTCTGATTTAGATTGGGAACCAGCGAGTGACTTTTGAGGAAGTGACATTTAAGTGAAGACCTCGAGGGCAATAGGAGTTGTCAAAGAACGGAGGAAAGGTCTTGAAAATACAGGGAATGGCATATGTGGAAGTAGAGCATGCGTGGTGTCTTCATGTGAATTACAGTAAGCTGCTCTCTTCAGGCAGCTGTAACCTGTAGCAGGGCCCAGGGCTTGGGAGAAGTGCAGAGACTGACTCTCACCTTTCTCTTGGTTAGGGACCTGTGCAACTGAATGAGGTGATCTTGTGCAAAGAAAAGGCAGGAAAGAGCTCAATGTTTTGAGGAACTAAAGAGTATATTGAGTAAGAGGGAGAGTGGTACTAAATCAGGTTGGATAGGTGAGTGGGGCATGGTCAGCCCTATTGGAGAATTGAGACTTCATCTGGAGTGCAATGGAAATTAAAGCCCTGGTACTTAGTACAGTCTTCTGGACTCTGCATGATCTCACTTACCTGCCCATGGGGCGCACTCTCTCTCTCCCCATAGCACGTATTTTCTGTCTTAAATCCTTTAGTACTTACCAAAACCACTTTGCATTATTGTAATTTTTCATTTGTTCCCCAGATGTCCATGTCATACCTCCCTAATTCAACCATAAGTTCCTTGAAACTGGGACGTGTTTTCTACATTTTTATTTAGCACATTATCTTGTATGTAGTAGGCCCTCAACTGATAATTCTTGTTCTCTTTCCATTCCAGCCCTTTAAGCTTTAGTATATTGAATTGGCATAAGCTCCAGAACCCTATCCAGTTGTCATAATATTAAGAACAACATCTAACATTTATTAAGTGCCTACCACATAGCAAGAACTGTGCCAAACACGTTACATGCATTAACTGATTTAATCTTTAAAGAGCTCTATGAAATAGATATTGTAACTGCCCACATTTTGCAGCTGAGTTACAGTACAAGCTTATGAACAAGTCAGGAATTGAGGTCTCTGATTCCAAGACATGTGCTTTCAATAATTGGAATATACTTACTACCTCTGGGTCATTTACTCATTTAAAGATGAGATATACCTGGAGCCCATCACCACAGAGGTAGCTGTCAAGTGAAAATACATACACAGTGCAATATAAAAAAGAGAGAGTGAGGATGTGCTACAAATATCCTCTCCATTACTATTTGAATTATGCATATTAGCCACATAACTTTTTTTTTTCAAAAAAGCTGTTTAATCCAGGCAGTAGAAATTCATATTTTGTTCAATTGATTTGGAACCCCTAACCACCTAGCTTTATTTATTTATTTATTTATTTATTTATTTTTTATTAATTAAAAAAAATAACTAACACAACATTTAGAAATCATTCCATTCTACACATACAATCAGTAATTCTTAATATCATCACATAGATGCATATTCATCGTTTCTTAGTACATTTGCATCAATTTAGAAAAAGAAATAGAAAGACAACAAAAAAAGAAATAAAATGATAATAGTGAGAAAAATATAAAAAAAATTAAAAAAGAAAAAAGAAAAAAAGAAAAAAACAAGAAAAAAAAACTATACCTCAGATGCAGCTTCATTCAGTGTTTTAACCTAATTACATTACAATTAGGTAGTACTGTGCTGTCCATTTCTGAGTTTTTGTATCCAGTCTTGTTGCACAGTCTGTATCCCTTCAGCTCCAATTACCCATTATCTTACCCTATTTCTATCTCCTGATGGTCTCTGTTACCAATGACGTATTCCAAGTTTATTCTCTAATGTCGGTTCACATCAGTGGGACCATACAGTATTTGTCATTTAGTTTTTGGCTAGTTTCACTCAGCATAGTGTTCTCTAGGTCCATCCATGTTGTTACATGCTTCATAAGTTTACTGTGTCTTAAAGCTGCATAATATTCCATCGTATGTATATACCACAGTTTGTTTAGCCACTCATCTGTTGATGGACATTTTGGCTGTTTCCATCTCTTTGCAATTGTAAATAATGCTGCTATAAACACTGGTGTGCAAATGTCCGTTTGAGTCTTTGCCCTTAAGTCCTCTGGGTAGATACCTAGCAATGGTATTGCTGGGTCATATGGCAATTCTATATTCAGCTTTTTGAGGAACCGCCAAACTGCTTTCCACAGTGGTTGCACCATTTGACATTCCCACCAACAGTGAATAAGTGTGCCTCTTTCTCCACATCCTCTCCAGCACTTGTCATTTTCTGTTTTGTTGATAATGGCCATTCTGGTGGGTGTGAAATGATATCTCATTGTGGTTTTGATTTGCATTTCTCTAATGGCCAGGGACATTGAGCATCTCTTCATGTGCCTTTTGTCCATTTGTATTTCCTCTTCTGCGAGGTGTCTGCTCAAGTCTTTTTCCCATTTTGTAATTGGATTGGCTGTCTTTTTGCTGTTGAGTTGAACAATCTCTTTATAAATTCTGGATACTAGACCTTTATCTGATATGTCGTTTCCAAATATTTTCTCCCATTGTGTAGGCTGTCTTTCTACTTTCTTGATGAAGTTCTTTGATGCACAAAAGTGTTTAATTTTGAGGAGCTCCCATTTCTTTCTTTCTTTCTTCAGTGCTCTTGCTTTAGGTTTAAGGTCCATAAAACTGCCTCCAATTGTAAGATTCATAAGATATCTCCCTACATTTTCCTCTAACTGTTTTATGGTCTTAGACCTAATGTTTAGATCTTTGATTCATTTTGAGTTAACTTTTGTATAGGGTTAAGATACGGGTCCTCTTTCATTCTTTTGCATATGGATATCCAGTTCTCTAGGCACCATTTATTGAAGAGACTGTTCTGTCCCAGGTGAGTTGGCTTGACTGCCTTATCAAAGATCAAATGTCCATAGATGAGAGGGGTCTATATCTGAGCACTCTATTCGATTCCATTGGTCGATATATCTATCTTTATGCCAATACCATGCTGTTTTGACCACTGTGGCTTCATAATATGCCTTAAAGTCCGGCAGCGTGAGACCTCCAGCTTCGTTTTTTTCCCTCAAGATACTTTTAGCAATTCGGGGCACCCTGCCCTTTCAGATAAATTTGCTCATTGGTTTTTCTATTTCTGAAAAATAAGTTGTTGGGATTTTGATTGGTATTGCGTTGAATCTGTAAATCAATTTAGGTAGAATTGACATCTTAACTGTATTTAGTCTTCCAATCCATGAACATGGTATGCACTTCCATCTATTTAGGTCTTCTGTGATTTCTTTTAACAGTTTTTTGTAGTTTTCTTTGTATAGGTCTTTTGTCCCTTTAGTTAAATTTATTCCTAAGTATTTTATTCTTTTAGTTGCAATTGTAAATGGAATTTGTTTCTTGATTTCTCCCTCAGCTTGTTCATTGCTAGTGTATAGAAACACTACAGATTTTTGAATGTTGATCTTGTAACCTGCTACTTTGCTGTACTCATTTATTAGCTCTAGTAGTTTTGCTGTGGATTTTTCAGGGTTTTCGATGTATAGTATCATATCATCTGCAAACAGTGATAGTTTTACTTCTTCCTTTCCAATTTTGATGCCTTGTATTTCTTTTTCTTGTCTAATTGCTCTGGCTAGAACTTCCAACACGATGTTGAATAACAGTGGTGATAGTGGACATCCTTGTCTTGTTCCTGATCTTAGGGGGAAAGTTTTCAATTTTTCCCCATTGAGGATGATATTAGCTGTGGGTTTTTCATATATTCCCTCTATCATTTTAAGGAAGTTCCCTTGTATTCCTATCTTTTGAAGTGTTTTCAACAGGAAAGGATGTTGAATCTTGTCAAATGCCTTCTCTGCATCAATTGAGATGATCATGTGATTTTTCTGCTTTGATTTGTTGATATGGTGTATTACATTAATTGATTTTCTTATGTTGAACCATCCTTGCGTACCTGGGATGAATCCTACTTGGTCATGATGTATAATTCTTTTAATGTGTTGCTGGATTCTATTTTCTAGAATTTTGTTGAGGATTTTTGCATCTATATTCATTAGAGAGATTGGTCTGTAGTTTTCTTTTTTTGTAATATCTTTGCCTGGTTTTGGTATGAGGGTGATGTTGGCTTCATAGAATGAATTAGGTAGCTTTCCCTCCACTTCAATTTTTTTGAAGAGTTTGAGCAGGGTTGGTGCTAATTCTTTCTGGAATGTTTGGTAGAATTCACATGTGAAGCCATCTGGTCCTGGACTTTTCTATTTGGGAAGTTTTTGAATGACTGATTCAATTTCTTTACTTGTGATTGGTTTGTTGAGGTCATCTATTTCTTCTTGAGTCAAAGTTGGTTGTTCATGCCTTTCTAGGAACTTGTCCATTTCATCTACATTGTTGTATTTATTAGCATAGAGTTGTTCATCGTATCCTGTTATTACCTCTTTTATTTCTGTGAGGTCAGTGGTTATGTCTCCTCTTCCATTTCTGATCCTATTTATTTGCATCCTCTCTCTTCTTCTTTTTGTCAGTCTTGCTAAGGGCCCATCAATCTTGTTGATTTTCTCATAGAACCAACTTCTGGTCTTACTGATTTTCTCTATTGTTTTCATGTTTTCAATTTCATTTGTTTCTGCTCTAATCTTTGTTATTTCTTTTCTTTTGCTTGCTTTGGGATTAGTTTGCTGTTCTTTCTCCAGTTCTTCCAAGTGGACAGTTAATTCCCGAATTTTTGCCCTTTCTTCTTTTTTGATATAGGCATTTAGGGCAATAAATTTCCCTCTTAGCACTGCCTTTGCTGCGTCCCATAGGTTTTGATATGTTGTGTTTTCATTTTCATTCACCTGGAGATATTTACTAATTTCTCTTGTAATTTCTTCCTTGACCCACTGGTTGTTTAAGAGTGTGTTGTTGAGCCTCCACGTATTTGTGAATTTTCTGGCACTCTGCCTATTGTTGATTTCCAACTTCATTCCTTTATGATCTGAGAAAGTGTTGTGTATGATTTCAATCTTTTTAAATTTGTTGAGACTTGCTTTGTGACCCAGCATATGGTCTATCTTTGAGAATGATCCATGAGCACTTGAGAAAAAGGTGTATCCTGCTGTTGTGAGGTGTAATGTCCTATAAATGTCTGTTAAGTCTAGCTCATTTATTGTAATATTCAAATTCTCTGTTTCTTTATTGATCCTCTGTCCAGATGTTTTGTCCATTGATGAGAGTGGGGAATTAAAGTCTCCAACTATTATGGTAGATGTGTCTATTTCCCTTTTCAGTATTTGTAGTGTATTCCTCACATATTTTGGGGCATTCTGATTCGCTGCGTAAATATTTATGATTGTTATGTCTTCTTGTTGAATTGTTCCTTTTATTAGTAGATAGTATCCTTCTTTGTCTCTTTTAACTGTTTTACATTTGAAGTCTACTTTGTTGGATATTAGTATAGCTACTCCTGCTCTTTTCTGGTTGTTATTTGCATGAAATATCTTTTCCCAACCTTTCACTTTCAGCCTATGTTTATCTTTGGATCCAAGATGTGTTTCCTGTAGACAGCATATAGAAGGATCCTGTTTTTTAATCCATTCTGCCAGTCTATGTCTTTTGATTGGGGAATTCAGTCCATTAACATTTAGTGTTATTACTGTTTGGGTAATACTTTCCTCTACCATTTTGCCTTTTGTATTATATATATCATATCTAATTTTCCTTCTTTCTACACTCTTCTCCATACCTCTCTCTTCTGTCTTTTCGTATCTGACTCTAGTGCTCCCTTTAGTATTTCTTGCAGAGCTGGTCTCTTGGTCACAAATTCTCTCAGTGACTTTTTGTCTGAAAATGTTTTAATTTCTCCCTCATTTTTGAAGGACAATTTTGCTGGATATAGAAGTCTTGGTTGGCAGTTTTTCTCTTTTAGTAATTTAAATATATCATCCCACTGTCTTCTTGCCTCCATGGTTTCTGCTGAGAAATCTACACATAGTCTGGGTTTCCCTTGTATGTGATGGATTGTTTTTCTCTTGCTGCTTTCAAGATCCTCTCTTTCTCTTTGACCTCTGAAATTCTAACTAGTAAGTGTCTTGGAGAATGCCTATTTGGATCTATTCTCTTTGGGGTGTGCTGCACTTCTTGGATCTGTAATTTTAGGTCTTTCTTAAGAGTTGGGAAATTTTCAGTGATAATTTCTTCCATTAGTTTTTCTCCTCCTTTTCCCTTCTCTTCTCCTTCTGGGACACCCACAACACATATATTTGTGCACTTCATATTATTCAATTCCCTGAGCCCCTGCTCAAAATTTTCCATTCTTTTCCCTATAGTTTCTGTTTCTTTTTGGATTTCAGATGTTCCACCCTCCAGTTCACTAATTCTAACCTCTGTCTCTTGAAATCTAACATTGTAGGTTTCCATTTTTTTTCATCTCTTCTACTGTATCTTTCATTCCCATAAGTTCTGTGATTTGTTTTTTCAGATTTTCCATTTCTTCTTTTTGTTCATCCCTTGCCTTCTTCATGTCCTCCCTCAATTTATTGATTTGGTTTTTGAAGAGGTTTTCCATTTCTGTTCGTATATTCAGATTAGTTGTCTCAGCTCCTGTATCTCATTTGAATTATTGGTTTGTTCCTTTCACTGGGCCATATCTTCAATTTTCCTGGTGTGATTTGTTATTTTTTGCTGGTGTCTGGACATTTAATCAGATTTCCCTGAGTGTAAGACCCAGCAGGTTGAAAGATTTTCCTGTGAAGTCTCTGGGCTCTGTTTTTTTTATCCTGCCCAGTAGGTGGTGCTTGTCTGTCTGTGGGTCCCACCAGCAAAAGATGTTGTGGCTCCTTTATTAATGCCACTATTGGTGTTTGGTTGGACCCAATCCTTGCCACTGTCGGAAACTCCCTCCTCTCCCTCCAGGCAGCCGCCTGTGGGGGGGGGGTGGCGCTGGTCGCCGGCCGCCGCAGCCCGGGGAACTCGCCACCGGACCGGGAAGCCGCCTGTGGGGGAGGGGCGCCGGGCACCGGGCGCCGGCCACCGCGGCTTGGGGAGCCTGCTGATCCGAGACTCGTAGCCAGTCCAGGAAGCCCCCCACAAAAGAGGGGCGCCGGCCGCCACGGCTTGGGAAACTTGCCTCTCCGAGACTCTCAGCTGGTCCGGGAAGGAGGGAGGGAGGGGCCCCGGCCGCCAGCCGCCACGGCCTGGGGAAGTGCGTGCCGCTGGGGGAGCTTGCCACAGTGGAGTCTCGCTGATGGTCTAGCCAGTCCAGACTGGGGTACGCTGTGTGTCCGTTCCCTGCCGTGGCCCCGGGAGCTGTTCTGCACTGTTTCTGGTCACCTAGTAGTTGCTCTGGAGGAGGAGCCACATAACTTTTTAAAGGTTCTTTTTGTATTTGAAAGAATCAACAATGATCAAAGCAAATCCTAATGTTTCTGGAAAGAATGAGCACTGTGCCAATGCCCAGGAACCACCCCATACCCATCCATAAGAAATGAACCTCATTCCGTAAGAGGGAATGACCACAAGTAAGAACATCTTGGAAGTAACCAACTAACCAAACAAGCAAAATCAGCAGTGGAAAGATTAAAGTCAATAGAAGAAAATCGCAATCAGATCTGAAAAGAGTATTTCAATTTTCTGGGAGTTCAGGATGCTGATAATGACTCTACCTTTTCTTCACCTCCTCATATTTGCAACTCTTAAGTCTCTGTAATTGGTTGCAATTGCAACATCAGCTTTTGGCTCATATGCCCTTGGAGTGTGTGAAGTACTCAGGGTAGTCCATCCATTTGTCCACAAGTATGCTGAATGTCTCCAAGAAACTGTGAAAGACACAAAAGAAGCACAAAATGGGGCCCTCCTCCTTAAGAGAGGAAAGATTCAAAATGGAAGGACTTAATTCACATCTATAGAGATTGCAAAACAAATGCCAGGGTGCTGTGTCCCTTTTGACAGGCTATTGGAATTCACAGAAAGGAGAAATCCTTGGAGCCTGCATAAAACATGAGCTGGAGCTGGGCTTTTGCAGGGTTTGGATTGCAGGAGAGAGGAGAAGAGAACATTTGGGTCGGAGGATCAGGGCTGGAGCACGGGCAGGAGGCAAGTGTGAGAGGCTGATGATATGATGCCTGCAGCACTGGCCCAGCAGGGGATCCTGGTCCTGAGGATGCTGGAAAATGTCTGGCATCAGCCCAGCAGGCCCCAGGCTTTCATCACAGTCCTTTTGCTCCCACACAGTCTCAATGCACTCTCTGGTCGTAGGCTGCCCTGGCCACCCCTGGCTTAAGCCCATGAAGGGTGCTTGCTAGGGCTGCTGAAAGTGATGACAGAGCTCAAGTAGGCAGGCTTCGGCCTGGTCAGGGTGGGAGACCAGAGTGACGGGGGTGCTGCAGTGGTTGTAAGAGTGCCAAGGAGGCAGGCAGGTCTCCACTAGCCTCAGCTCGGCCAAGCCAACCGTAACGGAAGACAGCAAATGGTTGTACTGAAACAGGAAATCAGGGAAACAGAATTGAGTTCATCTGAGCTAGTGCCTTCCACGCATATATCTTCAAAAGTCACATAAATATCAATAAGGTAACTAGCAAGGTCATGCTTTATGTGCCTACAGGAGGCACACAGTTCGCATCTACCTAAAACCAAACAAAGCATGGCTGTGCATGCCTAGGAGACGTCAGGGTTAAAGCCTCTGTTTACTTATCAGAGTTAACTTCTTACTTTCCCTTTCATTTCTTATATTTTTACTGTTATTCATACTTCTATGCCAAAGGTCAAGGGGTCAAGAAAGCCAAGAGGTTCCATGGTTCGCAGTTAGAAGAACACTAGACCATATTACTCTTGGATGAAGTCATAGTATTTATAGCTGTGTTTTCCAGAATGGGGTATGAGATCTGCTGCTTCAGAATCATGGGGTGGGGTAGTGTGGCTTATAAAAACATAGATTCTTGAGCCCCACCCAGATTTTCTCTCAACTCTCTGATGCCAAAGCCCAAGAATCTCCATTTTAACCAGTGCCCCGCTGAAGTTTCCGCTGTTAGAAGATCATACCCTGGAGTAGGAAAACTTATCAATAACTCAAAGTTAATAGATAGCATCACTGACTTAGAATGATATACCAGGGAATGTTTAAGTTTTTGACAACACTAAAGAGGACAGAGTGGCTTACATTGGAAATCAGAAAGCTCATTTGAAAATGACCTTGTTTGATAAGTTATCTAGATTAAAACCAAAGGAGTTTGCAGAAAGACTGGCATGTATAGGCATTGCAGGAAAGCCCAAGATGAGTCACAACATAAACACTGATGAAATGCCTTTCATCCTAAGCCTTCCCTAGTCCCTACTGGAATCCAAGAAGGGAGGGAAAACTGCAGGGGACAGGGGTGTTTGTCATGTGTTATCTGTGCTCTCTCCCCCAGCCACCAGAGATACTCTGCAGAGCCGGTCTCTGGGCTCTGTCTGGTACTCTTAGCCTTAGGGGAAGGAGGGTGGAAAGGAGCCTGAGAGAAAGAACCAGCAGGGGCAGGTAAGAGGGCAAAGAAGAGAAGAATGAATAAGAGAAGGAAGACCTCAGAGAAGTTACAACAGGGGAAGAAATCCAAGGGGAAAACTCACCAATATAGAGAAAATGAAGGAAAACATGGGAATGAGAGGGATGAATGGAGTAACTATGGAAGAGAAAAGGAAAAGAATTTATAGCAAGGGTTGTAGGACCAATAGACCCAGTCTCTAATGCTGGTTCTACCATTATCTACAAATTCACAATCTTTTATCCACAATTCCAAAGCCCAAAATGTCCTGGAAACCAAAAGTCATTTAATAAGTTTGCAGGAAGCTTATTTGGTGGCGAAAACTAACCTGAATTTTTAATTTTCATATATCTGCTTAGTGTGAATATGAGTAAGTTTTGCTTTAGAAATGTTAGTGTGCTTGAGAATTCCTTCTCAGACCATGACCAGAGCTATGTAAAGTTTGATATTTGTATCCTATTACCTTTGTAAAATCTGAAAAAATAAAAAAATAAAAAAATAAAACCAAACTCTGAATTCCGATATACTTTGGATTCTGAAGGTTTTGGATAAGAAATTGTGCCTCTGAACTTGCATGGTGTTGAGCCATAATTTTACCCTCTATTCTGTAATTTTCTTTTCTGTAAAATGGGAATAATAATACCAACTCTAGGGCTGGGGCTCAAGTGTGGCAAGCAAGAAAGACAGGATATTCAGCTTAAGGAGGCACTCACTCTCAGGTGTCACTCCTGCACTTAATTTTGCACCCTGGGGACCTAGCTTGCTTTACCTTAAGTCCCAGCCCTGCCTAACTTAATAGGATTATTGCAGTGTTAAATGAAATGATGCATACCAAATGCTGGACATAGCAGCAGAGGGACTTGACTGTGATAGTTATTATCGTCATTCTTCTAAAAGCAGGCACACATACGCTCTCTGCAAGATCAAGAGAATGCCTTCCACTCATAGTGGGTCTGTCCCTAGCCATAATCAGAACCCTTTCATGGCAGCTCATTTTGCTTGCCTGTCATCATGACTGCCCAGCCTTTTCCCTCCACTTACATCCATACTGAGCACGCACCTGCTCCAGAGCCCAACCAACACCTATCTCTAAAACTTCTCATGCTTAAGTCAGAGAGCCAGAGTTGCTGACTACAGTTAGTTGCAGAGCATCAGAACTTGGAGAAGTTATAAAGTTCTCTCCCTCACTTCCCAAACAAGGGCAATGAAGGACACAGATTTTGCCCAGGGTAGCTCACTTAGGTCCAGGCTGCACTGATGATCTTTGACTCTGTCTGCAAGCTGAGGGAAAGAGCAAGAGGCTCTAAGTGAAAGCTAGTGCCACTCAGTCCCAAATGCTGCCCAACCAGATGGGCTTCGCTGACATGGAAACCAGCTGATTCAATTTTCTCAACCCTTACTTTGCCTAATCTCTAATTTCCACAGCTAATAAATGAGGGTTCCCTTCAAATTAAGAAACTATTCATTAATTTAGTACATATTTTCTAAGCACCAACTAAGTACCAGGCAATTTCTCAGGGAACAAAACAGACATGATATGGTACTCAAAAAGCTAATATTATAGTGGAGAGAGACAGATAATAAATTTTTAAAAACCAATAAATAAAACTATTTTACTTATAAATAAAAGTTATAAATAAATTTTATGATGTAGTACATATAGAAAAGTATGTACTAAGAAGAACAAAGCAGGAGTAAAGAGTAACTTCAAAGAAAGTGTCATTTTATATGAAGTGATAAGGGATGGCCTCTCTAATAAGGGACCTTTGAGCAGAGGTCTGAAGAAAGTGGAAGGGAGAGCTAGGTAGATATCTCGGAGAAGAGTGTTCAGGCTAGAACAAGTAGTGCAAACACCTCGAAGTAGGAGCACGCTTGGCATTTTGAAGGAACAACGGGGAGGCTAGAATGGCAGCAGCAACGCGTGCGTGATCAGTGCGTGTGGTAGAGAGATCAGCCTGGCAAGACATTATTACCGGCATAACTTGCCAAACCCTAACCAAAACCATTCCTGCCAATCCTAAAGAATACCTAGGGCAATAAATAAGATTCTGCATAGGTTCCATGCATTAGGGTAACTTTCCAGAAATCTACAACCTCCAGATGGGTCCTTGGGCCAGAGAAGTCCTGAAATGCAGAGGGACCAACCTTTCCAGAACATCAACTAGTTCCATCCCCTATCCCATACTATTGACAGCCCCTTCCAACATGAAAAATTTAGAATGGGTATAGGCCAAATACACCTAAAGAGTGGGAGAAAGATCGAAGGTGATGGTGGAGATATACATGTCGATACCCTGGTTATGATATTGTACTATAGTTTTGCAAGATGTTACTATTGGGAGAACCTGGGTAAAGTGTACAAGGGATCTTTCTGTGTTATTTCTTACAACTGCATATTAATCTACAATTATCTTAAAAATGTTTAATAAAAAAGGGCAATATTAGTATCTCATTATCTCTCTAGTAGGTTCTCCATTCTATTTCAAGCCCCATTCAACCAGATGGAAGGAAGTAGATCTCAGTTATTGAGGGTCTTCCTACCTCCTCGTGTCTAAGTTTCAATTCAATCTTGTGCTTGATGTCTCATCTACACTGGTGTCTACCCAGAGAAGTTTTCAGCCATCTGTTCATGGAGGACATTGCTGTGTCTTCACCTTTGGGGCCAATGGCTCTCAATCCCCTCCTGCCCCCACCCCCTACGCTGAGACTACATTCCCTAGATATGTCACTCTTGGTCACCAGGGAGATCTTTTGCTATCTCTTCTTTTCAGAGGGTACAGAAATCCTTGAGAAGCCACGTCAGGTCTGCCCGTGAGAGACACACAATGGGCATTCCTCCTCCACAGGCATAGGGGCAGCAGGACTTGAGGACTATGCTGAGATATCAGGAACACAAGCCTTCATTATTCTAAGATCCCTCAGCCTATCTCATATCCTCTCATGCCCCACCCCATTCCAGGCTCATCAGGTGGTTGGAGCAGGACTTAGGGCCACTTCTCAGGTGTCCATGGGTGTCCAAGTATTCTTTGCTTCTAGTCAGGTCCAGACCAAGCTCACACAGAACCCAGGAGGGTGAGGTTGCTAGACCAAAACCACACCAGCACAGAAGTGAACATGGGTTTATTGGAACTTATGGACAAGAGAAGTTTTCTGGTGACAGCTGGCCAGATGTCAAGCACCCCACAAAGGGAACAGAAATGTACAAGGCAGTATATGATTTCAGAACAAAGACATTCCATAGAGGACATCGAATCTCTAGTATAACAGTCATTAAAGGGGCCTAAGACCTGACGGTTACTAAGGTTAGTGCTTAAGATTAAGATATAATCAATGCTGTTTTTTAAATCTGTAAATACACTCTTCCCCCTCTGAGAAAATTGCTTACTTTCTTGACCTTTGTCCTTGGCTAAAGCAGGTCTGTTATGGGTTTTTAGCGGGGGGCTTGGGCATCGGGCCACCACATTCTATCACCCCCTTGTAAAAGGCTGTGTTAACTATAGGACAGACATTGCATCTATATACCACAGCAATATAGAAGACAACAGAATAGTAATAATCCAACACACCGGGTGGACAATCCTATAAAGAAATGCCACTAAGGTTGAGTAAGAGAATTAAACCAAGTTGAAAGGGGGGTCAGCAGATAATTGATCAATACTGTGTATGTGCTCTTGCATATGATTTAAAGCTTGTGAAATATTACTTGAATGATCAGGAATATACACACAATTTTGTATGTTTAAAAGGGCACAGGTTCCGCCTTGTGCCTCAGTTAAAATATCTAAAGCCTCCTATTTTGTGAAAAGACTGTGCTGGTTTGAAACTATTATGTATCTCAGAAAAACCATGTTTTAATCCTCATCAAATCTGTGGGGCCAGATCTATTGTTTAGGCAAGAAACTGTGACAGGATTGTTCCCATGCGGATATGACACGCCCAATTGTGGTGTAACCTTTTGATTACATGGAGATGTGACTCCACTCAAAGTGGGTCTTGATTAGTTTACCAGAGTCCTTTAAAAGGGGAAACATTTTGGAAAAACCTCAGATGCAGATGCTTGGAGAACAGAGCTGACAGAGCCAACATAAGACCCAGATATTTGGAAATGCAGTGCCCAGCAGATGTGGCCATGTGCCCTCCCACAAGGTGCTAACCAAGCCAGAACCTGGAGAGAGCCAAGAGATGAGACCCAGTCCCAGAGAAGCCAAGTGAGGAGCCCCACAGGACACAGAGGCTGAAAGCAAAAGAGCCCAGGAGCAAGGGACCAGCAGTTGTCAGCCACGTGCCTTCCCAGCTGACAGAGCTGTTCTAGATGGCATCAGCCTTTCCTGAGTGAAGGTGACTCCTCATGGGTGCCTTAATTTGGACACATTCATAGCCTTAGAACTGTAAATTTGCAATTTAATAAATTCCCTTTTAAAAAGCCATTTGCGCTGGTTTGAAAGGAAGTATGCCCCCTAGAAAAGCCATGTTTTAATCAAAATCCCATTTCATAAAGGTAGAATGATCCCTGTTCAATACTCTATGTTTGAAACTGTAATCGGATCATATCCCTGGATGATGTGATTTAGCCAAGAGTGGTTGTTAAACTGGATTAGGTGATGACATGTCTCCACCCATTTGGGTGGGTCTTGATAAATTTCTTGATAAGAGTCCTATAAAAGAGGAAACATTTTGGAGAATAGAGATTCAGAGAGAGCAGAGAATGCTGCAGCACCACAAAGCAGAGAGTCTGCGAGCCAGTGATCTTTGGAGATGAAGAAGGAAGACGCTTCGTGGAGAGCTTCAGGAAACCAGAAGCCAGGAGAGAAAGCTAGCAGATGATGCTGTGTTCGCCATGTGCCCTTCCAGCTGAGAGAGGAACCCTGACTGTGTTCGCCATGTGCCTTCTCACTTGAGAGAGAAACCCTGAACTTCATCAGCCTTCTTGAACCAAGGTATCTTTCCCTGGATGGATACTTTTGATTGGACATTTCTATTGACTTGTTCTAATTGGGACATTTTTTCAACCTTAGAACTGTAAACTAGCAACTTATTAAATTCCCCTTTTTAAAAGCCATTCCGTTTCTGGTATATTGCATTTCAGCAGCTAGCAAACTAGAACACCATTCCATTTCTGGTATATTGCATTCTGGCTGCTTTTAGCAAACCAAAACAATTATTTTCTGTAATTGAGTGGTCTTGTCATTTAACAATGATACTGCCAATCTAGATTCATTAAGTGCCTGAGCTGTGTGGTTAATTAAGGCTGTTATATGCTTTTCAGTAACCATTGCAGCTCCTCGTGGGACAAAAATAGCTAAAGGATAGGAGGATGTAGTAAAGAATCATATAATGTGTCAGGACGTATAGCTGTCCCCATGTATAGCATCCTGTCCAATTGTAAGGCAATTAGGGCCATCCATATTGCCTACAGGTCCATAGCCACTCCACAGGGGAGGCATATGCTTCATGTCTGTTCATTTTGTAGTTTAATGGTAAAATTACATGCTTCTGAGGGTAACCATCCCGTATCTTGGTTCCCATTAAGATGTTCAATGCAGACAGGGGTAACATGGTCTAAAGTTACTGCTTCCACAGCTAGCCATCTTATTCCATCAGGTACAGCATGCTCTGCTACAGGCTGGAGTTTATTGTTCCCTCCCAAGGGAAAAGATGTAAGCCTGCATCTCATTATGAGATGGTAATAGGATTTAAGTCTTAGTAGAGAAAGTATCACTCCAGATTTTTTGGTGTGTTAAATTCTGCCACGCCATCAGGGTGTTCCATGTAGTCCAGTAAGCAGGAGCTATGGTCCAAGGAAGGCTGGTATCACCTGAAAATGGCAAGTCTGTGCAAACCCAACAATGGGCTCAACTGTCGGCATTAGCTACCACTGAAGCCCACTGTAGAAAGGTGCTACCAGGGTGTTATGGGAGAAAAGGAAGATGTTTATGGGGAACAATAAGTGGTAAAACTTGTTGATCTAGTAACATACATGCAAGAGTTCCATTGGTAGATAGTAAGGTACAAGGCAGAGGGAATTGTGGGGAAGTTTTATATACCAGATATTCTTCGCCTGTAAATCCTGAGAGTCCTTCACTGTGACAGCCATCATTAGTCTAGGCATAAGAAGAGTCCACATAGTTATATAGAAGATTCCCGTGGGAATAGGATTGGTGATAAAACTTTAACAGGCTTTTTTTTGTATAAATGATGATCAAATTATTTTGGATAACTCCTATTCCCCAAGGCTTAAGATTCCCAACCAACATGGCTGAAAAGGCCAGCACCAAGGCCAAAGGACCTCATTCTCCCCCGTTTGGCATAGGCAACAATAAATTATTATCATTCCCTTGTTTAGGCTATAAAACAGCTGGCCATTTAAATTTGTATTCTCAGCACCTGCATTGGTCCTCCTGTTAGCATTTCAATAGGCGCTGGGGCTGAAGCTTGAGGTGCAGCATTTAAAGACACCCAATAGTGGGCAGCCTCCTGTATGGACAGCTGTAGCAGTACAACCCAGTACTGACACCATAGGGTAGGAGATTAGTGGTAAGCAAAGCAGTTGATGGACTGAGTTAAGAACTATGTGGATTGCAGTAGTGCATGAGACAGGAAACATGCTAACTGTCTATGTCAACAGTTGGGCTGTTCATATCAGGTTAGGGCCTGATATATCCTTTTAGTACATTGTGATAGGGATTTCTTATACTCTTTCAAATGTTCCTTTTATAGGCCATTCATTCTTTCTATAATGCCTGTGAGTGGGGGGTTATGGGAAGATGAAAAGACCACATTATATCATAGTCCATAGCCTATGCTTGGGTTATTTGTTCAGTGAAAGGGATTCCCCATTCACTGTCTATTTGTGTAGGTATTCGGTGGAGGGTGGTCACCCTTTCTAAACAGTGTAAAGTGACTCTCCAATTAGCTTTCCCCACTGGAAAGGCTATCAGAAGTCCCATGGTAGTATCTACTGCAGTGAATGCATACTTACCTCTTCCAAGAGTGAAAGAGGTCTTATGTAGGCCACTCGCCACCAGGTTAATGGAGTCTGTGGTCAGCAGATATTTCCCATCTGATGAGGAAATTGGTGTGGACATCATAGGGAGGACGATGGGTGCTCTAGTATGATGTCTATATGTTGTTGGCATATGATGGGTAGCTGGAACTGCTGGGCTAAACACCGTAAAGTTTGATATCCTTGGTGTCCACTTTTTTGATGAAACCATATCATCAAAATGCTTCTTGATTTTCAGTAGTGTGGCTCCAGATGTGAGTGAGGGCAACTGCCTCAACACTGCCAGGTAGTGTGCTAGGAATGTGGATGGAGACATGATAGATAGTTACCTTTTGTTACTGGCAGGTGTCCCAGCTCTCATCCCCACAGGGGTTGACCTATGACTGTCCATTGTTCTTTTTCCAAGTAGCCATCCAGATTGTGAGGCCTTTGTAAACAGTCCAGCTGTTGACATAGACAATTAGCATGTTTCCTGACTCATGCACTACTACAATCCACATAGTTCTTAATTCAGCCCATTGACTGCTTCTCATACCACTAGTCTGCTATCCGTGGTGTCAGCTGAACTGCCCCAGCTGTCCATATAGGAGGCTGCCCACTATTGGATACATCAATGCACCAAGCATACTTGGGAATTGTTCCTGGGCCCTTTGTAGTGGGCAGTTCAACAGCTATTTCAGGTGCAGCAATTTTAGCTATTGAATCTTCTACATGTGACACTAGTCTTAAAATTCTGTGCACTTTGGCACTAACAAGGCTGGTATTGAAAACACTTCATTGCAGCAAGGAAGCTTTTCACTTGCTAAGGTACTTGTGCACTGTCCGAGTGTGGCTTATTGGCTGTGGCCATAATCTACCCCTGTGTAGGGAGGGCAATCCTCAAGGTGAAGGACATTTCTGAATCACATCTTCCACTTATAATAGAGTGTTATATGTAGAACAGTTACTTTTCTAAGAAGCTGTATCTTAATTCTGCATCTTTCCAATATTGTGACCAGAACTGTAGGATGCTCATCTAGAATGTTGCCTCTGCAATAAATCCCACCCAAAGCCAATGTCGATGCTCAGCTATATTCAATTCACAAGAATAATTCAGAATCTACCCCCTCAGTGCTTGTGCCTATGCTACTTCCCTTTTTGCTTTTCAAAAGCAACCTGCGGTAGGCCCTCCCATTCTCAAGTGCTACCTTTTCTAATTATCATATACAATGGCTTTAATATTTGAGTCAAATGGGGAATGAAAGTTCTCCAATATCCTAGTAGTCCTAGAAAGGCCATTAATTGCTTTGGTATATGTGGTGTAGGAAAACATTGTACCTTATCAATTACTGCAGAAAGAATAATTTTTGCCTTACATTGTACCTTGACCATTCAACACCCAAGAATTTGACAGAGCAGCCAGGGCCTTGCAATTTGTCAAAATTGATTGCTCATCCTCAGCTCAGGCTATTAACATTTCTGACACCTCTTTTAGTTCTGAAAGAGAATTTCTGGTTAACATTAATGTCATTAATATAATGAAACAAAAGCCACAGATTTGGGTTTCTCCCAACTGGCCAAGTATTTTGCTGCTAGGCCCTGGCAAATGGTTGAGCTATGTAAATAGCATTGTGGGAACATAGCAAAAATCCTGTTATCCTTCCTGGGTGAAGATGACAGCAGGTTAACTGGCCTTATCTAAGGGACTATCAAAGAAAGCATTAGCTAAATCTAAAATAAAGTGATAATGACATAATTGAGTGCTAATCTCTTGTAGTGAAGAGGCAATGTTTGGAACTGCTGCGTACAAAGATGATGCTACTTTATTTAATTTGTGGTAACCCATTGTCTTGTACCAGTTTTCATCAAATTTCCTTATAGGACTCACAGAACTATTAAAGGGACTATGGGTTGATATTAATATCCCCATTCTTTCTAGTTCCTTAATGGTTGCAGAAATCTCTTGATGTCCTTCCCCCTCCCCCCTCCTCAGAAGCTTATATTATTTATGGCTGCAGTCCTCCAAGATTACTGTACTTCTTCAGGGGACCATTTTGCTTGCCCCTTTTAAACCACTTTCAGTATTCTATACCAGAGGTGGAATTCTCCTATGGTCATCTGAAATGTGAAATTTAAGAGAAGATCAATTCCTAATATATATTCAGGTACAGGGGGAGTATATAGGTGGGGGTGGGAAGTCTCCCAATTTGCAAGATCAAATTATGCTGTTGGCTCTGATTGTCTTTTCCCCATACCACCTATGGCCAGCATGGGTCCATTAAATCAGGCTATGTTTCCATAAATTAAAGTATAGTCATCTCCCATATCCACTAGTGCCAACATTATCTGCTTGTTAGTAGGGGACCAAAAAATAGTTAATTCTACATATGGTCTCTGATCCCCAGGGTCCCCAGTAATGCTTGACCCCTCCCATAGGGGAGGGGAAAGGGAGATTACAAATTATCCTCCAGAGGTGCAGAGGGTTCTTGTGTTTTGAAAGGGGGTTTCTTAGCCAGTTTATTTTCTCCTTCAGCTTTTAGGGGATTTATTAGTAAATCTTTTGCCTTTTGGTAATTTGCTACACAATTTAACTAAAACAGCATTTGGTTGTTATCTATGGTTTCTAGTCTCCATGGCAATTAGATCAGCCCACATTTGCTTATGTTCACTGAAACCTGATTAGGGGAGTTGTTCTCTTGGTTTTTTTCCCATGGCCCTCACCCCTCTTTTTTCAGAGCCTCTCAGATTCTCCAATGTCTGCTTTGCCTTGAGTATCTCTCAACATGAGCTGTCCCACTAGAGGATCCAAAATGGACATGAGGGGTCCATACAAATGGTTACGAGTGGTGCGCAGGATGGTGTCTTTCATCCCTGCTGTAAAAGTTACCTTGTCAGGCCTGCAAACATTTGCAGACTATATTGCATGTTTCATCCCAAGATCCTGTAAACCATCTTGAAGTTCCTCCATAGATTGCCACTGCAAAGTAGAGTGTGGAATATCTCCCTCATTGGACTAGGAAGTCTTGCATGCAGCTATTAACCAGACTAACAAAGATACAGTTTCTACAGTATCTTTATTGTAGATTTAGGATGGCATATAAGTGCTAGCACAAGGATGGGTATGTTGTGATAAATGCTAATTTACTCATTTCCATCCCAGTTAATATTATACCCTCAGCTATTGTGTCCCATAATTGTAAAAGCTAATCAGGTAATGACTCCCTGGCTTTCTGTCTACAATACTGTCCAAGGTCCCCTAATTCCCCTGTGGTATAATCTCTCATGATAACATGGAGTTTCTGCACAGAAGGTTGTAAATTCTGAAGATCCATGCTAGCAGGTCTTTCCTGTGGTGTTTTTTACTTTTTTACTGGAGCCTTGGGCATACCTGCCGGGAGTTGCTTCTCTTCCTCTGATTCCCAAACCTCTTCCTTTTCCTCATCAGATGAAGAATCTCTGAGATCCCAAGCTTTGGGTCTCACCTCAGATTAGTAAATATTCTCTGGACTTATACTTTGGGTAATTTTCTACTATGGGCTTGAGCATATCTACAAGTTAATGTTTCTAATTGATCATCCAGATGATGCAAGCACTTGGTTAAGGCATCTTTCATGTCCAATTGAGCAAGCCATGTGTCCCTCCCTAATTTTAATTCTTCTTTTAGGTGACAGGCTATTGTTCATGCCATCTGTTCTACCTCTGTGGCCACACATAAACTCCTAAAAGGGGCTATAGCTGCCACTACTTGTTGTCCTGTTTTCCTTTTTCTAAGGTTTAGTTCTCCTGGTTTCTATTGCAAAGGAATTAGCAACCCCACCAAGGGTTGGCATCCCCATATTCTCATGGTGATCTCCATTCATTCAGGAGGGCAGCCACCCTCTCCACATGCATGATATAGGCCAATTTTAGATTCCCACTGTGAATTCTTCCATCCCCAGACCCATGCCTACTGCTGCTGGCAGTGTTTCGGTCTCCTGCCTGGCTCGCCAATTGTTTGGGCCCAGACCGAGCTGACATATAGTCTGAGAGAGTGAGGCTGCTAGACCAAAAAACAAAACAGGCACAGATGTAGATATGGCTTTACCAGGACTTACAAACAAGAGAAAATTTCTGGTGATGGCCAGCCAGACATTTAGCATCCCACAAAAGGAAAAGAAATGCAAAGGCAATATATGATTTCAGACAAAAACATTCCATATAGTATGAGAACATTGGGTCTCTAGTATAATCATTAAAGGGGCCCAAGACCTGATGTTTACTAAGGTTAATGTTTAAGACTAAGACAATCAATGCCATCTTTTACATCTGTAATTAATCCCTTCCTCCTTTGGGGAGACTGTTTACCTTCTCGACCTTTGTCCGTGGCTAAAGCAGATCTGTTATGGGCTTTTAGGAGGAGATCTGGGCATCAGGCCACCACAGTTTCTTTTCTGGTTCTGTTCTCTATCAATTCAAATTTTATCTACCCCAAGGGTAGAACAGTAGACAATGTATGTGACAGTGAACATATTCTCCCAAATCTATTATCTTTGGTTTCATTCTCAAATTTTCTCTTCTTGGTGCTCAGCATTCTCCTAAGTTATCCTTCTCTGAGGCAATAAGCATAGAATTCCTTAACTGATGTTTGACTTGGTCACAGAATTAATAGGAAGTATGGAGAAAAACCCTCCCATTAACATCAAAATATTGTCTTATGATATTTTCTACTATCTTTCTACCTCAGCCACTTACCCTTCTTTATGTCTTTCCCTTCAGCTTGTGGCCCAGGTTCTAGAACATAAAGACATAGGCTTTGCAATGGTGGATGCCAAGAAAGAAGCCAAACTTGCCAAGAAACTGGGTAAGTGTAAATTTTTTTTTTTTTTAGATATATCAGTAAGAAACAAAAGTCTTTTTTGCAAAAAAAGTACAATTGCATTTATTCCTGCATGATAACTGGACTATTTTCAGTAAGTATAAAATCATCCTGCATATCTTAGCATGGGATGGGGAAAGAGTTTCATAAAAGTAAATATAGACCTGAATTGACACAGCTTCACATGAATTATCTGATGTATTTTGGCATCAGTACAACAAAGAGCATTTCTTCCTATAGAAACTGATGCTAAAGATCCCAGCTTTATTTCCATTTCCCAAAGCAGGCTGTAAAGGCAACCTTTACTGTGATGACCTCCTGAAAGAGGTAAAATCTCTTCTTCCAGCACCTACTATTTCCTTGCCTCTTGGCTGAAGCAGCTAACCAAGATAGCATTAACTGTAGTAACTCCAGAGTCCCAGTAGCTTCTAAAGTTAAGGCTAAACCCCAGCTGGGCACTATCACCAATGATGACAGAGAGGATTTAGGTGAGGCATGGTTAAATGACTGCACAGTTGAAGTTATAATCTCCTGTGTCAATATGCCATGCTCGACTGAAAGTGCACATTAAGGTTCTTACATCTGTAATCACTAACAGTGAGAATATGTGTAACTCCTCTAGTTCCAAACACCCCCACATGAGTACTGGTCAATGGGCTTTTCTGCATGGCTAGCAAAGAATGGACATTTAAAAATAGCAGGAGGTTATAAAACAGGACCTTTGAAGAAAGGTTAATTGGATCTGGAATCGTAAGCACCAAAAAAAATATCATTAGTGGTGGTTCAATAAATACCTCCAGGTACATGAAAGTTCATTATCCTAGAGAATTACAGACAAACTGCTTTCTATTTTATTTTCAGGAAGATGAATTTTTAAAAAATATTTAAATTATGAGACACAATATTTAAATTAGACAAGGAAGAACTCATAGCTATAAAATGATAATGAATTATTAAGAATGTCTGGTTATCTCATTCCCTAGAGATAAATTAAGGACTATTTTTCCTGGGGGTGGGGGAGAAAAGTATGTTAAATTCTTTCCCTAGCATCCAAAGCAATTTAATGAGTTCTGCCTCTTCCCCTAGCAGTCTATTGATTCCCTCATCTTCTCTTTTCCCATCATCTTAATGAGAAATTGAATTTGGGAAAATTTCTAGTAAATTTTATTGGAGGAAAACCTAGTCTTCCAGTGACCTAAGAGTTTAGGGAGGACAACCTAGGGTAAGCATTCATAGGAATGGAACAGGGATGTTCTCCCAGCAGAGGGTGTGATGGGGCTACATATCAATGAAACTTTTTCCAGGCACAGCTTGGAAGAATTGAGGCAGGTTCTTTCTGTTTTTTTTGATCTTCACATTTACAGTAGAGTAATTGTATTTTGTGAACCTGTTCTTCCATCTTCATCCCCTCTCCTATTTGCCTTAGTTTGGCCTTCATCAGGTTCTGCCTAAACTAGTTCAATAGCCTCCTAATTGGTTTTACTCAGAACAAAATCAAATAGCAGAACACTGGCTGATGTTCTCTATGGTACCTTTTGAGAACAGTATCCCTGATTTTAAGGATACCTGGCACATCACTCCTTTTGATTTACTAATGATGCTCCCCAGTGTGCTAAGGACTCCTCCTCAGACATTCCTGGGGACGCAGCAGACAGTAGTCCAGGAGTCTCCCTTTCCCTGGAAGTTCTGCCTAAGAGTTCAATTGGAGGAGGCATTCTCCAGCTAATAGAGAGGTAAAGCAATCTAAGGAATTACAGGTCCAGTCCTTTGAACTAAATGCCTATTTAGCATTCCTGAAGGGGGGAATGCAGTTTTCCAGCAAACATTTCTTAAAGTACACAACATTGTGCCATGGGAAATGGAGAGTAGAAAAGGAGAAGAGACAGAACCTGTTCTTGTAGTGTTTACCAGCTAACTGGGAAAGGAAGACATGCAGAACTCACATGAATAGGAAAACAAGCTATTCATTCTGTTGACAAACATATATGGAGTGTCCCTTGAGTCCAGGCTCTGTGCAAGGCACTGGAGTACCATGAAGACAGTGGTCCTACCTTCAGAGAGCTTGCTGTTATAGTGAACACCCGTAAATGGAGCTGAGGGGATTCCAATTAAGACAGGAGTCCAGTGGGATTGGAGTAGCCTTCTTAGGAAAAATAAGTCCTAGGCTGAGACTTGAAGGAACTGACCAAGATGGGAGGGAAAGAGAGGTATCACTCCAGATGTGGGGAACACAACATAAGTGTAAAGAATCATGCTCTGTGACTTTTCCTTTACTTGCCCTTCATGTGAACATATGGACAAGAAGTAAAAGGAATGACACAAGGGATTAAGAGTGTAGTTCTCAGAGGAGTGCTGGTCTACCCAAGGGAGCATACAAGAGATAAAGTTGAAACTAGATTGTGGAGGAACTTGAACACCAGGCTAAGGTGTCATGTGGGCAGTAGAGCCATCATAACTTTTAATAAGGAGAATGACATGGCATCAGCAGTGCTTTTGGAAAATTGAAGCAGTGGCAGAATGGACAATATATTTTTTAAAATTGAAGCTCAGTGAAATTGTTGTTTCTTGACTATTTCAAGTTCAATTTCTACTCTAGGAGCTCCTCAGAGGTATTTTTTGAGGAAAATGGTCCCTAGGTTAATACTAGCTCCACTGATCCTGACCTCATTGTCACCTGGGAACTCTCAATCAGATTTTGTTGAACATGATGGCACTTCCTACATCAGGGGTCTCATTGTTTCTTCCAGGTTTTGATGAAGAAGGAAGCCTATATATTCTTAAGGGTGATCGCACAATTGAGTTTGATGGCGAGTTTGCAGCCGATGTCCTGGTGGAGTTTCTCTTGGATGTAAGCATATATGCACAGTGGCCCTAAATTGGAATGATTTGGGTTCAAATATAAGGGGAGATAAAACTGCAAATTAAGAATGCAGAAGCTGGAGGATCTAACAGGATCTAAGACAGATTTCTCGGACTTCACATAAAAGCAAAAGCACACCTACATCACAGTATTATTTACTTGTACTGGGAGGCAATTTTATTTTAAAACAATCAGATTTACATTGTATTGAATATAGCTATTGACATTCTTTCTCAATATTCTTGGCTTTTTTCTTTACTCATTCTTTTCTTAAATTGGTTTTATTGACAAATCTTCACACACATACCAGTCTATGCATAGTATACAATCAATGGCTCAAAATATTGTCACATAGCTGTGTGTTCATCACCATGATCATTTTTAGAACATTTGCATCATTCCAGAAAAAGAGATAAAAAGAAAAAAACTCATACATTCCATACCTCTTATCCCTCCCTCTCATTGACCACTAGTATTTCCATCCACCCAATTTATTTTACCTCTTATTCCTCCTATTATTTGTTTATTTTATCCATATTTTTTACTCATCTGTCCATACCCCGAATAAAAGGAGCATCAGACACAAAATTTTCACAATCACACAGCACATTGTAAAAAGTATATCATTATACAATCGACTTCAAGAATCAAGGCTACTGGAACAGCCATATTTCTTGATGATGATTGTATAATGATACAGCTTTCACAATGTGACTGTGTGATTGTGAAAACCTTGTGTCTGATGCTCCTTTTATCTACCTTGTCAACAGATGAGTAGAATATATGGAATAAAAATAAATAATGGGGGAACAAATGTTAAAATAAATTTAGTTTGAAATGCTAGTGATAAATGAAAGCAAGGGGTAAGGGGTATGGCATGTATAATTTTTTTTTCTGTTATCATTTTCTTTTTCTGTTGCATTTTTATTTCTTTTTCTGAATTGATGCAAATGTTCGAAGAAATGATGAATAGGCAACTATGTGATGATATTGAGAATTACTGATTATATATGTAGAATGGAATGATATGTTAATGTTTTTGTTTGTTTGTTGTTAATCTTTTTAAATTAATAAATAAAAAATAGCTTATTAAAAGGCAACAGAGGGCGGGCCGCGGTGGCTCAGCGGGCAAAGCGCTTGCCTGCTATGCCGGAGGACCTCGGTTCGATCCCCGGCCCCAGCCCATGTACCAAAAACGGAGAAACAGAATACAATAAAAACAAGAAAATGTTTAAAAATGTTTCCCTTTCTTCCTTCCTTCCTTCCTTCCTTCTCTCTGTCTTTCCTTTAAAAAAAAAAAAAAAAAAAAAAAAAAAAAAAAAAAAAAAAAAAAGGCAACAGAAAAAAAAGAATTAAGGCTACTGGAACATAGTGCAACAATTTCAGATACTTCCCTCCAGCTACTCCAATACACCATAAACTAAAAAAAGCTATCTAGATAATGCATGTGAATAACCTCCAGGATAACCTCTTGACTCTGAAATCTCTCAGCCACTGACACTTTATTTTGTCTCATCTCTCTCCTCCCCTTTCTGGTCAAGAAGTCTTCCTCAATCCTATGATGATGGGTTCCAGCTCATCCTGGGAGTTCTGTCCCACATTGTCAGGGAGATTTACACCCCAGGGAGTCACGTCCCATGTAGAGAGGGAGAGGGCAGTGAGTTCACCCACAGAGTTGGCTTAGAGAGAGAGACCACGTCTGAGCAACAAAAGAAGTTCCCTGAGGGTGACTCTTAGGCATAATTTTAAGTAAGGTTAGCCTATCCTTTGCAGGAATAAGTTTCATAGGGGTAAACTCCAAGCTCACAGGCTCAGCCTACTGATTTGGTTGACCCCTCTGCTTGTGAAAATATCAGGAATTCTCCAAATGGGGAAGTAGAATATTTTCTCCTTTCTCCCACATCTCCCAATGGGACTTTGCAAATACTTCTTTATACACTGCCCAAATTATTCTGGGATATATCAGGGCATCACACTAACCTAGACCAACAAGATCTCATGCACTTTTCAAGATTCCATGTACTTAATGGTGTTCAAATAAATTGACCACACAAATTAAATTAGGTAATGTGCTACCAAAATATAAATTTTGCACCAACTAAACATCTTTCCTTTTGGTCTCACATAGAAGTTGAAGTTTTAAAATATGGACCAAAACATCCTTTTGCCTATATTCTGAATCAGCTTCATTCATGTATCTAGTTGAAGTCTGATCCATTTTTCAACTTTTTAAACAGTTCCTATATGGGGTACTGCTGACTTTCATAGCTTCAGAGCTCTGACTCTGAGTCTCAGGTGTCACATAAATACCAAAAGTTTCTGGGAATGGCCAGGTTTTATACAAATAGTTCAGCATGTCAAAATTTACAGTTACAACTCCTGAACTGTAAGCTTACAATCTAGGACCCTTTACAGCAGACCTTAACCTGATAACCCATGCTCTCAACTTTAATTCACCAAGTTTTTATATTATAGTTAGTCCATATGAGTGAGGCAGGATAGTATTTGTCTTTTTGTTCCTGACATTTCATTCATCACACCATCCTTGAGGCTCATACACCTGACACATGCCTCACAACTTCATTCCTCCCTGGGGCTGCTCAGCAGTCCACGTATGTATATAACACAGTTCCCCCTTCCATTCCTCAGATGTTGTACCCTTAGGCCACCTCCATCGATTGTGAATTGCCTTAGAAACTATTAGTCACCTTTGAAACTATTTTATTAATGACAAATTCCTTTGGCTGTGTTCCAGTGCTGCTGAAGAGGAACTAGGAAGTGTGAGAGGTAGATAATCACCTGAAGATAGAGTAGGGAGAGGAGTAACCATTAACTGGGTGACCCTGAGTCACCTTCAGAGGGAGATAAAGAAGAGGCAGGGCTAAAGAACCCTCCAATATCACATTGTCTCTCAGCAGTGGAGATACATACACCCTCCAATCCACAGACACAGAGAACAACACTTTAAATTAATTTATCCATAGATAAACTCACACTTTCAGTAATAGCTGTGAAGCCAAATGCTTGTGGACACAGAACTCTGCACAAATAAAGAACCTACTGTTGAACATCCACATTGATTATTCTTTATTTACCAGCCAGTAGCCAGTGATCTATTGCCTTTTCTCTATAGCACTTAAAACCCAGAAGGGGGTCAAGAGTGAGTTTAAGATGGTCTTTTACAAAAAAGTGCCCATAGACTCTGCTTGGCCATCTCAGTGACCCAACCCTGAGCCAATGTGGTGCTGTCTCAACCTGATTAGCTAAGAGGAGACTTTTAGATGCAAGTAGCAGAAACAAAACTCTAAGTGCTTAAACCATAAACAATATGATTACCCACTTAAATGGGGGATCTGAATTAGAGTAGTTTTAGATTTGATCATATCAGTGCCATAGCTCCAGTTCTCTATGGAAATCACAGAAAATTCTATTTTCAATATGTTGCCTTTGTTTTCATGCTGTATTCTCAAGTTGGTTCCAAATGGTCAGAAGCAGCAGCTAGTACTTTACTATATCCTCATTCATACAGTGGGAGGAAAAACACAAACAAAACCTGGTTACCAAATTCCTTCTTAAGAATAATGAAGCACTTTCCCAAGGCTTTCAGCAAATCTAGCCTAAAGTCTCATTGGCCAGAATTGGGTCAAAAGCCTGTTCCTGAATCTGAAACTGGCAGGAGTATAACTCACTGACCAATCAGCCCAACCCCTGAATTATGGTTGATTCCTGAAAAGATGCTACTGCTCAGTAGGGGAAGGCAGGGATGGAGGCTGTGACACCAACCATGAAATCCACAACTTCCCTCCAAAGCATTCTATTTATGTGCCTGGCTTCCCCTCTGGGGAAGGGATAGTTCCTTTAATTTAATATGTGTGTGTGTGGCATTTCAGCTAATTGAAGACCCAGTGGAGATCATCAATAACAAATTGGAAGTCCAAGCTTTTGAACGCATTGAGGACCAGATCAAACTCATTGGTTTTTTCAAGAGTGTGGATTCAGAATGTAAGTTGTCTGTCAAGTCCAGTCTATAAGTCTAAAGCCAGATTCCCAATGAGGTATATTATGTTATCCCTAAAGAGGAAGGGTCATCAGCATATTCTGGGCTGGATAGAATGGAGAGAATCCTCCCTGTACCTGTGCCATGAAAACCAGGTGAAGAAATTATGCAAAACAGGTGGGGGGGAGAGGGTGCACCAAATGAACATTAAAGGTGGGCCATGTTCTCTGATCTTTAAGCGAGGTGAGTATTTTACAGAAAACAGAAAAGCTCTCCCTTCACTTTTCCCACCTGCCCACCTCCCATGAGAGCTGACATTGGCAGCTTCTGTGGTCACTAGCTGGAGAGCATCTCAGTTACTTGGAAAGTATTTGAGGAAAATTTGGGTAGAGATGGGCTCAGCAGCTGCCGCACAATATGGAAAATTGTTGGCCAAGACCACAGCTGACCCCCAAGGCTGCCTGCCATATCCAGGCACACCCTTTGGCATACTCCCTTTGAAAGCTTTGTGGTCAGGTTTTGGGTGTACACAGAAACATATCATAGCATCACCAGATCCTTTGTTAGAGGCTAGTGGTGGGAGTCAAGAAGAGCGAAGAGAAGGGATCAGTAAGGGTAATTACTTAGTCCATTTTTAGAAACTGCTTGGGCAGCATGTGTCCAATGAGTAAATCTTTTGCTGGTTGAGAGAGGACAGTCTTAGAGGAAAAGGTATAAATATAATATAAAATAGATATAAAAGGGAATCTGGTAGCATGAGTACATGTGGGAGGAACAAATATGGGCTGCTTATGACTATTTCTGGAAACTCCAAAATATTTTGAATTATCTTGCAAAGCTGTTTCTTTACCCCATCTGCTAACTAGCAACATTAGTTGACTTACCAACAACCCACCAGTTCACTCTCTTTCATGCCCCAACTTGACCATCTTTTCATTTGCTTCAACAAGACCTCCATTCATAGTGGTTAAAATAGGTATGCTGCGGGGTTGTAGCTAGCCAAGGAATTTTGTCTCATTTCAACTTTAGGTGCCTTAGTTTCAATTAGTACATTTCTATATAAATGCTGATGAATCTAGGGTGCTTCTCCTGCCCCTCTCTACTTTCTCCTCTTTTATTTCTTCTGTTTCAGTCTCCACCTGTCAATTTGTTTCCATTCTTTCCCAACCTTAGGTTTCTCTCTCTTCCCCATTAAACTCAGGATGACAGATAAGAAGGAAGACAGAGCCAGGATCAGAAGAGAAAAACCCTTTCAGTTCCTTTTTCCTTCTACCCTAAACTGAAAATAATAGTTCCATTTAATTAGCATATGTCATATACCAGAAACCATGCTTGAACTTTATGTGAGCGCCTTAATTTAATTCTCACAAGTCTGTGGGGTAGTTACCATCATTGTCACCATTTTAATGATGAGGAAATGAAAAAACAGAAGATTAAAAATAGGTTACCCATTATCACAAGGCTAATAAATGGGAGTCAAGATTTAAATCCCAGGAATCTCACTTAAGAATTCTTACACTTAACTATAGTGCTATACTGCCAATACTTTACTTACTTTGTGAGATTGAGACATGCATAAAATGTGATAATGTTTTTACAGGTCATGGTAGTAAACTAGAAGCAATTTGGGCTTGGTGAAAAATAAATTAAAAAATTTCTTTATTATGTAATAATGTACAGACACATATATTGTTATATAATAATAAAATACAAAAATAATAGAAAAGATATCAAACATTGCATCGCAAAAAACTTCCAAATAAAGTAATTTTAGATTTTGTAGTGAGAATCTTGTGCTTACATCCAAGAATGCATCTTTTTTAGATTAGATTTCAAATAGCAACATGCAATTCTTGATCAAGCAACTTTACTTGCACATCTAGATGGTGGGAAATTTCGGGACAGGACAGCATACACCACTTTTTCCTTGATTAATTCACATGCTTTTTTTTTTTTCACCTTTGAACAGACTTCAGATAATTCACTCTGAATTGTTCTTCATGAGTGTGATTATTCTTTCAGTCTTGCAACTATTACTGTTCTTTTCATAGACAAATGTGATGCTGATATTTCTTATGATAATTTGAATGTCTTAAAAATCCAATTAAACTTTTGCACCTTCCGAGGAAGTTGAGCATGAAAGTTCATATCTAAGTCGAGCAGATAGCTATGAATGCAAGTACTGAGAGAACATGACAAAGGACTTCTTGGGGGAACTATATTCATCATTAAGGATACACGAAACTGGGGGAATTTGGAGCTACATGAAAAACCTGGAGAGATGGAGAAGAGGATGAGGAAATGCAAAGATAAGTCTATAGTGGCTAGAAGTTGGGGACTAGAATGTACACGAGTCTATTTCCAAAGAGGAAAACGGCATCAAGGGAGCTGGCAGGTCAGGCTGGGGAGAACCAAGAAGGAGCTGGTCAGCATCAAAACAGGACATGGGGGCTAGAACAATTTGGAGACCACATGAGATTAGACAGAAGAGAAGATAAGACCAGTTTCGTAGAGGGCAACTGCAAGCTTTAGTGAAACTAAAGAGCAATCACATGTTGAAGCACTAATCTGGGGAGTCACCTTTTCCACTCTTCTTCACCTTAATAGGGATGCAGACTGGCTGCCCAAGAGAAGAGGGGAGGCTCTTTAAATAGAACTAACTACTCTTACCATCAGGTCAGAGTTTGTGAAAGTGGAGGGAAAGTCATCATAGACCTGGAGGACAGGGAAGGGGGGTGTGGAGGGTGGAAAGGAGCCTCAGACAGAGCCCACTGTTGCTTTGGGCAGGAAGGGCTTAGGTGATGCTTTCACCATTCTTCCTCTACTCTTCCCCCTTCTCTCTATTCTCCAGAATTTCCCATCAAGCACCACTGTGTTCCCCTCCACTCCACCCTCTACCCCAACTATTAGGCTATGTGATATATTTTCTGACTACCCAATTACATTCATGAGGATGAGTTTGTGTAAGTGTATACCAGTATGTGCGGGTTTCTCATTAATTCTAACCCTCTTGTCACCTGGGCGAGTTCCCTCGCCACTCTCATAGTAACGGTCACATTGCACTGAGATCCTTTTGAGATCAGTATCCTTGTCTTACTCATCTTGGGATCCACTTAATGAAAAATACTATTCGTTAAATATTTTTTGATAGAATATTAGAAAAGTTTACATGCCACCAGAATTCTAGCACCTAAGATGATGAAAGATAAGGAATTTTATAAAGTGGGAAAAAAAAACACTAGTCTGTTAAAAAATGAATGATGGGTCATTGACTCTTGGGATTATGGAATTTATTCAGAACAAAGCCTTCCCTCTCCCAACCATTACTGCCACCATTACCTTTACATCTGAAGCTTAAATATGAATATCTTTACAGGCACCTATCTAGGTGTACCAAAGCACTGCATTGCCACACTCACGTGGTCTCATGCCTATCTTGGCCAATGAGGGCTCAAGTTTGGGACTAACATTAAGCTTAGGTTTGATTAACATTGAGTCATCCTCCTAAGGGTTGAGAATTTAAAAATACAACTTAAAAAGAGGAAGGGAAAAACTAGAATTCACCAATAGGAATATTGCTGCGAAAAAGTGTAAAATACTTCCGTGGTGTAATTCTGATTGTGGTTAGTTTGCATACTAAAGTGAATTTTCTTCTTACTAAGGTCTCCTTTATGTAGCAAATTATACTGTCTCTGCAGGGCACAATTATAATTAGCACGAGTTTGAGTGAAAGGGGTCTTTTCTTTTGGTTTGGTGTTTCATACTTCTTTTTCTCTCCTTTGTCCTCTCTTGCTTTTCTCAGTAGACTCCTTTCTCTCTCCATTTCCTTAGTTTTCTCTTTTCTGTCTACCAGCTTCAAAAAAGTGTGGTAAAGAGTTCTTTTCTTGGGTAAATGAATGAGTCAACTCAAATTCCTTGGGGGAAACTGTGGGTTTAAACAATAATAAATAATTATCCATCCTGAATAGTATCTACTAAATAATTATCCAGTCAGGATTAATTGGCTTTTGAGTCTCTCTACATTATTTAAAAAGAGAAATTTCTGGAGTATGCGTATTGAAAATGTTTCCTACTCTCATCTTTTCCCTTAGATTATAAGGCTTTTGAAGAGGCAGCTGAACACTTCCAGCCTTACATCAAATTTTTTGCCACCTTTGACAAAGGGGTAAGTACCTATGAGACTCAAATTTAAATACTTTAGTAAGCAAAAATTATTAAATTTTGGAGAATTTCCTGTCACATTTTCCATTTTCTTTTAGCAATATAAATCATCTCCTTTGACTTTTTCCCCAGATGTTTTTGAAATAAGGCAATAAATCACTGTTGAATGAGATAGAACAAAGATGATTAATTCAGACAATGTAGGGATATTTCTAAAAAAAAAAAAAAAAAATTCGACGAAAACTCATGACCCATCCTTAATCTTTGCATACACTAAGAATGGGAAGTGTTTGAGCCCAGAGGATGCCAAGCCACTGAGCCACAGCTCCCGTTTCTCTTAGGAGGCACCCTCTCCCTCTCTGGGCTTTCCTCCCTCTACTGGATTTAGATGGGTGATGGTATGAGGACGGGTGTTCTAGTTTGCTAGCTGCCGGAATGTGATATAACAGAAACGGAACAGCTTTTAACAGTGGCAATTTATTAAGTTGCTAGTTTATAGTTCTAAGGCCATGAAAATGTCCCAATTAAAGCAAGTCTATAAAAATGTTCAAAATAAGTCACCAACAAAAGATTACCTTCACTTAAGAAAGGTCATTAAGGTTCAGGGTTTCTCACGCAACTGGAAAGGCATATGGAGAACAAGGCGAGGTCTGCTAGCTTTCTCTCGTCATGAAGCTCTCCTGGAGGTGTTTTCCTTCTTCATCTCCAAAGGTCTCTGGCTGCGTGGGCTCTGGTAGCTCTCGTGGTTATCTTGTCCTTCTGAAACTTTCTCCAAAATGCTTCCCTTTTAAAGGATTCCAGTAAACTAATCAAAACCTACTTGGAATGGGTGGGGTCACATCTCCCTCGAATCCAAGGTTAATACCCACAATTGGACAACCCACATCTCCATGGAGATAACCTAATCAGGTTTCCAACCTTTAGTACTGAATAGGAATGAAAAGCAATGGTTACTCCCACAAGATTGGATCAGGATTAAAACATGGGTTTTCTAGCCATAATCCTTTCAAACCAGCACTAGGAATGCTTGCTGTCTTACCTTGGGTACTTCAGAAGGGTACCTAACCTTCCGAAGATGTCACTGACGTTCTCCTCTGTAATTCAAATGCTCTTTATTTTCTGGTTGTAGCAAGTGCTTTTTAAGCCACAATTTAGCAGAATAGAAGAATCTTGCATCAATGGGTAATTTATTTGGAGCTACTTTCTCTCCTGTTACTATTGAAATGATTATTATTCATTGAGTACTTTCTGTGTGTTGGGCACAATTCAATATATTGCATCTATGTTATCTCTAATCTTTTAAATAACTGTGAGAGAGAAAAAGTCTCACTTTCCAGATGAGAAAACAGTCTTAGGTTAAGAAACATCCAAAGTCTCCAGAAAATTAATGGCAATCTGGGCCCCAAACTCATGCCTTTCCCTCCATATCACATTAAGTAGTAGACCCTGTCCCTGCCCTTGAGAGTCAGAGTACACACACACACCAACTGGAGAGCCCCAAATCACTATATTTTTCTGGAACAAATTAATCTAGGACAAAGTAAGTCCTTAATCAAAGTCAGGCAAAGGCTAATTGGAGAGTGGCCTATTGAAGAGCCAGCAGATGGCCAGCAGTGCTACGGGCCTTTATTCTAAGAATTCAGGTATTCTGTGACAAACAGGAGGAAACCTCTAGGGGCTATAGCAGGAAAAGGGCACAATGAAAAGAGTTCATATTCAATTCACCTATATATACTGAACCCCTTTCATGAATATGTTCCCTGTTCTTAAATCTGTAATCCAGAATAGAGGTCTGTAAATTAAGTACTGTTGAAGAAAGTTTACCCTAATTGGTTGGATCAGAGTTGAGAGATATCTTTAGCGAGAATACCTAAATGAATAATATCAATAATTTATTAAGTACTTATTATGCACCGGGTTCTATGCTAAGAGCTTTACATAGGTTTCTCATTTTTCCTCCCAACACCTCTGTAAGAGAGGGATTAGTATCCTCATTCTATGGAGGATAAAACTGAAAGCACTGAGAGATTGAGTGATTTGCTCATGGTCACAGTTAGCAAGTAGGGAAATGAGTTAATCCTAGGTCATCCTTACTCCAAAGCTAATGTATAAGCACTCAGTAAATGTTTGCTGGCAATTATTAGAATTGTTATTAATAAGAAGGCAGTCATCTAGGTCTGGTGGGGTGGAGGGTTGGGTTAGGGTATCAGTAGAGAAGGGGAGGTCCAGAGAAACCTAAACCAAGTCCATCACTGACGTTTAGTCATGATAGGCCAGGAGTGACCAAGTTTGCTTCTGCTTATGAGCTCATCTGAAGGGAAGAGAATGTTAAGCTGACCCACTTGGTCAAGCAACAAAGCCTTAGTTTTCAGAGGGGTGGTCCAATTCTGAGTTCAGGGTGGTGTCTACTTTCTGGAAAGCTCCCCAGCCCAACCATATGGCTTCATGTCTGTGGCCTATGACGAAGGTGAGGTCAAGCTATAATTAAAAACTCAAAAAGCAGCTTCACTAAAAACTCTGTAAGACACTGAGTCATAAGTGCCAATGTGCATGTAGCCTTGTGGGATTTCATAACATTTTGAAAGAGAAAAATGCACCTTTTCTACCTCTATATGGAACACAGAGGGAGGGGTTGTTGCATAGGGAGGATTCCGGTACCATTTTGGAACTTAAGAACTTGCACTGACTGGGGAGGGGGAGGCCAATAGTGCCCAATGGGGGATGGTGAGATCTGGAAGGCTAATTGGAGAGTGGCCTATTGAAGAGCCAGCAGATGGCCAGCAGTGTTTACGGGCCTTTATTCTAAGAATTCAGGTATTCTGTGACAAACAGGAGGAAACCTCTAGCAGGAGGTGCTAGAGCAAAGAAGGAAATAAGCAATGGAAGCCAGGAGATGACTGGGAGGACCCGTTTGAGGGATATTTCCTAAGGAATCCCAGAAGGACTTCGTGGAGGGGAGGTGCTCGGTAGAGGTTTGAAACCAGGTGCAGCAAGGACCAAGGAAGTATTAGTTACAGTGACAAAGATCAGAAAAAAAAAGCAACCAGCAGAGAATGAGATGGTGAGAGGATCTGACATTGGTGAGATGAAAGAGGAGAGAACATTAAAAAATTACTTAACATTGCAAATCTCACTTTCAAAACAGCAGAGATATGAAGCTAATATAAGCATCAGGAAATCTAGGGAGAAGAAGACTGTCTGGAAGAAAGCAAGATAGTTTGATAACTCCTATTTTCTACAAGTTAAGAGGATATTCAACTGAAGGTATCTTTCATTTATTTATTCGTTTGCCCAAAAACATTTAGCAAGTGCCTTTTGTATACCAGGCAGTCCTGTAGATGCCCCACAACACTGAACAAACCCGATTCCTCCCCTTTTAGAATTTAGAGTTTTATGGTGGGGCAGGGAGGAGAGAAGGAGGGGCAGAGAGGAGGGGAGAGACAGAAAGTTACTAAGTAAACAAACCAATAAACTGTATCATACAAATTGGAGGACCGTGAATGGAGTAAGATGTCAGGGCTGCTGTGGATTTGGGAATTAGATTCCAGCCACCATCCCTACTGCTGTCCCTCAGGGAGCTTTTAAATTGGGGAGCCCTGGGACCCACCCCGGAAACGTGGGAACCTTAGGGTTGTGACAGAGCCCAGGAATCTGTATTTTCTAAAAGCTCTTCCAAGCACTTTTATCAGGTGCACAGGACTGGCACAGCGCTGATCTCCTGATCCTCATTCTAAGTAAAGCCACACAGAGGCCCTCCCTCCCTGAAGACGCGATTGGAGCAAGAGAAGCTCAGAGGGCCAAGGAGGGTGCCCCTCTGCTGCACCTTACAGCTTGAATCATGTTGGCTGTAACTATAATGCCATCGCCCACTGGCCCATTTCTTTCTCTGTCTGAGTAAACTGTGAGAAGCACAATACTTTTCTCTTTTGAACCACATTGGGGGTAAAGGAAGCAATGATAATCAAACCAAAGTTATGGGGAGATAAATGTTGAGCTGGCCTAAATTCATCTGAGTGGGTTCCATTTGTAAAAACTGAAATGGTTTGTCAACTTGTAGGGGGACAAACATGAGTATCAAAAGTCTTAACATGTGCAAATGTCAGAAAAAAGGGTCTTTGTGGTTTTCTTCTATTTACCAAAATCTATCCCATCAAGTTAAAAAAAAAAAAAAAGTTGGAAGGCCTAATTTATAAGGACCTATTCATCTTCAATAGAATAATCGATTCTAACATAATTATAACACCCGTGAGTCAGATCTGCTTGTAGAACAGCAGGATACAGTAGGAAACAGTAGTTCCCACTAAATATATTTTGAATAAATAGCTCAATCAAATCTCCTTCAGTCATCAACTTCAGTTCCCTACCATCCAGGACTCAATTAAAAGAAGGAAAGAGGGCTGTGCAAGGGTAGTTCAGTGGCAAGAATTCTTGCCTCCCATGCGGGAGACCCAGGTTCGATTCCCAGCCCATGCACTTACCAAAAACAAACAAACAAGCAAACAAACAAACCAAAAAATTCAACAAATGGTGCTGCAATAATGGGCTATTCACATGGAAAAAGAAAGAAATGTGACCCCACCATTCAGCATATTTAAAAACAAAAAGAATGAAAGGAAAGATCCAAGATGAGGGCAATCTGGAATGTTAGTGATGGGGTATAAGGGAAGAAGCCTTTGGAAAATCGTACTCAGGATTTCCAAGTCCTAAGCCCCAAAATGTGCAATTGAACTTTACATTCATGTACTTAACACTGCAGATTCTGGTATTCAGGGACCAGAGACCACTCTACACACCCATGCTCACAGGCACGGGCACACTGCTTTCCTTGATATATGGTTCCAATGAGCTCATTCTCAACCTCAGAAAGAACCTTAATTATAGCAGGCTCTGATGGGGATGAATTGATGAGAGCAGGTCACGTTACAAGAGGAAAAAGGAAATACCACTGAAACATGGTGGAGTGTCAGCATCTTATTTTCAGGGACAGATATTCCCTTCTTTACGGTGTCAAGGAAAATGTAATTTTCAAATGAAAGGGAAGCTGGAATCCAAGGAATTGGTAAGAGAATGCTCCACTGCCTGGGTCTGAATGCTAGCTCTACTCCTTCTAAGTATATGATCCTGACAAATTACATACCCAAATTGTGCCTGGGGTTCATCATTTGTAAAATAAGTATAATAGTAGTTCTTACTTCATGTAATCAAAGTAGTAATTAATTAATTAACTAATTACATGACATACATTATATTACAGAAAACAATACACCTGAGACACTTTGCACCTGTGTCTGGCTTATAGTAAAGACTCTCTATGTGTTATTATTATTGTTTTTGTTTATTCAGACACCCTCCACCACTTTATACAAGCACAGTTTCCTGGTTTCTAGAATATGCAGTAAGTCAATTTAAAAAAAAGTCAGAATCCACTGTCATTTTTAAGCCCACTCTGCTATAGACCCAGCTTTCCATAGAAATACGTGTAAATCCGGACTGTGCCTGCATGCGTTTCCTTTCCCTACTTTCAGTGCCTTTGCCCACAGTCCCCTCCCCCTAACAGAAGACAGACAAAAAGAAAGAAGAAAAACCACACCTCCTTGTCCCTCAAAACAAAATCAGTATGACAATGAACTCTCTTTTTTTCAAAGATAGCTCTTAAACATGACCTGTTTTCTTTAACTCTGAGTTGGATGCTGGAATCTCTGTAAGAAATGCTGTTTTTTAAAGTGTTGTAACCGGGCATTAGTAATAGCTGATGACAGAAACCAGGGGGATATCAGGGTTTCATAGGAATGGACCTCTTTTGTAACTGCTGTGTAACACCTAGCCTCCTCCCCCTTCCAATTAGTCATGGTCCTGCTGGGTCACTGCACCTTTGGTTGCCACCACAAGGCCTCAGCTCTTAGGCAATTCCTTTTTAGCTTCAAGGGAACCACTGTTCATCTCTGTGCTTTCTTGGCCCACAGCTCTGCACTAGAGAAGAATGGCATTTGGTTTTTTATAGAGCTTTGCACATTCCAAGCCTCTCAGATCACTCCACAAAGAGAGGTCCTGAGTTCAGCAGCTCTGCAGGCAAACACAGCAACAATTCTGCCCTGACAGGACAGCGTGGTCACTTTAATCAAGAGAAGAAAGGTCTTCCAGGCTATGGGGCTGGTTCCCCAAGCCTTTCATCTGGTGTAGGTTGACCAATTGATCTAAGACTTCCCTAGTTTTAGCACTGAAAGTTCTTTGTCCTGGGAAATTCTTCAGCTCTGAGCAAATTGGGACTGTTGGCCACCTTATGACTAGTAACCAGAGTTGTTCAGCTGCAAACTAGGTGGTTCCCAAGGCTGACAAACCACCAAGCAAGGGAGGTCCTAGGAGATTTCACCCTCAGGCCAGGGCTTCAACCTCAAAAACAATTAGGATCTACGGGCTAGTCAAGGACAGTTTAATGATTTAACCTTTGCTTTGAATACCTGTGTGCTTTAAACGGTCTCCATCAGTTGCCTCTTCTATCAAAATTGGTTCTATCAGTTCTACACATCCCAGGACACTGAGCATGCTCTGTTAACATTTGCTTCCTCCTTCAGCCCTGGCATATATAATGGAGTGGTGGTGATTTCTCAGTCTCCATTCTGACTGCTCTTTTCCCATGCATAACCTTCCTTGCCAACTATATCTTTTTCTCCCTGTCTCCTTCCTTGTTCACAAAAGGAGATTGATCCAGTCCAGGCCTCAGGTGGTGAGTTCCTAACACTTCAACATTTGAGTCAAAACTGTCCATACTTTCTCATGGCTTTGCTAGAGAACACACATACTTCTCTTAGATAGGCAACCCATTGATATGTAAACTACCATTCAGGATACTTATTTGTAATCATTACAGGTTGCAAAGAAACTGTCGCTGAAGATGAATGAAGTTGATTTCTATGAGCCATTTATGGATGAGCCCATTGCCATTCCAGACAAACCTTACACAGAAGAGGAGCTTGTGGAGTTTGTGAAGGAACACCAAAGGTGCCCAAGATGGCATGCAGGGGCTTGGGTGGTCCAGGGTTTAGAGAATGAAGAAGAGCCTTAGTCCTGACATCTCACACTCACCAAGAGCAGAGTTACTATAATTAGTACCCCAGCAGGACCAAAGTTAGTACTATGGCATTGTTGGTCATTGATAAATGTCAGAGATGTTGCTAATTCTGATTATGGATCTATGACTGCCGACCTTGTTAGAACACCTCCTAACAATTGGCAAATCCCCTTGGTGGTGGTTGGATTTCTTAAATCTTGGATCTACTAGTTTCACTTGACTCCCCATTCTAGTAGAGTACTGTGAAGGGTGGTTGCCTGCTGGGCCTGCAAGGGTCTTGGAAGTGGGTTGACATGATAGGCAGGTGAGAAGGCCTGAGGATCTTCACATATGAGTATTCAGCATGCAGCAAAATCATGGTTCCAAGCTCTACCTACAATAAAGCTATCCACTATCCCTTGGCTCAAAGTCAGAGCCAGATATGAGCAAAATTCTGCCATAACTAGGGATGGCCTCCTATACCCCAAGTGCCATGCTGGTGCTTTCTGGAAGCTATTTTATCTAATCCTTAGACTTATGGGATAGTTACTATTATCCCAATTTTAAAGATTAAGCAAGTGGGCTCAGAGAAATTAAGTAACTTATCCAAGGATAGGCATTCTATTCATAAAACTTCTGGGAGAAGAAAGTTCAATACTACTTAGAATAGTTGTAGCCTGGGTAAGCAAACATTATTGTTAAGGACTGAAGAGTAAATATTTCAGGTATTAGGGATCAGATGGTATCTGTTGCAGCTACTCAACAAATGGGCATGGCTGTCTGAAAAAAAAAAAAAAGCTTTATTTACACAAACAGGAGAGGCTGGCCAGATGTGGTCCATGGGCTATTGTTTGCCAACTCTTGTTCTAGAGGGAGGGACAACATTGGAACATGGAACATGGTAATAGGTTCACTAACCCATCCATCCACAGTCCCGTGCATACGCACACATATGTTCACTGAGCCTAGAGCACTAGGATCCTATCACCAGGACAGTCCTGCCCCCTGCAGGGAGTCAGAATTTGGAGGAACAAATGTCAACTCTTCTTTGAATGAAGAGCTTCAAGCAAAACTTACTGCCATTCGGAAGGAAATGAAAATTTGGGCCAACTATAGATCCTACCTATTCCAACAAACATCCTCAAGGGGGTTTGATGAATGACCCTGCAGCTCTGTTCTCATTCTGACCTTGCTCTGGGCTCTCAGCAGTGGCGTTAGTCTGGCTTCTTTACCCTTGCCCTATGACCCATTGTATATAATACATTGTATAATCCTTGGATCAAATGGATCTCTGAAAAGGCTGAGAAGAGGAATTCTGCAGCCTGAGTGTTTGTAGGCCCAATACTGTGTGATGCAACAGAACAGAGCAGCTCCAACCCTTGGGGGTGGGGGTGGAGTGGGGGGGTGGGGGGGTGGGAAGTAGGTTTCTGGGGGTCTTCTTACACATATAAATGAACCATCTGGTTTTGCATATTACTATGCTGAGGCTGTGAAGTTTGTCTTGGTGATGCCTGCTAAAGGAAGTTTCTCCTTTTGTTTTTTAGACCCACTCTACGTCGTCTGCGCCCAGAAGATATGTTCGAAATATGGGTAAGAAAGTTTCTTATTTTTTCTGCCTTGGAGAGATAGATGTATTCCCCAAGAGGAGTGTTTCATTGACTAAATCCCAAATTAAGTCTTATTCTATTGGGGTGAACGTCTGGATAGTGGAGTATTTGAAACATGGACATCATACTCAAAACCCAATTCTCCATGGAGCCAACCTCTTTGGTACTACCCATTAGGCAAAATGACTCCATCTCTGAGTTCATTTCCCAAAGTGACTACTATCTTCAGTTCATTGGCGATTCTGGGCATAGTAGAAGGAGCTCAGGCTGTGTAGTTATAGGAATTTGGGCTCAAATGCAGAATCTGCCACCTTACCTTATGTTCTACATCAAGTCATACCATCATTCTGGGTTTTAGTTTCTCATCTAAAATTGGAGCTTTTTATAAGGATGAGTGGTATAGAGAGCCCAGGACATGGTAGATACTCAATTAATGAATATTAGCTGTTTTATAAATATCAATTGAAGTTACTAGAAAGCTGCTGAGTCAGTTGTCCTCTAGGTTTATATCAGGGAGATTGATTGGTACAGGGAAAGAAGGCCTTGGAGACATCACCTCTTCCAACCTTCATACAAAATCCTATAAACAATAGCAATCAAAGTCTGTGGAGCCATTTTCAAAGCATTTCATATGTCCTTCTACTTGGATCTTTCAATAACTCTAGGAAGTGATGTACAACAAGTACTATTTTAGCCTTATTTCACAGATGGGGAAACTGATGGTCATATGGATTTGGTTAATTACTCAGGGATTCATAGTTGATAAGTATTAGATCTTGGGATGTAAATTCAGTTCATGGGGCATCAGATCTCCTGCTCTTTCCAGTATGTCTCATTAGAGTGGGCCTGGTTCCCAAAAGGTATCATTTATCAAGAAAGGAAAGAGATTGACATGGAAGCATTTACTTGTTAATTCTTTCATTCAGACTCTGAAGTGATGAATGAATGAAACCGTAACCTGACACTGTTTTACTGTCTTGTCTCTTACTTGGATGTCTGAAGGTAGAGCAAGCCTTTCACAGACATGGAAGGGCAAATCTATTCTAAGCAGGGGACTACTTAAGAACAACTCAGCACAATAGAAATAAAGTTTCTTAACATTTAAATCTTTCAAAAAATTAACCTTTAAAGGGTCTTGTCATTATACTTGAAAATAATAGTAAACGGTATTACAGTGCTTTAAAAATAATATTCTTTTTTATTTTTAATTTTTTACTTGGAAATAATCTCAGACTTACAAAAACAGTAAAAGGAATTCATTGTATCTCTACCCAGTTTCCCCAATTGTTAACATTTTATTACCTTTGCTTTGTCTTGCTCTTTTTCTTTATCTATATTCTCTGAATTGTTTGAGAGTAAGTGGCAGATACAATTCCTCTTTATCACTCAATAAATCAGTATTACCTAAAAAGAAAGACTTTCTCCTCATAACCACAGTACAATAGCCAAAATGATCAAAATCAGAATATTAACACTGACACAATTCTACTGTGTAATCTATAGACTTTATTCAGATTTGCCAGTTGTTCCACTAATGTCCTTTATAACAAGGGAAAAGGTTTGTTGTTTTTTCCTGGCTCAAGATCCTATTCTGGATGGCCCAGTTACATTTGGTTATTGTGTTACTTTAGTCTCCCTTAACCTGGAGCAGTTTCTTGTTCTTTCTCTGTCTTTCACGACTCAGTGTCTTAATCTTCCATCTTCTATTGTCAATACCACACAATGGGTTGGCTTTACGAAAAGAATTTATTCTCTCACGGTCTCAGAGGCTGGAAGGCTTGCTTCTTCCCCGGGTCATAGCAGTCTGGCCAGCCAAATTCCTTGGGTTCCTTGGCTTTCCGCATCACACGGCAAAGTCCTCTGCTTTCTCTCCCAGGCCCTGGTTCCGCATCACACGGCAAAGTCCTCTGCTTTCTCTCCCAGGCCCTGGTTCCACATCACACGGCAAAGTCCTCTGCTTTCTCTCCCAGGCCCTGGTTCCGCATCACACGGCAAAGTCCTCTGCTTTCTCTCCCAGGCCCTGGTTCCATAGACTCTCTCTCTCCTGGCTCCTCCCTGTAGCTTTCTTTACAAGTCTCCAGTACTAGGATTAAGATCCATTCTAATTGAGCTGGTCATACTTTAACTAAACTAAATCTTCGAGAGATCCTATTTACAATGGGTTCATACAACAGGAATGTGGGTTAAGAACACGCTTTCCTCTGCAGTACATATCTCAATCTGCCACATGCAGGCACCGTTTTAAATTGAAACGGATTATGGCTGTTCTGCAATTTCTTAATCCTTGGTTCTTTTCATTTTTCTTTTCCTCCCTAAAAGATAGCTTTCAGTTTTCTTGGCTCCTGGAAGGGAGAGGATACAAAATTGTGGACTTGTTCACCTAGGATTTTTCCCACTGACACAGCAGTCTCATACCCAAGGCCAAGATCTGATAGCTAGAGAACCTATGTCCTGTCTCCCTTGCTCCCCACCACACCCCCACCCCCGCCACCCCACATCGTACTGTAGAAATGTTCCCTCACATCATCTCACAGCAGCACTGCCAATTGCATTGAGAACAGATGTTCAAAAAGAGAGCTTGTCGTCTGGCTTCATTGCAACTCCTCTGTTTGCTTTTCACTTAATGAATAAGATAAGTTACAGCCTTCTGCGATAATGTGAAATAGCAATAATGGCTCATATTTTCCACATTATTAAATATTCAAAAATTTCTTTTCTAACTGTAGAAGGACCATGTACTGAATTTAAACAAGTAAAGAAAAGGGCAACTGGAATGGTTTACTCCTTCCCCACATCCCAGCTAAAGCACCCACATGACTTCCAGATGTCGTAACCAGACCACACAAACCCCCTCATCCAAGGCTCCAACTAGAAGGGAAGGTAATATAGCCTCTCCAGGGCCATCTTCACATCTTTAAGAAGAAGTAGCAGAAATTGATCTTTCTGAAGGACGGTTGAGGAGCCATGCTTCATGATCCCTCCCCATTCTCCCAAGTCCACGTAGGAGGGCAGTTCTCCAAAGACCACACTCTCTGTGGGTTGCTGGGGCCGCAGCAACTCAGAGCACAGATGTGAAGAAAGTAACCGGTCAATGAACTTAAGAATCTTTATCTTCAACACCCACTTCCCAGACATTGCAAAATATTTAAATAAGATAAGAAAGCTAGCTAGGACTAAAACAACTATTTACCTTTTCCTCTCCCCAATTGTGCAGTTTCTTAAAGCACCAAACCATAGAAAAGGTGTCATTATTACTGGAGAAATCAATGCATAGAAATATTTGCTGCGTGCAAATTAAATAGCTTTTTATTTTGCTTTTTAGTAGAATATTCAAAGAATGTAAAGGTGGGGCTAGGCCTCGTGCCAACCTGTCATTCCCCTTGAGACTCTACCTTCCAACCCAGTCTGCATCCCAGCAAGCAGTCAGCCAGGGTCCTGGGCAAAACCCACAGGGGATGGGAGTTGGCAATTCCTTCTCAAATAATCCTGTCTGGTTGCAACAGCAGAGTAGTTTCAGGAAAGGGTAGGACACACCCAGACAAGCCCTGGGGTCATTCCATTGCATCTTAATCTGGGAGTCTGCTAGTTTTAGCTGCATTTCTTTTCTTTGTATCAGGAACAAACATTTAACAGACACTGGAAGGAACTAAAGCAAAATATTAACAGTGGTTATAGCTGGATAGTGGCTAACTGATAAATTTAGTTTCTTTTCTCATTTTTTTCACTGAGTATGTAATGTTTTTTATCTTCACACTCCTTTTCTTTAAGTCAATAAGCAATAATTGTGCTGAGCACTGAGGTTATGAAAATGGAAGTTGCTATCCTAGGAGATCAGGTTGAGTAAATGGTCTCAAAACAAGTACTGCCAGCCAGAATACTTGTTGCTCTGACAGAGGAACACCAAAAAGCTGGGGAATCTGGAGGAAGTAACTTCCAGCTCTTCAGTTCTTTTGGGGGATCTGGTGCTTGGTCACTTTATATATCAGTCTCTGCTCAGTCTCTTTCAGCTTAAATAAGAGCCACTGACCTGAGTTTGCAACATCTTCTGCAAACCCTGCAGAGTGACAGGAGCCTGTTAGGCTGCTACTAGTGAAAGATAAAGAGGCTTTGCAGGCTTTGGGGCCAGGCAAAGCTGGTATAAATCCCATTTAGGTCACTAACTAGCGCTGTAGTTTTATGTAAGTCATTGTAAGCATTAAATAGGAATAGGGCTTTCATTTGAGATTTAGGAATACTGTACCTACAAATGGCAGATATGGTTATTCTAAAGCAAACCTCTTTCCTTAGAGAGCTTACCATCTAGGTGAGGAGGAGAGATTCATGCAATTAAAAAGGCACTTTCCAAGGCAATATGATCTAAAAACGAAACGGGTGGTCTGGGCAGTAAAGCCTGTGGGTTCAGAGAAAGCCCCCAGGGCTGTGCTTAGTTTGGACAGTCAGCTCTGCTTTTCCTCACCTGCGCACATTTGATTCTCATCCCCACTTGCGGGCTCACCTGTGGATTCTCCGCTCTGAGTTTATTACATGAAAGAACTTGGCCCCTCGCAAACGTCTACTTCTTAGCAGGTGCTCAATAAAAGTTTGTGGGTGGGCCACGGTGGCTCAGCAGGCAAGAATGCTCGCCTGCCATGCCAGAGGACCCGGGTTCGATTCCCGGTGCCTGCCCATGTTAAAAAAAAATAAAATAAAAGTTTGTGCGCTGACCCTCTAAGACACGTAAAGAGAGAGTCTCTTTCCCTTGGTTACCATGCTGCACAGTGGGATGGTCTCAGGACTGGGGAGTATTATGACCTGCCGCTTAGTAAAACGAATATGGATTTTTAATTCTAAAATCAATTGCCAAATGCATTCTAGAAGGGCACAAAGAAATGAAGCCTGCTTCACAGAGTTAACACCACTCACTCCTAATGTGACGGCAGGAGACAGAGACGCAGGGCAGCCTAACAACAATTGAGCAGGATATTCTGTCTGGCAGTAATAGCAAACGTAAAACAGTGAAACCTCAGACTCCCCTTCTGTTCACTGTCTGATTTATGTAATAAACACACACATGCACACACACACACGCACCTGCAAAATTCAATTCCCCAGAGAATATGGCCAAGGCAGCTGCCCACTCTCTTATTTTTAATAATAATATTTTCCATTTAATCTCTCAGAATTTGGGGAGGTTTTTATCCTTTTCAAACTCAGAGGAAAAAATTAGCATTTAGATAGGATTGCAGCAGCATTAAAATCAATTGAAATGGAAACGGGGATCATGGGAGGGTTGACATGCCTGGAGTTTTTATCCATAGGGTGATTCTGATGTGACATTCAGGTCGCCCAGGGAGCGCCTCTCCCATGTCTACGATAATCAGTTTTCACTCAGCTTTGTCCCTGGGAGCCTCGTCCTCACACAACTTCCACTGAAACTCTCCTGAGGGTCACATTTCTTATAACAGAGGCCCCTCCAAGCTTTCTCTTCCCGTTCTCCAGGCATAATCGATTCAAGGGAAACACAAGGCATACGATTCTTTCTGTCTAGGACATGGAAAGATGAAATGGCCCTTTGTTTGCCTCACAGATTTGAAAACCGTCTCTAGTGTCTTTGCCTTGCCCTCCCCTCCCCTCCCCCAATACCACAGCTGCACCTATGCTTGCTGTCCTCCACCCTCCACCCTTCCTCAGCCCAAGTTCCAGGTGGTTCCCTGAGTCTCCCACACTCACAGATATGCCTCGTAGACCCTGCCTATTCTGCAAGCTCTGGATCCAGAGGCAGAAAGGACCCCAAGTAAAGAATCTGGGCCCCCCCCCCCCCCCACTTGCTATCTTATCTAGGTTTTCTTTGTTCAGCGAAAGGGGCTGATGAATCTTAACAGAGAAGTGCTATGCTTGTGCATGATTCTTGGGTGAACAAAAAAAGCCTCACATCCTAATTTACTAGAAAGATTACTATCTGCTGTCTGTTTGGGGATAGTTTCAGGATCTGTATCCAGAAGTTTCTATGACCTACTACATCACCGGTTATTGTTGCTGGGGATGAATTCCTGAAACAGATCCTGCCAGCCACATTCATGGAGTTAGCCTGGGAGCTTGCTGCCCTTAGGAACTCCTGACAAGCCAGAACCACGTTCTTTCTAATTGTGCCTTTTTTTCCTGCTGCTTTCCTGGACCCTCTAGACCACAGGAGTGAGACTTATTTAGTGCTAATGTGTTGCATGTAGATAGCGTTTTCCTGTCTCGTTAAACCCATTTCTCCAAATCCCTTACCAAACCCCATGCATTCCTCCCGTTTACACTCTGTCAGCATCCCCTTCTCAAGTGTGTGAACATCCAGCTCTGTTTCTCCCGTGCCTGGGACACCCGGCCTCCCCTTCCCTTGCCTCCCCTCTTACCCTTCCACCCTCTCAGTCCATGATCCTGAGTCACCCTTCTAAATCTCCCCACCTGGGTATAAACTGATTTTTTTTCTTCCCCAGGAAGATGATTTGAATGGGATCCACATCGTAGCCTTTGCAGAGAAGAGTGACCCAGGTAGGAACCCCTCACTCTGCCCTTTTACACTGTAAGCAAGGACTGACTTCTCACCTTTTGTCATCCCTTGGAAGCCCTCCCTATCCGTAAGGCAACAGCACAATATCGGGCACCCCTTGGTGAGCCTGTTAGGGATAGAGTCAGATGTGTGTGCACACGTGTGTGTGTGTGTGTGTGTGTGTGTGTGCACGAGCGTGAACTTCTTTTCACATTGAAAGTTTACTTACCTTGTGATCTAGCCTATATAAATCTCAGTCTTATCTTAAAATAAAAACAAGTCTACCCTTTGATCTGTAAAATGTGACCCATGCTCAGGAAAATGAATAGAAAATATTTCCTCAAATAAGGAGAACTGGGCAAAACAAGCAGCTTATTTCTGGAGTGCAAGATGACCCTATAAATGGATGAGTAACTTTGTTTTATTTCTGGAACTTGGACAACTTTTCCCTGGTTTCACTATTTTTTTTTTTTAACCACTGATGGGGAGTGAAGTGTAAAGTGTTGGCTCTCTGCGAGATAGGAGGTCTGCTAAGAGAAAGTGTTAAGTGGAGATTACAAAGTGGGTTTTGGGAGAGCTGGGACAATCCAGAGTATAACCAGAGAAGGCATCATTACTTCATTTAGGATGGCTTAGCAGCCAGGCCTTTGGCCACAAGATGCTTAGGCAGTGGTTCAAAATCTGACGGTGCATGGAAGTACAAGTGTCAAAGCCACCTCAGGGTGACGGCATCAAAACCTTCAGCTGGGGGGCCTGGGAACCTGGAATTTTATGGAACTCTGAGGGAAGTTCTGAGGTACCAGTTGGTGTTCTGGGCAATAAAGAACTAAACAGTATTTGCCTAGGACTCAGCCTCTGTACATTCAGAGGAATCTAGAGATGACTCTGCTGGCCAAGAGGAAACTGAGGGTCAGAGAAGTTAAACATACCACCCAAGAGAACACAGTGAATTAGTGACAGACCATGAAGGAGGGACAAACTATCTTGTTCATTAACATATACCTGATTATCGCACAGTGCTTTGACATCTAGCAGGTGCTCAATAAATATTTGTGAATTGATTAGATGGGCAGACCATCTGAACAGACCAAAACTGAGCACCAAATTCTTTGCTGTCAACTAGCTTTCTTTTGGTAATACATTATGTAGCCTCCATAGTTCCTTACAGATGCAACCAATCCCCAGTTTTTCTCATACAATTTTTCTTTATTGAGGTGTAATTTACATACCCTAGCATTCATCCTCTTAAAGTAGGCAATTCAGTGGTTTTTAGTATACTTCCCATGTTGTGCAGCCATCGTCATTATCCAATTCCGGAGCATCTTTATCTTCCCCCAAAGAAACCTCATACTCATTAGTGGTTACTCCTCATTCTTCCTGCCCCTAACAACTATTAAGCTACTTTCTGTCTCTGTGGATTTGCCTATTCCGGACATTTCATGTAAATGGAATCATAACTATATGGCCTTTTGTGATTGGCTCCTTTTACTCAGCATAATATTTTCTAGGTACATCCATGTTGAGGCATGTATCAATACTTCATTCATTCATGGTTGACCAGTACTCCATTGCATCAAATCTAAATTTATGCTCCCAATTATCTGAGAGCTTTTTCTACCCATTTTTATTCAGTTTTTCTAATACCCATCGACGTCCCAGATCCTTGTCATACACTCACAATGTCGGAAAAATGCTCCAAGGATATCTAGTCCTTGTCCAAAACAAGCCAGTGTGGTTCCAGCTTCTTTCTACTGACTCTGGCTATCCCCTCTACCCTGGATCGGGTAGAAAATAGCAAAAGAAGCCAGTTGCCTAAGGTTGACAAGCTATACTCAAAAAGAATCGGATGCCCAGTGTTGTGTGAACAGAGATGAAACTGCCGTTCTCAGCAGCCTGCTGGCCACAGTCCAAGGGGCTTCCTCCCGCCCCCACCTGCCCCGCCCCCCACTTGCCCCTTCCAGGATTGTGGGAAGATCTGTCTGGTTCTCAGGAACAATGGAACAAAGTGGCCTCCCTGAAGTTGCAGGAACCTGTTTGACCGAGATTGCTGCCATAAGGAATCAAACTCCTGAAACTACTTCCACCTCCTCCTTGCACAAATATCCCTGGGCCCGAAGATGTGCCTTTTCCCCAAAGAGCCCAAGCTAGGGCTTGTTGCGGGGAAGCTGTAAGAAATGTATGGAGATGGGGGTGGAGCAGGTGGGGTAGGTGCCTGAAAGGTCTCCTTTCAGCGAGGCAGGGCCTTGCCCGCCTTCCCAGGGCTGGGAAAGGGAAAGGTTTTTCAGCACAACTCCCTGACTCTGCAGTTGGTCAGTCATTTGCCCGCAGGTCACTGATGTGTCACGTGGGGTGGAGGGGGCTGGCTGCAGGACTAGGAATTCCGCTCCTGCACAGACAACAGTTTCTTGTTTACCTTTGCTATTGCTGACAGTTATACACTGCCTATTGCCCCAATCAAACTCCTACCTGCCCCCAAAGAAAGGGTGCAGCCAGAAAAATAACACAGTGCTCCGTAAAGAGCCAGCAGCTATTGAGGAATTGTACTGTGAGCTTTATGTAGATTATCTCATCCAATCCCTAAAGCCATACTGCAACATGGGTGTCATTATTATAATGCCAATTTCAAATGAGAAAAGTGAGTCTTAAGAGGTTAGATGGCTTATCCCATATCGGTCTCTATATCTAAGCCAGGGTTCAAGTTCAAGTGGGCTCTCTGCATCTCTAAAATCATAATTGCGATGGTGATGATGGAAATGGTGATGGCCATTTATTGTGTGCTAATGTGACACAACTCCAGGTGGGAGGTACTATTTTTTACAACTGAGGAAGCTGAGGCTTAGACATGTGAACTTTCTGGAAAGCAGTGGGAGCTGGAATGAGGCTGAGAGCTGTCTGACTTCCCAGCCCACACCACTGTCCACATTCCCTCTGCTGTCCCTCACAGCCCCCTCCACCTCCAACATTTGAAAGACAGGAAACTGAGACCCTGAGAAGTTCAATGGCATGCTCAAGAAGTCATAGTTAGTTAAAGGCACAGCAGAAATATGAATTTAGAGGCACGGTAGAAAACAATTTCAAATTTCCTGAAAACTTGCTCTGGGAAGCCTCCACCTCATCCCACCACCTCAGGGAGAGTACCCTAGCCACCTGGAGTCTCTGAGCGCAGTGCAGTTCTGTTGCAAAGTCAGGTAGGGGAAGGGGCAGGTGCAGGAAGGGTAGGAGGAGGGAAGAAGAAAGTGAGAAGAGGGTGGAGCCACATGGAAGCTTGAGCACACAACTGATGGAGAAAAATCAAACTTCCTCCCCACTGACCAAGAAGGTTCCTAGATTTGAAATAAAAGATTATGTGATGATGACAACAAGAAAAATCTGTCCCCCATAGGTTTCTTTTCTCCTGGTAGTTCTGACATTCAAAGCCAAGAGTTTGCAATCACTGACCGCAGAAAGCTGAGGGCAGGCAGTCTTCCCTGGGAGCACGTGTGAGTTCTCCAGGAGAGACCTTTCTTGGCCCTGGAGCCCTATCACCAGGTCTCTTCCGCTAGAAGCACTCATCCCAGCTGCCTGGAAAGCCTGGCTGGGGAGGACATTTCCCCAGCTCTCTGCTCTTGCCCTTTGCATGGCGATGCTCCCTTATCTTCCTCCTCCAGAACCTTCCTCTCTGGCTCCTGCACTCGGAATGCCAGCTGGAGGAAATGCTCCTTTGACAGGTTTGGAAATGAATGACTTACTTCCCTGCAGCCCCCAATATGTGTCTGCATTAGGCTGACATCTTCTTCATAAGACTTGATGAAAGGCTTGCAAAGTGGTGTTTCTATCTGAGCGCGCCCAGGATGAATATCCTCTGAATGCACCAGGAATATTAGCGCTAACAAGCTGGAAATGCAAGGGCGGCTGTTGTCTGTGCATACGAAACAGAATTAGAGATGAGCCCCGCAACAAACAGCTCCAAGCCCCGTTCAAGCTTCAAGAGCCTCAGCTTTTTATAAAATGTTCTTGTGACAAATTGTCTCAAAAAGGAGCATTAAGTGCTTATTTTAACAGTTGCTGTGAACTAGGTGCCGACTGTGGTTCCAAGCACTTAACAAACATCACTGCATTTAATCTTCCCGACGACCCTCTGTGGCGGGTACTGTTACCATCATCATCCCTGGTGTATGGATGAACAAATAACTGAGCAGAGAAGTTAAAAACTTCTCAAGGTCCCCTGGCTAACAAATGGCACCACCGGGATTCAAATCCGAGCAGTACAGTTCAAACCTGGCTCTTTAACCCCCACCTGAGGCCGTTCTCCATCACGAAAACATATCATTTGACTTTCTCACTGATTCTGGGATCCTGGGTCTAGGAGAAGATGGAGCAGGGAAGGAGCTCTGTGGTAAGGAGAGGTGGAGGATTCACACTTCTCAAGGGCCATCCCAGGGCCACGGGGCCACACACTCTCCTGTTCTCAGTGGATGTCTGTCTTCCAGGTGACTTCTGGGCAACTCGACGGAATCAGGGTAGAACTTCTGGCTTGGTCTACCCTCCTGAAGCTCCCCGAAGGCCCAGGATAAGATATTATAATGCTGCTTTTTGAGAATTCCGCACTTATGAGGTGGAGTCCCACTGAGCCTCTCTGAGGGGAACCTGAGGGCAGTCACCTGTCCTTCCCGCCTTCATGTCCCAGCACCTGGACCTGCACCTGAGAAGCTGTGGACACTCAATATATTCCTGCCTGATGAAATATGAATCATTCCCATAAATGAAGGATGAAAGTGGTGAAAAAATTTAAAATGAATAAAAGTTGATGGGGTTGGGGGAGGAAAAGGAAGAAGACAGGGCAAATCTTCACAGACCCTTTTGCATATGCCTCATTATCTTTGCATGATAACAATAATGTATCATTGATACAAATGAGCAAGTAAGGTGAATGAGGCCATTCTCTCTCCATTTCTAGACAAGGAAGAGGAAGTTGCAGAAAGGTCAAGTGCCCTGTGCTAGGTGCTCAAACTCCAGGCCTGGTGCTCTCTCCAGATGCAACCTCCAGGCTGCAGGATTCCCTACTTATCTACATTCACCTGATCACACACAGGGGCAAGACCCCCTCTAAGAACATGGCTCCTCCAAACCTAAGCCTCCCTTCCCATGAACGAGAGACCCCTAAGTCCCATAACACCAAGTGGGATGGAGACAGGGAGGATTCTTTTCTATGCCTTTATGGAATGAGCACACCCGGCTCCCTGAGGAAGTTGAGTCATGAGGAGGTGAGGCGAGGGCAGGGTGAGCAGTGTTCTATGGATCTGTTGGCTCTTGGGCCATTCCTAGGTCTGAGACACATGTGCCTCTGCCAGATGCTCCTGAAATGGCTGCTACTGGACTGGAACTGATCCCCAAGGGCTTGGTGCAGTCTCATTCCCACCAGTCTCTGCCTGGGAAGGGTATAATTGCAGGTTTAACCTCCCACAAGATGTAATTCCCAGAGGCCACTTGCTCGCTGTAGGAAACCTGACTGAATGTGTATCCCTCATCCATGGGTAATGGAATCCCAGGATCCACTGGAAGGAAGGAATCTCAGTTCTCACAGCTCCACGTCCCTCTACTTTTTTTAGGTAGCATCTGTGTTAGTTTGCAAGGTGCCGGAATGTGATATAGCAGAACTGGAATGACTTAAAAAGGAGAATTTAATAAGTTACAAGTTTACAGTTCTAAAGAAGTGAAAGTGTCCAAATTAAGGCACCAATAAGATGTTACCTTCACACAAGAATGACCAATGGGTCAGGAACAGCTCTGTCAACTGCGAAGTCACGTGGCTGGCATCTGCTGGTCCCTTGCTCCTGGACTCCGTTGCTTTCAGCCTCTGTTCCTGTGGGGGTTCCTCACTTTACTTCTCTAGAGCTGGCTTTCATCTCTTGGCTTCCCCTGTCTCTCTCCAGGTGCTGGCTTGCTTCACATCGCATGGTGACGTCCTCATTCAGTATTGTTGGATGGGATCTTTTTTAGTGTTTCCATGGAGATGTGACCTCCCCAGCATCTCCAAACACCCGTGTCTCTGTTCTTCATGTGTCTGCATCTGTGTCTGCTCTGCTGTGAAGTTCCTGCCAGCTCCGAGGCTTCTGTCGTTTCTGTGGTTTTGACTGGTGGCTCTAAAGCTTTTTCCAAAGTGGTTCCCCCTTAAAGGGCTCTAGCAAGAAGCCCCTTGAATGGGTGGAGACACAGCTCCATGGAAACCATCCAATCAAAAGTTACCACTCACAGCTGGGTAGGTCACATCTCCACGGAAACAATAAAGAAGATCCCACCCAGCAATACTGAATGAGGATTAATGGACATGGCTTTTCTGGGTTACATATTAGTTTCAAACCGGCATAGCATCATTGGGTTAACGAACCCACCCCTCTGTGGCCATGGGGAGGAGAGGGCTCAGCAGCCTGGTTAAAGTAAAGGAAGGGACTGTGTCCTGACTGCTGCATGGGAAAGGCAATGGCCTAGCCCCCCTAAACCCCCCAGTATTGAGACTGCACCTATGGACTGTTTCCTAGGGCCACAGTCCCTGCTTCTCTGACGTTGAAGCTTTTACGCTGGGCTTAGGCATCTCAAGTACAGATTTCCTTAGCAGCAACATTTGCAGGGGTGTGAGACCTCAAATGAAGTATGGATAGTGGAAATGGCTCTAGACATATAAACAGAAGACCTGAGTTAGACTCCCGGTGCCACCACTTTGCTAGAAAATGGTGCTGGGCAAGACACTTTCCCTGTGCCTCAATGCCATCCTCTTTAAGATGGAGATAATAAATAACAGTCTCCTTACCTCCATCCAGAGGTAAAGATAAAATGCAAAAGCACTTGTCATCCAGTAAGCACTCAAAAAGTACTCATGAATTAAAGGTTGGAGTGGCATGAATACAAACTTCCTGCATATAAAGGGCAATGCTTTGTCTCTCTAAAAGAAGAAAATTGGGAAAATGTACCTATTGTGAAAAAGGAGGTTTCAGTTGGACGCAAGAAAAAGACTCTCACCAGTCAGGATTTTCAACTCAGTAATGGGCCTTAAGGGAGGTCAGAGCCCCAGCCCTGGAAACATTCAAAAGAAAAGACACACGAATGTCCCAGGGTAAGGAGATATCCATCTGCCTAGCTATCTGGGATGTTTGGGAACTCCTCTGGCTTTAGGAACTGATGCTTCTCTGGCTAATAACCTCAGGGAATAGTCCTTACGTTGCTATGTCTAAATAACTACTAGCCTACAAATTTCTAAATAATATTTTCCCCTTTTTCTCTACCTACTTTTTGAATTATGGCCACAATTTAAAAGACCTCTAAGTTCAGTACTTCACTAATAAAGGGAGTATTTATTCATTTCAAACTCATTCATTTGTTCATGTAATATCAGCTGTGGACTAGTCCTGCACTTAATATTGAATTACAAAAGTGAAGCATGGGGGTTGGCCATGGTGGCTCAGTGGCAGAGTTCTTGCCTGCCATGTCAGAGACCTGGGCTTGATTCCCTGTGCCTGCCCAAGCAAAAAAAGAAAAAAAAAGGGAAGCATGGCTTCTTACACGTGTCCTTCCTGGTCAAAAGGGGATGATCCACAATGCGTGTTTCCCTTTTCAGGGATATCTGCCCTGTTTTAAAAAGAAACAGAAGTCTTCCCTGGGGGGAAATGGAGCATTTTAGCTTTTTCATTTTAACAACCGAATACATGCAAGACCAGTTTAGCTGCCTTAACCAAGCTTTTCCAGATGAATGAGGATCCATCCAAACCAGTCTACACTGAAGGCTGAGGACTGAAGTGGGAAGGACCTGTGAGACCTGTAAGCCTCAAATCAGAAATATCCACATTAGCTTAATGACTTAAAAACAAAGGAAATAAACCTTGGTCTACTGCATCTACTGAAGCAGGGTTCTGAGAGTCACACAATATGGCACAACTAACCACAAAGCCTTCAGCGTCACAATCAGCAACAGGAGTCGGAAGGAAGCAGCCAATGATACACTGCCTTGTAGTGTGCTTTTCTGTGAACATATCCGAGACCGTATCTAATTCACCCCTTGTGCCCAGTTCACTGCACTTAATACACGTGTGGAACGAACAGCTTCAGAAGGTTTTACCCAGTTCCTTGCACTCAGGCAGAAGAACAGCAGACCGTTTAGAAAGAACTATGGCTACACCTTACAATGCACACCTACACGTGCCAGGCACTGCCTAGAGCTTTAGAGATGTTGACTTGTTCGACTCACAGCGACCCTAGGAGGTAGGTACTGTTATCATCATCATCCCTGTTTTACAGATGAGGAAACAAGACGTTAAGCAATTCACCCTAAGGCACACTCCAATTAGCAGAGCCTGCTTGGGACCAAGAGTGTTCAACCCCAGAGCCCTTACGCTTCAGCATCATGCTGTGCTGCCTCTGTAGGGAATGGGGCTCTGTTCTGCTCTTGGAAATATCCAGGGGCACAGTCTGTTGTCCATTATGGAATTCATCACCTGAAAGTCAAAACGCTGCCCTTGGATCTAGATAAAACTTATTTTTTGTGAATCCCTTTTGAGCTTTCCTTGTTTCTTAGCAGATATAGAGAACATTCTCCTCACTAAAACCTTTCGTATTCTTAAAGATGAGAATGAAGTCATACATTTGACTTCTCTTGTTGATGTAAAGATGCCAATCCATTTGATTTTTAAATCCAGCAGAACCCAACTTCAGCCCTTTCTTCAGCCTTTTTCTTTTTGTCTCTGAACCTACTCCAGAAAATAACCTAGTAAAGGTTCTTGTATGATATATGACTTTCCTTTTTTAAAAATCCCAGCATTACGTGGGCCCTTTTTTTTTTTCCATCAGAAAAATGCAGCATTGCCTCCTACTCAGTGTATAGCTCTGAGGGCAGATCTTGGCTCCCCTATAACACTTGTACCCTTCCCTTTGTGTGAATTAGTCTTTTGAACCTCAAGGTGCTTTCTACTTGAATTTGCCTCTGTATTGTGGAATTTCCTCCTCTCCATAAATTTCTGTTTAGTCAAGGCCACTTTTACATTTTACTCCCACCTTTGATCTTCTGAGCCACACCTACACCTCCTAGCAGCAGGTGTGCTCCCCACCCCAGGCCCCTGCAGTGGTAGATTAATGGACTCTAAAGCGCAGAAGTTGGATCTCAGGTGTCTGTCACACAATCTAATTTGCAATATAATTCAGAGCAAAGATGGAAAAGATATCACCTAGGCAGGAAGGGGCCACAGGCCATAAGGCCCCTCTTCTGCATTAGAGGTCACTCTGCTTTCCAGCTGCGGGGGGGTCCCTGTCTGAACCTTTTAGATGGGTGAGTAGCTGACCCAAAGCAGAGATGCTAAGAAGAGTATGCATTTGCCTGGGCTGTATTAGAGATGAGGAAGTATAGAGAGAAATCTTGTACCAAGAGGCCGAAGGCACCAAACAAAAACTAGCACTAGTGCCAGGGGAATGGAGGGACTTGTCAAACAGAGGCCCCAGAGAGGAGTTGGAGTTGGCTGGAATCCCAGACAAAGAAAGAAAAACTTTGCAAAGAAAGCACAATCATCCCAGTAAATTTCCAGGCGATTGGTGAATTGCTTGTATGGAAGGTATAAATTTCAGGCCACAAGTTCAGGAAATATAACTTTCTTTATTATCTAGAACTGAACCTGAATTTCTATTTTCAGCTCAGTAGCACTGAATGGGAGAAAATGTATCTGACAACTAATGCTCCCCCTCCCCTCATCATCCTAGGGGTCCAGGGTCTTATTGGTTCCCAGGTGTAGGGGGCTGGAGTTTACATCTGCTCACTCATCATTGTCCACCCGCACTGGCATGCAGAGCCGTCTGTCGTTCTGCTGGACTCTAGACCTTATTGCCAGCACCTCACCGCTGGTCCTCTCCATTCCAACTGCATATCTGCCTCTCCTCTCAGCTTCTTCCAAGTTCTGAGAACCACAGAGAACTCGCTGGGGCATCTAAGACCCCTTACTACCTTGGTGCTGCGGCTTGTGCCTTTCCCAGGGGTGTAGGATCTTTATGTGGTTCTCTTGGGCCCATTGCCAAAATCTCCTGGCAGACTTTTCTAGCATTGGGTGGTTCTCCGAGGTATTTTGGGGACTTTTTTTCCTGGGTTCCATTCAGAAGCAAAGCATAGGGGCCTCTATACACTAAGATTCCCTGAAACTGCGGAGTTCCCTCCACATTTGCACATGGCTTGTATTGGTGCCCATGCATACAACATAGGCAGGCACAGAGCTTATTCTCAGGACCTACCAGAATCTAAATTCTTTTCTCAGTTTCTAGGTGGGGGTGCTGAGGGTTTAGGGTATGTTTTCTTTCATTAAACATGCTTCTAAAATTTTTGCTTCTGGCATAAATTCTATGCTCCTAGTCCTTCAAGTTTAGGTTTTTGAAGTTAAAAAGTCTGTGTTCTTGATATTTATTAGGCTCATCTAGGCTTTTCTTCTGAATCATCCTTTCCCTCCCCAAGAATGCTGCTAACTGAATGGGGCAGGCAAAGAATACAAGGAAATGGTGAGAGAATGGGAAACCCAGTTACTATCTCAAAGTATTATCCAACCACACTTGGAAAGAAAAGAAAGCTGTGAAACCGGCTATAAATCAGAAACTCACTTAGTCGGAAGGTTTTAGGAATCTCAGGTTGCAGAAAACTAAGGGTCCAGTTTAAATCATCATATAACAAGTGGTCCATAAAGCAAATGGTGTGGGGAACTGCGGGAGACAGTACATTATCCATTACAAGAGATGGCACAGGGCAAGGTGGACCATGCAAGGCTTTGAATTGAGCCTCCTGACCCACGACTGATCAGTTTATTCTTGCAAGCACATTAGTGAATGGAGCTTGACCTTCAAGACAAGAACCAGCCAGTTCCCTGTGAATTTTCATTTCTTTATTTAAAATTTATATTGTTTCCTTTGTATTAACTGCTGTTGGCTGGAGGTCTCATCTGACTCATTTCGTAGAATAATCCTATAATCGAGGACATGCACTAAATGGGCCAAGAAACCCCTGTAGGACAACTGCAGTTTCTGCTCTCCGTGTTAGAAGCCAGGTGTGTGCAGGCATCACTCAGCCATCTTGAACCCTCTTCCAGATGGCTATGAGTTCCTGGAGATCCTGAAACAGGTTGCCAGGGATAATACCGACAACCCTGACCTGAGCATCGTGTGGATTGACCCAGACGACTTTCCTCTGGTGAGTGGCCCCATCCTGGGTCCCATTCGGTATAAGACCCTGAAGTATGAAAGACAATATGAACTAGGTAGGGACATGCAAGCTTTACTTAATATGGTCAGCAGTTTTCCTGTTCTAAATGTTTGCCTGGATTTGTCCAAGGGAGACATCTTCAGACTGTTCTGATTTTCAGATTCCTGACTATCCCCAGCCCCGATCAGGCAGGGTATTTGTTTGGGAGACTTTTTACCTCTACATTTCCATTTGCTTAGCATCATGGTCCTTTAATTTCTTTAGTCTTGCCAAAGTCAGGGATTTGTCCCCATGGGGCCTGTTTTAGTTTGTTAAAGCTGCTGGAATACAATATACCAGAAATGAAATGTTTTTTAAAAAGGGAATTTATTAAGTTGCAAGTTTACATTTCTAAGGCCAATAAAATGTCCAAACTAAGGCATCCAGATAAAAATACCTGGATTCAAGAAAGGCCAGTGGATCTGAAACACCTTTGTCAGCTGGGAAGGCACAAGGCTATGTCAGCTAGCTTTCTCTCCAGGCTTCTGGTTTCAAAGTACTTCCCCGGGGGCATTTTCTTTCTGGGTTTCCAGATGTCTCTGGCTGCATGGGCGCTAAAGCTTTTCCCAAAGTGACTCCCTCTTAAGGGCTCCAGTAAGTGACACCACCTTGAATGGGTGGGGACACATCTCCATGGAAACCACCTAATCAAAAGTCACATCCACAGTTGGGTGGGTCATATCTCCATGGAAATAACTTAATCACCCAGCAATTTTGAATGAGGATTAAAGAACATGGCTTTTCTGAGGTACACAACAGTTTCAAACCAGCATAGGACCCATCCCTGGTGAAATGTCCATGTCTTCTTCTTATTTATATATACCAATTTATGGCAGATAATTGCTTTCCCAGCAATCTCTTGTAGCACAGTGGCACAAAGTAAAGTATTTTTAAATGGGACATTGAAATAGAGGTAGAGGGAAGTGGCTCTTTCACCATACATAAACTATAAAACAGCCACAAGTAATTGGGGAATCAACTTTGGGCTATCTCTGCAATATTCTTCCTTATAGCCATGGAAGCTTTGATATTACATGTTTTCATGGTTTGTGTTCTGACATCTCTTTTTAATGTTTGCTTAACGTGTGTGAAGGCTGGGGCCAAGTCTTCAATTTCTCAAGTGCCTACAGCTGTTTCCTTTAACTGACGGTGACCTAGTTTCTGTGAAGGAGTCACAGGTGGGTCTAGCCACAAAAAGTGGCTTGAACTGGAAATACACTCTGCCTGCTGTCTGATATTATTCTTTGTTGCTTTAGCTCGTTGCCTATTGGGAAAAGACTTTCAAGATTGACCTATTCAAGCCGCAGATTGGGGTGGTGAATGTGACAGATGTGAGTAACCCCTGCGAAAGTTTGCCTGGGCTCCCTCGGCCTAGACTGTGAGGTCCTGGATAGGAGTCCAGCCCCTTTCGAGGGAGCTCAGGAAACTCACCAGTGTGGCCCACACCTGGCCTCTGTCCCTCATCCAATGTGTGATTCCACAGCTCTCAGCACCATCCTTTGCTTATGCAGCCAGTCTGACATGATTCACGGACTATTTGGAACTTCCTATCCAAGTAAACTTTACTATTATTTCTTCCCAAAGCCCCCACAATAAGATTTCTTTGCAAGGGAAATCCACACCTGGAGCTGCCATTGCACCCTGAATAATAAGGCAGTAGTGCCCTAGAAGCATATGCAGGCAACCACCCTACAGCCAAGACTCCAGGAGGAGGCCAGGCCTACAGAAGGAAAGGAAGAAAGTCACTAAGGGGTCCAGGGTAGGAGAGTTTTCCCCACCATTCAGGTTGGGAAAGGCTGGTAAGGTGGGCTGGCAGAGTGTGAGGACTTTGAGACCTCTATCGCCACATCTGATGCAACTCCACCATAGCAAACAGAAATGTGTCACATGCAACCAGGGACCTAATGGACCGAATGTGATGGTCATGGAAGATCCATTAGAGCCATCATTAATTGTGAAGGACTCTCTTGTGAATGTGAACCTGTTAGCAGTTTCCTTTTTCTCTCTTAGTAGGAGCTCAGTCACCTGGGGAACATTATATTCATTTATTTTGTAAATTGCTTTATAAATTATTATTGTTAATAATAATTTGCTCCAGTAGATTAAACAGAACTGTATTTTAAAATAGAACTGTAGGATATAGGTGAAAGGAAAGGTGTTTCCCTCTGCTCTGATTCCATCCCTAGCCCCATTCCCTAAGGGAACCATTTGTGGTAGTTTCATGCGTGTCCTACCAGAAATTCTATAATGGAGCACTCATTTCCTTTATATTACACAACCTGGAGACTCTGTATACCAGTCTGCAACTTGACATTTCCATTTAATAATGCATACACATGCCTGATAAATATAAGTGATCTGGGGACCACTCATCGGAGCTGCTCGGAACCCTCTTGTGTGGCTCACCCTTTCCCCCCTCGCTTCTCTCCCTCACTGTAGGCTGACAGTGTCTGGATGGAGATTCCAGACGATGATGACCTGCCGACAGCCGAGGAGTTGGAAGATTGGATCGAGGATGTGCTGTCTGGAAAGATAAACACTGAAGATGATGATGACGATGATGAAGATGATGATGATGGTGATGACAATGGAGACGACGACGATGATGATGAGTCTGATGAAGAGGATGATGACAGTGATGATGATGATGAGTAGCCCCAACTCCAAATGAAAGCCCTCTCATATCAACTCCTTGCCATACCGCAAAAGGGGGCAGCATCGACCCTGCCCTGCACCAAGCCAGCACCTTTCCTTTTTCCAACATCTCTTTCCCATCCCCTTTCATCAGGAGCAGTACAATTCAGCAAGTAATGCCTTCCTAGATCCTGCAGTCCCACCCAGGATTATTCCCATGGTCGCCGTCAGGGTCATGGCAGTGATGGAATCTGGCAGTCTGGGAGGAACATGTCCCTAATGCCTCTACTCAAGTTGACTATTGTCTTTGACTTTGACAGTAACCGAATCGACAGCTTACTAACTCATAAGCATGGTGTGGCCTTATCATCAGTGCCCAGGGGAGATACATGATTAGCCCATCTAGCCCCTATGCCTAGAAAATAAATTAGGCTCTCTACTCAAGCCACAAGGATCCTTCTCAGGGAAGGCTTGGCATTGGAACCAAGTTATGAATTGGCTTCATTTGGTTTTATTAAAATGATTAATTAAAATGTAGGTCAAACCATGATGAACTCAAATCCAAACGTTTGGATGGCTATTGAGTGACCTTGAAACACACGTGTATGGGTATCACCATCATCATTTCTAGTATCATAGGTTACTGAGATGGGAGCTTGATTTGCTCTCTGGACTTCTCTCTAGATGACATCTCACATATACACACAGGAGCGGGGGAAAGCTAGAAGGATTAAAGCTTTTAAATTTTCTGATGGGTTCATATTTTGATTAGGACAGCTGAGCTGGATACCCCTTCTGACATTGCTAGTGAGCCTTTTCATTTAGGGTGAAGTTTGGTTTATCCAAGAGTCAGTTAACTCGGTTTATCTGCACTCCTACTGTTGACCAGTGCAATGATAACTGGAGTTCATAATGATGGCCAAAAAAATATCCCAAAGTGCCTTCTGAACTGTCATGAAAGTTATACTGTAGTTTTAGTATTAAGTGTGCATTATAATGGTCTAATTTAATTTTCTCCTTTCAACACATGTGTAAGACACGCAAATTATTTAAAATTAAGATAATCCTTTTTATGGAGTAGGAAGCAATATAACACTGTCATTAAACTCATATTTTGAAAATACTGAAACTATCTTCAAGTGCCTCTCTTGATTTTCTGATTCTGGTCGTTCTCTCTTGGCACCTATTCTGTCTCTGATCATTCCTTCTATGTTTTCCTTTCTGGTCCCTATTCCTTTGCTTTCCCTTCACATGCTGTGTTTCACAGGTTCTCTTTCAACTCTATTTACTCTTCCAAGGCAATATCATCCATACCCATCAAGTACCACCTATGTGCTAATAATCTCCAATTCTGGGTCTCTTAACCTTGACCTCTCTCCGTAGTTTTAGACCTACTCATTCAACTGCCTCTAGACATCTTGGCTTGCGTGTTGCACAAGAACTTAAAAATCCACACACAGAACCTGATTTATTGCCTTCTGCCCTACGTTCATTCCTCCTGTGTTTGGAGTCCCAGTTTGAATGAGTCATGTCACCATCCAACCATTTGCCCAGGTGACCTGAAGGTGCCTCCAACTCTTCTGTGAACTATGGCACTTGCTCAATTTATTACATTTATTTACATGTCTGCTCTTTCACTAGGCTGTCAGCTTCCTGGGGCAAGGGATTGTTTATCTTCATATCCCCAGCATCCAGCACTTTGTCCAGTATAAAACAGATACCCATTTGCTGAATTGGTGGATGAATAGTTGAGTGACCATAACATGGATAATTGCCCTGCGCTGTGAGATAATAGCATGTACAGTGCCTCAGTAACCATTCCTTCCCATTCCCAAAATGAGGCAGATGTTTCCCAAGCTGGGTTGTGTTGCCATGCACCCAGGCCCAGCTATACCTCAAGTAAGGTCTTGAAGAGGTAAATCTTCAAAGCAATCTTTGAAGATAATCTTTTACATAGCCAAGGTATGTGTTCCATCATGAAAGCGGTCTGCTTCCCAGCCTTGGGAATTGTTTCATTTTCAGTAATATGCATGTAGTTTCAATTGTGTCCTGGTGGTCCATGTTAGAAGTACTGAGTGTTAAGCTGCTATATCTGTAAGTTTAGTTGTTGGTCTAAATTTTTTTAAGATGATATTTAGTAAACATTTGTTATGTGCCTGGAGCACTGTGCTAAGCTGTTGGAAATGATCATAGGAGGTGGATCTTATTTTCTTCATCTTACAGATATAGAAACTGAGATACAGAAGGATCAAGTAATTTTCCCAGGACCACAGAGCACTTCTAAGGAATATAAATATAACCCTGTTTTTACACTTAAATCAAGGCAAAGGATTCCTTTTCTTCTTGTCAGATAGTGTCTTAAGATGGACTCAAGTGAATTTTCCGTAATTCTCTTTACTGCTTGACCTAGGACACCCTTTATTCTTCATTCTGGAGGCCAAATCAATCTAAACAATGTTGGAGAGGTAGGCTCATTAGAACCACAAGATTTGGCTGTCCTGTTTGGAAAAAATAAGATTGATTGGGTTATCAAGAATTTATAATCATTTTTTATATATTTCTGTTAAAAAATCATAACATAACTTAAGGGTACTTGTCCTCACTGTAAAAAGGTTTTGTCCTGTCCAGGTCCTGGTTTGCATCACACCTGGGAAGCTGACTATTTGTTGAATGTTAGCAGTGCTGCCAGTCACGGATCATTATCAAACGGCTTTCAATAAACAATCACTGACACACCTAGATATACACATCCTTGGGAAGTGCTTGGTGGTTCCTGCAGCGCTGCCCTTGAATGCCTCTCTTTCACCAGGGCTTCTCAACCCTGGCTGAATGAGCATCAGAAATCATACCGCAACTTATTTTAGAAAACCTAGATGCCTGCCACCAGCCCAGATCTACTGATGCATCATCTCCAGGGCAGGGACCTGAGCTTCTGCATTTTAAAGAGTTACTGGTGACTGACATGAGCCAGGGATGGGAATCACTGCCTTTCCACTCCCCTGGGTCTGTGCATCCCACTTGAGGCTTCAATGCTATCAGCATGTGGTGACTCATCCAGCTATGTCACTAGCCAGGACTCTCTCTTGAGTTTCAAGCTCCTAAAGCCAACTGTCTACCCCTGGACAGCCCCATGTGCATGTTCCATGGGGACCTGAGGCCAACAAAGCCGAAGGGTTCTAAAAGGATGCCCTTAAGAAAAGCACCCACCTTTTCCCTGAGATCTGAACCAATTGTGAAACTAGGTCAGAAAGAGTCCAAAATATCATCATCATTACCGAAAAGCAATAATTCAGAGACTAGCACTTAGCAGAAAGGACTTTCCAGTTTCCTTTCTCCCAGTGCAGCCCACCCAAGGGAATCAAGTGTGCTGTTGCCTCACAGTGATTTAAGGTGCATTGGGGAAGAGGAAAAGACTGGAAACTCACACACAAAACATGGGACTTTTGAGAGACTAACTTCACCCTAAGATGTAGGGACAAATGGCTTATCAAAGCAGAAGATGGGAAGAGCCAGCGCTCTCCAACAGAGTTC